>NC_081523.1:32037424-33237424 GCF_030273125.1 Centropristis striata
GGTTACGCGCTCTCTGAGGAGAGCTCGGCTGTAATTAAGAAAGGGAACAAAGCAGAAGAGACTAAAAACACATGAAAGGGAGGAAGCGGATCACCTAATCACTGTACGTGCACCATCCATGCCGTCGCCCGCATGTATACACACACGTTTAATGCGAGCAAGAATCACACATGAGCATAAACACTCGTGCTAGGTTCAGACAGCACACCTGAGCCTCTCAGATGTCAGTCTCATTCGTGTAGCATGTTTTCTTATGGGAGTACACTGTCTGCGCATCAGATATAATGGAACCATCACGTTCATTCCGAGCTTCACTAATGGCATTTTAACTCTCTGTCAGAGGTTCACAACTTGAGGCACGGGACCCCCGAATGGGTCAGACAAATCTGGAGTCACTGGACAAGACATTGAAATGATTCTACTTAAGATATTTACTCTTTTGTTGTTCACATGCCTCTATCTGTCTGGGGAAAGACACCATCCATGCACATCCTGGCTCAAGTCCAACCAGGGACCTTTGTTGCATCTCTCTCCTCTCATTTCCTGTCATCTCCAACAGCTGGCTACCTTGGCCCTAAAAATACAAGAAAAAGGAAACCATATACCTACAAAATGTCAGCAACATCCCTTTTAAGGTTTGTGCATTTTCAGCTCATCCAATGAGTTCTTAGAAAATATTTATTTCTTTTAAAATTGGGGCATTTTTATCAACCTACAAAACAACATCTCATCAATCCTCCAATTAATAAGAATTCAAAATCAAACAATTTGGATATTCGGTGGTTTTCTCTAAACAACATTGCATTTCTTATTTCTTGTTAAATACTGAAACATTTTTACCCTTAGGGCCTCTAAAATATTTGAAATGAAAATAATGACAAGAGAAAGTCACTATTTATTTCTCTAAAGCAGGACCACACAAAAAGCATTGCTTTATACAATAATAAGTCAGCCTACCCAGATTTATTTCATTGCTCATTTCCAGTCCACCTTTCGTATTTTTTTCTCCTGGTGTGAAGTAATTTGGAGGAAGTGAGAAAGGAAGACAGGGAAGTGAAGGAGACAAGAGAGAATTGGGACATTTGTTTCTGATATTGTAAGATCTATCTATCCAACAGTCAATTCTTTAAAAAAAAAAAAAAAAAAAAAGACTGCCTAGAAAGGTGACTCAAAATCGTCTTTTTTCTTGATTTATCTTCATAAAAAACCCTCTGCCTTATCCATACATACATATGTAATATGACACTTAATCTCAATTAGAATTTGACAAATTTTGTATCCTTCTTTGTTTAAATAAACTCTTGCTGGGCAGCCAGACTTTTATATGTTTAGGACATCTTGTGTTTCAGAAATAGAGATAGAAGAAAACCTCCACCTCATTCATTTGTACAGTATCGGGACGGCTGGTGAGAGCAGCACTGAAATCAGATTCTGGATCACAAAGGAGAGAAGGAGATTAGGAAAGGAGTTGAGGAATTTTAAATGTTACTGAACAAATGTAGTTAGCTCAAAACTCAAACTTCACTAAGTGAAGGCAAAAGATGTCACCATATCATATTGTTTGATTGACAGTCAATCTCCAGGAAGTGCTGTGGAAAAACACCAATGACTGAAAGGATCCAAAAATACACAGACAGTGATGTGGAGGACGACCCAACAGGAATACCACTGTAATGACCTATCCAAAATTACAGGTAGTCACAGTAATGGCAGGGGGAAAGCAGAGAATTGTAGGAGGGCAGCAGTGAAGAACACAGACACTCTGAGTTAAAATGCCATGATGCTTCTTTATTCTCCACTTTTCACCACAACATAATCCAGAAGTCACTGCTTACACTGAGGCAGTATCTCATGCTGACATGGTGATGGAAGATGAGAGAAAAGGCATGATGTTCCAGATTTGGCACAATGATGGAGCTGGAATAGATCCTACATGGATATAGGTTCAACATTCAAGATTCCTTTACTGTCACTAACAGTGTACAGCCAAATTTGAAGCAGTCCTGATGGTGCAATCACACATAACAGACAGTATAAAAGATAAACCAATATAAACATAACCTAAATTGCTACTTAAAACAAATAAATATATAAGGCTGCTACAAATGTTGACCCATGATGTAGACAATACAATAAAAGTAAAGGCAGTGTACAGTATAATCAAGGCAGTGGGTTATTGCACAGTAATAAGTGAGCATATTGCACATATTTGATAGAAAAAAAGGATGCCATGCACACATGGTTGAAGGAGTATGAAATGTAATTTACATAACAAAAACTGTTTTACATTATTTACCAGATGTTGAAGTTTTTCATGAATTATGGGGAATGTGGGGTCAAACAGTGTGAAAAAAACAGTACAATGAATGACTCCAGAGTGTGTTTTTGTGTTCAACCAAATGTCTATTCTATAGGAATAAATATCAGGCTCACACAAAAAAAGACTGATCTCAGATGGAAAGACAATAGCGAGAAAATCTGAATCCCGAATGAATACACATTTTTCTTTTCTAATTAGGGCTGAGACCATATGGGTTAAAGGTCAATGCTCCACCAAATAATGAAGTAACAACATTAACCAATTCTAATTTTGACATTTTCTGTTAAAAAAAAAAACATGCAACTAAATTTAGAATTATAAAAAAAAAACAGTTCAGCATTGACCCTAGTGAAAGTGGAAGACAATGAATGGGTGTCATTATTAGCCAGGAAAATCACATTGTCACAATCATTTCATGGAAAGAGGTAAAAAAAAAAAATGTAATCCAACTTTATGGGTGACATGTATATAACCCCACTGGGCATGAGTGCAATATTGTAAACGGTGAAAGATGTATTGACTTCTTTTAATTCAGTACATATAGCTATACTGCAATGTAAAAATATAACACAAATCCTACATTGTAAATTCTGTATGTGTTATGTATCACTGATGTATTAACATCGAATTTGATTTGTTTTGGCTTTCGGTACTTCAAAGAATGTTGGGAAGATTAAACTGCAATTATGAATCATATTCAATAAAGTGATCTTGTATCTTGTTTATCGAACCTTAAAATGCTATGTAAGTGTAAATGCTACATAAATATTTTGGAGTAAAAAGTAAATTAAAGTATACAGTTTGTACTATAAAGTGAAAAGTAAGTAAGTGTGCTTGATTGTATTTCAGCACTCATTTCTGTTTCTCACCTGCATTAAACACTTGAGGATATCATTAAGTGAAATGTGTAGGTCCTGATCCACAGTATACTACACATGAAGTGCCAAAAATAATTAATGAAATTAGCTGGTTAATGTTAATAGCACTAATTTATTAATGATGAAAAAATATCGTGTCTGTGTATATCTATGTCATTTTCTTGTTTTAATATTCAGTTCATATTTCACATTCTCTTTTTTTCCGGAATATTTTTTGCCTGTTTTTTTACATTGTATGCCCTTATTTGATTGTTTACAATAGAAATACAGACATATACCATGGACATCCAGCAAAGGTCTGTGTCCAGAATAAGTTGCAGTATTATGTCTCTCATTCATTCAACTCTAAGAGAGGAGTTGAATCACATTCTTTCTTACCTGATATACTAAGACTGTTTTTTATTCCCAAAATTAAAAAAAACCAAACAAAAAAAAAAAACAATGTGTAAAACAGTGATTTTATATTGTAATTTGAAAAACAGAAGGCATACGTAATCAGTCAGATAATCAATCAGATAAGCATTGTGCTTTATGGCTTTTAATGTTTTTTCATGGTATTAAAGCTAGAGAGGCAGCATAGGGTACTGTGGTACATAGGCTGAATAAAGTGAACATCTTGGTTACTCAAAAAGAAAACCAGCCATTATATACACCCTGAGAGCATCTGTCAGAGTCTGAAATTCATCCACAAACATTTTTTTAAATAATTCAAATTGATTACAAGAGATTACAAGATTTTTTTTTTTTTCCTGGATGGAGATAATCAATAATTAGCATTGTCGCGTTGTCCTCTTTTTCATCAAATTGTGGTACTGTTTTTACCCTAGTTTTGTATAGTGCCGTGCTCCCACCACAGCCCCTGTCAATCAGGCCCAGACTGCAAGGATTACAAAAGAAGCTCATTCTGCCACAGGAGCTCCTCTTTGGAGAGCAATTCTAAAACTTACATGCCTCTTATTTGTTGGGTCAAAGGTTAAATTGCTGACCCTCCCCTCCATTCCTCCCTCTCGCTCTCCCCACCGTGGCCAAGCTGTACCCGGAGTCTTATATTTACATGGATTAGAGTCCTTTCACGCTGAAGAAAAGAGCTGGTTCACAGTCAAAGCCCGAGGAGCAGTCCATGCTGCCCGAGTGGCCACATTATTCACTGGCAGACAATGACCATATTGTAGTTATGTGGAAAAGGAGGGGGCAGGAGGAAAGAGAAATCCCCCCTTTGCCATGGCAAAGTCCTACACTTGTGCCACGGAGAGGGGAGGGCCGAGCCCCATCCGCTTTTTCAAGCAGAGCAAACAAAGCCTGCCCACTGTGAACAAGATGAAGATGTCAAAAGCTTTTAGGCAGGGGGGTGAGACGGGGTTTAGGGGATAAACCAACAAAACAAGTGAAAAGGTCTTTTCTCAAATGGATAAATCCTACTAAGTCTACATTTCCACATCAGATTTACTCTCTTCTTTAACATCCTCTCCCTGCTCCCTCCCAATAACCTTTTCAAATGAATCCATATAGAAAAAGAGGGAGGAAGCAAGTTTAGCTTTATGAAAGGACGTTAACATGGCTCCTACTTGATTTTATATCCGATAAAGAATATGCAATATTTCATAGCAAGTATCCGACAAGCGGCAGCTACAAAAAGTGGCCAAGCTGGAAGCAAAAGCTAAACAGTTTGACATGAAAAATCTAATTAAACGAGATTTGGAAACCATTTAAAACTGATATAAGAATTCAAGTCTCCGACTACATAAAATGAACATTCTGAAAGGTCCAAATTTTCATTAAAGATTTAATTGTAGTATATAAGTATGTAGAGATATGTCTCCCCAACATGTACCTATGGCAGTGTGAAGTCTCAGAGGACAGAAGCCTGAGGCACTGTGGAGTGAATGACATAAAGAGGCTTGGTATACAGCCACAGCCAATTCACATGCAAATAGCGAGCCTTGCACTGACTCTGATTAACTCCCTGTGAGTTCATAGTTTCCATGTTAACAAAGATTTAGCAGCTTTTGAGTAAAGCGGTACATTAAGTGGGGAGAGACAGAGGGAGAGAGAACTGGTGGCGAACCTTACAGTAAAGCCCCCTCAGGACATAATGCAACCTTCGTTTTGTCGGCCTAATCCACCTCACAGATGCAGGACAGAGCCGATGCTGGTACAAGGAATGAGAAAAAGGAGACAAAAGAAAGCAGCACTCTTGTTTCTCATTCCATCTCAGCAGCAAAAGTCCTCCAAAACCCCATAACTTAACTGAGTGAATGACTGGAGTTTGAGCCAGTCAAGAGCTGTGTGCCCAGTGGACCCTATGAATAAGAATAGGTCATGCTGCTCTATTGCAATGCCTGTATTTGCTTTTTGACAAGGTTCATTCAGTATTGTAGTCTCACTGATGACAAAAAAATCAGTCCCATCAAATGAACGTTTGTGAAACAAGCACAACGTCTTTAAATTAAGTCGAAGCACTTACAAAAGTGATATTCAATAAGAAACATGGAATACTTTGTCATTTAAAAGTACTGTAGTTCCACTATCGGCCACTAGATGGAGGCTTCAAGAAAACTCAAGATGAGCTATAGTGAACTTAATTGGAAAAAGCAATAGAAAGTCTGTGCATATTTTTGAGTTACATTTGGGTTTCAGTAAATAAGTGCTACTTATCGTATGTCTTAATTGATACTGATTGAGACTGTGTCTTTCATTAGGGAAATATTAATGCTAATGGCGTGCTCTAGCGATGCAGATTTTAAGCAATTGCTATTATCGATAGTTGACCGCCTTAGCGATCACTTATCAGTTAATCATAATCATTATTTAAATTTGCCTTTGGATCAATTTAACCACTGACATGATCTATGTTCAGAGTAGTCAATAGTAAGGTAGTCTACAGATGATATCCCCAATACTAGGTAACTCACACCAAAGCATTCTAGATGGATAAATAGCCCTACAGGTTAGAGGGAAAGAGGGAAAATATGTTTTATTTATTTTGGGGTTAAGTGTCCCATTAATATTTCAGGATGTGAAAGAAATATGCTACAAAACAAACACTGGACATCTGTTGACGCCAGATATAGACAGATATCTGTGAATATGTCTATATCGGTGAATATGTCTATTCACCGATATAGACATAATGAAGTATATGCAGACATGAAAAATATAGTTTGAGCAGGTGCCCTGTGAAATTTATGAACAAACAAAAGTTATGTTTACATTAATTGTTTCTTTCCAAAACACATCTTTGAGGCCTAGTAAATGCAAGAAATCCCCCATCCCAGACAACCACACACTTGTTGTGATTGTCCTACCCTTTCATATCACCCACAGGAGTGTTCCCTTAATTAGCACACACACATCAACACACCCTCATACCCAAAACTAACATTCACAGTTTGGTTTATGCGACAAAACTGCTTGGTAAGAAACAGATCATGGTTTGGGTGAAAATAAGTCATGTTGTTGCATAATTTAAGATGCGTATGTAAGTTAACCTAGAAAATGTACAAAACATACGTTAAGTACATTACGTATGTGACATAAGTGAAGTACAGTTCGGAAGTTGACTCATGTAACATAGACTGTATAGAAATCATGGATGTAGTCACTGTGATGTCACCCATTGGTTTGTGGACTGCCTGTTTGAGGCATTGACTTCGCTGTTACACTTGTTGCCACCTTGCTTTACGTGTGTCGCCATCTTGATTTTAGAAACGGGGAGCAGACCATAGTGGACTGTGGAGGAACGAGAGGGATCTGACAACACTGACTACACGCCTCTCTACACCTCAACCTGACTGAGAGAAGCCACTGCTAGTTCATGTTAGCATTAACTGGGATGTTCATTTTGGAGTGTCTGTTAGTCCAACCAAACGCTGAACAAGACATTTTTACTGAACAAATAAACTGTCGTTAAGTGAAAATACAGTGAAAGTGTCAAAGTTATGAGACCAAACCACTAAACGTCCTTTTTTTTAACTTTATTGACACAGTGCCATGGATATAGATTGCTTTTCTTCTCTCCTGATGACGGCATCATGATTAACATGTTGTCTTGAAGAATATGTTTTTTTACTAGCGATTAAGACCATAGCATTGTCCTAAAAAAAAATTCTGAGGTAATAAATCAAGTGAGAAGTCGTCTCATTTCGTTTTGAAATGAATGGACCCAAATGCTTATGCAGCCGCTGTCAGCACCCTCTGCTGGAATTCTCGGTAGAATGCAGCTTAAGGCACTTCCTGGTTTGCCTCACTGCTCAGACCAGGAGGTTGCCGCATGTCAGTAATATACGATGAATGACTCAATACTGACTCTTGGTTTCACATGGGACAGTTCTATAGGTGGTATAAAAACTCATGGTAAGGACAGCAGGAGACAAAATGATCAATCTACAACAATGATTGTGATGAGAACTAAACAAAATGCTATTGCTGCTGCTTTTTCTGTTGTGATCTAAACATAGCACCTTTGTAAGTGTCACAAGTGTCACCAAGTTCCATTTGTGAGTTTAAATTATGTAAAATTGGAAGTCCAAGAAACATTCTAGTGATGTCCGTGGACGACTTTGCCCTTATCTGCCCTTTAACGGTTAAACTCTTGTCTCTTTTAAATCATGAGGGTACACACAAAGTACACAGGTCAGAATGTTAACAATGCTTTATGCATTGTCAAAATTTAGTATATCATCAGTTTTAAAGGGAGGAAGGTTTCGAAGTGCATTTGTTTGATAAGCACGTCTCAGCAGATTTCATCCAATCAATACGTGAAATATCGCCTAAATACATTTTAGCAAACATCTTGCTAAAAAAACAGTGTTTGGTTCAGTTCTTGGTCCTGTCACAAAGTCCAACTCATAGTCAAGGAATACATTTATGACTACATATAAAGACTTTGTTCACTTTGTAATACAGTATCAATTAATTGTCTACCAGTGATGTGTGTTGCACTCCATAGCATGTTGGCAATGTTAAGGACGAGCACAAGATGTGTTTAAGTTGTGTGAGTTGTGTGCATAAATGTGACTTCTTTTGTGCAGTTTTGATTCATACAGGCTGGTTGCTGTACCACCCCTAGCCTCAGCAGCAGCACCCTGCATGGTACTGCTCTGCTGGTGTGAAACCAAGAGAATAGCCTTTGTCAAGGTGTACTCGCTTCAATTCTCACTCATCTCCCTTGGCATAGGGGTGTTAAATTATATGCTCCAGAGGACTCCACATTCATATTTTTACAAGACCCAGGTTATTAGGCAAACAGGCTCTGCACATGTCCCCCGCTATGACAGTTTTCGCAGTCAAGGATTTCGACCTTTATTTCCATCCAAGTATCGCCTGCACTCCCCTTCGCAAGCCTTGTGAGACACACACACACACACACACACACATAGACACAGACACAGACACATGCGCACACACACATACACGAGCACACACACACACATGCACAACTCCTACCACCCCTCGCCAATTCCCGCTCCCTCTCCCTCTAACTAGGCGAGAGCCTCTAAGTCTGTACAGGGTGTGATCACAGTATAGTTGCTCTGGGTGTAAGACTTCAGGCAGAACGGCTGCAGATCCGAACCTCCCAATCTACTCCCTGGATTGACAGCACAGCCCTCAGCCCCCTCACCTCTCATTTTGCAGCTTTATTTATAGTTCCCCTCTGCATAGTTCATAGGGGTAAAAAACGATGTTTCTGATGACCATTTGTTCCTGAAGAGGAGACAAATTACAAATGTGAGCTTCGCCTTTGTACTTTGAAAATGCCTTTTTCATAACCAAAAACGGGCCTGATGAAAAGACCAAGGAACATCAAAGTGGTTCGCCCTCCGACAGAAAGGTTAAAAGTTGAGCTTGAACACTGATTCTCTCACATTCTTCCCGGCTCGATTCTCATTAGCCACTCATTTTAATCAGATGCACCATCAATTAGTATGACTTTTCTGTGTGTTTGATGCTTAAAAGTTGAATCTCAAGGACGCAGAACTTTCAGCATACTCAGATAGGAGGGAGGGTCCACCCATCCAGTGTTTGCTGCACTCATGGCTGTGTTTTTTATTGCCACCAAAGAGGAAGTGGTTAATTCTGAGACAGCCAGGGTTCAAGCCTGCAGGACAAAGAGAACACGTATGTTTAAGTGTGTGCATGTGAGTGTTTTGGGGGTTGCCTGTATGAACATATTTGACACAGGAAATAGGACTACTATCGGTTTGAGCTAGGCCATTCATTTGATAATGGGCTGTTTTTGGTCCCTTATCAAATATTGCTCAGTTAGTAAATCTATGACTATGTTTAATAAACTGGTCTTCCCAAACTGACAATTATACAGTATTAATTGAGGAATCTTGATTCCTTGTCTTTGAAAACAGTCAGACGTGTAGACACTGGCTACGGCCTGAAAATATAACTATCATTCTGAAATTAAATATTGTCCATTTGGACTACTGGGAGTACACTGTAATAAATTATTCTGTAGTCACTTCATTTTACTTAATATATTTGGTAAAATCTATTAAATATAAATGCGTCCTTGATTTTGAGGCAGTTGTTTAAGTAACTTTAATATAAAAATGTTTGAGATAGAATCTACTTATTTTGATTTTAATCTTAATTTGATTAAAAATAATCTTTATGTGTATGTAATTCTAAATCAAGAGAATTTTGAATGAATCCAACACAATAGAATTAATCCGTTTTAATTAACAGGCACTTCCTGTTAAATTGTTATTAAGTCAACTTGTAACGTAGTTAGATTTAATTAATAATATTGCGTGCAATCTGTTGCCTCAATTTTAATGAGTAGCTATTGTTTATCTTTTTTTACAGTGTAGGCTACATGTTTCCAGCGGGCCAACAGCTGAGACATCCTGACATGTTAAAGTTCATATGCCTTGTACATAGGCGAATCTAAGCAATGTGGAAGTTAAGAAAGGAGCAACACTTTATGATTTTCAGTTTATATTCTCTTGTTAGTAAAATGTAGATTAGTTGCTGTTTGTGCTAACCTTCACACACTACTTGAAGCATATTTAAACATTGTGTTATACAACCCTAAAAAGGGTCCAAAAAGTTGGAATGCTGTGGAAAAAACCTGACAACAAAATGCAGTGATTTGCAAATCCTTTGCAAACCACATTCAATCCAATTCAGTATCAAAATATTTATTTTATGGAATAAGGATTGAACATAAATCATAGGATGTTACTTTTATATATTGTGGTTCACACAACTACTCTACTACTTTACAACTACTTAAATTATTACAAAATATAAAAATACAAAATGTAGCTGTACTAGTCTTAAATGTCTCCTGTATAACTGAGTTTTGGTGTGTGTTTAACAAAAACATAATACCACTTTAAGTATGAAGTTTGTTTAAGTTTAAGTGTTGTTACTGTGTCAGTAGTTATACTAGCAGAGTAATAGCAGAGATTAGCTGTGGGAGAATAGTAGAAGATGCAACCGAGAGGACAGAGAAAAAGCAAAAACATCAAAGTTTATAGAAGGCTTAAAGCCGCTTCTCACCAGTGCGATGCAAAATGCAGTGTGAAAATACAGAAAATCTGCATACGAGTTTTCGTCATTACAACTATGTGGGTCTGGTGTAAATTATCTGTGTTGCCATGTTCAATTTTCCACCCCACACAACAAAAAAACCTCCAGACGGAGAAGCTAATGTATGGCTTGGGTCTCTGGGAAATGATGAAGATGGTATGTAGCTGATATGCACGCTATACATGTATAGGTAGGTAATATTAGATACCAGTCCAACAGAAAAAAGACCAGCTTGGCATCTGCAGCCATTTATTTCACTCGCCAATGACTAAAGGTCAGTCTGAGATTGTCCGATGGCCTCTTGCTCGGTCATTTTCTCCTTTTCTCTTCTAAACATTCTCTTCGTCACTGCCATGACTTGGTCCTGTTGCCCACTCACCCATCTCCAGCTCAGATAGAACACCAGTGTCACCCTCCACCAACATTCCCCTCCGCCCTGTGTTTAAATACCTCCTCTTCACAGAAAGCAAGAACATATGACATCAGTTGGAATATGAATACAATATTGGAATACAATTCAAATGTTGGCAGGTTAGCGTTTGCCTTGCCTAACATGTTTTCTAAGAAATGAAACGGTTTTACACAGCCAAATTTGTCTAAAAAGGAAAAGGAAATAATAAGGATAAAGCCCCACTTGTGTTCACTGGAGGTCACAATGTTATGATGTCTCCACTTAGGGGACAAAGACGATAAGGTAATAGTGTTTTATTGTTCAGAATGGCTACATCTAAAATTGTAGAGAAAATCCTGTTGTTATAACAAGAGGCCAGACACGATGAATCAAACAAATTGGCACAACAGCACAAACTTTTGAAAAGTTTATCCTCTGAGGCATTTATAGTGATGCACCTGCTTGTACACACAAAAAGGGGTGAAGGTAATGGTGTGAAAAATGAAAAAAGAGGGCATGAGAGAGAAGTCAAACCCTTCCCACTTTCTCTCCTCCATTGGAAAGAACTTTTCATACATTGTGAGACAATCCAACAAGCACTTCCTGCATTGTAATTAGATGATGTATCTGAAGGTATCCACAAGTCTACTCTTTACTTCCATGCCTAGTTAATGCTAATACCATGCAGTCCAAGGCAAAAAAAATATGCAGCCTTTTTTTTTGTACATACAGGGTATGACTGGAAAATGACCTATTTTGACCTCTGGGATAATCACAGATAATCATGAAGCTTTACTCAGTGCATTGAGAATAAGGGAGTTTCTCAGCAGTTTCCATTACAGAAATGCTCATCATCCAATCTGCAAAGAAAAAAAATACAGCATTCCACGGTGTTCCTCAAGGCTTTGGTGTCGTAATGGGAGATGTTTTTTAGGATTTCTTAACATATTTTTTTTTATAAATTCTCAAGTAAAATGAAATGTTAAAATTTAGCACCAAAGTACCTGTAATTTATAAATCAATAAAATAAATTGATGAGGATGATTAACGAGGTGAATTGTCCACCATGCGGTAGCCCTATATGTTTATGTGAGCTATTTCTAGCTTTGTTTTGTAGTCATTTTCATTTAATATGACATTTTTTATTGGTGGCCCCTTTTTATTGAGGCAGTGCAAATAAACGAACGCGTGGCATGATGCATGTTGTACTTAGATTGTGTTGTAAATCTCTTACTGCACTGAAAAGACTTTAGCTTATAATACGTATATATATATATATATATATATATATATATACATATATGGGACCAAAGATGTAGTTGGTTGGACTGACTGTGGCTCAGACAGAAACTATGCAGAAAGTAATTTTCAAAGTACAGTGAGGAGGACTTCTTGGAGCTGAAATTAAGTTTTTTATAGAAGCAACTAACAACAATGTATGTGTTCTACTGGTGACTTCTTTATGCCGACTGGACTTTAACATCATGTGTGCAAAGTTGTTTTTCCACAATTGATATAAACTTCTGGACTGTCCAAAATGAAACACCTTCATCCTCTTGGGAGCATGAATGTACTCAATGTCTGGTGTTCAAATGAAAGTTGTGGCCTGGTGGAGGCACTTCACACAAGCATGCAGACCATGAATATCCAAAACAAATGGATCTGTTGTTGCGCCTGCTTTGCTGTGTTTTGCAATGAAGCAAAAAAAAAAAAAATATGGTGACATAATGCAACCCCAGTGTGTAATTTTAGATAACATGCTGGTATTCCAGGATCAAAGGGATCAAAAGGGTTGTGATGCAACAGCACTGGCACCTCGTGAATGTGAGTCAATCTGCACCACCCAACCAGCAATAACTATGCTGCAAATCACCTTCCTGCATTATAATAGCACAATTATTAGAACTGAGGACTGAGAGAAGGATCAAGAAAAGCCATGGTGCTCTCCAAGGTGTATGTGTGTGGAGAGAGAATGACAGAGAGAGGGGAAGAGAAGGTGTGGAAGGAGGATTATTGCACATGATGCTAGCTATTCATAACTTACTCACAACGCTGCTTTGTCAATTTTTGCCCATCTGTGGTTCAACCTGCACATCAATAAATAACAAGTCGAGTGGCATGTCAGCAGTCCATTTCACACTGAAATCAACTGAGACTATGTGAAAAACTGTTACTAAACCTGGCTTCTCAGAGGCAGAACAAATCTGTCACAGAACTTTTATAGAGACAGTGAGGTGGAATAAAGACATACCCTTTCAGCCTTAAACTGACTCAAAAGCGGTGTTTCCTTTTGGGGTAAAGAGTGGCCGCTGTCTCAGGCCACACCCTCTCAACTGTCCGCTCACTCAGCGTGTCTCCAATACCAAAAAAGGCCCCAGAGGGATTTACGAGACTCCGGAAGTGACGTATGGTTTTTGATTGTCGCGTAACCGCTTAGCGACAGTTTCAGCCGTGATCCGTGATCATATACACGACTGATTAAACATGGGGGACGCAACTGTGGCCGCCATTGCTAACCGTGCACCAAGTCCGCCGCTGATCATGAACAAACCAGCATGGCTAATTATGCACAGCGTCTCCGCTGATCATAAACTAAGTGTCCGGTGCTTGTTGTAAACAAACAGAGATCGCTAAGTGAACACCTCCTGCAGCAGCACATGTACTGATACAGAGCTAACTGTTAGCCTATTAGCACTGTGCTACCGTGCATCTCGTTCCGTGACGCCAGACCGCACTATGAAAGGGCAGAAAATCAAGCCTTTGCGGGATCACTATGAACACCCAAAGGCGAGGAGCTGGCACAGATCTTTCCAGCAATATAGCGGGGATTTGCGGTACCACGTCACATCCTGCTTAGCGTTCTATCCAATCAGTAACCAGACTTTTTTCAGGGGAGAAAAATGGCCCTGCTCTTCGACAGGGACGAAAAAAGTCAGTTCAAAAGATCGCTCAGGACAGCTAATCTTTAAATTAGGGGCGTTTCGGCGAGTGAGACCCGCCTCATTCTGGGTATTGGACTATAATAGAAACACTCCTAAAGAGGCTTTCATTGTCTGTCAGAAAACAGTTAATAATACTGTATATCCAGATATTGGTATCCATCCTGAGACTATAATGCAGTTTAGTTTGGGACTGTACAGTCACAGAGTGGTCAGGGTGGAACATTCGTTTTGGCACAAAAAATAAGCTGATGTAGGAGCATTGACTGAGGTTTTGTAAAAAGGAATCCGCTGCTGAGAGCCAGGTAGCTGAACAGAGTGAAAGGAGTTAACACTCAGCTGTGATTAATCTCCTCAGGGGGACTTTGGGGCAATATCCAGTTAGACTGGAATGTGAATGTGTGTGATTCTGAACAGAGGCTGGCACAACTGTCTCTCACTCCTCCTGCAGAGAGCCTATGGTCGCTCCTCTCAGCAGTGTTATTTCTCCCCAGCACTCTATTAAAACGGTTCTCAACACATGGAACTGGCTTCAACCAGGGTAGACAAGCAACTCCCTAGAGCCTAACCACTGTCGCTTGAATCCAAACCACACAAGACCTCAGAGTACACAAGCATTATACTGAAGAATTAACTCTGTTGAAAAGTCAGAGATTCAAACTTTGAAAAATCCAATCAGTAAGAATACAAAGAAGGAATCTTAGACAAGATATTTCAATCCAATGACTTTTGAGATGCTTCTGGTGTCCTCCTGACACATTAACATGGTTATATGGAGTGTGCAGGCCCCTTTAATTCTAAATGATAATGTTTAGATTTTTTTAATATTACATGAGTACAACTTCTCAAAACATGCACACATAATACACAAATTTGTAATTAAATACACACATTTGTGATGTGCCTAAAATTGCTAACATGCTATGCTAGCCACAGCTAAAACTGGCAATTAACACAGAGAAAACATAGCAGTATTCTTCTGCATTTTGTGTTGGTGTGTGTCTAATTCCTGTTATGTTAAGCTACTTTGAGTACCTTTAAAAGCACTATAAAAAATTGAATGTATTATTATTATTATTATTATTATTATTGTTAGTAGTAGTAGTAGTAGTAGTAGTAGTAGTAGTATTTTCTTTTATTATTTATTTTCATTGTCATCACATTTTGGCTGAAGACTTTTTAACCTGGCCCTTATTTTCCCATATTTTGTGTCTAAGACTGACAGGCTCATATTGTTTCTATAAGGGTCTGACAGCATTAAGGAAAGATGGAGAAGTCTCGTGGAGTAGTGACTATTTTGACCAGAGTGACTACTGCCAGCATAAGACAAGATGACATCCCACACCAAAGCACTTTTCCTTAAAGAACAATGCTATTCCAAGACTGGAGAGACCAGCTGCAGCAAAGTGGAGAAGGCTAATGCTATTAGCTACAGTCACTGTGTTGTTTGTGGCGTCATCAGGAAAAGATGGCAGGATAACGCCAACTTCTCTATCTCTTCACAATGTTGTCAGACCTTTACGATAACAATCTGAGCCTGACACTGACAAAAACAAGTACTCTAGTAGTCTTGAATTCCAGTTTAAGTCCAACAGAAAGCATGTTAATCTGCAGTTTCTCTTATGGTCACTGGAGTCATTAAATTCAGTGGAAAAACCACCCACATCCTCGCTTGATAAACATCAGCACATTTCCAAGTAGTAGCTCTCAGGAGCTGATTTCAGTCTGTCTAAATTATCTATTGGAGGCGTTTTTTAAATGTTGTCTCAATAAGAGAATATTGAGTCTCATAATATGGGGTATCCCACTTGAGGAATGATGTGTTTAACAGTAATATCACTGGTTTTCTGAAGTTAATGAAGTCATGAAGTTGTAATTATATCAGCCCAAATGTATGAAATTCAATAAAGAACCAAATCCACTAGTCTCTGCAACAATCTATTATTGGAATTTCTTCCGTCAGTCTTTTGAAAAAGCGTAAATATTTAACTTACAAAACTGCCATGTATTGGAATTTTCAAAGTTAAATGGGTATCCACTACTCTTTTCAGTTGGTTTAGCCTTGGTCGCTTACATTTCTCCAATATTCCTAAAATAATTATAACAAAGCAACTGTAAAAAGTAAAACTAAAATATTTCCTTTGATAGCAAATTCTTTTTCCCAGTCCAAACTCACATTACACTATGTTAGAATGCTTTATTAAGGAATACGTTCCTTAATAAAGCATTCTAACATTGAAAACTGAGCTAGCTGAGGAACTTCCAACAATCAGGTAATATCAGGCATATATATTAAAACATTGCTCAGAAGAAATGTTAGCAATTTTAAAATGGCCCTGCATCTTAAATGTGGTGTTTTTACACAGTGGTTGAGGGGTTTACTTCCCGTGGGTTTCTTTCAGTAAACTGCAAGGGGGGGTGTCTCCATTTCCGTTGTGAATTATGCAAACTTCAGCAGATGGTAGTAATTTACAGAAACCTACTCTTTATGTGGAAGGCAGAGCTTACACTGTATTGGTATTACGTGTTAAAATGCCACAAGTAGAACTGAATGCTCAAACTTTAATGAGAAGACTACAGGTCCATCACTTGGTGACGGATGTGGGGAAAAAAGTGTTGGCTTAGTATTTCAGCCATTGTGTAAATATATATAATACCATACAACTGTACCACAGTTTCATATGTGAAAGTTTGCTTTGGTAAATAGTAGTTTAACTCTTTGGCAAATGGGTACAACGAAGCATTCTACACTGACAAAGTTTAAGGTTAAAATTTTAATGAGGCCACCCAGGCTACAAATGTATTTATTTAGATATAATATATATCTATTAATTTACTACATGAAACCCGCAGTATCAATATCAAACTACTAAGTCTTGTTTTTATGCCTTCTACTCTACGAGGCCATGAATCCCCAGGGTTTGTTCCCCCCCTTGTAGGAGCATGTGGAGTGTTATGTAGAGCGATGTGTAGCACAGAAAGCATTCCCCTGTAGTTTACTGTGGGCTTGGCTGGGTATGGCAGATGTCTGCAACACTGCTCTGCTCCGAGTTGAGGGCTCCATTTCAAAGGCCTGTTTACTGGCAAGTCTTAATAGGAAGTGATCTTAAAGTGTTCCTTTAAACATGTCGGAGGCTAATGGTTTAATTTGCTCTGGGTATTACTCTGTCTAATGAGATTTAGCACGTGCTCCCGACTGCACCACTCAAACACTCATCTTTTGGAAAGGGAGACATAATTTCCTCTGTTCATTTATAATGCTGCATGTCTTTTAATTTGTCACATCACAGATTTTTTTTCTTGTTGCTGCATCAGACTTGATTTTCTTTATGATAGCAACATTGCCTGTCTGTGTTAGCCTGTGTGGAAAACATGCTGGTGTAATGTGTGTTTATGACTATGTGTTGTGTGTGCGATATGTATGTACATGTGTTTCAATGTGTGTCCTTCTGATTGCACAGTATGCATGTGAGTGATCTGCTCATTAGTGAATATGTTTAAACATATTAAGTGTTACTTAGTATTCAAAGATCCTTATGAAGAACAGTCAGTGTATCAGTGGACCTCGCCTGGCACAAATAAACCAGGACCCCCTCCTGGAGCCAGACCTGGGAGTAGAGCACGCTGGCGAGCGTGTGGTGGCCGGGCCCTTTGTCCATGGGAACCTGCCGGGCTCAACCCGAAGATACAACATGGATCCGCTGCCCTGTGTGATCGGGGTTAATGACCCCTGGCTTCAGCGAAGGAGCCCAAGCTAGTGCGGGAGATGGATCATGATCAGCTAGACATAGTTGAGCCCACCTCAACGCATAGCTTGGGCTCCGAAACCAAACTCCTGGGCAGGGGCTGGCTTCTCACCTTTTCCGAAGTGTCCCAGGGTGAGAGGCGCTGGGCTCGTTGCTTCGAGCTATCCTGTCCCTATATAACCATGTCCGTATACTCGGCACAACGTGTTGGCCTCTGTCATCTCTTTTGCAGATGATGTGGTTCTTTTGGTTTTATTAAGCCAGGACCTCCAGTATGCATTAGGGCAGTTTGCAGCCGAGTGTGAAGCGATTGGGATGAGAGTCAGCAACTCCAAGTCTGAGGCCAAGGTCCTCAGACTCCATGGTGGCAGGGCTCAGCCGTAGAGATAGGGGCCCTCATTTATCAAACGAGCGTACGTCAGAAAGTGAGCGTAAAGTGGACGTAAGATGATTTCTACGCAAGCCTCGGCATTTATCAATTTGGACGTGAGCGGACGGTACAATCAGATCTCACGTCTGCTCTCAGCTCGTGTACGCAAATCTGAGTCAGCGTGAAGTCCACACGTCTGAGTCGGAGAATTGATCTTAGACTATTGTATCGATGTCTGGAGCTGATAAAACTCTGTGGTGTTTTGATTTTTAATAGTGACAAAGCAAAACATGTTTAGACTACATCATTTATCATTAAAACATAATCCAAAAATAAATAAACCCTGCGATCGTGAAATTCTTTAAACAGAATACCAGCCGAGGATATTTAATGTTGTTGTCTTCTGCTGTTTACTGTTATCCAGCTCCGACACCGGAGCGTCAGCGTCTCTTTTACCACCGGTGCTGCTCTAATAGAAACATTTCCAATCAGCGCTGCCACGCGCTCCTCTGACTAGGACATCATTATTAGTAAATGTAAAGAGGTGAATAATATCTCTCCATCATAATAATAGCAATATTCGGATATTATATAGATTATTAGGTTTTATATATCACGATGTAAATATTCAAACCTCGCCGGGAGTTTAATAGTCCGCTACTTTGCTGACAGCACCACTGATTTCCTTCCTTTTCACTTTTTATGCTGCCAAACAAAACCAGTTTGTTGTGTTGCTGCTGTTGGACGTCAGCGTTTCACTTTCTGACTGAGAAATTCATCTTCTTCTTGAATTAAAACTTACTTTAAAACATTGTTTACCTCCTTCAACCAAAAAGCTGAAAACTTCTAAGTCGTGCTCCAAATGTAAAATATTCAGGGAACTTGTTTGAGTTTATAACTATAAGTACTTTTATTTCATGAACCTCCATCGCTGCGTATTTCTTTAATATGTCTATATTGCCCCTATTGTTAATTGTAACGGTGCACTTTGCTAATAAAGTTGACTTTAGAGGGTGAAAAAATCCTCTTTTTGGCCGTATTGCGTCCTTCGGTGTCGTAAACTCTGAAGGCGAGCCATCTGAATCGGGTATATATTAGGGCGTGGTATTTAAATGACGCATGATTCGAGCCGCCACATTTATCAACAGCCGATCATTCTTACGCTGTGATTAGCGAGATAAGATCGTTTGATCACACGTGGACCCTGTCGTAAGACAAAATATACACTCAGATCTGCGCTCGTTTCTACGCTCGCTTGATAAATGAGGGCCAGGGTGAGGAGCTCTTACATCCGGAGGGAGCTCGGAGTAGAGCTGCTTCGCGTCAAAAGGAGCCAGCTGAGGTGGTTGGGCATCTGGAAAGAATGCCTCCAGGGCGCCTCCCATTCGAGGCCCAGGGGAAGACCCAGAACATGGATTATATCTCTCGCCTGGCCTGGGAATGCCTCGGGGTCCCCAGGAGGAGCTGGACGTTGTGGCTGGGGAGAGGGACGTCTCAAATATTTCAAGCGGGAAATGGATGGATGGATATTAAGTATTAGCAACAGATATATACAAATATCAATATATTGTAGCGCTTAGCTACATATTACTGAGGGTGCAAAATGTGCCATTCATTTGCTTGAGCACCAACGAGTTGTCTGCACATGTATGTGTTGCTGCATGGACACATATATACACTACAGCAGAGCTAGGTGCAGGGCTGTACAGTGATGGATTGGGTCCCACAGGCCTCTGGTGTGTTAATTTCCAGAGTCCAGCCGGTGGCTCAGGTCATCCCAGGGATCAAAGGCTATGGCTGAATTACAGCAGCATCCCTCCCTCTGGTCCAGGGTCTGACACTCCTCCCCTTTGTGGATGAAGACATAGAAAGTTATGTTCTCCTGTTTGACAGCTTCTTCATTTACCTCTCTCTGATGGAATATGCCCTCCTGCACTCTTTGCCAGAGGCAACATATTTCTCTGCCATTTCAATCCTGATTTGTTGCTCATGTTATCACGATGATTTCACATCAAATTCTCCTCAGAGACTATACAATATCTGACTGCTGTGAAGCTGGACCCTATCAGGACTTTCTCTTTCTCTTACATTGTTGTCTTATTTGGAAACATTGTGCAGAAAGCTAATTTAGTGTATATAATTACATAATTGATTTTGCATTTGATCTGCAAAAAAGGCAAGTGTCATACTTACTATTGAACTGCCAATGGACTTCATTTTTACAAATGAACCAAGAGCTGTAATCGTGAAGTTATTAAACAGACTGACAGTTAACTCATCGACTGAACAATTTTGGCAACTGTTGTTCTGCACCATCAGCACTATTGACTCACATGGGGAACTCCCATTCTGATAACTGACAGCAGGTAATGCAGCACTTTGCTGCTTCTTATTTGTATGTTTTTACTCACCGATCACAACTTCATCATTATTACTTATTCTATTGCTACACTGTTATTAATAATGAGAAACAGGTCGAGACACAATAAATGGAAGCTGTCTTATGTAGCAATATTACAGGTGGATTAATGTGAGATAATATATCAAACATTTCTATAAGACCTAATAAAGAGCCAAAAAACAAACAAGGAGAAGGATACAAACACAACACACTGCAATTTTAATAGATTTTGACTGTTTGATTGAGAGAAAATCCCCTCACTGCTGCACGATGCATGTTATCATGATTACCAAATGACTATAAAATTAGTATATTTATAGAGATCTCTGATTGTTTGGATTTAATCAACCTATATTTTATCTTTTGATTTAATTCATAAAATCATAAATATATAAATTAGGGCCGGGACTCGATTAAAAAGATTAATCTAATTAATTAGAGGCTTTGTAATTAATTAATCGAAATTAATCGCATATAAATATTTGACCTGAGAACAGTGAGAAGTAATTTTTTTCACATGGATTTTTAGTATACCATTGAATAATGACTGAATACATAAGCTTAAGCAACAAAAATATTGTTTATTTTTGTTCAAGTCCAACAGACCAGTGCAATTTTTGCCATTAAGTGTAGCAATAGCATATTTAGAAATATAGTACATTTCAGAAATTCAGGTACCCTATAGGTAGGTAGACACAGTTAAAAAAAATAATAATGTAAAAAATAATAATAATTGACCTTGTTTGCAGTTCAAGGTGTGCTTTTAACAGTTTCACAGGCATGTCTTACCTAAGGCCGCCCTATGGTGATCGTGGGGAAGAATTCTGTGGTTGGTCAATGAAGCAAATTGGCAGGAAGTATGAGTCATGTGCTATATCCAGCTCTCCTCTGTCGATGGCTTCACTCCATTTAGCTAAAGTAAGAGCATGGAATATGTTTGTTTTTTTCAAAACAAAAAATAAATGTGTTTCATCCAGTCTCTATCTCTGTCTAAACAACTGGGAACTATACAAAGCAGAAGCATTTGACATATTCAACCTGATGTGTGCTCACATATCTATGGACATATTTGGTGGAAACAATGCATTCTTGGTCAAGAATCAAACTTTTTATCTAATGAACCATGGAGCTATTAAAATATAAGCCTATTGTCGTGTGAAATAGTTCTGATTATCATTTAACTCACTAACTACTTTTGTAAACAGGTAAGTCCACTATTTGTGTGTCGTTTCTACTCTATTTTTAGATTTGTTCCAAATTCACTAAAGCAAACAATAATACTACCTGTCTGAATTCTGCTGAAATATATACATTTGGGTTAGCATATAGCCACTACTCCTAAATCTGATCAATGATAAGGTAAGCAAGCAAAAGGACACCCTCCCAAGCATCAAGCTATATTTTTACAGTTGTCAATTTAATTAGAGAACCCCATGGGACTCAACTGTCTTTCTCAGGAACTTTTCCATCAGTCGCTTGCTTTTCTTCAGTCTGGCTCCCATCTTACCAAGTGGAGTATGTGAGGGGTTAGATGCTGGGGATAAGCTCTTCAGGGTAAAACTCCATGAAATGGAGCAATGGGATTACAGAGTCCATGCACAAGTCTCAAGCAATCCTCTTTGAAATGGATTGCCCTTATTCACGTCTGCTTTCTATCCCTTTATGTTTTGTCTTCTTTTTTTAAACTATTGGTTTGGATAATTGCATGTCAATAAATACTCCATTCTGATAAACAGTACTGATGTATGAATGACAGCTCATGACAGATCTTGTTGTGTTGTAATTTTAAGGTTGCAAAACAAAATGTTGGTCTTGGTCTAAGTCAAAAACATACATCTCTCTCATGAAAACATACAAAACCTGAAACAGCACACAAACACAATATACATACATACTCACACACACACACACACACACACACACACACACACACATATATATATATATATATATATGTGCTGTTTTGTGCTGTTTTGTGGCCGTAAGGGCAAATTGTAGATATTGCGTTAGCTAGGAAGTGACGACATGCTTGCTAGTCACGATTGACTTACGCAGTTGAGTTACGTGAAGGGGCAGGTTTTTCTGTTGGCGTTTAAGAAGAGAACAGACTAACGTTTCCTTAGGACAACCACTGTGTTTTATGCAGGGGCGCATCAATGAACGGGTTAACCTGGGCTACAGCCCCAGGGCCTCCACCATGGGGGGACCTCTAAACATTGAGAATAATTATGTAGGCTAATGAACGCTGCAATACAGTGACATCTGGTGGTAAAAGTGATGGGGATGGTGCCACACTGAGAGGCCCCATCCCCTCCTCCCACATCTTTCATGTTGATACATGGTAACAAAATCGCACCATATATTTCCAACACGCAGCTTAGTAGACGGCTGTGAGCATCTGCGTCAACATTACAGTGTAAATATTCCATGGATTTGGAGGGAGAGTTTGTTGTGGAGCTCATTCACTTTCAACAGTATGTGCAGAAAGATTTCAACGCATCGCCATCGGCGGGTGAACTCAAATTCTTGAGGAGCAAAGGTTTACACAGCATGTTTACAAAGGTGGACATAGCCCTTCGTCTCTTTCTGACCATGCCATTAACCAATGCAAGTGGAGAGTGATCTTTTTTTAACTGCCACTTGTAAAAAAACATTTCCTTCCCACCAATCTCCACATGGATTACAAAATATCACCTTCAGGTCAACCTCTCAACGATGGAGCTTCTTGTCATCCCAGCCCATCCCACCTTGTATCAGCCTATCAATCTTCAGCTTGGATCCATGCAACTCGTCCCACCAGCTCTGCACGAAACTTGGGTGTCATGATTGATGACCAACTGACCTTCAAGGTTCATGTGTCCTCAACTGCCAGATCGTGCCGAGTCGCCCTTTACAACATCAGGACGATCAAACCCTACCTGACCGAGCAATCGACACAACTCCTGGTTCAGGCCCTTGTCTTATCATGTTTAGACTACTGCAACTCTCTACTGGCGGGTCTTCCTGCTGCACCACCAAGCCTCTTCAGATGATCCAGAACACGGCGGCGCGTCTGGTCTTCAACCAGCCCAGGAGAGCACATGTCACTCCGCTACTCATCTCTCTGCACTGGCTCCCTGTCGCAGCCCACATCAAATTCAAAGCCTTGTCTATTGCCTACAAAATAGCAATGGGCACAACTGTTTGGTTCAGG
Organism: Centropristis striata; assembly: GCF_030273125.1. NCBI lineage: Eukaryota > Metazoa > Chordata > Actinopteri > Perciformes > Serranidae > Centropristis > Centropristis striata. The sequence goes on from NC_081523.1 coordinate 32,061,208, forward strand.
TCCACAAACCCTCCCGCCCACTACGCTCTTCGAGCGAGAGATGTTTGGCTCCTCAAACCCGACTCTTCTCCTCTGTAGTACCCAGGTGGTGGAACAAACTTCCAAACACCATCCGATCTGCTGGGTCCTTATCAACCATTAAAAAGAGACTGAACACCTTCACACATAATCTACACAGATGACAACGATAAGTATTGCACTGACCGCTCGCGCAAACAAAAAGCACTTGGGTCCTAATCTACTCAAACTTAACCCATGGCACTTACTCTGACTATGTTTCTTGACTTCACCCTGTTTTGTGTTGAATTAACTCTCAATTGTATGACGCTTTGGATAAAAGTGTCTGCTAAATTACATTGTAGACTGTAGATTGTAGAAGACAATAACTAAACAACGGTAAATAATGTACAGGCTTTATCCGAAAAAAAGTAGGGAGAAGCAACATGCTTGTCTAGACCTACCCCATATCACTTCATCAATTATTAGTTGTCAGTTACTTGTCCGCCCACTTTCCCAGTGATCTTCCCCCCATTTACATCATTGCATACATCCCTGACTTATTACCCCATATGTGCAGAGTGAGAGATAATTAATGAATCATATATTCCATTCCCCTTCCTTATTTCTGTACTTTGCCACATTTTTTTTATTTTTTTACATTTTTTAAACTGTCTAATATTTCTTACTTTGTTTGATCCCTTCACCCAGTGCGTTTCACAAAACCAACCCACATAGTGACATGCACATGCTTCATAGAGTGATGAGAAACTACGCTGTTTCAGAATTAGTTCCCTTCTTAGATTATAGCCCCCCTCTTTGTCCACAAACATGTTCTGTATGTTGCCAGGAAGTGAATTATTTCTTGCTTTGTATATGGTTCGTCCAGTTTCCACCAGATCCCTTAGTTTCATTGCCTTTGAATTTCAAAAGAGTCTGTTAGTGTGCTCCCTATGTCCAACATTATTTACAATCCTAATGGGTCTTTTTTTGAAGTATGCATAATGGTTGTAGGGTGCTTTTAGGTGTTTCCCCAGACCTCTACACAAGTAAAGTAAAAGAAGAGAACAGTAAAGAGTATGCATGTTTTTTGATCCAGTATGTGCCTAGCTTTGCCCCGAACTCCAATGCTATAGATTAGACTTGACAAAGTCAAAATAGACTTGCAACTTGTAAACACTAGTGATTCATAACCATTGGTGGACTTCACTTGAGTCAAAGTATAGATACTCCTGCTCCAATAAAAGTAATAGTTGTCAAGTCAAATATTTACTTGCACTAAAGTGCTGAATAAGTCTAAAAATACGTAATATAAATGCATACTGTATTGTTTCCACATTGCATTACCAGAACCTAATGACTCAGAAACAACCTACTGCATGCACTGACTTGCTGGTAAAACCTTTAGTATTACCTTACTTCTTACTTAGTGCATTTACTTACGGTAACAAGCATTGTTAACATCAAATCAAATCATGAATTACACCAAAAACTGAAAAAAAGTACCAATAAAAGAACCAGTGACGTTAAAGCTTATCAAAATGGTCTTTAATAAATTAACCCGTTTAATACCGGTTTCTGTACCCAGCCCTACACAGTGTATGATCTATCACATTTTAGCTGAGTCAAAAGTAAAATAATTGTCTTTCAAATCTAGTTAAGTTTAAGTCCAAAAAAATGAATACTCAAGTAAAGTACAAATTCACAAAAATATTCAAGTATAGTACTATAATACATTATCCTTGTTACTGTCCAATCCTGCCTGTGGCCACACTTGAACATGAGCCTTTTAACTTGAGCATACTTGATACCTTCCCCCAAGTCATGCTACAGTATATGCTATGAAAGTTGGTTTGAACTGAGTATTGTGATTGGACAGGAGGCATTCCTTGAATTGTGCTATAAAATAGCGCATTACAATACATATATCACTTCGCTTAATAAAATAAGTGAAAAAGAAGAACAAAAGATGTCTTGATCCTGCAGCGCAAAAACTTCTATATAAGTGACGATATTGCAGTCACAACCGAGTCAAATAGAAGAAGTGAAAAGCTAACAATAACACTGTAAGGCAAACAACATGGACTTTGAACAGCTCTGAATTGATTAGCTTCAGCGCACATTCAGTCCATTAAGACTTGATTTAATGCATAAATACAAATTTTAAAAAGCATTCATGATTTTTGTCAACTTTTTTAGCTTTTTAAGGCTTCCTTGTGACTCACAAAACAATGACTTGGTTCCACGTCTGGGAATTTGAGTGGTATGTTACAAGATATTCTTTTTAAGAGAGGGGAGGGAATGAAACTCAATTTTCTTTGTTTCGTTTGTCAGCTCCTTCATGTCTCTCCACCAAATGAATAGCAAGGGCATCTCATGAACTAACAAAGTCCAGGTGACATAATGAGTCTTTTTTTTTGTAGTTTTGCAGTTTTTGTATTAACAATTTTCCAGTCATAATAGATGCCCTGCTCTTCCAACCCATATAACATCAGATATGGCTCTCAGTGCACTTCTGTTCCTGTAAGTTTGGTCAGCATACCTGAGGTCTGAACTAAACAAATCAGTAATCAGAAAATAATTTAATAAAACAGCCATGAAATTGTATTCATTTTTGAAATTCGAAGGGAATATTAGATTTTAAGTGCTCCAAACTCGAAAAATTTGCAGTGGATTTAAAAGGTGCCAAATGTTATGACTGAATTATCTTGCAGCTGATGGCGCAATGTCAAAAGATTAATCCTGATGATAATGAGACAGATTTAGGGCAATTAATGCAGAATAGCATGTAAAATGTAGTGTTAAGCATTGGTCAAAGATAAGCTTGTTAGACATTTGGTTTGATTGTTTGACTCTGAACAGCAAATTACTTTTCCACACAGGACCTTTAGCAGTCCACTATACATGTTTTTGTAGCAGAAGATTACATGTGCAGGGAAATTAGATAAAGTCTCATTGTGGATTAGTTTATCATGCTGTATTACTTTGCTCGCCTTTTAACTGAGTCAGTAGTTTTGGACGTTACTCAGTGTGTGCAGATAACCTGGGTATTATGGGCATGTTACATACATGAGTTGTAGTTGTTATGTTGCATAATCACGAAGCCTCACCTGCCAGGGTGACCTCTTTCTTAGGCCACATGCTGGTTTGTTTTTTACACAGCTGTTTACTGAATAAATTTGGCACAGTTCACTTGTTTAGCAGAACTCACTTCTCTTATTTCATGTGATCCCAATGCAGGTTGTAACACACAACAGAACTAAAGCAGCTCTCCAGGTGCTTTTGACCAAATCTAGTCAACTGAAGTCATGTGGTCACTGTTGAAACACAGGTTCACCTTCTAAAGTTCACAGAGTTTCGATTGAATTATGTTTCTTTATTATTTCTTCTTAAATATTTTGCAGATCGTAATAAATTGTAAAAAAAAAAATAAAAAAAAATAAAAAACTTCTCCTAACTAGAGGTCAGGAATCGGGCTTGTAACCAGAGTATCGCCTGTTCAAATCCCAGGACTGACAGGGCAAGGTAGGTGCACTTCAAGGACAGAAGTGCACCTACCTCCCCCATTGCTCCTGGGGCGCAACAATGCCCACTGCTCCTAAGCATGGTGTATTCACCGGTGTGTAAAAGGATTTAAATGCAGAGGACAAACTCACTGCTGGTGTGTTAGTGTGTTTTAGTGTGTGTTTGCCAAAATAATAATCTTAATCTTAATACAAATTATAATTGCTATTAATAATAAGTGGTGATTATTATATGTTAAATTCATGTTCACAAAGCAAAATGCCCAAGATATGAATTGCAAACATATTACATATATTATTTATCATTCTGAAACAAGGATGAGTGCCAATTGTTTAGATTAGTTAATGAGCTGGCTAAAGTGTCCCACTGAAATATTGATTTTATATAGACATTACTGTACAGATGTTTACATGAAAACACTTGATTTCTCTAGAACATAAGTTAACCTTGCATTAGTAAGCATTACAGAAGCGTCTTCTGCAGGCAGGTAAATTAAGCCCACTTTGAGTATGTGTAGGGACAGGCAGGGCAGTTTCCTGCTAATGTTAAGCAGTCATTTGTGTCAAGAGATTATCTATAACTCATCCTGTTGGTGCCCTCTTCACAGCATGGTGCAGAAACAATATCCCAGCCAAACTAGCCCTTCTCTCTCTACCCTGCTATCTTGAAATTGAAATATTGTGATTATTCCCCTGGTTCAGAGGAGGCTAGCTGTAATCGCCAGACAAATGATGTGGAAAAGCAATAAAAAGCCACTCCCGGGAGACTCTTCTAGCTGGCCGAGTGACACGGCCATGAGGGATACGAGCTGCCGATGTGTCTATGGAGAGTGATCCAAGTTGTAGCAAAGCACTGCCTCAGAGCCATAGATCTGCACTGCTTAAAAGGGATTTGACTAAACAAATGGCAGCATATGGTAGATGAGAGAAGGCGAGTGGAGAAAGGGAGAGGTGGCATTGTTTTCTGGCAGGGGGGGGTGAGGGGGTCCCGTGTCTCTCCTCCCCTCTTCAATCTTTCATTATGTTGTCACACTCTAGCTGCATGCTTCCAGTAACACTTTAATTAGCCTCCATGAGTTTAATTGTACGTGTATGTCTGCCAGCTTGTTTTGCTGTGTAAATCTGTCTTGTTTGTTTTTTCCCACTCTGAGAATCACTGCTGTTGCCTCTGCTGCTGCTGCTGCTGCAGGAAATATTGTGCACACCTTCAAGTTTTGGCCTAATTTCTTATTTTTTCTTAATTTCTTTCCCACTCAAAAAGGGTTTGCATGGTTCTGCACATCATACTGTGAGTAAGGGATGCCTCATAGCTTCAGGGTTACAATATGTGTCACATATAAGCTTTTGCAAAATTTCAAGAATTTGTTTCTTTTATGTTTTGGGAAAATCCTATCCAGGTTTTTTTTTTCCATTTTGACATACTGTGTTAGTATTAAATAGCTTTTGTTTACCCATTTGTGGTGGTGCAGTGGGGCTTTTATTGTTTTTTTTATTTTGAGAGATGTTTTTATATCTCAATTTTTTTTATTAATTATTCAAAATCAAATAAAAAGACCTGGTGAGAGCAGTGTGTGTGTTTTTTTAATGTTTTATTGTGAGCTCCATACGGTAACCTTCCTTTATTTATAAACAAATTATACAAGAAAATAAACAGGCAAAAAAAATCACAATAAATCAAAAATAATCTTTTAAATATTTGTTTTCCTTATATTTAAATTTGTGGTAACTCCTCAGTCAGCATTTAGTGGGACATAAAAATTAGCACTGAAAATCTTAATAAAAAAATCATTTACTTCCATTTACTAAGTGGCCAATCTTTGCCTGGCAATGGAAGTCCTCCTCTTTTTTTCCTCTTTTTTGTTCTTATTCTTTGTGGCAAAACAAGGAACAGACAGTTTGCTGGCAGTTGGAGGTTTAGCAGCCTAGAGCTAACGGGAGCATCAAACCACGTCTGTGTGTTTCCATCTGTATGTGTGTGTCTTTCTGAAGCTGCTGTTGTTGCTGCTGCTGCTGCTGCTGCTACCACTTGCCTCTGTCTCCTCCCGTCTCTGGCCTAATCAACAAAACAGCCTCAGCTGCCCCTTCGGATCCCCTGCCAGGGTCCCTATCATCCTCTGATCAAATATTAATGTGTGATACTGAGCTTGCTCACTAATCCAAAGCCAATTAATATTATCTGTCAATTATTTACAGATCCTGAGGTGCGGAGGCAGATCCCTGAGGACTACATCGGCCAGGTTCAGAATACGTAATTGACTTCCTATTTCACCCCACCCCCCCACCCTGTCCTCCCTTCATTCTTTTTGCCTCTCCCTCTCTTGTGTTGTCTTTCTATTTTTTCCTCTCTTTTCATCTCCTCCTTCCTTTTTTGTTTATGTGTGTCTTTTAAAGCCTAAATGGTTGTCTTTTCAGTGGTTCAGGGCGAGCGGCGCAGGATGCTGCCTGGGCATTAGCATTGCTGATATATCTGACATTGCGGGATAAGGGGCGGCGGGGGGGCTGCGCTCTGCTAGGGCTTTGTGTCTGACTCTCACTCATACAGTGCAGTCAGGGAATACTGTTATTGGTTTTTATCACTGATGCGCAACAACATGACATATGTTTCAAATCCCTGCGCCTACTGATTCGGATTGTTAGCTCCAATCACTTCCATTGTTATTCCAATAGAATTTGCTTTTGCCACACATTTTCTTTTTTGGAGGCCGCCTTGCAAGTGTTAGTTTGGCTGACTTATACACACACACATGCAACCGTGCTCACACACAAAACACAGGAATCAGTCATTGCTGTTTGTCACTGGCTGTTTTTGTCCTTTACTTTCTTTCTCACTCATTTGATGGCTGAGAGAAGCGGCGGCTCTGTGGTAATGGAGTTTTCACCCTCAGAAGTCTTTATTTCACACAGTAAAGAGACTGCTGCAGCCTCTGCCTCTTGTAGCTTATAGCTGTCTGTGCAGGGGGTGGTGGGTGGGTGGGGGTCTAGGAGGCCTGGTGGTGGTGGTGGTGGTGGTGGTGTTTGGGGCGGGGGTGGAGGAGAGACTGGCATCTGAGAGGGAATAATGATGGCCGGTCGTTTGGATCCCTTGAGCCACAAAGCCAGCTCTTCTCCCTCTACAGAAGGGGAGAATAAAGGCCACAGAAGAAAGGCAGGATGAAAGAAGAGGGAGTTGTTTCTGACAGTGTATTTGTGCTGCTTCTAAACTCCTTCCACCTCCTATAATGCACTTTGACCTGCCAGGACCTCTAATTGGCTGGCTCGGAGAGGAGTCGCAAAAGTTTCAGTTCACTCCTCTGTCTTACAATTTTCTAAATTCGTCTGCTTCATGATGTGATGTGAGCTTGCTGTTTGTTGGCTCACTTGTACGGTATATGTTGCACTAACTAGCTCTTCTGCTCTAAGTTCTGCCTTTATCAGGTCTTTGTACGCTGTTCTTTCTAATAAGTACTGATGAGTTGTTTTGCCAGTGTTATTCACCCCGCCAAATGTGAGCAGGAAGATGGCTTCCTCTCGTTAGCCGTGCCTTCACAGCTCAGATCTCACCGTTTGCGGGAGCTGTTTAATCTGATATGTAAATATAGTGTTTGATCCAAAGCGATAGTCTAACGAGCAAAAATCTCTGCTTTTCTCCGCCTTTCCTGCGCCAGTAATTAAAACAAAGCTTGTTTGGGCTTTTCTCCTCCGTCTCCTGTCTTTTCTATCTGTCTCTTCCTCGTCTTTCTGCCTTCCTTTCCTCTTCTCTTACTCTCTTGTTCTCAGCCTCTCTGTGTCTCCTCTTTGACACGAGCGCAGCGCAGTCTTGATTTTTACACGTTTCATCCTTTACGTTAGGCAGCTGCTGCATATTTTGTCAGAGCTGTTGCTGTGAAGTACGTTTGTCATATTGGAAACGCGATGTTTGAAGCCGGGCTCTTTTGAAGTGGCTGATGTGGGGTTGTTTTAACTGGAAGGCAAAGGGACGGCGGTAGCCCGTAATGGGGTGTATTCAAATGACTGACCTCTAGATGACAGACCCAACCAACTGCGATATGAATAAACAGCAGCTTGATGTGGTGCTTTACGCTGCGCTTTGTTCAGGTGTTGATATCATGTTCCTATCATACTGCCTGCTAAATGACTGAAGGTCACTGGTGTCTGTGGGATGGCACTGAGATCCATTTAGCTAAGAGCTGAACAGTGAAAAGAAGACGAGTGAGTGCACAGTGCCAGTCGTGCTGGTGAAGTCTGTGTGCTTGTGTGTGTGTAAATGGTGATGAGCAGATTGCCAATGAGTCCTCAAATCCATATGCATTTGCCCTGTTAATGATAAAGAGGATGATATGCTTATTTTAACACAGGCTCACAAATAGCACAGTTAACAAAGAGTGAAACCTTAAGAGGGGAAAGTGCATTTAAAAAGCTTAATTGCACTTCCGTTACTTACCCTCTACTTTATGAAACTAGCTGAGTGACACTTATATTACTACTCAAGAATTCAGTCTGATATTGCAGGGTTGTTGTTGTTGTTGTTGTTGTTGTTTTTGTTTTTGGCAAATTCACTTTTAGTGGATATTTATAGCATAGAAACACATTGAAAACAAGAGAGGTGTATTGGATCATGTCCTATCACTTCTATCTGGCCAATCTGACATAACTCGGGCAACATTGAAATTACATTGACTGAAATATAGATGGTATAGGGTAAGCAAATTGTATTTCCGACAAATGTCTCACTTGTGGGTAAAAGTAACTTAGGGCCTTATTCAGACATGAGATTGACAAGTGAAATTGCCTTCAACTTTAAGTAAAACATGTATTATTTATACATGACCAATTATTTAATTAATACCTGGTCATTTTCACTGAAATCAAAACATGTCTTATTCACTGACATAATAAATTCCTGTTTTATTGATCACAGTTTTCTTTTCAGTTGGCTTACGTAACCTGGGAAACTTTTGGCGCCCCAGTGCGCATTTTTACTATGATCGTTTTTGACATGAAGAAAATCGGTTTCCAATGCATTCAACATATCAGGATCAGAAAATATGCTGTCCATAGCCTTGGGAGAGAAAAGGGAAAAAGAGATCTCATAGGTAAAGCCAAGAAATCCAGCCTTTTGCTTTGATACACCACTTTCAACTTGTGGGCCCAGCTCTGTTGACTTGATATTCTCCTAATTAATTTGTCTGCAGTTGGGTTACCTTGATGAAAGATTGCATTTGGAGGGATAGAGCACCTGGTAACATATGCTGCAGGGACCAATAGCAAGGCAACAGACTGCCAGCTGCAGATATCAGACAGGACGATTCAGCAGATTGTGTATATGTATGGGAGGGAGGACACACACACACACACACACACACACACACACACACACACACAGCTACTCAAACAAGTGAATTACATTTTGATTAAATACCTTAAATTCCAGAATTTTTTTTTCTAGCTTTATAAATGTTAAGGCAATGCATAGCAAACCAGCTAATATTTCTTGCTTATCCAACAGCCCGACATCAGACACAAAACCTGGAAACATTGTTGCCATAAAATATGCCCAAAAAACCTGTCTTGCTGCAGTCCATACCTTGTCACCAAAATTACATTATATAGGAAAAGGGGGTTGGAGCATGACAGAGGCAACATTCTCCCTATTACAAGACAAGTGTAGCATCAAAATTATAGTTTCAAATTTTATTAACATAGTTGCCATTTTAGTCACCTTATATTTGATGTAATATAGATACTATGCAGTTATAAATTAGGAAAAAGTGACATAAGAGAAATTCAACTTTATTACAGTAATCAAAAAAAATATTTGTACTTTGTGTTTCATCTACTGTTTACTGTCCCTTTATATATGTTACATACATAGTCTTTGACACATATATGGGAATAAGATTAATGTGATTATATTCACAGGAAGTATAAAACACATTACCTGTGACCCTTATAAACAAATTATTCCCACTAAACAATAAATTGTTTTATTATTTTTGGATTGCAGAAAAAGTCCTGATAATGACACTATTTCAATTCAGAGTAACTAAGATACACTAAAAATCAAGAAATTTTCCAATGTCAATTTGGATGCACACTACACAATATACATGATAATATCAGGGATGTTAACATTTACTTTGGGATGAAAGAAGTAAAGGTTGAGTCCTGGTGCCCCATAACAAAGCAGAAAATGAAGTTGTACAGGATATGTGGTGGATGAGCGTGCAGTGTGGGCTTTGACGCAGAAGGCTGGAGTTCACGTCCCAGCACAGACCTGCAATTGACCCTTCGCAAAGTCCCACCACTTTGTTGTCAGCTGGTGCTAGTCCGTCAAGCTGTCAGAGCTAGCAAAGAGCACATACTGTCACTCACATACTCCATGATGGAGGAAAATTAAATTATTGCCATAATATATAACATATATATATATATATATATATATATATATATATATATATATATATATACATATATATATATATATATATATATATATATATATATATATTATGGCAAGCTGTTCAGGAAATTATTATATATATGGATTGAAACCTGAGAATATATATTGAAACCTGAGAATTTTAATCTATATTCTCAGGTTTCAATATATATTATCAGACTTTTAACACATATGGTGGGTTTCAATATATATTTTCAAGTTTCAATATATATTCTGAGAGTTTTATTATATATTCTCAGGTGTCAATATATATTCTCAGGTTTCAATATATATTCTCAGACTTTTAATACATATTCTCAAGTATGGCAGGAGGCGGCAGTATCGAGTTCCCACCCAAACACATGCCTGACCAATCAAGAGTCAATTACAGTTGACATTATGACATTACACTCCCTGTTTTGTTTAATTAAATAACAAATTAAAAACAAACTTATCTGAAAAACGAACACTTGAACAAACATCCATGTGATAAAATTCATTTGACCTTTACTGTTATTTTTTTAGTCTGGCTCATGTGCCATCCACTAACATGAAGGGCAAGATGTATAACCTATACTACAGCCCCTCACCAGAGTGTGATCGAAATGTTTTGGCCTCACTTGTGGGGAGGTGTCATGTCGTCCATCTTTATATACAGTCTATGCTTCACACAGTACAAACCCCAGTCTCCAGTATTAAATGTTAAAACAAAAAACAAAAGAACAATTTTGCCCAACTTGATGTGTTTTACTCACCTTCACCCTAAAACATGTATGAAAAAGGATTTGAATAATCCAATACCACCCAACCACTTACACAGACCTCCTTTTTTTGCAGTCCAGGGTTAATTGTTAGCAATAAAACCACTTGACTAAGGTTAGGGTAAAAGAACAGGGTTGGACTTAAAAACAACTTTTACCACACTTAACTACTGAATACTGAATTTTTCCCTGATTGGTTGTTTGACATGCAGTTTGAGGGGGTCACATTGCCTGATTTATTGCTCTCTCGGATTATTGAATGGATTTCAGGCAATTTTGATCTGCAGTATGAACCGTTCAATTCTCAATTCTTTTGACAGCAGCCTTCTAAAAAATGTGTTATAAACTAAACATAGCTTATATTATTGATTCTGGAGTAGTATTGTATAGGGGTGTCAAATTATCGCGTTAATTGCAATTCATTAATTACAGTCATATTTAGCGCGTTATGATTTTTAAAAAAATTATTTTTAATCTCTATAACTTTACTGTTTTTGTATGTGAGTCGTTTTTATGCGTTGGGCTTCTTGTGCTTGCAGTGTCTGGGGTGAAAAACACAATGTTCAATCACACCCTGAAGTGGACATTGCTTGGCTGTCACTATGTTTGGGATGCTTTAGCTTAAACTGAGTAGCGGAGAGGAGACATGAAAATGGAGGAGCGTGTGAGAGTTGTCGGTCCAATGAATGGAAAATTTACATTTCACAAACACCCGACGGCACCATTGATAAGTGTAAAGTGATATGCTTTGTAAGAAAAAGTTTGCCAACCACCGAAGCAGCTCAAGTTTAGCCTACCACATCAACGCAAAGCACTCAGTTGCGAGTGCAGCCACAGCTAACGTTAGCAGCGAAAACATTAGCAATTTAGCCAGCCATAGCAAAGCTCTTCGCCAAACTAAACTCAAAGAGAACACCCTGCGTATGAGCAAGTCTGTGACCAACAGGTTGACAAATGTTCTTGCTGAGTGGATAGCGATGAACTGCAGGCCGATAAACATAATGGAAGACAAGGGGTTAACCGAAGTGCTGCAAATTGCCTCCAATGACCCATCATACAAGCCACCGTGCAGGACTACAGTGAGTAAGGAATGTAAATGGCTAGGACTGCATCTGTTCAAATCTGTTAGAAACAATAAATTACTATATGAAGCCACTTTTTTTTTTATCCAACTTTTGATCTGCCACTATAATGTAATGCATTTAAATGGAAATACCTCAAGTTGAGGGCTTTTCTCAGCAATTTTTAGGTGAGATTAAAAAAAAAAGATTAATTAGATAAATTAATTACACCACTTAGATCATAATTAATTAATCCTTACTTTTTTAAATCTCTTGACAGCACTAGTATTGTACATTCTGTGGCCTGTATATGGTAACTCTGCTGCAGAATAGACAGACCATATTGTCTGCGTCTTCCAGAAGCGTGACTTAACATACAAGGTAGATAAAAAACACACTGTCTGTCCGGCTTCAGACTCTTGCACCAAATCTAAGCTACTACTTAAACTTAGCTTAACAATTTTTGTCTAGACAAGCTGCTCTCCACTGGCAAGTTCCTTCCAAAAATATCAACAACAGCAGTATCGGCCTGGAATAACCCTTCATCAGTCGAACCCTGCTGCTCAACAGTCAGGATCAGGTTTCTGTCAGGGCAGCGTGAAGCAATGAGATGGATCTCGGCTGGGGTTTGAAGATCGGCAGGTCCACTGCTGAATACCACCTCGTGTTGTGGATCCTGAGAGGACTGCCCCAGCAGCTGCCCTCCTTCACGCCTGTTTGTCAGGAGCTGTCGATAAGTCCAGCACTCGCTCCGCTTTAAAGGGGAAGGGAAGAAAAGGCTGAAATAGGATGCTTCCTGCCCTTTAACATGCCAGAGGCTTCGTTAAGGGAACCTGTGAAATCAGTTTAATAGGCTGACATCACCCCTGGGCCTCCGTGACCCAGCCCTCCGGAGACCCTCCTTTTCTCTCCGATTCCTCTTCTCTCTTCTTTCTCTTCAGTTTCTTCTTCCTCTTTCCTGTCCTGCACCAACTCTTCTTTCCTATTCACATCTTTTTTGCTATCAATTGTCTGGTCCTTATTGCTTATCCCCTAACATCTCCTTTCCTTTTTGTCTCTCCCTGTTTCTTCTGCTTTTCCGTTTCTCACATCCTTGTTCTCCGTTATTTCTATTTGTCTAATCTACTTCCAATGCTCTTATCTTCCATTTCCTGTCTTGCCATTTATGATTTTCTCCTATGCCTCTCTTATCACGCCATCATTTCATCTTTCCTTACATTTTTGCTATTCTTCTCCTTTCCTTTCTTTTCCTTTCTTCTCCTCTCCTCTTAAATCTTCCTTTCTGTGCATTTTGCCTCAGCAGCAGGGTTTTGTAGTCGATCTAACAGGGGGATAGCTCTATTTTTCATCCAGCTGACCTTGATGAAAACAGTGGCGCAGGCCGGTCTGAGGACGACCCTCAGTGTGCCTGAACCCACCTGACATTAGTGAATAAAATATAGCGTGGGCCTCCTGTTGGGGACGGCTGCTGAAAGGGAGATCACTCCACCTCCTCTTATTTATTCTCTTTTCCTCCTTCTTCAGACGCTAATGCCGGGAATGTGACGTTAATGTGCATACCGGCTGTTTGAACCACCAACCACAGGTCAGCCACTTTAATAGAGAGGTTCAAGCCTCTCTCAAAGGGATAGCAGTTCGACGCCTCCATTTATGTAGAGCAGGAATGTAGCCATAAAACAGCACTTCCTCATGTAAGGTTTCCCTGGGAAGAGCCGGGACCCCGGTGTTTTATCTTCTATCCTGCCAGGAATACTGCAACCAAAATGAAAGAATCAAACAATCACTATAATTCTTTAACTCCTTTTGGTGTGTGTCAAATGGTTTTGTGTTTATTTTGGATTTTTGGTTTCTGACTTGGAACATTGGAACAACTCTTGCTGTATCTCCAGGTTGCATCGCAGGAGGCTTGTGATGGTTAAGGGTTGCATCAGCCTTCTTTTCTCAGGCTTTTGCATGACTATTTATGTGCTGTGAATATTTTGTCTTTTGGATATGGTATGAGTGTGTGTGTGTGTGTGTGTGTGTGTGTGTAGGTGTGTGTGTGTGTGTGTGTGTGTGTGTGTGTGTGTGTGTAAAAGTGTTATTGTGTTTCTCTGTGCTGCTTGTGTTTGTGCTGTATGGGTCCTGACACTGCCTAGATGGTTATGGCTGCCCATGGCTTTAGGCAGGCCTTGGGGGGTGCAGGCCCTCTCCTGGTGGGGATAAAAGCAGGAGGCATCTGGCTCCAGCGGAGCTCCAAAAACTCAAAGTAGCCTAAGATCCCCCTCTCCTAGTTTAGCCAAACAAGCTGGACTAATCCCAACTATCAGGGGATGCTCTGTCAAAACAAGCAGCAGGGCCCTAAGGCAAGCCGATCCACTGAGCAGTGAAGGGCCGCGGAGAGAGAGGGAGAGAGGGAAGGAGGCCCTCCCATTAGCATAATGCCTCTCGGTAGCGAGCTGGTGTGCTGGCCTGACAGTCTGAGCACAGGGGCACAGCTTCTCACAGGGGGTTTGGGCTCAGAGACAGGGCAGCAGGGGCAGCAGGGGCAGCAGAGGAGATGTGGGAGCTTTCTGGCTTAAATCAGCGAGGGGCAAAACCCAGCCCAGCCTGCTGATGGCAGCTCCTCCTCTTTCTCTTTCTCTTTCTCTTTCTCTTTCTCTTTCTCTTTCTCTTTTTCTTTCTCTGTCTGTATGATTTTGGCTCTTCTGGCTTATTTTTAGCAGCCTTCATCCTGCAAAAGGAGGTTGAGTCCTCTTCTCTCTGAATATGTAGGCCTATGCCCTGGGCTCGCAGTCATTCACCCAATTCACCAACTACTTCACTGCCTCATGAAGCTATTCTGGTGCTGCTGATCCTGTGTTGTGGCTACCTGCTAGAAAGCAGCTAAGAATTTGTGTCAGGAAAAAAAAGAACTGCTTGACACACAATGCACTATAAATCTCAGTCTTCACATATGAAATATTGATTCAGCACACTCATTATCCTCCATAGATCTCTTTTGATATTCAGATCACTTTCTTTTCTCTTAAAACCCCTGAAACATCGCGAGTTTAAAATGTGCTTGAATCAAGTGAAACCACTCTGTCTCCTTTTGTCACCATCTGATGTCATTTAATTTTGTAGCCTATAAGCAGAATGACTAAATGAAACAAATGAGTTAGCTGTATATGTTATTAGCCATAATGGGAACATAATGGGGTTAGCTCAGGCCAAGTAATAATGAATATCAATATCAGCAGCCTAGCCTTTTATTAAAGTGTTACATCATCTCTCAGACACTCAATTTAAGAGGGGACTGCACAGCCATGCGGGGGTGGGGGTGGGGAGGGGGGGATTTTTGGTATCTGATTGTTAAAACTCTTCTGTATTATCAGTATCAAATCAATATATATATATATATACATATATATACATATATATATATATATATATATACATATAGATAGATAGATAGATAGATAGATAGATAGATAGATAGATAGATAGATAGATTGATTGATAGATAGATATTAACCAGTTGATTGGAATTTTTAACAAAAGTACTACTTCTTTTAGTTAATATTGCAGGTATTGCCAAATGATGTGATATTAGCTGCTATAGATACAGTATGTATGATCCTTGAATGGCTGTTGGTGGTTACAGCTAAACTAAAAGATGCTTTTAAAAATCGGAAACCCTCAAGTCCAGTCATTCCTGCTGGGATTGTACTTGGACTGGATCCAGTTGATTATCATTTCAGCCCACTGTCACTCATAAGGAGGCAGGTTCCTGGGCCCAATTATCTTTGAAAATCCAACCACGGAGGCTGGATGTGATCAATGAGGCCCATGCCAGCGTCAATGTGCTCCGAGTCAAGCCTATTGATCAGTGGACGAGTATAGACAGACGTTGTGAGCTGTATAATGTCAGCAGGGCCAGCGGATGTGAGGCTGGAGGGAGAAGCAAGGTGGAGGAGGGGAGGGTGAAAGGGGGGCGTGGCGGCAGCACTGGGAGCCTCAGGTGTGCAGCGTCAGGAGGAAGAGGTGACAGTTTGCTGGGCCCCAGGGCCCCCGGGGAGGGGATCAGGACCTGCCCTGACTCCCAGCCTCCCAGCTCACAGCAGCAGGGTGACGAGCCGCCCCAGCAGCCCCTCCCATCACCACTCCTGCAATTAAAAGTCTGGCTCAGTTGCAGGCTGGAGTGCAATAAAACACAGAGCACAACAACCCTCTCACCTTACGCTCAGGGACTGGGACACACACACATGCACACACACAAGCTGGGACACTTCTGCCTCTCCTCTCGCTCCATTCTCAGAAGGACAAAAACTTGGGGTAGTGGAAGATCGTGGTTAATGCAAAAAAATATTGTTATGGAAATTGTTAAATAATAATATAGTTTTGGAAATATGCTAAAAGATCAATATCACCTTCACATTTGTATGGTAAATATGAGGCTGCAGCCAGCAGAACGCTAGATTAGCTTAGCATGGAGACTGGGAACAGTTAGCCTGGCTCAGTCATGATGCTAAAAAAAAAAATCCACCAACAAAACAAATAATCTTCCAGCACCAAGAGAGCTCACTCACCAGCTACTTGTTTGTTTAATTCATACAAATCACAAGTGAAAAAAATGTTACACCCATCAGCAGACAGGCGCAAAAAATACGCATTTGATTTATTCAGTTTATGTTTATCTACATTTCATAAAAGTAGTTGAATTGAAATCTAAACATTTTTTGTCCAGAAATACCAGTGGTGCAGGGAAATCAGTAAATTTACCCGAGTGCTGTATTTAAGTACAAATTCAAGGTAGATCTACCTCAAATTTAATTTTATAATTTCCATTTGCTCCTACTTTATACTTCTACTCCACTATAATTCAGAGGCAAATATTGTACTTTCTATTTCACTACATTTATTCAAACACTTAGTTACTTTGCAAATTGGTATTGGTAATACAAAATATAATGAAGAAATAAATCATTATGAATTGTGTGGAAAAAAAAGATACATTATTTAAATTCACAAGATAGAGAGTGATATGTTAAGTTATTTAAATTAGCCCCACTTTTACCAGCTGCAACATTAACCTGAACACATGAATGCATCAATGAAAATATAATATTTTAATCCAATAACATAATAAGTCATTCATGATTAGTACTTTTATTTTGTTACATTGCGTATATTTTGATGCTTATACTTTTATACTTGTACTAAAATTGTCAATCAACACTTTTAGTTGCATTGGAGTGTTTCTACACTGAGTTATTGCTACTTTTTAAAGATCTGAGTACTTCTCCAACCACTGAAACATTTTATAGGCTAATACTGGATAGTCATAAAATTTTAAGAATGTAGAATGTACACCTCCTCTATCTGTTTCAGGAGAATGGCATACAATCAGACTAACTGGTAATGGGAACACTGGCAAATTTCAATTTGAGTGTTCAGATGGCCTCTATATCTGGTTTAGTGCATACCTGGTGGTTCAAATAGGAGTGAAAGAGAAAGTGCCTTTGTGGGGCTTTTTGCTGCTCACACTGATTATAAAACATAAAATCTGTATTACATGTGAGTCTAAAAATCTGATTTCACCATCTTTCTGCTGCGGAGTAAACAGAGCCTCCAACACCTCAGCCCCAGCCTGAAGGAAATCTGTTTTCCATTCTGCTGCCAGGTCCCCAAAGCAGCGTTGTCGTCCCAATAATGATGAACGATTATTGCCCTCAGATTGCTTTATGATATATGCACTCGTTAAAAGTTAAGGGCCAATCGTTTCACTAAAGTAACCTTTCTGTACATCATTTTGAGTGTGAAACTAATAATGGCCTGTTTCATGTGACAGACTGGAAACGGAGACATCCATTGAGGAACTGGATTCAATACATCTTAATATGGATAAAGCAGTGGAGCAAGCAGGGCTGTGATGTAATGACCATAAAACTATTCAGCAGCGGCATAATGAGATCAATCGCCTCACTGAATCAGTTTCTTCACTCGTTTTAAGAAAAACAGGAAGGGTTTAAGTTGTTTATCTCCATCAGATAATAAAAACCAGATTGTAAAATGCAGATAAACATTTTTGGTCTAACAACTTTCTCTGTCTGCTTCTGCGTAAATTGTGTCCCGAACACTAGTTCAACAGGTAAAGCAGAGTTTATTCTGTGGCTTTATTCCTTTGTCCTCATATTATTATACCTCTTAATTCCTATGAATATAGTGGGTTTAACATGAATTTTAATGAGTGTAATGTATGCATTTTGGTTCATATTGATGTATGAGGTCATTGGAGAGGGAGAGCGCCAAAGGCTAAAGTTGAGGAAAATACAGACAAGGAGGAGGTGAATACGAATTAGAGGTGTGTGTGTGTGTGTGTGTGTGTGTGTGTGTGTGTGTGTGTGTGTGTGTGTGTGTGTGTGTGTGTGTGTGTGTAAAAGAGAGAGAGGAGAGGACAGCACATACTAACGTCCACAGCCAGAACTCCTCATGCAAATACTACTAGAAGAAAAAAAAAAACGAGCTTCATGAATTAATCTCTCCACTTCAACTTCTTTTTTGCTAAAGGCAGTCTTCTTCCTCAGCTTGAGTCTTGCTTCTTCTGGCGTCAGGGAAATTAATTAGCTGTTTGTCATCCCGAGCTGAACTGGGGGAATTGGGAGAAGATTCGAGACTCAATGGCAGACAGGCAACACAATGACTTGGATGGATTGGAGGCTGGTTGGTTGGTGTGACACTGCAGGTGCTACCACTGACTTCCCCCCCACCCCCTTCCTCCTCCAGAGCCTGAAGCAGGGTTTGCCCGTCAGCCCGACCTCAATGCACGCTGCAAAAGAGGCAGCGGCTCATTGTCTTTGTGAAGATGGAAGATGGAGAGGAGGGAAAAGCTACTTTTTGTGTTATTAGAGGAGGACAGGTGGTACTCTGTTTCACTGAGCCCCAGGAAATGCAGCCTAATGTTAGCCAAGGCTGCTTTCATGGCCTCGGGCTACAGGAGGGACGGAGATAGCAGGCAGCAGGTACTCGCTGCCATGGGGTAGATTTAGCAGTAGTGTGAGGCTTCCGATTTGGTCCCGCACACACACATTACCCCACTCCGTTATTTGATCGAGGCAGGTAACTTTTACCAGCTCTAGTTTAAGGGAAGAGTAGATTAAGTTGAAAGTCTGGTTGTGGGCTTGACAGGGACTTGGCAGCTCGCCAGAGCAGGTGGCTTGAAAAGTATCCATTCCATGTTTTTTCTTGTACATCAGAGGACATTATATACAGTATGGTATATGTTTTTATCCTTCATGATATAAGTGAGTTAACGGCTAGGACCACTGGCATTGTTAGACATACATATAAAATACACCCCATTAATGATTCATAGGAAGAGAAAAGAGTGAGATTTTGATTTTGGTAAATTAATATGCAAAATAGCTTTATGATATATATAGGCCTATTTGACAGATACCTGGAGATGTTGATGTTGGATATGTTAATACAGGGACACAGCATAAAAACTTGGAATTGGATTACTGTATATTTTTGCAGTCTCTTGGTATGTGTCAAATAGACCATTTAGGGGGTGACTCTCTCTCCCGTTGTTTCCTGTCTGTATTTCTACTACTATTTAATAAAAAGAAAATGCAGAAAATAAAATAATCCCCCAGTCTAATATTGCTCAAAAGAAGCAAACCACTGTCATCATATTAAACTGCATTTGACTTAATCTGTGTGTTGGTCGTAG
Source organism: Centropristis striata (assembly GCF_030273125.1). Classification (NCBI taxonomy): domain Eukaryota; kingdom Metazoa; phylum Chordata; class Actinopteri; order Perciformes; family Serranidae; genus Centropristis; species Centropristis striata. Next base: position 32,080,665 of record NC_081523.1, read on the forward strand.
GTACTATACTGATGCCATGACTCGTGGTGTTAGGATGTCAGTTGACAAAAACTTAAAAAGTGTGTTGTTATAGTCAATATAATATACCATTTCTCCCTTGTCCCCTCCCGTCAAATCTGACAACCAGGGTGAGGGAAGTGTGGGCAAAGGAGAACATTCCTCTTCAGAGTTTTTCAGCGACTCTGTGCTAGCTAAGTCAAACTTTTTGAGTAATCCAATCAAATATGCTATATATAAATATTTGAATTTATGTAACATGCACTTCTTGCTGACATTGCATTAGTGTATAATGTTGTATATGTCCTGTTCTGTTCTTTTCTGTGCTAGTCTGAATTTTTTATTTATGGCCCAACAAGAGACTGCAGATAAAAATGATCTGAAGCTAACAATGCATCAAATTATAACATTTTCATAGTTCCTTACAAAAAAAAGGAAAAGGAAAATTCAACACAATATGACGAACTCCCTGCTTGTGTATATTTATATAGACATGTCATATAAACCTAAAGATGCTGTAACTGCCAGGATCACTTTGGTTCATTACAACTTGGTTGTTATTTTTAAAGCTGTTGCCAGCATTTGTACTGATGATATAATGCAGTACATACTAATACACCAAGTTGATTAACCAAATCTGAAAACGCAGCAACATCTCTACACAGTCAGATGGGACAGGAAAGGTGACATCAGCCCAATTTATTTGGAAGAAAAAAACCCAAAGCAAATTGTAAAACGATAACACAAACTGTCTGTTCCATCAAGTTTAAAGACCAACTTCCTGTTTCAACTACTGCATTGCTGCATCCACGCGGTATTGACAAACATTTAAGGTGAACTCACTTTCCATGTGACCTTCACGTAAAGTGATTTAGATAATCTGGATGAACTGTTTGCTTTCTGATCTTACAACTGCTTGTGTTCCTGTGAACATTCTTTTTTTATGTCACTATGTACCCACATCTTGGTAAATACAATGTTACATTAATTGAACATTACATTAATAGAAATGGTATCCAAAGGCTAGTCCTGAAAATGATTGTTCGTGTATGTGTGCATTAATGTGTACATTGTGTGTATACAGCGACAATGGAGCATCCCTTCATTGCACCATAGCTTGCTACTGCATCCACTGAGCATGAGCTTACTTTGTATTAATGTGAGTGTGAAACATAAAGAGAGAGAGAATGAGAGAGAGTATGTATTAGTGTGTGTGAGTGTATGGGCCTGGTTGTACCTGCTGGATGTGTGTATTATGTAGCCTTTGTGTGGCACCCATCATTAAGACCACAAGTGGATTGAATTTGGCCTTGCCACTTTCTACTGGCACTGTGTCTGCTGTGTGTGTTCAGTGTTGTCTGTGTTGCAAACTGTAAGTGGATGGACTCTGGGCTTTCTGCTTTATTTTGGCAGAAAAGCTATTGTGCGTGAATGAGTTTGTATGTCTGTGTGTGTGTGTGTGTGTGTGTGTGTGTTCCAGTGTGTATTGTCGTCGTACTATAAGTGGATAGACTTCTTCCACCAGTGTCCAGCCTGTATGTGTGTGTGTGTGTGTGTGTGTGTGTTTGTGTGTGTGTGTGTGTGTGTGTGTGTGTGTGTGTTGTCCTGTACGTGCTGTCTTTGTTGTGTGCCTCTAATCCCCAGGTCCCCGGGGCTCCAGGGGAACAGCTGAAGCAGGGGCAGCGGTGGCTTGTCAGCCCGGGGCTCCCGCTGCTCCTCTCCCTTTCACTGCTCCCCATATGGTCCTGCAGCGCTGGGTCCCCGGGGGCCTGTTAGCGCCACACCACCCAGGCCCAGGCCCTGCCACCAGGCCCCTCTTGCCTCCTGTCTCACCCTTGCACCGGGGCCCGCTGTCACCCCTTAGTCCCCTTTACCCTCTCTCCCTTTGTGGTGTCCCCCCCTCCTCTTGGATTGTCTGGATTGCGTCTCAATATGAACCCAGATCTTTCCTCCTTGTTTTGTTGTCTTCTGTTAAACACACACACCCCTACCTTCCTTCCTCTACCTTTTAATTGATGTTTCTTTTTTTCCCTGCCCTCATCTGTCTCTTATTTCTCTGGGCCGTGCCCTTCTATGCCGTGCAGGGAAGTTAATATGAGGATTTATGGCTCCCATTAGATGTATGAATTATCTCCTTTTCTCTCCTGCAGGAAACTTTTTGGAGAAACTCTCTGTCCACCCGCAACAGACACTATAGCGTGCTTGACAGAGAACATGAAGTTAATGCGTCACGGGCTGGCCAGTGGCCCCACAACACTCGTGGCCCCCGGTGACGCCAAGGCTCCCTGTCTCTTTAAGTAGTGATTTAGACTCTCGGGGGCCCTCGGTAGACCTTGTTGCTAGAGAGTACCTCAGTTTATCTTCACCAACAAAGCCCCAAGCGTCTCTAAATCAGCTGTCACTACCTCTCGGGGATTACCAGGGATTTATAAATGAACAGGTAGTGCTGTTACACACAAGTTATCAAACAGATCATAAAACACCATCTCTGGGATTTGACTGTTTGGTTACACATGTTGGAGCTGCATCTTATGGTAATGCAGCTGGAGTGTTGGCACCGGAGAGAGGTTGTCTGTGATCTTGTTTTTTTTTTTCCTTTTTAGAACATCAGATTTGACTGCATCTGAGCAAATGGATCTCCCCTCACACAGACACGATTGATCCACTAGGTAGACACTAACCTGTCTAGATATCAGTAGAAATCCACAGGTCTACAGTTTTGATTTTTATGATTGATTTCGTCTTTTTTTTATATAAATATAAAGCTTTTCATATCAAATGTTAATCTCCCCAAAACATGCCTTTCTTACTCAATTTAACTAGATCCACAAATTGAGTCCTAGCGCCCTCTGTTGATGGCAGGGGAACAGTGTCCTAAACCAACCACACCATGCCTGCTGCTAACAGGCCAACAGTGTATGCTGTTGTTGAGTGGAATGGTCTATAACGGCAATAAATGGAATTCAGTTGAGTAATTAAGTATACAAGGGGCTCAGACAGAGTTCAATAATGATCATGATAACAAAAAAATGTGTTCAATGATTGTTATTCAATATTTTCAAAAAGAAATGGTGCAACTTAATAGTTTCAAAATGTTTACACACTAAAAGAAATATACTAAATACATGGACATTTTTCAGAAGGACGTTGAATTTGTAAACACACACTTTTTAATGAGGGTTTGTGATGACATAATAATTTTAATACGATTTCTCAACCTCAAGACCCCAGTTGAGGTCACTCCAGGTTTAATCAATTAATCTATTAGTCAATGGTCAAAGTATACCAATAGCAAGTTTGATAACTCTTACGATTAATCTTTTTCACCATTTATCAAGGAAAAATATCAAACATTTGCTCGTCTCAAATATGGGGACTGAATGCTTTTCTCAAAATTATTTCTTTGTAAATAACATTTTGAATATGTGTATTACAATGCGTTTTGGACTGTTGATCAATATAAGTAGCTCTCACTGTGCTCTTATAAAACAGAATGCAGAAGAAAAGTAGGAACACAGTTTCATGTAATCTAATGCATTAGCAGTAACACAGGGTGCCACTTTAAAATATGGCATCACTCAAAAAGGGACTGCACATTCTATATAATGTCTTTAAAAATTAAATGTATTTATTTATCAGGCATAAGCCATTAATAAGACCTTTGGGTTGCCAGGTTGTGAAAACCCCTTTGATTGGTGTTTATTTTCCTTTAGCATGGTTTCTAGCAACCTGGCAGCCCAAAAGATTCCATATAAATGGCGTATAACTGACATATAATGCATTGATAAATGGTGCATTATTCACTCATTATTATTGTTATTCACCCCTTGTAAAACATGTTTTAAGTAAGTGGTACCACATGTTTTGTAGTAAGTGGTACCATAACACAAAGTCATCCATCAAATAATGTGCTACTGTGTAAATTTGGTGAGTCACCTCCTGACTTGACCAATGCTGACCATTTTTGGATGGTCTGAGCTGTGGAAGTGGATAAGGAAGTGGGAAATCCTTCGCAATTTTTCCAGCTTTGAAACTCAATCTCTCAGGGTCCCTGTGTTGTGTCTTTGAGTGCAATATCCTCTGCTGCACTCACGCTGTCATCGGCTGCCTCTCTCAGCCTCTTTCTCTCTCTGTGTCTCTGCCTCTATCCACCACAACACAACTCTACCCTCCCTCCCTCCCTGCCTCCCTCTCTCCCTGCCTCTCCTCCACCTCTGTGCGCAGGGCTCTGGTGAAGCCTGCAGCTGGCCGAGGCCTCCCCTCCTCTGGGCTAAAGACTCGGCAGGGGGGCAGGGCTCTGGATCCAGCTTAAAGAAAAGCAGGCAGATCAAGGACAAGAAATACTGGGGAAGAAAAAAAGTAATGTATGATCCTCTCTGTGAACAACCCCCACCAACCATCTCCACCTCCCCACCAACCTCACCCTCATCCCGTTTCTATATATCTCTCCTCTCTCACTCTCTATCTCCTTCCTTGGAGTCTCCCCTGTCCAGTTTGGTTTACCACTGCTCTTTGGGTTAACTGGTTTCAGATGCAGGGCACGACAGACATCCCTTTTCTTTAAGCAGAAGTACAGTCAGAGTGAAATTTTGATGTGATAGGCAGAGACTTCATGTTTACAGAGGACAGGACATTATTGAATTAAAGGACCATACCATTGTGTTTCTAAGTTTTAGGTTTTGAACTAAATCCTGTACACGTACCATTTTCAAATGTGTGTGTGTGTGTGTGTGTGTGTGTGTTTGTTTGTTTGTTTTCTTTCTATTCCAGGCAACCACTGGTTTTTTAAAACGCTATAAATATGAATTGTCAGACTCCTGTTTAATGCAGGCTTTTTTTGACCACTTGGGGGCTGAGCTCCATGACAAACTATCATACACAGCTTTGATATGTCTAACATGTTAGCAATTCATTGCCTTTTTAAAACATCCAGCAAACACAGAGCAACATTGTAGTCGTGTTTGCATCCTTGAAATGATTGTAATTCCAATATTCACTCTCCTGTTAGCTTTGTGTTGGACTTATTTAAGTCCTGAGAAAAACATCTCACTCTTTAGCAGCTAAATGCACCAGCTAGCTGCAAACTTGCTGTTTTGTGATGGGATGGTACCGTAACCGACTGTGGGTTTATTAGTGTTTTTACTGAAAACAGTTTCCTGTTACAGTTGAAAATGAAGTTCATGAGAGGAGTAAAGTTGCAAATTTTATGACTAAAACAATGAGCTGAAATATGCCAAAAAGCCTCATAAAGCTGCGGAGTTGGTAAAAATTACCTCTCCCAAGGAGGTTATGTTTTTGGAACTGTTCGTTTGTTGGTTGGTTTGTCTGTTTGTCAGCAGGATTACAGAAAAGCTACTTTCCCTGTTATCATTTAATTTGTTGGAAGGCTGTAGCATTGGCCAATGAAGAACAGAACACATTTTGGAGTGGATCCTACATTTTGGGGCTGCACTCTGTGCTCCCAGAGTGCCCTTCTTGTTCTCAGTTCATGACTACGAGTGACTAGGATCACATAACACACAGTTCTTTGGAGACTGTGCATCCCCCCAAAAATGTCTCCATCTCTTTGTACAAGCAGCTTATTACCACTAATATTTATCTTTATTGCTAGATGGCAAAATTATGATGGGAGCAAAGGAGGAAGTCAGCTGACGGAGTATAAAGAGAAAGAAAGGAAGGAGGTTGGGGTGGAAAAATGGTGAAACAAACACAGGACTTTGACCCAGTAAACCAAGTCAAAATTCATGTTTATTTTAACTCAACATAGTTTATGTAACTAACTTAACAAAGTAACTATGTCATATGTATACTTAGATCACCTGTACTCCCAATAGTTACTATGTATTCCCTCATTACTTTGTTGTTAAAAAAATGTGTTTTATTAATCTGACTGCTTTAGACACTTATATTCACATTCATGAATAGTATTAATATAATGAACATCAATTAGGCACAAAATCACATAAGTCACATTATTCCGAGGACTGTTGACTTGTGAGCAGATCAACATGTGGTTAGCCTTAGCAGGTTTGCAGTTGACAGAAATGTTAACACTAACAAAATGTGAAATTCTCAATCTGATGAAGCCAAACTACAAATAATATGTTCATGTTGGATTTCAATCATCAAAACAGAAAAAGACGCAGTTGTACTACAGAAAGTTTAGAAGCTAGACAGTTCGCTGATGAGTCAGTTCTTGTATCTGGGTCACATGGGTTTCGCCACTGCAACGCCAAAGTTAATATTGGACCCATTTTTCACAAGCCACAAATTTTTCTAAACATTCTGACAAAAGGATTGCATTTTTCAGATGGAAAATCAGGAGAAAAGTAACTTCGAGACTTGTCTCAGCAACTCTATCTCGCGAGATCTGGCAACAAATATAACATTAGTGTTAACGAAAATCTTGCGATAACAAATACAATCAGCCAAACAGCATGAAAACTGTTATAAGTATTAGTAACTATTCAGTGTTGTGACTCAAAATTAAATTTAAGTTTTCTGTGACAAACATCCGGGTAGTTGAGGCAGAGCAATCGAGTGCAGATACACAGAGCGCCTCTTCGGCCAATAAGCACATCGGTTTTCTGCGCTCGATTGTTCTGCCTCAACTACCCGGATGTTTGTCACAGAAAATTTCAATTGAATTTCGCGAACTGAATTTTCCAAACTGATAAATTCAATTTCAAATTACAATTCAGATTCAGTTTTTTCAATGCAATAATTCAAATTGAACAATACAAATTTCAATTATGTGATTCAAATTCAGTTTTTTAATGCAGTTATTCAAGTTAAGCAATTCAAATTCAAATATAAATGATTCAAATTCAATTGTTGGTGACACATATTTCAGCCCATAGGGGGGCACAAAAAGCGTAAGTTATCATCAACCATCAATCAATCAACTCTTGATGAAAGATTAGGGATTTATTTGGGCATAATGTTTAAGTAATAAGTAATTCATGAGTCGTTACTAGCTTAGTGCTGCTCAGCAGCTGGTTCAACGTTCATCGGGAATGATTCATGAAGAAAGTGTCCAGTATTATGTATCACTATATTTGGGGATAATGTTTAAGTAATTAGTACTTAATGAGTCATTGGTTTTGCTCAGCAGTTCATCAGGAATGATACATGAAGAAAGTGAATAACATATATTCATGGACCAATCATAACTTTATGATTCATTAATACAGCATCTCTTAGTCTGTTCTTTGACTCATAATTACTACTACATAGTCCTCCTTTTGAAATTATTGGGGATGAATTTAACAATGATTAGATTATAAGCTCGTTCCTGATTCGTTCCTCACTCGTTTCTAAATTAATTTACTGATTATTCACATCCCTATACATTGAAAAGGAGTTACTCATTATCTCATGATTCACTAGCAGTTAGTTCCTCGTTTGTTAACCACTCATCTTTCAATTCGATTGGATACTGTATAAATCTAATTAGCAGCAACACATTAACTAATGGTTCACTAGCACTTAGTTTGTCATTAATTTCTATCCTCTTGTTTCTTAATTAACTAATCATTAGCTTCTCTGTAAATTTGATTAGGCATAACTTAATAACTTATCATTCAATTGCAGTTAGTTTCTCATTCGTTCCTGATTTGTTCTCTGGTAAATACTCAAAATTTGTCAACCTTATTGTAAATCTTTAACTCACGTGATGCAGAAACAGTAATCTTTGTCATAAAATTACAAATGTCGAGCAGGTGTGTGTGCTGTATGAGTGAATTGGCTTTACTACCATGTCAATCATGTGTACTCCATCAACTATTGAGCTGCAGCCTCCGGTGTTTCGTCAGGTGCGCAGCCGCATGTGTTAGTGCCTTTCACAAGCAGATTAATAATTCCATTATCCTTTCACTCTCCATGTTCCATTCATTCGCTTTTCTCACTTGCTCTCCTCTGTTCGTCTTTGCTGCTGCAGTCTCTCCTGCTTCCCTCTCTTTCTTCGTTCCATTTGCAAGGTGTGATATTGCTTTAATTGAGCAGAAACATGTGGAGAGATCAGACATATCTTGGGGGATTAGAGGAAAAGCTGGGCAGTTTGTGCGACTGGCAGCCTGTGTTTGGAGCACGGGGTCTGCTGGGAATGAATGTAGTTAGTGTGACCCCTGACCCCGCAGGCTGTTGACGTGGAAGCTGGCCAAGAGGGGTCCAACAGAACGCTTTTGTTAATCTCATTCAGGGCTCCCTGTGAACTGTGGGCAGGGGGAAAGCTGGCAGCCCAGACCTGTGGAATGCAGAACTCTTTATTCCCATGCTTTGGAAACAGAGGTGGGCCCTGGAACTAGCAAGGCTCCTTTAGTAGGACCTCCTCCACTCAGCTCAATTGACACTGACAGTTTCCTGGCTTAGGCTTGCCAACTGGCAGGGCAGCGGTGCAGGGGGGACAAATGCACCCCACCAGGGCTGCAAAGTCCACAGGCAACAGGACAGAACTTCTAACAGGCCGCTACAGAAGTGTGACACTGTTTGGAGAGACCCAGTTTAACTCACTACATTTACTGTAGCTACACAAAGAACCTTTGGATGCAGAGATACTACAACACTGGCATGTATAAGATCACTGACTCATCTGTCTAAAGAAGTATTTTATGGAAAAGCAGTGAGAGTGATACCTTAAGACCCTCTCTCCCATTCTCTGAATGGTGCCACTTCTAGTAAATTAAACAACAAAGCCTCATATTGACAGATTTTTCTTTTCTCTGCGTCTCCCAAAATGACCCATGTTCATGTCAAACATTTGAATGAGAGTTTTCTGATCTGCCCCCTTTATGGTGAAGGTGTGGTTAAATTTCAGAAACTAAAACCACTTGGTTGGGATTAGGAAAAGAACATGGTCATGGTTAGAAAAAACCTATAGTCTCTGTGATGTCACCCATAGGGTTCTGAAGAGCTGTTATAAAGCTCAGGCTAATCCAAAAATGGTCAAAAGGGATGCAGCATGTTTCAAGCTGCGGCAGGCCAGTCCTTACTTATGCTTAACTTTAGGTGCCAATATGATAAAAATGTGTGAGTTATATAAAAAATTCACACCCAAAAATTTGACCAAAACCCTTCTTTGTACCAGACTGTAATTTTTATTTTATTTTTGGTGTAGAGTTGGACATTTTAACATGGGCATCTATAAGGATTGACTCACTTTTGGAGCCTCAGGTGGCCATACGAGGACTTGACTTGACTTTGACTGCTGGTGGGAGATGACATTTGAACAGCAGTTTCCTTTGTCAAATTCATACTTTTTCTTGACCTAACTATCCATAATGATATTTTCCCAAAGAAGCAATACACATATATATTATGCTGAATCATGAAGCTGTTGTTTTATTGAAGTCATTTTGCAAAGGTATTTCAATGACACACTACTTCCTCCTTTGCGCATTAGAAAGGACAGAAATAATCTTTATAATAATAAAAGAAGTTGCTTGTCAGAAAAAATGTCAATACAGGTCGCTGAACAAATAAACAATGCTGTCACATGCTGCAGTACAAAAATGAAATAAAGAGATTACTAAGGACCTGTTGGAACCCCCCAAGGACCCATGGGAGCTCCCAATCTCTCAATGGAAACCTCTTCTCTAAAGGGTGCAGCTGTGGAGATATGGGGCCCCCAGTACACACATACCAACACAGGACATGAACCATTCATTGGCTAGGCCAGATCAGTCAAGATTAAATAAGTGTACCCCTCCATGGGTCTGAATGCAAAGCTGTAGGAGACTAAGTGGTAATCTCAAGCATACATAGAGCCTGATCACGCAGAGCACATTTTAGCAGCTTGGGGCGACTTTTTGTATATTTTTTCAATGAGAATGTAACACTTTGCTTTCTGCTTTTTGCCTTGCCAAGCACCTGGAGTTTTGATTGAAGGATCACCCTGAACATTTTGATCAATTCTGAAGAAACCCTGACGTCATTCTTTTTTTTCTCATTGTCTCGTCTGATAAATTGAGAAGCAAACTGTTGGGATTTGGGTCTCATGGTTTAAAAGTGTGTTTAGATAGCTATCACAACTATTAATAATTATCATAAATAATGATTAATTATATGAAATGATATGACTTGATTTACTCTAAGTCACCTCAAGATGGGGCACCACTCAGTAAAACAGAGAAAAGAGCCAATTAAATTAAATCAGTCTCATAAAGTTACTATACTATCAATTTGGAACTCTGATTAATAACTAACTTAACTAATTATAACCACATTACCATATTAATATTTAGTAATGGTTAAAGGAATCTGGAATATCTTTCATAGAAGAGTTTGGTCTTCACTCATTCGCATATTCCAAAAATATTGATTCATAACAAGCAAAGTATAGCAAACAAGACACACAATGTCTAATCTAAGCCGACTATTTACAGTTTGAGGGTGTGAGAGAGGGCGAGAGAGAGAGAGAGAGAGAGAGAGAGAGAGTGTGTGTGTGTGTGTGTGTGTGTGTGTGTCTGTCTGTCTGTCTGTCTGTCTGTTGCAAGATGGCTCCCTAAATTATCCAAATCATCACATGGCTTGCAGACATGGCTTGGTGGAGAGGAATGGGAGACTTTGAGGTGTATGTCTGTTTAAGAAGCCAATTTAAGGTATATTGTATGTGAATTAATTTGCCAGATTTGAAAGAATTAGTTGATGGTTAAATTCCATGCATGACCTGGTGTCTGTGTAAAGCACAACTAACATTCAACTTCAAGTGGTCTGGCAAAGCCTAACATCAATAATCTGCAGAGATATCATAATAACAATACTTAACACACATTAAACCAAATCATTGGTTACAGTTTAAATGTTGTGATTAGTCTTTGTTTGCTGCTATCTTAATTTACGCCCAGTACGTAACTTTCCTCTGCTCGCTCGCGACACTTTCACCTGCTTGCACGCGCGCAGTCTACTCAAATACTTTTCTCTGCTTGCGTGGGAGTGTTTTTTAGTAAGCGGTTTTTGTCAGTAAGGGAGTGGGCCTGGGGGACATGCCAATCACCATTGTACTGAATATAATTGGTTGAGCGGCTTTATTGATTAGACAGCAAGGTAAGGCAACACCACTAGGACAAACGGGACAAACCACACAGATAAAAACCACCCACTAAAAAAAACACTCTGCGCGCGCAAAGCACTTTTTTCTCCTTGCAGGCTACAATATTGCTCTAGGGAGCAGAGATGCAGGATACAAAATAGCTTGCGAGTGATTTGAAACCGCTCCAAGAAAAATATGCGCGTGGATGTTTGATTTGCGTGCGCACAGGTCTCATTCCGAGTGCGCGATTTATGTCAGCGTTCTATCCCATAGAAAAGGCAGACATGTGGTTCTTAGTGGACTCCAGCAGTCCTTTGCTGGATGTGGTTGCTGCTTTCTTCTAAATTAAGTTGCTTTCTGCAAACGCACTTTGTAGGATTAAAAAGCAGTTGAGAGACCTTCTGTCGTGGTCTCTGGGCTGACTGCTGTTGTAGTAAACTTTGTGTTTACTAATCAAAATCTTGATGCACTGAGCAGTCTGGGAGACGCTCTTATCTCTGCTAGGAGGCTCAGCAGGAGGCTCCAAGCCTGTCCTCTGGGGCCTGTGTCCCAACCCAGATGCTGAAAAAAGAGAGAGAAAAGGCAGAGGCTCAGGCCCTCTCCTCCAAATGGAGCTGGAGAAGAAGAGGTAAGGTTCAAGTAGCAAATGGGTTGAAATTAGTCTCAAATTATAATGGGTTTGTTTGGGCATAAGATGAATTAAACCAATGAAAGTGTCACCTCCCATTCCCTTTAAAAGCCAGGTGAACCTGCCATTTATATGATGGATCTGGCAAACTGGTGAAGTTGTTTTCTGCTGAGGAAATGGATCTTCTGGGGCATGAAGTGAAAGCGCAGCAGGGAATTTGACAGCAACCAGGAGTGCATAGGGACAGATGGCAATAGTTTCCAAGTCATCTGACAGGAGATTACAGATGTCTTTAAAGGCCGGGTGGGATTAGCAAAGTTTACTACGACAATTGCCTTTGCTGAGGGACACGTATATGGTCCTTGGCTGCTGGACCCTCATATATGGACCCTCGATGTCTATAGGCATGCTGGTCAAACTCAGGCTCATTTAACTGTAGCAGAAACAATGTGTCTCACCAGGAGAAACGCTGTCAGCATTTACGCACAATGCACAGCATTGTAACTTCAGTGACTATTTTAATCTCCAGAAATGCAGACAGTATTGGTAAGGATGTAATGTTGATTGACAGTTCTCAAAAGCTCCGCCCCCTTAGTTACTGTTGCTATGTCCGTCAAGCTTCCAGGGCCATCAGCAGCCATGGAGCGGACAGGCGCTGTTTTAGTGAGTGTTTTTGAAGTAATATCTCAGCGAGATAGGCTGCTCATTCACAAAATGCTACACAAATTAAAATAAAATAGGTTGAAAATGGCTTGTTGGGTATATACAGGACAGGGCTGTACATTCACTTTTTTTTGCTTAATAGCACTGCTTTTGTTTTGTAGCACAATCAACACAATCTCTATCATTGGTATGTAACGATAATTATAAACACCTCATCTGTAGGCTGCACTACAGAAACATGTAGGCTAAAATAAGAGTTCACTGGTGCCCAGATGGTAAATCATCTATAGCACAGACTGATGTAGCATGTGCTATAGGCTACATCTGTATTTTGAATGTATTGATTATTGTATTGTTTTTTTGTATCTGAATAAATACGGAACCGGACCGGGTGTGTTGATAATTGTGATATTTATTTGGCTTATCCAGAAACACCCAATTTCAGTGCAAAAAATAGACTTGACTAGTATTTGTCTCTTATTCTGTATTTCCAGAAAAGCCTGGCGAATAGACAAGAAGTAACTAAGTCAGGCTCTGAGGAGAACCCCTCCTGCTCCCACAGCGCTGCCAGTCAGTTGAGTCCGCTGCTCAGCGGAGGCAGGGGAAATACCTGCCGGTCCGCACAATAGTGCTGCTGGGATTACAGGCCTCCCTGCTGGTGAGCAGCCTGGCAACGTGAGAGGGGGGAGGGAGGGAGGGAGGGAGGGAGGGAGGGGAGAGTAGATGACGGAGAGGTGAGCACAACATCTCCAGCTTCCTAAACTGGACCTGGGAGTGATGTGTTGGAGTCATTATATATATAATTATTATTAATATTTTGCAAATATGTAAATAATTGAGCAGACAAATTCTGAAGTAACACAATCAATCAGTTCAATATCATAAAAAACAAGTTTAAATTGTTTTCTCTTAAATTGCTCTTTTCCAAAATTATTATTATTATTACTATTTTTATTTCATTGTGTTACTTTGAAATTTAATGGTTGTCACCAATACAAATTAATCAGAAAAAGGTAACAAACATTTGGGATGCAGAGAACACATACTTTGAACTAACAATATCTCAATACTGGCATAACCTTAGCAATAACCAACAAACCAACAAAACACACACACACACGAACGCACACGCACGCACGCACACACACACACACACACACACACACACACACATATAGCAACCAGCCCACTTAACTATTCTCTCTCTCTCCCTCTCTGTCTCTCTCTGACATGCACATACACACACACACAAACACACAGGCTGGTGGCCATGTCCTCCGGTCTGCTGGTTAGAGTGTGTGCTGGGCCCAGGCCTGTGATTTACCTGCTGTCCCTGGCATTAACGCACCCCATATGGTGAACAATGGCCCATAAAGACGCCTCTGAGTGAGACAGGAGTTAATCTCAGCTCCACTTTGTTTATAGCACAGAGCCTGACTTGTCTGGCTTCAGTATTTGGACTGCACAGTACTTAGACTGCAAGCAGAACATCACTTTTTTACATTAGATGTAACAATATCAAAAGTTCTATTTTTTGCTACTGAATGTCTTTCGGACAATTAATTTAGACTATGTCAGTAGGTAATTAGGTTTCTTATATACATGTGGTGCTGAGAGTGTATGTTAGTATGAATTTAAATGTTATGAGTGCAAGTGTGTGTGGTGTTGCTAAGCTGTAGTTGGCAGCCTTTCTGTGGCGAGCAGATGGAGTGGAGAGGGATTCTGGCCACAGCTCTTCATGTGATATAAAGATAGGCTTTCTCGTATAGCTGCTTTTACTTCTTTGTGTCTACACAAAATAAGACAGTTTCCTACAGTTATTGTTGAAATGTGCTTGTATAGATTGAATATATAATGATGTGTAATAATGATTAGATTAACCCAAATCATATATTTTGTCATTTCCACTAGTGGTATTAAACCATGTGAATAGTTTTTGTTTTGTTTGTCTGAGTTTTGAGAAATTTGTCTGAGTGAGTGGAATTTCATTTGTGGTACGCACAGATGATAAATTGTGACATTTAGAAAAATTAACAACAGAGCGTCTTTTCAGATATAGTGTACTTTATACCAAAGAAATAGTTCTATTTTGTTTGATCTGTGAGGATTCCATAAAAATTACAATTATTACAATTATTAGTCTGCCGTGCCTTCAACAGCTTCAGCATCAGGGAGAGCCCATGGTGCGGCCGATGGCTACAGCATTCAGTGAGACAGAGCCCAGTGTGCTGCGTCAGGATGTGCAACTAATCAGCCAGCAAAACCTTTCGGACAGCAGCTGTAAGATAGCCTCAGATCAATAAATTTGACCAGAATCAGCGCTTGAAACAGACATGTGACAGAGCACATTTTGCTTTAAATGATCTACATCTGCTTCACTGTGTAACAACCTGAGTTGAGTGGGATGGTGTTTTCTTTTTTTTTCTTTCTTTTTTTTTTTTTTTTTTTTACAATAATTTTGATAATGAAATTCTGCACTGAATGTGTGTCCTGAATGTGCAATAAAGAGTAATCAAATATGAAATACAATTGAATGCATAGAATCAGTACAATTAACTCAATTTCTTTGGATGTTTGAAATTATACTACGTATACTAAAATGTCTTTGCTGCAGGACAGGGCCTCACATGTTTGCATTATGATGCTGTAGTTGTTGAACCTAATGCAGAATCATATATCATTTATCTTATATATCGATAAATGATGTCATTGGGCCTAATTTGGGTGTTAATGTCGAATAGTGTTGAGTGTTATTGATTTATTAGTTTAAGCCAAAAATGTGTAACTCTTATTCTCAGCCTGTTATTCATTTGGCCAATAAAGCAGCAAATAAAACACATCATAAATATTATTTAAAACTGAAGGTACATGAACAGCTCAACAGGATGAAATAGCTTAGAGGAGTAAGCCAGAGTAGAACATATTAAAAACAGGCAATTAATGTAAAACAAGGTGAAGTGGGCAATGAGCACCTAAGCAGTTAAAACATGAAAACAGAAAATCACATTTCAGAAGATGTTTATTAAGCAAATTTATGCTACCCAGAAGACGTACCTTTTCCATTGGGATACCTATTTTCATACTCAAATTGCTGACAACTGATCAACATATTTCCATGAAATATGGGATGATCAAATATCTCATAATTTAGTAACTACAGTGGTGACAACTGCACAGTAGTTGTAACAACAAGATACTGGGAGTTGAACACTGTTATCTTCAAGTGCTTTCTAAACTGTGATTACCAAGTCTACATCACAATAAACTGCAATATGTGCAAACCAACTTTTAAGATTTCACTTAAAAAATTGACAGAGATAATTATGAATGGCCAAAGTCATAAAATTGTATGCACATGTTAAACATAAAAATGCCCAAATATGTGTCATCTATAAATGAAAAATCTGATCAAATGCAGATGACTGTAACTCCTTGGTTTCTCCACTGTGCTGTAGTTCTGGATAAAATCCTCCATGCTGTGAATCCGCTGGAGGAATAGTTCTTGCAACAGCCAGTTCATCCACTACTGATGTCCACACTGGCTGCTTTGCTCACGATGATCTGGGTTCCATAAAGGGGAAGAGCAGTGAGCTCTGCGGGACATTCACACTAAATAAACTTATATGTTGATACACCACCGCACAGAGGTGGAGAGCTAGTGGGGCGTGTAACTGCATTTGGGTCCGCCCCTCGGGGGGTTTATGGCCAATGGGGCAGTAAAGATGTCATGGCCAACAACCGGGAGGACTTCTTGCAGAGAGGGAGGATGTCGTTATATAAAATGCAAAAAGCTCTGATTCCTGCTTCCTGTCCACATTAAGGTCTTGGTCAAACCCTCCTGCCAGATATCACAGATATCGCAAGCCTTTAACCTTTAACCTTGATGTGTCGCACAGTCTGCTCTGGCATGGCTTTTGGAGGTGCCCTGGCTCTCTGACACCCCCCCAGCTCTGGCCCTTCAACTAGCTAGCACTATGTTTCCTTTGTTTAACCCCTGACCTAAGAAAACAAGATGTGCCCCAGAGTTCTGAGGAGACTGAGGGAAAGAGGAAGTCTTTGGTTACAAATTAAATATATGTGTGTCATGAGCCATAAATCGGCGGGCCTGCTAGCAGTGCTGCTACTGAAACGGCATGTGGTACCAAGGCTCTCACCATAAAGTTTTAAGGTCTCACTTCCATCTCTGCTTTTCAAAGGAGACCTGGATGATGGCTGGATCTAAGGCAAGATAGATCCCAGGTGTCAGGAAGGGAGAGAAGAAAGCAAGGGAAGCAAAGGAAAAGAAAGGAAAGGAAAGACAAAAAGAAAGGAGTGAGGGAAACTAAGATAATAAAAGGAAATGGGGTAGAATAGAGGGAGAAAACAGAAACATAACCTAATGTCTAGAATTTTCCAAAACTGGAACTAGTACTAGTCCGAAATTGGAACTAGGTGGTAAGTACCTCCTTGCGTTTCCATTGTATCTTTAGAGGTGCAACAGCTTCGCCTACCTCATCATTTCTTCATTTCTTAGCCGTTTTAGGGGATCCAATCACAGAACGGGGAGGGACGGCAAGACGATGATGCGTACTACTCGACAGACGGAAGCTTGTAGTTTTCTTACAGATCCAACATGGCTGCAGCAGACATGAAGCTCTCTTTGGATCTAGCTGTAGACGGTGTTCTAGATAGTTTAGAGCCAAAGTTTATTTTAAGAGAAGAACAACGTTTGACTTTACACTCCCGTTTCACCACCAAAAAAGGGATGTTTTAGCCTTGCTTCTGACAGGATTTTGCCAAAGCCTAATCTACCAACTAGCCCCGCTACCGCTCATTGCTGTAATGCCGGTGATCTCGCTACGAACGGGTGGACAGCGGAGCCGCTGAGAGACCCGCAGCAGCTCGTCTGTTGCCCATAAAATCAGTGGATGTGTGTAGCTGAATGATATGAGGGGGAAATAAGGTGTAAAAATAAATAATCTTGCAGAAAGCGAGAACTGGAGAAGCAAAGCAGCAACACTCTCTCACAGACACACACACACACACACACACACACACCAACACTGCCGGTAGACTGTGAGCAGCCAGAGCCAGAACATGCTGCAGAAAAACGTTGCAGAAGCAGAATTGAGCATTTTAGTCTCAAAGTAGAGATGGGCTAGTCTGGCTATGTAAACATCAATTTCTGTCGCTGTATACGTCATCTGGTATAACTGATACGATTGGCTAAGAGCTATGTACAGACACTTATGATAGACATTTGTAGCGCCCAATAAACAGCTCTCGAGTATCGTAAACTTCTCTGCCTGAGAGGCCACAAGTTTTGGTCCGCCATGCAGCCATTTCCCCCCAGTGCAGACAACAAGCGCAAATAGACTTCCCGTCCTCTCTGCTACGAGTGAGAGTGTTCAGGTTTCCTCTTTTAGTGACAGCCATCACCTCCTTTGTAATCCTGGGGCTCTGGGCTAAGCAAAGTGTTGACAGCTAGACAACACAGCCTGCACCAACCTTTAAAGAATGTGTTAAATGATGCAGATGTAAATTCTGCCTACATTTGCCAGATGTAACTCAATCTCAGAGCCAGTTTTCACATTTTACTTTAATATAAGATTTTGATGTGGTTTAGGTCATATTTTAGTGCCTGAATGAGCAGCATGTCCCTTAAAATTTAAAATGAGTGATCATGTGTTTTTTATGCTTAAGGTGGCCATTTGTTTAATTCCTGATCAGCTGTAGTGGATATCAATGCTTGTGATTTATTTTACTTGTTTCTAAAAAGTGGAATGCATAATTTCACACCAGAGGTTCCTGAATACCAGGAATTTGACATGTGAGTGCCAGTGCAGCATTTGTTTAAACCAGCATGTGTTGCTCGTGTTGAATGACACAGGCTAGGTGTGGTGTGTGTGTGTGTGTGTGTGTGTGTGTGTGGGGTGGTGGGTTGGGGGGTTGGGGGGTGCTGAGGGAAACAAGGTCATGATATGGCAGTCTCAATCCCTCCTCTGGGACCTGCAGGCAGGGCACTGATACATACTGACTTGAATTACTCAGTAATGAACTCTTACAGGCCCAAGATGTATTTACCTTCTTTGCTAAGAAGGAAAATTATATTTAACCTACTTTTGTTAAAAATTTACATCATTTATTCTTAGAGTCATAATTCAGTTAATCCAGACAGGGGTCAGACGCACGCCGCTGGAACCAGTGCAAGCATGGGACAAACCACACATAGAGATTGTTTCCACTAATTTACACTAGCACACCTCACAGGTGCCACAACTGTCTGCCAGACTGTCATATGTAATTTCATAGTTCATGGCCACAAGCACATCCATAAAGCCTTTTTGATGTTCAGTACCAATTTATATTTTTTCTACTGCTCATTGATTTACTAAGTTGTGCTGTACATCTCCTGTCCAAATGGACCAATTATATTTACAGTGCACGTTCAGACTTCACAAGAGCTAGCTCAAAGTACAGTTCACACAGATTAAAATGAAGTACCTGACAATCATCATTCAAATAAAAATTTTAACTAAGTTCACACTCCAAATATATGAAGACATTCAAGTTCATTTCTTGAATTTATTTTAATGCTTCAACTTGAAATTTGGTGCCGATGTGGCTGCAGACTTTACGACTTTTCAGACCATTGGACTACAGCTTGCATAAAAATGTTAGATTGAGTGACCGTGTTGTGAGTGGTGACTTTGGTGACTTTAAGCCAGCAGCATCAGTGGCTGCACTTCATTACTTTTTATTTAAGTAAGTAAAAATAAGTATTTTTAATGGACTAAAGTAAAATTTCGGACACTTACATGTTTTGTTTGTTTTTTCAAGAGCTGCCATCACTAGAGCAACTCCAACACATTAAGGTGAGTCATGAGTTAACCCGTTTAACTGGAACTTGGTCATCTATCTATCGATACATCCAGAACTCTGTGTGTGTGTGTGTGTGTGTGTGTGTGTCTCTGTGTTTGTTAGTCGAGTTTCTTGACAACCATTTATCTGATCAACATCACACTGGTTGTGCTGCTGAGGACTGAAGGATGCAGTGCTTAAGATGAGCTCATATTATGGCTAAAATATTTTTAATAGTTTTGCTGTGGTGATATACAATGGAATCCAAACCTACTGGAAACAAGCAGAAAACAAGCAAAACGTACATGCAGAGCTACACTCAGTCAATGTTGTTTACACCACTGAGTGGACTGGACAGGACACAAGCAAGGCCACTCGACATTGTAATGTAACTTTAGCATTTTGTTTTGCTAAATGAATGCTAACTTTAACAAATACGACACTAATACTACACAATACTACACTGTGCACAGTGATGATAAATGTTAGCCTATGAATATAATATTCATCTAAATAATGTCATATGTGGAATGCAGTCCAACACCAATTGCTGAATCACTGCAGCTACATATTAGTAGCAAAGACAAAAGAAAAATAGCTTTTGAAAAGTTTGTATTGTTTTATTGAAAATATATATTTATTTATCAATAAATCCTGAAGTTGGCTTATTTACAACACACATGGCCATAAAGGGTTCATTCTGTATCCGTTAAGCCCATGCCAGACTTTGGACATATTTCCTCACATTAAATAATAACATTTTTAACAAAAGGTAACTTTACCTGAACACATGAAATGTTTCAATTCGTCCATGTAAACAATTTTGTAGTATGATTTTAACCGTCCATTGTGTAAAGTGGATGATAGTCTGCGTGACATCAGGGTTTAATGTCTGACTGAAACATCCGATTTTAGTGGCAGATGCTGACATGCTGAAGGGTAGCGGTGCCAAGTGGGAGCAGACACCTGCATGTTGCACCTGCCCCAACGGGCACTGCACTAGTCATTTTCATTAGGAGGAAACAATGGGATGGAAACACTTTTCGATGGGGGAACAAAACTTTGACACACGAGCATGCTGGCTGCTGTCAATCACAGTGTGAGCATTGTGAACTGTTATAATCGTTAACAATGCAATCCAGAACAAAAGAGCTAGCTGTGAAAATGCAATTCTTTCAGAAACCCCCAAATGTCAAAAGTGTTTGATACCAAATAATGCATGGTTTCGGTGTCTTACTGGGGATTTCCACTGGTCGCGGAACGGCTCCGCCGCGGTTTTGCTCCGTCTTCTGCCCGGCCGCAAATCACACCGGGCACGTAACGGCAGCGTAGTGAGCCAGCTGTATACACGTGAGGTAACGAGAACACACAATAATCCTGAACGGACAGGCTGTTCTGCGGCTGTTCCGCGGCCGTTACGCGCCCGTTACGCGCCCGGTGGAAACCAGGCTTTATTGTAGTAAAATGGAGAAAATTTAGCACCAAATTTATGTAATAAATAGTATTCATCCCAAATTGCTGCAACTTATGAGACACAATTGAGCATAGAAGGGCCTTCATTCATTGATTCAATTATTATGCCTAACCGATTGTCCCAACTCAGGTTGCGTAGTGGCTGGTGCCAATCCTAACTGAAATTATACGAGTAGCGAGGTACACTCTGGACAGATCACAAGACTATGGGCAGACACATAGAGACAGACAACCATTCACGCTCTGATTCAAATGTACATTTTAGGGTTAGGGTTAGCACACGAAAGGTTGCTCTTACGGCAGGTTGGAGGGGAGGTGGGTGGATTTGTGGGTCAAACAAACCCATGACTTTCACCCAGAAGATTAGTATTTGTGTCCAGTATGAAACCAAAAGTAAATTATGTTAATTGAAGTGACGGAACTTCACTTCAGTGTGTCATGTTTTTAAGTAACCTACATAACTATGTTGCTTACAATATTAACTTTGTCCTCATAACGACTTCACTTAAACTGACATTTTTGGTCAGGTGTCACCACTGACCTCCACATCACTGTCCAGAACACAGTGGCTGCCTCCACAGAAACCGTTAAAAACCTTGGCGTGACTCTCGACAACCAACTGTCCCTCAATGCAAACATTACTGCTACCACCAGATCCTGCAGATTCTTGCTGCATAACATCAGAAGAATCCGCCCGTTTCTCACTCGGAAGGCAGCTCAGGTCCTGGTCCAGGCACTGGTCATGTCACGCCTGGACTACTGCAACTCCCTCATGGCAGGTCTGACTGCCAAAACCATCCGACCTCTGCAACTCATCCAGAATGCAGCTGCTCGATTGGTCTTCAATCTTCAGGCTGAAGACCTACCTCTTCCAACAATACCTTGGTTAATGCATGGTCACCTTAAAAAGAAAAAAAATGCTCTTCTTTTCTTCTTTAACTTAAAGCACTCCTGTAGCTATTACAGTTGGCTCTTAAAGTTATGTACTTACTTGATTCCTGTGGTCTAGGTCTAGCACCTTCAAGTTGAATGCACTTATTGTAAGTTGCTTTGGACAAAAGCGTCAACTAAATGACATGTAATGTAATGTAAAAAATAGTTTTGCTTTGCTTTGGGAGATGACTTGTAAGAACTTGTGGTAGACAGTATGCCAGCATATATTTTTGCATCCACCAGTGAATGGTTGAGTCCCGCCCTTCATCCCCAGTGAAAGAAGTTGTTTCTCTGCAAGCCCTGTAATATAACAGTGGTACTGCTGTCTCTACGGCATTCCACACATCATATAATCCTTTTGGAAGATAACGTTAGCTGTAAAACTGTTTTGGATTAAAAATGAATTTGTGTACTTTGGGATCCTTATGCTCAGACCTATAGCCAAAATGATGAAAAATGGTCATTGTTTCATCACAATTTTAAATGACATGTGGTTAAAAAGGTCTGAAAAAGCAGTTGTCCCAACTGCATCCTGTTATGGATTTCAATTCAGCTGTAGAGCATGTTCAGTAGCACATTGAATGCCAGTGCCAGCTGCTGCATGCTGAAATTGTAAAAAGCCCATGAATACAAGGAAGTGAACAGCCGAGATTTTAAAGGAGTTCAGGTTGAACTTGATAATTCACACCTGATGCAGTGAAGTGAGCTGACATTTTTCACCTTCCACTGTATTTTTCACTGTCTAAGTCAACTGGCAAGCAAATATTTATTCAATATAGTCAAAGTCTAAATCTTTCAAGCTCATTGTCTTCTTGTCATTTAAAAGTTATAATCCCCATCCTAGTACTGCATTGTTTATAGTGCTTGCCCTTATTTTTCCATCGAGCACATCCTTCAAGAATGCCATGCTTCACAGAGCTTCTCCTGTGAATATGTGGCAGATGAAAGTAAAAACAGGATTACAGTGTAATCCCTCTCGATTGTTTGTGTCTTTTGGCCACTGGGAGAACTCTGATGTGGTCCTGCCCTGCTGGAGAGGGAGACAGAGAGAGGTGGATGGTGTGTGTGTGTGTGTGTGTGTGTGTGTGTGTGTGTGTGTATTTGGGGAGGGGGACTTTTCCTCAGTGCCGTCCAGTAATGAGAGCCAGTAATAAAGTGGATGTATTCATGGACAACTGAAGCCAGCAATTAAGGAAAGAGGTAGCTAGCTTCAGACGGCCACTTTGGATCTTTTAAATGTAAATACAGCCGCTTCTCTCAAAGTGCTCGTTGAGATATTCCAAATGAAATCCCCTCTCACTAATGAGGGAGCTGTGATATTTCTACACCAAGTTTCTCTACGATGCTAGCATGGTAGGCAGCCCAGGCTCTTGTTGAAATGTTTTAATCAGACTGAGGGAACAGGGATTATGATATAACAGAGTTGGTGGAGACTAGTCTTCCTCTGTTTCCCATATCAACACAGTACTGTTTGATCTGCCTTGAAATCTACACTGCTGTGACTGTCTTAATTAGCTAAGTGGATGTAGACAACATATCCTACATAGTAAATTGCAGGAGTTGACATGTCACTGAGTAATGTTCTGTGTTCCACTTAATAAAGAACAATACTTGGGAAAATAAAAGACAGTAACTGTTGCTAAATCCATAGAGGAGATAATAGGACAAAGAAACTGTACAGATCCTGTCAGGAGACAAATTATAGTAATTTTAAAAGCAAAGCTATGCTATTTGGTAACATTTGGTGTTTGCAAGATCTCTCATCGCCAGTAAATTGCTGTCTCCTTGATCAGCTGGTGCAACCTGTCACAGACGCGCTGCATTGTGCCATTGTTTCATCCCATCTGCCTGGGTTTGATGTCTCCTTCCCCACCCTCAGCTTCCTCACACACTTCTTTAGCGGTGGGTCAGGTCACTACACACTGGTTTGTGATGTGGGAGTCACAGAGCCGCCGTCATCTCGCTGCCCAGTAACAAACAACAGCTTGACTCGCAATATTGTCATCGTGTTTGTTTGTTAAGAGGGAGAGAGACTCACTTGGCAGCGAACCAATTCAAATTAGCTGTTTAAGATGCGAGTGCACTATGAATAGAAATGAAGGTGGTTATATGTTGCAGGGAGCCTCACGGCGTAGACATGGGCCGTTTTTTCCTTTTCTAGTCGGTGGAGGGTTCCTCGTGGCCTGGAGTGGAAGTGTCATTTAGCCTTTATTTGCATTGCCGCAGAAATTCATCCAATTACCACCATTTAGGTGGTTATTTTTGATATGCATTGGCTAAGTGGATATTACCATCTATTCTTTATGGGCAGGACAATGATACATTATGCCTGTAGGCAGTGTAAGAGATCTTGTGATTTGCTGTTGCTGCATAACATTAGACAACGTTTTTCATGCTTCATCCAACAATAAGTCAATCAAGCTTTTTGGAGCTTTTGACTATATCCAATGGAAAATTTGAGCATATGCAATGGCCTCAGATGTCGTCAGATGGCCTAAGCAGCGATACATATGGGGGAGATACTAGTCCCAATCCCTGTTCAAAGGTCTCTGGCATCAGGTGTGGATGCTTTCCTTGATCTGTTATATTAAGTACTAAATATACCGATATACGAAGTATACAACTTTGATCATTGAACAAGTTCCGTTTGCTGGAGAGTCACACACTGGAAGAATTTAATAGATCAAATCTCAATGAAAAAAATGTCATCATCAATTAACCACAACATACCCCTGTTCAACAAAACTTGGTCTACATGTATTCAAAACTTTACCTCTACAAATGCCTGATGCCAATCCATCAGAACTTTTAACACATCTCTTTTTCTCCCTGAAATATACACACATATATACAAGCACTTATAAAAGCAAAGTACACGCACACTCACAAACACATACACATGTGTAGCAGATACATAAAATTCCCCCATTGGTCAGGCTACCTTGATTGTCTGTCTGTCCGTCCGTCTGTCTGTTTGTCTGTCTGCTGATCTGCTTATCAGCATATATGTATGGCCACACAATAACCCTCCTCCTACTTGTTTACCATCAGAGATCAATGTTAACAATGTGTCACTATGTAAATATCTACTTTATGTTTGATTATTTACCTCATTTCCTGCTTAAGTTGTTTGAACTTTTCTTGTTCTGTAAATAAAAATAAAGTTGTCCTCCAAAAGTGTGGGGGTGGTGGCGGGCCAAAAAAAAAAAAAAAGTGTCAATGACTTTTAAATTACACTAAAAATTATTATATTATAACCATCCACAAGATGGTTATAACATCCACTCTGCTTTTAGATGCTCCACAATGATTACCTGTTGTTGATAACTATTTTTGTCTGCTGTTTGTTGCTGGTTTGTTGTTTGTTACCAAAGTTTTTACCAAAACAAAACAACAAAAACTGCTCCTGGAGAGCTCTAGTGTTGGTTGATGATTCTCTGTTGGTCAATATGATCCAATGTTGCTACAAAAAAATGTATTATTATATTAAGATAATAATATTAAATCCTCAGAATACAACCATCAAAGACATGGGTCAACTGGGGTTCAGTGCCTTGCTCAAGGGCACCCAAATGATTCTTTATTGGAACTTTTTTTTATCTCTATGCTCAGATTCATCATAAGGCTGGGCAGCAGAACCACTTGTATTTTAGTCTGAATGTCTTTGTTTCATACATAGAGATTAAGCTATCTGGCTGTTCATGACATGATTACCACTTTTGCAATGTAACCTTAGCTCAGCTGCAATTCACACAGAGACGGATCACAATCTTACATTGCAGTCTTAATTTGAGCTTTTAATCCTCAGAAAAGTCTCATCTCCACCTGGCTAGAGGAAGTAAATTCCTTAATTCCTGTCTCTCTCTGACGCTGGGTTTTGGTTTACTTCAGTTCTGAAGTGATGCAAGCCGAGTGCGTGTGAGTGCAACAGTGAGTTGGTGTCCCGGAGGACTGTGCCGAGGCGACGGCAGTGTTTGCGCTCTGTGCAGCCGGTGGCATTAGGTGTCGGAGGCAGAACATATGCAGCCTGCTCCTGAGTCTCAAGAGAGTTACACCCCTGTGGCTTCACTCTGATGCTGATGCCATAGATACTGCAAACGCCAACACTGTCTCACTGCCAGCTCAGTCAGCTCTATCACAGGGAGCTGACATTGCTGACATTGCAGGTGCCGTCCTAACTAACTGCCTCCTAACATTTTTCAAATATTTTAGATAATTCTGGTAGCTCTCTTACTGAAATATTTTTCTCTTACTCTCTAAAAGTATTCACGTATATTTCCAGAACAAATAATTCTAAACTACAAAGCTCATGTACTTCTGGTGTCAACCTGTTATTTACAAAGGAGATAAAAACAATTTTACTTCGATACATTTTCCTAAAAAAAAAACTGAAATTGCTGTCTTTTGTATAATCTGGTTTACAATAATAATTTAATACCATCATGTTTTAGTGGTAAATCATTGTAATTAGCTCTCAATATGGCAGCTGTAGTTAGCTTAGATTCACAGTGGTTAGAACTGTGACCAAGAGCCCTGGTGAAAAATGAATCAAAAGGCCAACAGAAAATGACTGTCCTTTCCACAGACTGGACAGTTTGTGGTATTAACAGCAGATAATATCATCAGTGCAGACTGAGACTGCATCTGCTGTCCTTCTCAAAATAAGCATGCTACAAATTTTAGGTTGGTATTCTTTTAGGAAAAGTATTGTGCCACAACCCACGATATATAGGGTACTCTTAACTGCAGGAAGCGGTCCACATTCAACTGTGTTGACAAGTTAAACAGCACTGGAAACAATTAGGGATTAGGGTTTCAAATTTATATACTAAGGCATTTGTCAAGATCATGAAATGTTAGGGGAAAATATTATTCTGTGTATTATAAGCGGGAATATGAAGGAATTCTGTGCAACATTTTTAGTGATTTGTGTGTTCAACATTCCATTTGTGTTGCTACTTTTCATGGATTTTGCAAGGTAGCTGGCTAACTTTGTTGACAGATGATCTCCTTTTGAATTCTGCCCACAAAGCTCTGATTGGTCCCATTGACAATTGTCTCTTATCCAGTTAAAATCCATCTGATATTCAGGACACTTAGGTTATACTTGGCCACATAGATGCATCTCCTTTGGCTTGCTTTACATGTAAATAGAGACTGCATGCTAATTTGGCTACCGTTCAGAAAAAGGCAGTAATACAGCTGAAGCTGTTTCAAAACTGTTTGCCAAAAAATGTATTCATACATTAACCTTAACCGCTTATCCTAACTAGGGCTGGAGCCATCCCAGCTGACACTGGACAGGTTGCCAAATTATCAGGGTGACACATAAGAGTCAACAATTAAACCAAAGCTGCATTTCTTTGGATTGTGTGAGAACATGCTAACTCCATGCAGGAGAGACAAAAGCTGGATCAAATCAGCGACCCTCTTGCTGTGAGGCGAAAGTGCTAACCCCTACACCGCCATGTAGCTCACTCCCAAAATGCCAGAATTCTGCACTTTAGATAAAACTGTTTAGCTAGCATTAGCTTCCAACTATCTACAAGCCAACACATGCACATCATATTTTTGACCTACAAGCCCAACAAAAGCTTGATCATCTTTATGGTTCTAACTCATGCCGCTTCCTTACCCATACAGAAAAATATGCTCCCTCGCCCGTAAGGATCATTCAGTGATTAAACTGAAAAGGAATGGAATAATATAATAATAATCCTCATATATCATCGTATGTGTAAAAGTGGTTGACGCCATTATATTCCAAGGGCAAGTGGCTAATTCTACTACTGACTAACATGGTTACACTATGAGAGGAGTAAATATGAGATGACATGTACATCTTGAGAGACAGATCCATTTTAACCTTTTCATTACCAGCTCAAACTTGAGTCAAACCACCTCTGAGGGGAAGAAGCATTTAATATGTCTTGAACAATGGATGAAGTTATACTTAGCTTACACTTTACACTTTTAAGAGATATTGTTAGGTATCTGATCTGATCATAAAAGTAGCATGAAATCTCAGTACAGGGCTGAGTTGCTGTGGGAGGAAACAGTATGTCTGCTAAATCATCGGTCAGACTCAGGATAGTAGCAAAAACGACTGATTATGTCCTCATTGATTTGTATTTAGGTTACTCAGTGGTAACACACCACAAACTATGAGCCATGTTTTCTTTCTTTTTTGTCATTGGTTCCATTGGTCAGCAGGTGTCACTGATTCTTCCAATGTGAACATGACGCTTCACTCCACAGAGTTAGCCTGGGGTCAGGGTAAGTTTTTCGACTTCAATTAAGTTAGTCTTCATTTTTGTTCCCTTTTCTCAGATTCAACAAACCTCCTCCAGAGCCACAGAAGGCATTATGTAACTGTTAAAGATGTTGAATAGATTTTTTATGGCTAGTAAACCATTCTTTAAGGTAATTCCACACCTTTACTAAAAAAACAAGTTGAAATTTCATACTTTCTTCTGTTATACTTGGATTAATGTTTCATATACCCCTTCAGTGTCTGTGTTGACTGGACATATTGCTGTGTGCTGCTGTTATTGAAACCCATGTTGTGTGTGAGAGGGTTGCAGTTGGACATTGATGCAGGTAGTTGACTGCAGCCAGGTCAGTGTGCCTCAGCCCCATGGCGCAATCAGCTTATCATCACTGCTGGCTACACTAATGCCAGCAGACAGGAAGCAGTTGTTGACTCCCGCCGGGTCAGCAGTGGTTTCAGCCGGCTCTATCAGGTCAAGGGGCTGAGGGGGGCTGAGTGAACATCATGCCTCCCTCCCCCCCCTACCCTTCCAAAGGCCAATGCGGCTCCTCTGGGCTTTTGTTGCATGATGGGATATATTCAGCTGCTCCGTTCGGCTGGTTTGGAGGAATGCTGCGGGTGTGCCCCCTCCCATAGGTTGGTCAGTGAAGCGAGGAGGGATATCAAAGCTCCGTCGAGGAGGGGGCGGGAAGGGGGCTGAGAGGGTCATGTCTCATTGAGCAGAGCAGTGGGGCACTGAGCCTGTCACATGGCTGATGGCTGATTTACCACTCCACTTACGAGGTGAGGCCTCATCGGCCACCTCTCCCTGTCCACCACACGCACACACATGCACACACACACATAGTCAACACATACACTTCATTGACAGATACCCCTTACAACTCACCATCTCTGCAGTGTTTTAACTACTTTGAACATCAATGGGCTTTCTCTACTGTCCAGCCATCTTTTAGGCCAAGCTGCAGCTGTAGCACCTGTATTGATTCCTGCCTCAGCCGGTTCAGCTGCAGCCTTTCATGGGCCCCTCTAACTGACTGTCTTTCTTCACGTTTCTCTAACATGTTCATTTTTCCCCAGCCATTTTTGTCATCTGCACCCATTTCCGGCACTCACCAGAGACAGCACTCTCACCCTCCCTCCCCACCTCTGCTCTCACACTCTTCACATTTTGTCCATTTTAGTTGTGCTATGATGGAAAATCAATGCCATTCACTTTGTTGTTGTTATTTGCACTAACTCAAGTGTTGTCAGACATCTCCACATATAAAAGACACCTGGGTAGAATGTTCTGTATGGCTTTCAAGGCCCTCTCAGCCATCAATAAATAAGCCACAACTTGCAAACATGTACAGTTTCACATTTTCGAATGGTAAAGCATAAGCTGTCCCTTTTTTATATTATAATTTTGCCATATGGTGCAAAACATAGCCCATGT
This sequence comes from Centropristis striata, assembly GCF_030273125.1. Taxonomy (NCBI): domain Eukaryota; kingdom Metazoa; phylum Chordata; class Actinopteri; order Perciformes; family Serranidae; genus Centropristis; species Centropristis striata. The sequence continues at coordinate 32,109,937 of NC_081523.1, forward strand.
TTCTTATGTGCTAATGTGTATTGATCTGTGCTCTTAGATGTCTGTGGGACTGAACAATATGTGTCCTACAATCTAACAATAAAACCTGTTGAGATATTAGTGGAAACGCACACTGACGTCTGCTAACCTCAGATAACCAATTTGAGGATTCATGCATCTATCTATAAAGCAAGAAGTGTCTGTGTGTGTGCATGTGTGTGTGTGTGTGTGTGTGTGTGTGTGTGTGGCTTGCACTTGGCATGAAGGTGTGCATCCTCGATTTTGAAGATTTTTTATTTAATTTTTCAAAATGTCATTATTTATGTAGGACATGTTGCGGCATTGCCATTTCCGATCGGACGCCTTTTAGGGGAGCTCTGCCCCATTGTGTGATAGGCCTACACCTGGTCAGTAAGACAATTCACTCTGGATTTCCACGCCTGACTCATCTCATCTGTAAGTCTATTTAGCCAACCTATCTTTCAGAGTTTGTGTAACTTATAAAAAGTTGCAGTTGTAGTGGCATGTAATGTACGAATACATACTTCCTACGGGCACTGCACTAGTTTCCATAATGTGGTAAAATATGGCTTCTTCTCTGTTGTATTTTTTGTTCATATTACATTAAAGTTACTTATTTGTGCAGACAGTGTATATGATAAAACTTGATGCTATGTTTAGTGTTTACATTATACACTAAATGCAGCACTTTTTTTAGGATGACCAATACCGTTGCTTGAGTAAAAAAGTCTTACATTATATCTTAGTCTTTTCTGAGATCAAGGGGGACAAAATAATGGTTATAAAAAATACTTCTTTACATAACTTCCGAAAGGACAAGAACAGGACACATCCATCAATCTCTGGGCTGCAGGCATTACTTTGTGCAAAGTGTGTTCAAAAGACCAGCGAAAACCAGGCCAGTTTTAAAGCTACTTTTCAGCAGTAGGTTGTAGGTTTCATAATTTAGGATTGGACTTTGGCTTTCAGGGAATTGTCTGTAAGTAATCACAAAACTTACTTCAGCCACATTAAGCATAAGCATGACATGGAAATACCTTAGATTGTGTGCAATCTCTCACTACATTGAAGCATGTACATTTTCATTCAGGATTTTACATTGACACATGCACCAGAAAAAATAATTAAGGAAGTAAGGAAACAGTACCTTGCCAATACAGAGCTCTACAGCAGACCTACATCAACGACAGCTCTTTTTCTACTGATGTAACAGTACTGTACACACCTCTTGTTCCATCCTCTACCATGCTGCATATGTTTTGAGTTTGGCATCTGAGTCCGGGCTGTCTTAGAAAAAAATGAGACCATTCAGAGATAAGAGAACACTCCTCTTTCTCTCTGTCAACATGTAAGTCTTAAGTGAAGCCGAGTGCTAGCTGGGATTCCTGTCTGGTATTCTGTCTGACATGAAAGGCTGCTCACTGGGACTGAGGAAGGAGCTCAGAGAGAAGTATTCCCGCCGGACCCTCCGGCAGATGGAACAAGAACACCTTGAAGGATGGGAGTGTCGCCGAGCCCGAGCGCTCACTTTCTCCCCTGCAGATGAAACGTAACGTAGGGCTGTCTCAAATCTCTGGCAATCTGCGGATGTGAGCGACGCGGAGAGAGCACCTGGCTCTTCAAGGGAAGCAGCCGTTTGAGATGTGACAGAACGCCTTGTCAGATAGAATCACTGTAATGGAGAGATAATCCCAGAGTCATCACTCAGAAAGGCATGTCTGCGGGGCATCTTGGAGGAATAACCAGATATGCTTTGCAACATTTAGATGGTAAATGTCGCTGAAGCCGCTGTATTTATCACAGGATAAAATCAAAACTGAGTGATTCTGAGAGGAATTTGGATAGGAAAAACTAGCACTTTGAATTTTGGTTGAAGTAATGAGAGATTTAGAAGTTCTAATTGTAGATCAATAAGCACCATTCTGTTGATACGCTTGGGTGGTGAATAATCCCTGAGTAGAACAGGATTGGTCCTTGTAGGCCTGTCAGATGACAGAGACAAGCCAGACAGGAGAGTTTGCAGCCACTGCTGTGTATGCAGCGATGTGCCTTTCGTCTCTTGTCACTCAAAGGCCCTTGGAGGAGTTTTACTGCTCAGCCACCTTCCTTGACCTGTCACTCAGTCCTGTGACAGCTGGTAGGCTGCCCTCCACATCCTTCCCCCTTCCACTCCTTCACCCTCCCAGCCCCTCCCAGTCTTCCTTCTCGATCCCAGCATGCTGATCGGGGGTCTCATTTTCATGTGTCAGGCGGCCCCCATCAGTGTGACAGCTCCCTGTCCGCCTGTCTCATTAGAAACAGACAGTTTGGTCTGGGAAGCAGCAGGAGAGGCGATAGGCGTTCAGCTCTCCCCCACCCAGGAACTGTGAGATCAGCTCTACTAACACCAGTCAACCAGATCATCATCTGGCTTGATCTAACACATACACTGATCCACACACGTAGACTCCAGCTGATACACGTGATGTATGCATACACGGATATGCAGTCCTTTTCTCCCTTTTCCCAGGTTCAGTGCCCTTTCATATCAGGTACTTCATAGGCATTAGTGTTTATAATACATCCAATAGAATAAAAGAAACCGAATCGATGAATAGCATGAATAAAAGCATGGCTGCTTTTACTTTGCAAATACTGCTTTTCCTCACCTTTCTTTTTTATGTGTGATCGAACACTGCTGCATTTTTTTTGTAGCACACTCACATCTGTCATCATCACATTAAAGAATGGTTTTTGACTTATGGATTGCATGATAAACTTTACTACATCCCTTACATGATGTGTGTGTGTGATTAGCGAGTATTACAGAGTGTCTTCAACAAATAGGTCTGCATGATTGCATCGCACTTATCTTCTCTTGATTGAAGGAAATAAAGGTGTTTACTTTTTAAACCTGCAGATCAAATGGCCTTGAAGGACAAAAAAATGTTTTACATCAGACAGCTATGATTCCCAACTCCTTTATTGTTTGTCCTTGAGTGTTAATTGTGCTATGTAGAGAGACATCCATTAGGCAGGCTTCCGTTTGATGTTTTTTGATGCAAGACCTAGATGTGAGACCGTGAATAGTTAAATTCTAATTGCATGAGGAATTTGTATCATTATAATTTGGGGAGGCTTTGTATTCCTCCTTTTTAATGAATGTAACATGGCTATCTAGGATAGGAAGGAGCAGAGATTTTGTGAGTTTATAATGAACTGTGAAAGGCTTTTGAATATGTATGAGGATGCAAGACCCTAGGCAAGATGTACACAAGCTCCCCTGATGGGTGTGAAGTTGATCATATCATTTCCTTCCAAAGAGCAAGCCTCATTTGGTACAGAGTTTAATCCAAGGCTCACTGTAACGCGGAATAGCTTTGTAAGAAGTGGAGCACAAGAAGATCTTTCGCATGATAGAAGAATTCAGTGGATTTGATTGTTTCTATTGCTGCCTGAAGTTAAGATTTGCTTCTCAGTTGTTGCATCTGAAAGTAAATAGATAAAGTGTTAAACTGGATTGTTCGGAGATGTGAATCCACAGTTAACTTTTACCATCTCTGCTTAAGTCTTTTTTTTCTGTAATATGCATAGATTTTGCCAGTAGGTATAGACAATCAGGGAAACAATGTCAGGGTTGGACTGCACCACTTTTTTTTTACTCCTCGTGGAGTAAAAGTATGAATGCATTCACTTTTTTTTACTCCATGAGGGTTAAATCATTGTAGCAATGTAAATAATGTAATTTAAATACATTGTCATATTGTTTTCACAAGAGCTGTCTCATCACTGAAAATATTGTGGTGTTTCACTTGGCTGGCAACAATTGAAATGGAAATTTTCATGAGGCAATGAAAAGATTTACTGTATCTGAACAGGGATGTTTTTGCATGTGAAAGAAGCTGAAAAAAAAAATTAAATCATGGTTTATCACATTTTCTGAAAATCTTGAATGTACTTAAGGAGCCCCTTGTACCTCACAGCTCCACACTTACACTACAGCTTGTTGAGTAAAGGTGTGGGCCAAAGGTCAATTATTTGTGGAGGGTGTCTCTGAGATGGAAATCTATCCAGATTTAAGTGATCTTTTGCTCCTCACCTCTCTTGTTTAGTTTTAGATTTTGTTAAGTTGAGAATTATGTCCAGGTGTCGGTCATGGTTCATGGTTATCAGTAACGTTACAGTTATGAACCGGCTATGAGGTTAAATTGGAGGTTTAGCTTGAGTAGTTGAGTATTAAAGATATTGAAGAAATATAGCCAAATAATATTTTATAATAAAAAACAAATGTATGAGTGTGTGCATGACAGATTTGTGTGTATGTGTGCACACTTGATCCTAGTTTCTCTTTATCTGCCTTAAACAGTGACGTGGCGGTGGCTGTAAGTGATGACCCTTCAACCTGGAACATTTCAATTTTAACCTGTGACGGCTCCCCGGAGAATGATTTGAATGTTAAGTGCGCCCTCCTATCCCGGCACCGTATGAAAATGTAATCAGAGGGCTATCATCTCCCCGGCGGAGAGAGGGCTTGCTTGACTCTATACAGCAGGCGTTGGCGCTGGCCTCATTTCCCCTGCCAGCAGGTGTCCTCTCTGGATATAATAGGCTTTACATGTGTAATTAACACATGGCACTGCTGCCTGTGCTAGCCGTAGCCCTGCTCCTGTCACCAAGACTTTCTTTCTCTTTCTTTTTCTCAATTTATTTCTCCACTCTTTCCTCATCCCCTTCATTATGAAACATAATGGCTTCTGGGCCAACTCATGCTGTGGTGAAAGTGGTTGCAGAAGACAAAGACAACACCTTGACGAAAAAGCCAAGCATTTGGTAATGTAGGGATGGAGCAGTTGCAGGAAGGTTCTGCAATGTGGAAGGACTCGGGTGGAGTTAACAGCTTGCTGTGTGGGCCGGCTAATGCCTTAAAACCCCCCTCTCATGAAACCTGTAATTACCAGGGCTCCGTTAATCAAGAATGAAACAGAGGAGAAGCAGTGGGCTAATTGGGGCCGACGTGCTCTGTAATTAGAGTAATAGTCACACATTGGAATTTTATGAATGAATGACTTTGCCAGGTTTTTTTACAGGGCGTCATTACATTGGACAGAGCTACCAGCACTATTTGCATGCATGTATGTAAAGGAGACAATATGTTACTGGTCATTTTTTTTGTCCAAACAGCAGATTTTTTCTCCAGGCCTCCAGACTCGGCCTGTGTTAATTATGTCTGTGGCCGAGGATGGGGGTGGTTGGGTGGGGGAGGGAAGTCCAATTATTTTTCTATCCTTCTCTTTTTTTGCCCCAAACCTTTTTTCATTCACCCATGTGCTGCTAGCTGTCGGGGCAGGAGGTGGATTTCTGTTTGTGGAGCCTGATGTACAGAGTGTGGAAAGAATTCATTATTTGGTTTATTATCATTAACACAAACTCTGACCTATTTCTGAATTGACAGCAGCTTCACAATGTGCTCAGCTGATAAATCATTTTTCTGATGATTTGAAAAATACAAATGGTCATGCAAATTAGTTTTATTCCACATTGTAGGTAGAGAAAGAAAGCTCACTATAAATTATTAACTATAAAACATCTGGTACTAAGGTTGTCATCTTTACCACTGCAGTAATTTTAACTTTTAAACTATGTTCTATAATGTCTATAAACTTTTTTGCCCTAACTTGAGAGAAGTAGTTTTGTAGCCTGAACCTACGAAGCGTTTACCTTTTCTCAACAGTGATTGTTACATTTATGTATGAGGAGGTGTTAATCTCCTTCAGCCGGTAGGGGCGCTATTTATGGAAAAGCTCCTGTGGGTCATATAAGAGGGAAAGAGCAAACAACATATGAGGTCGCATGGTTTGAAGGACTTGTTGGCATTGTCAAATCATCTATCTATAAAGCAAGAAGCCTCTATGTGTGTGTGTGTGTGTGTGTGTGTGTGTGTAATTCTATTTAGCCTACCTATCTTTTGGAGTTTTAAAGTGCTCTACAAGGTTCAACGTTTCTTTTTCTTAAAATATATATTTCTGTGTCTCTTTATATCTCAATGTACATCCATGTATTACCCAATATACTTTGTATAATAACACTACGCAAGAGTATTAGGTAACACTTTAAAATAACCAACTAAGTAATGTTTATAGATGGCTTATAAACCAATTATTAACCATTTACAAAGTTCTATACATATTTGTTATTTAAATGTTTTATTCCAATTTCTTAAAGGTATATAAATCATTTCAAAATCATTAACATACTTAATTTGATGTTAAAAATGTTATAATGAGTGCTAAAACTATTAATAAACTATTAATTATAATTTCATTGTTTGTTAATGGTAAAGTAACTATAAACTTACATTAATATACCATCTATTCGCCATTTATAAATGATTTAGTTAGTTAAACATTAATAAATTATGTATTTACCATTTTAAAAGGCCTATAAACGGTTTATAAATGATGATTAAACATTAATAAACTATCTGTTTACCATTTATAAATGATGGTTATTGTAAAGTGTTACTAAGTATTACACCTCATTGTACATCCCACTTTCACACACAACCTTATTTGGCCATAATTGAAAAATCGACTAAATCTCCCACTATACGAATACATACTTCCTTATGTATGCCTGGGAAGCTCTGTTCTGTTGTAGCCTCATTATTACATTTGAAATGACAAAAGAAGTGCAGATTTTTATAAAAGATTGGAGGATATTTATTCTCTATCTCTTATACTCAGCACAATTTTGTTGACCACAGACAAGAAAGAGCATTGATACCTCTCCCCAGTTTAGATGCTATCTTGTTGAGAGCAGAAAATCCACAGCCGTGATTTATGAAGACCATCTGAGCATCTAGGTCCACTACCTGTGGCTGATATCTTCTCCTATATCTCGCCTATCATTACCTCATTTGTCAATGCTGTGTGCACGCAACACCTTCCCCCATATACCCACTTCAAAAGGGTGTTAGGTGTGTGTGTGTGTGTGTGTGTGTGTGTGTGTGTGCGCGCGTGAAATCATTTAAAAAGTTTAAATAAAAAATAGTTTGTTAATTGGTAATAATATATTAATTGCTGGAATACAATTCTGACAGTTTATACTTATCTAAAGGGACATTTCATCATATTTTACATCCACATTAGACAATTTCACACTTCACAATTTAGGTCTCCTACCATTTTTAATTTATTTATTATCCTTAACCACATTGGGCAACAGGCTGGATACACACTGGACACATAGAGACATACCACAATTCACGATCTCATTCACACCTATGGGCAATTTACAGTCCCCATTAAACCCAAGCTGCATGTTTTTGGACTGTGGGAGGAAGCAGCAGGACCTGGAGAGAAACCATGCTGTCACCGGGATGCAAACTCGCTGCAAGTTGGATTCGACTGTGACCCTTTTCCTAAGGGGCAAAAGTGTTAACCACTACTACACAGTGTAGCCCACCATCTTTAATGTTCAGAGCCAATGCAGGAAGTAGTAGTCCTTTACATGCTAAGGCAGAAAATATGTGTGTTGAGGTGAGGGAAATGGATGGGGATGGTGTGAGTGTAACTTTCATGCAGAAGACTGGAGTTCACCTATTTTTAACCCGATCGACCTATCCCTTTCCTTAACCTTTCACCATTCCAAGTCCCTTTTTTTCCATTTAGAATTGGTGGTTGTGGGCAGTGAATATTTAGGGCGAGATAGCAGGCCAACAATAAATGCAACATTGAAGTGGTGGACATCATCTGAAAGTTGTGAACCTGAAGCACTGTGTCAAGTTGTTCTGGTCAAAAATATCTAATAAAAAATACTTAATTATTATTTATTTAAACCTATTAAGGTGTACGTTCGTAACATAAATATTTGCCCCTTTGAAGTCCATTTATATGTTCAACTATGTACCATAAGTTGTTGCAGCAATTTTTGGGTTGATATCATTTGCTACACACATTTGGTGCTCAATTCTGCAATTTTATTTATACAGAGAATGGATAAAAATGGTTAAAAAAAAAAACCTCCAGATGACAACATCAATATAATCCAATAATCCATGCTGGGATTTGGGTTCAAAAACTTTGGTCATTTTGGAGATTTCTGTATTTTTAGCGATTGGATGACGAGCAAACTGTTCTACAAACTGCTGAGAAACCACCTTATTGTCAATGCTCTAGGTTTGGGGTTGTAAAGTTGTAACTTTTTAACTGTGATTATTTTAAAGGTCACAGCAGCTCATTTTTTACACTGAGGCTCAAGAAATGCCCTCACTGCAATCAACTGGCTACTACTGATGACTAACATCATCCCACATGAAGAAAACGGAATCATTGAATCTACACGAGTCTCAGCTTTCCACTGATACCCAGTTTATGTAAGTCAAAGCCTGTTTAAGTACCTCAGGATGCACAAATACTCAAATACAGTAGGTGGAAATGGCAAATTTGTACTACATGACAAAAATTATGTAGTTTTTGCCTTTAACTGCATGTTATCTGCATTAGGCCATGTATGTAAAGAGGAGACTTGTAGGAACTCAGACAGCCTATTTCTATTGAGATAGCATGACCTCAGAGGTCACATGACCGCTTAAAAAATCACCATTAAACATCAAAACATAACTTTGCAGCGTTATTTTGCGGTGCATATAGATTCCTTAGATCTTCTAGTTTTATATGATACCTCGTATATCTCCAGTATATTCCTAAAATTGAGTCTGCTACGGCCTCCAAAAAAATTTTTTTTATTGATTAACCAAGTTATTTGATTTGCCTAACCCTAGGCATACAATACACACACAAATACATTATTTTCCGTAATCACAATTATTCCCTAACCATAACCATAACTATACTGTTGTTGCTATGTGGAGATTTTTTGGATAGCTAGAAGTTTAACAATGTTGGCAATGTGCAAACATCTGGGGGGGCTGTCGATTTGGTTGTATTAAACGGTGCTTTCCAGAATCATTCCATACATGCCGCATGAAGTGAGTTCCCCTCTGCACTTACTGTGGGTTGTCTGGAGCATTCCCCTGAGCTGTGTTTTTAATGTGGAGCCTCTTCTCTCGATCAGCGACATCTTCAAAGCCGTTGTAATGACACAGTGTGCACGCCTCTACTTCCTGTGCCTTCGTGGCCAACAAAACAACAGGGATCTTTCTCTTCACATGCACCTCAGGAGCCCTCATCGTCCAGCATATCCAGTAATGGACAGGGCACCTCAACATGCCCCAGCTCCCATACCTCCCCTCCTATTCTCCCACAATCCCCTCTGTCTCGCCCTGTTTTCTCCTACCTTTCCATGCTCTCAGCAGTCAACATCCTCCATCAGGCCCAGACTATTATGACTTTCATCTTTGCCTCGTCATTTACTGGAGTGGCTTGTGCTATTTTCACATAGCTAGCTAGTGTTTTAGCTTTACTTCGAATGGATGAGCTGGACTCTTTATGTATCTAAGTGCCGTTGTATATTCGCGGTACACAACAGGACTTTGCCGTTATATGCACTCTGCTGTTGGTTTAGCGGTACACTTATCAGTGCCACCTGCTCTTGGAGTAGCCTCTTAATTATCAGATCAAAGGCTGTGAAAAGGTGCTAAGTGGTTAGGAGCTGCAGCAGCACAGTACTGGCCTTTGATCCGCTCAGTCCCAGCCTCCCCGACAGCAGCCTGCCTTAAATTAAATATGGACAGACATCTCTCTTTGAGTTCAGTCCTCTTCCCCTCATAAGCTGTTGCATTTTTTTGTACATTGCATTCTGTTTGATGTGAGTGACTGCGTGGCTTGACAATGGACGGCAGTGTGCTGAAGAAGGAGTGGCTGGCTAATAGAGGGCCGGAGCCTCCTGCTGTGTTACCTGAAAAGGTCTCAGCTCTCTGTGGACCAATCAAGCAGACTGTTAAGCGTTCTCTATAATATGACTGTGTGTATGTGTTTCCGCTAGTGTGTTTGATGTATTATTTGTGTGCTGATTTATCTGATGTTAGGGTAAACACTAGACCTCATGCATCCTGGGCTGCAGACAGTGAATGCCGTCTCCCGTACGTGAGTGCTGGTTTTGGTCAGGTCTGGCCCTGACTGTCACGCCACTTATGTCTTGCATTAGACCAGAGACTGTTTATGAGTGCGACGGGCAGACTTAGCTGAAACAGTCGAGGTCTTGTGTCACCAGATGTTTTATAGGGCAGGCAGCACGGAGGAGGCAGGCAGTAAGCAAGGAGGCAGAGGGGGGCTGGCGCTGGCTGGGTCGGCAGTCAGGTGCTCTGGGTGCCCATTTATGGGCCAGTCCACTAATGAAAGTAGGGTTCTGGGACCACTGTAGAACATCAGAGGCCACTCAACCCGACCAGACCCCCACCTCCATCTACACAGGAATGTCATAAAGCTTTAACCTCCCCCCACCCTTTCCTTATTCACTTCCGCCTTCCCTTTCACTCTGCTGTCCATCCACTGATTAATTGGTTTCCATTTGTTGTCATGTGTTCAGGTGACTGCTGAGGTGTTGCCTTCACTTCACTGGGGTGTGACAGGATGATAGTTATAAATTATTTCTAGGCGGATGAGGTGTAATATGCTTTGTGGAGGACAGCAGTCCTTGTCATTTGATAAGAAAATGAATGTAATAGCTGTGATAGAGCCCAACATGGAAATATAAAGAGGCACTGGTCACATATGGAACTGATAAAGGCAGCCGTTCTGTCAATTGTGGTGTTGTAAAGTTGCCACAAAAGGGATCTTGACACACACTCTGTCGTTCTGCTTTTATCTACCCATCAATCCATTTGTCCATGTCTGAATCCAAATGTTCAATCCATTATTAATTATTAATTTTTAACGGGGAACAGGGGAACAAAATTTTGCGAACTGGGACTCTCATCCACACCCGCTGCAGCACCAACACCCAATCACCCTTAGATCTAACACAAACACCACCCAATTTATGCAGTTATAACACTGTTTAGGGACCCCAGTTTGCAGAAATATTTAAACACACCATTTAGGAATGGCAATGTAACTTTTTCCCTTGCCAAAACTTTGCCGCATTATTTAGCAAAGATATCAAGTCCTTACCTTAGGTCAGCTGGTTTTAATTTGTTTAATTTGTTATTGTGAAATCGGTGCTGCAGAAACTGTGGAGAGTGGGATATCAGATATCAGATGATAAGTTGAAATAGATGTTTGCATGCACATTTATGATTTAATAATATTTCTAATGCTTGGGCTTTGGGAGAATATAAAGTTGTTGCAAGTCCAAGTGAAGCCATTGGTGTTAGAAAACAAAGTTGAGTTACAAGTGAGATACAAGTCGTTTTCTTGTATTTGTTTCACTAAATGGACGACTTTAGTCTGATGCAAGCCATGAGTCTCTTGTAGATTGCCAGACTTAGTGCCAGAATAGTAAATGAAACCCCCTGCAGACTTGAATGAATTTGATGGTGCAAGGCACTCGAGACCTCACAGGTATGCATGTACCTGAAAAGTACACAATTCTGCCAGTATGGGGAAAGTAGATGGAGTCCATCCATCCATCTACTCTTCAAATCTTCAGGCCAACCCCCACTTTCTGCTGACCCACCACCCCCAGTTTCCTCTCCGGCCCCTCCCTCTCTTTCCATGTCTTGTTGAGCAGCTTTGAACTCCAGTATGTCTCACATGCCTCCTCGCTCCCACACATTTCAGCCCCATGCATCACAGCAGCTTAACTCCCATGTAAATCAGGAGGTCGAGAAATACATCCTCTGCCAGGTGCATACACTTAGCCAGTGCCTGACTGGTGTTGAGGAAAAGAGGACATGTGGTGAAACAGAGAGAGAGAGAGAGAGAGAGAGAGAGAGAGAGAGAGAATGTAGGCTATACGTGCGCATATGTGTATTTGTTCCCCTTGCTCACGGTTACTGCGATGTCCCTCTGGCATGCATTCGCAGGATCTGACTGGATTACACCCTGAGCCCTGCTTGCACGTTTTAGCCACAGTACAACATGCATGAGTGAAAGAAGATGGAGAAAACAACAAGGGGGAGATGAGGAGGAGGGGGGCAGGAAGAGGAGGAGGCTGCTGGGCTAAAGACAGATTGTGCGTTGGGTAGTGGTGTGGAATAATGTCCCTGTTTATTTTCTGGGTTGTTGTCGTGTTAAACAGCAGTGAGCCTGGCGGTGCTGGGAGGGGAGAGGACTTACTGTAATGTTGGGCTAGTGGTAGGGTTGGGATAGAAACTGATTTACAGGATGTCTGTATCAATTTTCTTTTGTTGTTGTTTTTGGGGGTGGGTCTAAATACAGAGAAGAGGGTACGGATGGGGTTGCAGAGGAGGTAAGCCTAAGGATGTGAAGAAAAATGTAAAAAGAGGACATAGAGAGTTTTACAAGGTCAAGTTTACCATTAAAAAGATTAGTCTGCATTCATAACACATGACCAAACTTAAGTGTAGTATTTTATGTAAAAAGTAGATTTTTTTTTCTCAGTGTTTCACTTTGTTTGCCTAAAGAAAATATGAGTGTCAGATATATGCATTAGATATCACCCTTAACAACAAAGCTCGATGTCCAGCTCTTAGTTAGGGACTGAAGCAGATTACAACAATATAGCAGAACTAATATCTGCCTGTATTACATGTCCCTAACACAGGTTAGTCCACACAGGGGGGCGCAAGTCTCTCACATGCAGCAATGCACAGATATTTAATTCATTAATTCATTGTTCTTAACCACTTCAAACATCAAACTTTGATATCTAATATGAAATCTTATACCTGAAGCTAACAGTATAGTAGGCTACACATAACTTGTATTTGAAAGCATATTGGTCTATTTGGACAGGAGACATGCACTTAAAATGATACATACATATATAAAGATATTTTGTTTAATTACCATTATTGCAGACTTTATAAATCAAATTAATTATTAACATGTACAATGAAATGACATGTGATGGTCTGGCATACCTCTATGGTGTTAAAGGGGGTAGTAGAATCCTGGCTGGTTTAATGTTTTTGAATTTGAAATACATACTCATTTGTGTTTATTAGCAATAGCAGCCATTAATGTAACTGAGTATAAGCAACAATGGATACTTTCATCTTAAAGTAACCAGTTAACAGTTACTCAGGCTTACATTTTAATGCAAATTGTACCTACCAGGTCTTAAAAAAACCCACAAGTCTGAATGTCTGCAGCCACTGCAGAGACAAATGTGAAATAATTTGAAGCACTCAATTTGAAACATTTTATTTTCTTATTTAAAAAAGGACAGTGGTTTGTTCATATTTTGGGACTAGAGAACTAGTTAATCTGCATGAACTGAACTTTGAGCTAGCTCATGTGAAGTATGAGCATGCCCAACACTGTTGGACTCTCAGCACTGCCAAAGCAGGTGACCCACAGTCAGTACTGTGCCTGAACACATCCTGTGCAGACACAGACAGGAACTACTGTTGCTGTTCTCATGTGCTGCTTTCACTTTGCTGCCTAATTAGACATGGTGTACAGAACCAACTTTGGAAATGTTTAAAGTTGAACAGAACATTTACACTTGTAACCAAGTTACATTCACGTTTCATTCAAGTTGTTATATTTACTGTAACTTAAGTTCAGCACCGTGGTTGTTTGTGCCGACCCTTACAAAAAAGTACCATGGTAATATCAACTAGAAAATTTCCTCTGGGAAAATTCTGAAAGGGCCACAGGGGCTACTGCCAGTGTGTGTACACTATGATGAGATTCTTCAGAGATTTCAAACTATGCCCTTTAACCTCAAAATGTGTGTGTGTGTGTGTGTGCGTGTGCGTGTGTGTAGTGAAAATTGCATTAAAGTTACCTGTGTGTGTGTAATTAAAATCACAAAGTTACCTGTGTGTGTGTTTGAAACATATGTATGCATGTGTGAGGAGTGTGCGCGCTTACGCGCATGTGTGTGTGTATCTGTAACTGTAATCACATCAAAGATCAAAGGCAATCAGATCAAAGCAATCAACAGAATTAACTGACACCTGTTCCGGCCAGGCGGCAATCTCCGTGCCTGAGCATGGAGGCCACCAGGAAGTGCATAAAGCCTGCAATTCACCTAACATTCCAGCAGGGGTTGCTAAGTTTGGCTGCAAAAGAAATCTGCCCATTCATTTCAGTGCTAAATTTGAAAACTTCTCACTTGATTTATTACCTCAGAAAAAATTTTCAGGGACAACATTATGGTCTCAATCGCTAGTAAAAAAAATCTTCTTCAAGACAATTTGATAAAGAATCGTATGATTTGGGGCGTTTCTAGCTTTGATTGACAGGTGACTGACAAGGCGAGCCGTCACCAGGAGAGAAGCAGAGCAATGCGTATCCATGGAAACTTGTCAATAAAGTTATATATAACGTTATATGGATAGAAAAGAGGACGTTTACCGATTTGGACTCATAACTTTGACCCTTTCACACTGTATTTTCACTTAATGACAGTTTATTTGAACGTTTTGTTCAGTAAAAATGTCTTGTTCAGTGTTTGGCTGGACTAACAGATGCTCCAAGGAGTTGCTGCTCAGTTTTCTGAGGTAAGAAAGATACATTTTGTTTTTGTTTTTTTGCTAGCCAAAACTAACATCCCAGTTAATGCTCCAATTAATGCTAACATGAATTAGCAGCGGCTTCTCTCAGTCGGGTTGCCGGTGTAGAGAGGCGTGTAGTCAGTGTCATCAGATCCCTCGCGCTCCACCACAGTCCAATTATGGTCTGCTCCGCGTATCGGAAACAAGATGGCGATGCAAGATGGCGACGAGTATAACGCTGAACTCGAGGCTTCCAACGGGCAGTCCACAAACCAATGGGTGACGTCACGGTGACTACGTCCATTATTTATATACAGTCTATGGTTCCGGCTCAGTGACAGCAGAGGTAGACAGACTGGAATTTCTGGCCTCGAACAGAAAGCATTTTTGGCAAAACCATAATACCTATCATTGATCCGACTTCACTTTGAGTGTCCTGATTTCTTCCTGAATGTTTACATGTTTTTTTTCAGAAAAATGAAAAAAATAGCTTTGTTAGAGCGATCTAAAAAAACTGTTACATCTCCCTTTTTTAGAAATCTTCCTGCGTTTTTAATATGGGAGCCAATGAAGCTGTTGGTGCGTGTTGGTGGCGCATCTGTGCGTCCTACGAAGAAGAAGAAGAAGAAGAGTACTTTATTAATCCCACAATGGGGAAATTCAACTTCTGCATTTAACCCATCCTTTTTTACACACAAGTGAACACACCATGCAAGGAGTAGTGGGCAGCACATTACTGCGCCCGGGGAGGGGGGGGTTAGGTGCCTTGCTCAAGGGCACTTCAGTCCTAGACCTGTCAGTACCGGGATTCGAACCAGCGACTCTCCAGTCACAAGCCCGATTCCTAACCTCTAGGCCACGGACTGCCCTAACTGTCCTACGCCCAAACTATAACTCTGACAGCTTTACCAGAGGATTGTGAGTGAGAAGACAAATTTTCCTACGTTTCTATGTATAAATTATTTTTGTAGAGTGGAATTTGCAGCCTGGCACCCTTCAAATTTATTTTTTGACAATTTTTTCTCTCCCTCTACACTCTGGCGATGATGTCACACACTGTGACACGAACATTCCATGCAATACACACCCATTATAATCTCAGAATTTCTCCAAAAATGATACATAGAAACGTAAGAAAATTTGTATTCTCACTCACAATCCTCTGGTAAAGCTGTCAGAGTTATAGTTTGGGCGTAGGACACACAGATGATCCACCAACACGCACCAACAGCCTCATTGGCTCCTATATTAAAAACTCAGGAAGATTTCTGAAAAAGGGAGATGTAACAGTTTTTTTAGATCGCTCTAACAAAGCTATTTTTTCATTTTTCTTAAAAAAAAAACATATGTACACGTTCAGGAAGAATGCTTTCTGTTCACACACACACAGGTAACTTTATGCGATTTTCGCCACACACACACACACACACACACATTTTGAGGTTAAAGGGCATAGTTTGAAATCTCTGAAGAATCTCATCATAGTGTACACACACCGGCAGTAGCCCCCGTGGCCCTTTCAAAATTTCCCCAGAGGAAATTTTCTAGTATTGTACCATACTATTACTCTACTAGCATTAAACGCAGTTTCCTAATTCATTTATGATTGCATTCTCATTTCTGAGCCTGAATTTGTCTATTCTACGAACAAAATTATTTTATGATATTATGATACCACAGTCTCAATGAACTACTCCCATGACTGGGTTTTCTCGTTGGCGACCACACTAGCTATAACAGCTCTGTCTCCCTGGTACCTGTCTGCTGCTTCAGAAGACCCCTTGGCCAGCAGTGTACATATGTGTACACCATGTCCTTAGGTGGCTGCCATGACAGGCACCAATGACCTAACGTCAACTACTTGCAGCCACCTTGACAATGGACGTTTTGAACATTTTGATGCATGAGGAAGTATCCGTAGGTGGGAGACCTTGCAAACGGGAGACTCACAGCCAGACATTCCCAGTTCACCATCACTACACATTTTTATTTACCAGGTCTGTCTGGCAGTGTGGGTTCTTTCTAGGTCCTCCAGCTTCCTCCCACCATCCAAAGACATGCAGCTAAGGCCATTGGTGAGTTTAAATTGCCCATATGTGTGAATGAGAGCATTAATGGTTGTCTGTCTCTATGTCTCAGCCCTGTGATAGTCTGGAGACCTGTCCAGGGTGTACAGATAAGTGATTAGCGATAATGAATGAATAAATGAATGAATGAATGAATGTGTTGCATGGTGAGGTTCAGGGAAGCATGGTGAGACTTTAGGAGGCCAAAAACATCACACAAATTTATTAAAAAAAAAAAAAAAATAGGTCAACTTTTTCAGTCTCCAAAATAAAAAAAACAAACAAACAAAGTTATACAGAAGAACAACTTATCAAGAACATTTACACAGCTCCAACAGTTCTGGTGCTGCTGTCCTTTAATTAGTCCAACTTCTTTCTCATTGCACTCACATTTATACCTGAGAGCCTGCCTTGCCAGTTCAAATTGAGGTCAGCACTGTAGAGTTGGAAGTTGACAAGATTAACAACAAATATATGTGGTTTTCTTATCATCATACATTCTTTGACCAATCAAACATGGGAACCTGCCCACTCATACACCACACGATACTGAGTTCAACTGTTTGTATTTCTAAATTAGTTACATTTAGTTAGTCTAAATTATTCTTACACAAAAGGGGGTTTAGCAAATAGTTAGTGAGGGAATTGGTGCTTCCCCACAGAGTGTCTAGGAGCCACCAGCTCCGGTTCACTTGTGGCGAGAGAGGCAACAGGCTCTGTCCTCAAATCCCTATAAGCAGCCTGCGATGCTAGGGGGCCAGGTTTCCATCTTTGTCTGGCTCACAATATATCCACACCAATGCCTATCCCTGCAGGAGGCCACAAGATGACAGCTCTGTGTAGTTCTTTTGGGCTGTGACCAGCCAAGCCCCATAGGTCAAGGCCCGGGCGAACAGACACTCACAGTCAAACTCTCCCCTCTAGTCTGGCAGGTGGGGGCCCAGTTCTCTCAGACTTGCTGACAGTGACAAGGACAAGAGCAAAAAGTAATCTCACGCAAATTGTGGCAGCACAACCTTACTATCAGTTTCAAAGAAGCACATTTCTAAAATGGTTTGTGTATTAAACAGCTTGACGTATATGATGCATCTGACAACCTATTTCTGGAATTTCAGTAACAGTATGATGCAAAACTATGCATTCCATTTTTTTTAAAGCCCTAATATTACTGTATGGCTTTTCCCTCATGGTGGTAAATGTTTGATTTGGGATCAGTCTTACTTCATCTTAGTTAAAATATCTCTATTTCCCTAAAAGGGAAATTCATTTGCAGCCAGGATTCATAAAAACACACAAAACACCAAAACACTGATGGACAACAACAACAACAACCACAGGACATTGTTTACAGAGTGCTTCAGTGGGAGGTTCTTTGTCTGAAAACAATCAAAAGAGCAACCTGTGCAGATGAGCAATATATAGATAACACTTTTATTATCTGATCATTTTCACCAGGAGAAATAATTTCTTATATGATCAGTTTATCTGTGACCCAAGACAGACAGATTTGATTAGGTTAATGATGTCCAGCCTGCCAGTGTCACTGCTATTTCTCCCAAATCCTTACAGCAATTTTTTAGACTTGCTTTTGACTTTTTTTTACTCGACTGCTTCAAAACAGATTCGTTTTATATATTATTTTTATATAATATAGTGACGGTGTACAGGGTGCTTCAT
Source organism: Centropristis striata (assembly GCF_030273125.1). Lineage (NCBI taxonomy): Eukaryota > Metazoa > Chordata > Actinopteri > Perciformes > Serranidae > Centropristis > Centropristis striata. The sequence goes on from NC_081523.1 coordinate 32,128,189, forward strand.
GAGCACTCTAGGCTATCAACGTATCGCTTACCTATAAAGAGGCAACACATTATGACTAACTACATCTTTATGTATCTATTCTATTGACTAAAGTTTATTCTAATCCTACAGATCATAGTGTAGACCGAATTCAATTAATGTACTACAGTACACTGAAGTGGTTCATGATTGGTTGGCAGGGCGACTTGCTGTCCAATCAGGTTTCTTGTGGATAGAACTTTTATCAAGCAAAAGGATGCTCTGGACAGATGGGCATCACTATGCAACATCTGAATTGAGGGACTCTGGTGGATGAACACCCTAAATGGTTAACTTATACAATACAATAATCCCATCATGTGCATTGAAACCAAATACTTTTTATGGCTTTATTTAATTATGATTGCTGAATAACAAAATAAATAAATAATATTCCAATTTATTTTTCACTATCAATAAAACATATGTAGTTCCGTATTAAAAAAGACAAGCAACAAAGCTGTGGATTACAAGTGGAAAGCTTGACTCATGCTGAGTTTGTATGATTTAAGAAGCATGCTGTAAATAAAGTTTTTGTACAGACCAGCATGCGACTGCTGGAGATCAGCTATGGTCTGTGCATAATGTCCGACCCCACAAGGTAACCTTACATTCTGTTTTCCTGCATATCTTTCATCTTTCTGTCCTCCGTCTAAACTAGTTTGGGCCTCTTCTCTACCCTCCCTCTTCCCATCTCTTGCCCTGGCACTGGCCTGTGTAAGTGTGCTCAGGGGTGGGGGGGTTGCAGAGGGAGGGGCAGCAGAGAGTGGATCGGCAGCGCTAGGTCAGTCATGCGAAAGCAGCCAGAGTGCTTGTGGTCATTATCAGAGCAAAATCTCAATGTAGCCGCACCAATTAGTTTTGACCCAGAAGGAATAGTCTGTGAACGGGGGACAGGCATCGTTCCATCCACAGAAGATTGAGAAGGACACACACACACACAAAGACATACATACACAAATGGAGCATCGCTTCCATTTGTACTGCAGGAGTGAACATCGCTGGATCTCTCCCTCCCTTGCCCCATATTCTGATTTCTCTGTCTGTTTCCATCTCAACACAGACGTTTTCAGCTCAGGTGCTTCCTGAGAGACAGGGCGTGTCTTGAATGACAACTTTTACATCAATCTGGGAAAGCATGTTGAAGTCAGGACCTTTACAGGCACTGAAATTACATTTGTTTTAATCAGAATCATCAATTATCAAGGGTATAAAATCAACCAAAAATGTTATGACCCCTGCCTTTTTAGGTAATTGGTTAGTGTGAATATCGTACAAAAATGCTAAATAATATGGTTTAGCCGCAAAATACACATTGCAGGTGTGATCGCGGTTCTGAATGCCTGTTGCTGAGAACAAACTACAGGGGTTTAAAATACTACAAGTAGTTGTGAATTATAAAAAAGATCATGCTTTATTCTGCCTGACTCTCACACACAACACTACACACTGAAATCTTTACACTTCACAAACTAAAACATACTGTGCTGTTTTGTGGCGCGGGTGCTCGAGCAGCTCAGATGTCGGGGAAGTAGCTGGAACAGAATGAGGGAAAAAGTTTGTTGCAGTTCATGTAAGATTGATGTGGTAGCACATATTTTGTGGCTGTACAACATTTTAAGTGAAACAACTTAGAAGTCATCAGTATAACATTACGGCCACTGTGTGTGTGCTAGTGCTAGTTTTTGCCACAGACAGGCTCACAGGTTATTAAGTGTCATTATGACATTATGAAAAGGACCTTACAGATATGTTTTTCTTTACCTTTCACTTGATCCACTCTGTTTGTTATTGTTTCCAAGTCCAATCAAGGAGTCTCATGCTCATATCTGAATATCAGGCAGTAACAGGTTCCCCTCTTTACAACATACAGGCATTCTTCCTCTTTGGGCATAGGGTAACAGCACACACAGGGACGGTCTCTTGAGCTTTGCAGCCATGCAACAGATCCTTCACCATCTCTCTCTCTTTGTCTGCTCTTCAGTTTGTTGGACCTCTTTATCCATATACTGTGGCTCAAATAAATACAATTCAAACACAACATCCACATCATCTAAATGTTCAATCTTTTAGATAAAACTAGAACTAACCTTTCTGTAATCCAACACAACAAACTCTTGTCGGCACGCCTATCTCCAACTCTCACACAGATTTCCTCTGTTGTATTCCAGCAACAAGTCACTTCTCGAGTGATTTCAGAACGAGACTTCTCCTAATACTGGACCGACGTTAATAATTGTTATCCCCATGAGACACCAGACACAATAACATGGGCAAAATTAGGGTCTATGTTGAAAAAAAAGGAAGTTACCATAAGTAATGTTACACAACAGGATTTTTTTTTTTTTTTTTTTTGATTAGGACAATGCACATTAATCAATATATCAGCAAAAGCATCAATATAAATATGCTAGGGTTAGCACGGTTGCTAAATTTCACCAGTTGTCCTAAAGCCTGATTTCCACCGGGCACGTTACTGCAGCGTCACGTCAGCGTCGCGTACGCCGTTGCAAATAAGTAACACTCTAATCAATGAGAGCATTTCCACCGGGCGCGCTGCGTAACGTTACAGCAGCGTCACGTTACAGCAGCGTCATGTCAGCGTCTCTACGTGAGCATTAGGTAGGACTTCTATTTCTCCGCGAGACGCTGCCAAATCGCGTGAATCTCAACAGAGCAGATCGCACCAGACAGGAAATCCGACTCAGAATCAGCGTAAAACACTTCCGCCCCTTTCAAAATAAAACACAATACGTAGTTCATGCAGCCTAAAACTACTTCACATCAACATTATGTTATGACCGGGGCACCAGATCAGCAATCAATCAATCAAAGGGTCTCAGAGGATCGGCGACACGGACGACAAGAGACTGATTGTTGAAGTGGAACATCATACAATCATTTATGACATAACATATTGTTTTTATAAGGATAGATGGTCAGATCAACAGATATTTCACGTCAGAGAAGCAAAGCAAGTTGGTTGTTGTTGTTGTTGTTGTTGTTTACTTTATACACACAGTTTATCCATAGACTGTATAAATAGAGTTTAGAGTTTATCACGGGATCTTGCAGTCTCCCGTATGGTCAGGATTATCGCGTGATCTCGTTATCTCGTGTGTAGACGACCGGCTCGCTAAGCTGACGTGACGCAGCTGTAACGCGCCCGGTGTGAATTGACACTGGGCAGAAGACGCAGCAAAACCGCGGTGGAGCCGTGCTGCTGCTGTAACGCTGTAAGGCAGGTACAAAAACCTACAGACAATATACCATGACAAATAGATAAAACATGTAGAAATCTTACACAAAAAATAAATCCTGATTCACATCGAGGTTAAAAGTTCATACATAGAAAAGACAAAGAGGTTACCCATGAGTCAAGCCTGGGTTGTTTTCAACCACTGTTTAAGGGTCTTTTTAAGGGTGGTGTAATTGTCACAGTTTCTAATATGAGCTGTTTTCCTCTGATGGACACCACCATTTGGCCAAATTTAGTCCTGCGCCGCTGTATGTCACAGTCTCCCCTATTCAGTGCTCTGGTGTTTACTCAAGGGGATTTTTTCTTTATGAAGTCCTGTAATGGTGGAGGGGCTAGTCCATGCAAAACCTTAAAAATGAGACAAACATCCAAAATGAACTGGCAGATATCAAAGTCCAATATTTTATACTTATTAATAATTTGACAATAATGGTAATGTATAGGTTTTTTGTCAAAAAAAGTGTTCTCTTGAAGAGAGATTTGACTGGTTTTAAAGTACTCTGATGTATGTGACCATGTTGTATAACAGTAGGAAATGTGAGTAAGTATCATTGCATGCATATAGATCTTCGCTGACTCCATAGTCAAGAAGAACTTGTATCTTTTGTTTTTTATAAATACGTGTGTATTTGTAAATGTATTGTGTATTTGTAACTACACAATTTTCCATTTGTAAAAAGAAAAAAGACATTTGTAAAACTTCAAATTCTGTTTGTGAAGTGTGATTCAGCATTTGTGAATCATCAATCACACACACGCATCTCTTTACTCAAAGACGCATTTTTGAGACGTTTTTGACAAGATCCACAAAATCCACAAACAAATAGCTGGTGATTCACAAATGACCTGCCCTCCTCAACCGGCGTTGTTGCATACAAATATTCCTTCCACAAACACAAATTTGGGATTTATAACTTGTGTGTTGGTTTTTACAAATAAATGAATTAAAAAAAGACATTTGTAAAACTGAAAATTCTGCTTGTGACGTGCGATTCAGCATTTGTGGATCACCAATCACGCACATGCATCTCTTTCCTCAATTATGTATTTTTTAGACATTCTTGTCGAGATCCACAGATCCACAAACAAACAGCTCGTGATTCACAAATGGCAGTGTTGTTATATGCATTGATGAAGCTATTGTTGGGACTCTGTTTAAGGTGGACTTACACTTAACTTTCAATTTTGCAGTAAAGCCATGGTACATAAGTAAAACTATTTTTCCTTGCCTTACATTACATTAGAACCTGTACCATGAAAATAAAATGAATACACTATCGCGACTGTGCCCGTTTGGTTACCCTGCGCGGCCAGCGCACCAGACAGAGAGGAAAGAGACATTTTGAGCATAGCTCGAGTAAGCTGTGCATGTAAACGTACTGACTGAGTTTTGACAACATGGCCTGCTCCAAAAGACAGTTCAGACAGGGACAGGGACGCCCGACGCCAGCAACGTTTTTCAATTTATTTCAGTTGGGGTGGTGCGTTTCGCGCGCCAACAGCCCACAACTCATAGTTTTAAAAAATCAAGCAAGTCATCATGCCATAAGGAGTAGCAGAATCTTCCATAGAAATACAGCTATGGAACCAGCTACTAATCAGCTCATCCCCTGTCATCCTCTTTGGTTGTCCAAAGAAAAGCCTAATGTCACTGTTCCTTCTCCTGGTAATTGTTATTATTGCCACATTCACATTACCATTATCCAGTCTACCCAAATGAGTTGTGATTCTCTCTACTTTGAACCCAGATTTGGAACACCGGTGCTTTAAATGCATTCATGGTTTACCATCAAGTAGTGCCATATTTTATACACATTATAGAAGCATATCCAAAGTCAATGCTTTTTAAATATTATTAACATATACATATAAATGATATAAAATATGAACCCCTGTGTATTCTTAAAATACACAATTCATTGACCCAAAAATCTGATTCCATTTGTGTGTTTGCATGAAAACTCCGGCGGTCTCTTTCTCTTTCTCTCTCTGTGTCCCTCCCGGCTGCCAGCTCGGCCCAGGCAGACTCCTCTCTGATTTGTTAAGGTAATGATCTAATCTGCGGCCATTAGGGAGAGCAGCCTTTAGTGTTTAATGTGTGGCCAGGTGGTCCAGCTGCCAAGCTCCACAAATTAAAGGGCCTGGGCTCGGCAGTAATGAGTAATGAGCTGTATTTAAAAGCTGCCATACCTGAGCCCGCTCAGCCAGGCCTAAATATGGCCAGGTTTAAATGAACAACTTGACTGCTTTTTCAATTCCCCAGATGCTCAGATGAGCTGAGACTACTGTGCACACCATAGCTGCACACACATGCAGAAAAAATACTCACACACACCTCCAGTCAGAGGTGTAGTCACCACACTGCAGCCTTGCTCAATGTCCCAGCCAGAGAACTCCAGAATAGGTAACTTCTCATGAATAATGGCCAATCAACAGCAAAGACCAACTCAGAGTGGAGCTGCTCTGGGGAGTGAATCTATGTTTCAATAAGGCTGCAGATGTGACTAAAGTTGGAATAAATGTAATCACAATTCAATACGATGAAGTTGCAAAAACACCCAGTGTTGCCAGAGGTAATGTTCTTCTGTTAAGTATACACTAGTACAGGGATGGGCAACTTAAATGCTGGAGGGGGCCACAATTTTTCATCTACTCTACCACAGGGCCACATATAGGACAGTGCACTTAACCAGATATGAACTGCAATTTTAAATATGTTTGCAGTGCAGTAACTTAACATATATCATGCTCAAATGCATGTAGAACAGTATAAATAGGAATACAAAAGGTTTGAAGCAAACAAAAAATAACCACTTACTGTGATTTATTTTTTATTCAGTGCAAGAACAGCAGACCAACATTAATTGCAAGAAGTAATTTTGTGCATTTTTACACAACACTTAAGATTTCATACTCAAATGCATGTAGTTGTACTGAGGGCCACTTCAAGTGAGGGTGCGGGCCGTATGCGGCCCCCAGCCTCCAGTTGCCCATCCCTGTAGTTAGTGGACATAACTTCAGTTATGAGTACAAGAACTGGGAGAAAAATGGAGAGAGGAGAGTAAGGCCACCTGGACACAGGCGTGAGATGTGACATGAAAACAGATGATCTTTTTAGTTATTAATTATCTTATTAGTTTATGAAAATGCAGAGTGCAATTGGTGCAGAAATTTCATAAACAAGAGTTTTATAATGCTGACCTGCCGAAGGGCATGGCCTGGTGTCCAGGGAGTGGCACAGGCCGGCACATGGCACTCTTGAAATGTGATTGGCCACTCCAGGTGTCATCGTGTCATTCTAAACGATGATAATGATTGGCTGTCTTCGAAGCCCAAGACTGGATCGCAGTTTGAGATTTGTGTACTGCATCAAAACTCCAGTCCATACCATAGGGTACATATACATGCATATAAACACTACAATACATGTAAAGGAGGTATCAGCATTGGAAGAACAATGTCTATTTAACTTTTTAAGGATACTTTTGAAAAGCATTTAATGAATTAAACTAATGTTTAATATAATTTAAATTTAAATTATTGTGCTGGAATGTTGGTTATCCTAAATTTACAGCAGATTGACATATATCGATTTCAAATAATGGTTATTGGTCTTGTTAATTACTAATAATATAAATTGAGCTCCTCCTCACTCAACTACTAAATAGGCCATTTTGAGAGATTGTTCTCTCATTATTTCTATAGACTGATCAGACATGAGGACAATCTATTACAGCTTAAAATTGACACAGAATTTCTATTTATGGTTTATTAAACAGACAATGATACTCTTGTCACCCATTTCTCTCTGTTTATACTTTACAATCACTGTGTAGCCCCCACTACTATTTATCTATTACTACATTTAATTGACTAAACTACTCATCCATATTTAGTTAATTTTTGCAGTCTTTCCTGTAGGTGCCAATTGTATTTGTTTGTTTGCTTTTGTCATTTTTGTATTGTATGTGTTTGTACGTCATACCATGCAATCATGATCTTGAGGTATTAAAACCTGAAATCTGAATCTAAAATCCTGAGACAAAGTTATAAAAGAGGAAAAAGGGAAAAAGCTAAAAATGTTGGAACTCCACATGGGATGACATGATATACAGTTGGGGTAGATTTCCACATATTTTTGTAATAATAAATGTGATACATTTTTAGCTCTGTCAAAACAGAACACAAAACAAGCTCCAGTCAAATTCACGAGACAGTTTGACATCTCCGTAACTGTTGCTGTCATGGAAATATTGAGGCCAAAAAACTTAGGAAAATGCTGAGAAACTTAAGGATAAATACAAGAATTGCAATACAGCACTTTCCTACATAATTCCATACAATTTTATATTAGTACTTATTGAATTTGCAAGTGGTTAATCTGCAGTGTCATTGTGCCATGTTTTGTGAAGTAACTTAATTTGACAAACATTTGTGCCAGACAAATAAAAACTACTATACTACTATTAGATTTCTTCTACTACTACTCTTTTAGCCAGTTTGAAAACTAATTAGATATTTTAGAGCAGTTCTGATTGCTGGCTTTGTGTCTGGGTCAGCCCGTCCACCCATCCAGGCTCCTCATCGAGGCTGATTGACCTCTACTTCGATTTCATGCATGCATGGCGGAGAGCTGTCATTAAGCAATGTGATCGGAATATTCAGATGACTGTTTTAATTGAAGAGAACAAGTGTTCACACATGGCGAGGCTGGCGGTGTTGTCGAACGCCTGAGGCCGAGTCCCTGAGCGGCCCAGACCCATCTGATCACGGCTCAGTGGAGACCACGAGCCCACCAACACTACGGCAAAACCCTGGCTGCTTTTAATGCCCCCAGGCTTCCATCGCATCCGCATAACACTGCGCGCACACACACACACACACACACACACACACACACACAGGCCTCCACGGCACAGGAAAGGGAGGGAAGAGGAAGTAAAGGAGGAGAAAAGACACAGGAGAGGTGGAGACAAGAGATGAATGAAATGAGTGACAGCATAATTTAAAGTAGCAAAAGCGTTAACAATTGCACAACAAATGTGATTTAAACAATGTCAGTGAGACATGTAAACACAAACTGAACAAGTGGGATTTGCTTTAGTCAGTGTCCACAGTGTAACAACAGTAAGATAGAGTACTCATTTTACACATATATGTGTGTAAAGCTTTATTCTATTTGTGTTAGGCTTCAGTTTTATTTAAAAATGCTAAATTTTAATAGTTTTTTGATGTTAGTATAAAAAAAATAATACAAAAATAGTATATGCTATTTATTTTAACTGATAGGAATAGTATAATGCCTTCCATCAATCAAACAAAAGAATTAGAAGATTTGCTGTCTAAATTTCTGTATTATATGCACAACCTTTCTGAAAATGTGTTAAGATTGATGTCAGATTTTGTTTATATTTCATTTAAAGACAACATTTATATATTTAACCAGAAACCACACACATGCACAAATATACAAATAATTGAAAAGATGAAAAAAAAATTGTCAGCCTAAATACAGAATTTAAACATTTATAGAATGACCACAACAGTTATCAAAAGTAAATTATTTGTTCCCAGGAACACTGTCCTTTGCTGCCTTACCTGTGGCTATTTTCGTTAAAAAATGAATGAAAATTAAAATTCCATCAGGCTACACATGGCTTTAACAAACTCCCCCATTAGAGGTTCTGACTTACAAAACTTACTGTAATATTAATGTGAGCCAACAACACAGCAATATCATATTAAAACAGTATAATAAAAACAGTTCAGGGCAACATCCAAAAATGTTGAACACTTTTTTCATCTTCATCTGTTTTCTTTTCATGTCGATTCTAATTTGGACAGTAAAAGGTCACTGTTCAGAGAGATGTAAACCTTTTTTGCCTCTACATTCACAAATGGAATTACAATATAGCAGAAAAAAATATTTTTTTTACCTCTTTCCATGAAATGATTGTGACAATGTGATTTATTCTAAGTGTATATCTTCTCAAAACTTTATTAATCACTCTCTTCACAATGAAAATGAAACCACAATTAACTGAGGATTGTGTCTGAAAACAAAATTATTCCAACTTCATGGGCAACTGTGTTTATAAAATGCAACTTTTCAAAATCAAATAAAGACATTAGGTTTATACAGAACAATCCTGTCATATGTTTCTCAGCATTGCTTTATGTCTGTATCTGTCGGGGGGCCACTATGATAAAAGTAGGCATAATAAAACCAGCTGAGGTCGCCTATGCTGTCCGTGACATCACAGTACCTTATTACTATTTTTAGAACATCTCTGGAACACTGCGAGAGAGACTTTGTCACAGCTATTACTTGAAATCGAGCAGCCCTGTGTGATTGTATCCCTTAAAAAAGTTTTGTAATCCAGCATGTAACAACAGTGTCTTTAAAAAGACTTTAAAACTAAAAAATATAATAATGATCGTCTGTGATTAATAATCCATAAATCCGTGTTGAGAAGAGTTGTTTTTGCCGCAGACTAATATGTTTCCCACAATGCACTGGCTCGTCTGCTGACGAATCAGAGGCTGTTTCTCTGACTCTGTGTGTGTGTGTGTGTGTGTGTGTGTGTGTGTGTGTGTGTGTGTGTGTGTGTGTGTTTCATTACTCTGCGCAAAAGAGCTGATCCCAGAGTGGCCTCTGGCCTCTCATGCAACGGAATAACATGGTATTCAGCCCATACTAGTGTCATATATATCTGTGCTGTTTGGGCAACAACCAAAATAATAAGTAGAGTATTGTAAGTGTCATAAATAAACAAAGATGTATATAACACACTTGTAGTCTTTATTACAGGGTTGATTATTACTGGTTAACATGCATTTTTAAAAAGGAAAACAAGTTGAACCAAAAATAGGTAAAAATGTCTAATGTTAAATTGTTAAATTTAGCATGAAAGACCTCAGTCTGCTTTATCTGAATGCTGTCTCATGAATGGATGAAGAGAACAAATATGTGTGCTACTGTTGTGTAGGGAATTATTTTTACACTGAGGCTTGTTGGTTGCCAGGATCACTATGGAGAATGAAATGGTTGAGTGATGCTGGGGTTCGCGAGCCCTTCACCCCCAAACGCCTGGTCCTCTTACCGTGCTCAGGCACCTCCTGTCCTGCCCAGATCACCCACTCCTCATCCGCATTAATTGGCTGTCAAAAATGTGCTGAATTAACGGATTAATGAGCATGGATTTGAATCCTAAGTTTGGCAAAGGGGGGATGTTTCCCTGCCGTGGCACAGGCTCCCCCTGCCTCCCCTCTCGTGTGCGCAGGCCTGTTACAGATATGCATCCAGGACATTTGAGCGGATTGCATTTCATTAGTTTGATTTGAGCGGACAGCACTAAGCTGCTGAGGGCTCTGCGCTGACAGCTAATTACAGGAATCAGCCTTGTCCACTGATAGAGAACAATGGGCTGGGATGAGCCCGCCTCGCCAGGGGGACCGGCCCTGCATACAGTCCCAGCATTTGGCTCCCATATAGTCCCCAGTATGGAGAACCATTACTTGTGTTAAAGGATATGGAAAGCCTAATTGAGTGCTACCTTCCTCCTCAGCTCCCAACTCTATTTTGAGACAGAAACAGAATGAATGATAGAGAGATAGGAAAAATGGCCTTCCTGGCAACCTGAAGTGCCCCCCTCCCAAACAGCTACCCACCAACTACACCACCTCCCCACCCATCCCCACTGCTATCCTGTAACCCACAGCATCCTCCATCCCCTCGTCCAGGCCTGCTGCGTGCATTGGTCTGTCCACTTCCATAACTCCATCCATCTTTAAATCATCAACATTAAAACACGCCGCTCACTCATGTGAACACTTTCCCCCTTAAAAGAGAATTAAATGGATTAGCGCAAACGTCAGTAAATTTAGCGGTGCATTACCCTTGCAACATTCCAAATGGCAGATTGCAGTCAGACAACAGGATTAGCCGAGTTCCTGCTCCCTGTCTGCCGTAATCTTTTGTCAGGAATCATGTTTTCTCTCTCTCTGTTTTCCACCGACCAAGCGCAGAAGAAGTTTTCTTTTTATTTCCATCTCTAATGATCAATTTTGTTTTTAAAGCTCAGCAAAACTACTTTGGATCTTCTGTGTTCCTTTAAGCTGCAGAACTGAGGGAAGAGGCAATTTTAAACAGGATCTCTGTCTAGTGTGTACTCTGTCTCGTTGGGAGGCATTGATATGGCCAGTGGCTAGTGGCCAGGTGCGCTGACACAGACTATTATTTTGGGAGCGAGTAGCATCATTTCTCAGCTTTTTGTGCCATTTTCAGGTCAGGCCTTTAGGTCATTTTCCCCTACAGATTCTACCAGTCTATTTTCTGGTCGGCTGATGGAAGGTAATGACTGAGAGGCTGATGGTGGTGCTGGCTGTGCCTGCATGTGACCATGTCATCTCAGCTCAGTGACAGGTCCTGAGGTGGCCGGCGTCTGCCAGGGGAGCGGCGAGGAAGAGGCAGAGCCCATCGCCTGGTCCGGGGGGTCAATGTGAGGTGGCCCCTGCACTGACTGACAGGACACCGGGGTTTGTTAGCGAGATTTGTCCCTGCCGTGGATCTCCTGTCGGCCCGGTTGTGGCATTCGTGTCAATTTGCACCCCACGCACGTCGCCAGTCTAGCTGACAGGTGAGCGGTGGTATGGCGTCCTGTCCGCCTAATTGTACCCCGCAGTCCTGCCTGTGTGTGGGTGCAGAGAGGATGGTTGAGGCCTGGGCCTGTTAGCGCCCTGCTCGCCCTGGCGGCCAGGCCCAGAGCAGCCTCCTCAGCATGGGAGTAATCCAAGGTGAGGGCCTGTCGCTCTGTCAGCTGGTTGTCTACAGTCTGCAGAGAATGATGGACATGCCGCCCTTCACAATACACAGATATGTATTCTGAGCCTGCCCTCTGCACATGGTGGCATGCACAGCAAGCATGCAAACACAAACATCCACTCACAATACATGCAAACAATAAATCAAACTACATTTACATGAAATCCAGGGAGAGCTAGATAGATACACATGCATTTATGTCATGCATGCTGTATTCTTTAGGGAATCCAAGGCTTTCAGTGTGGGGGAAAAGGCGGAGGGGGAGGTTGCATTGTCAAATTGTCCATCTTTGAATTCCCCAAAGAACTTTGTATGTAAATATGTTGAACACAATTTTTAAGCAATTGTTTCCCAGCTACGATACATGATAAATGGGCAAGAATTAATGTTGCAAGACTCAAACTACAGCCATCCCTCACATAATACACACTTTTGTCATATAAGCTGTCTCCCTGAATGCTTAAAACATGATCTGATATGTGTGACAAACAGCAAATGAAACCCATCCTAATCGTGCATTTGTTTTATCTCACAGTTTTGTTTTTTTTTCCAAAAGGAATCAATGATGTTAGCTTGTTTGATGAAGAGTATGCAGGGGGTGTGAGAGGCGTGTGTGTGTGTGTGTGTGTGGGGGGGGGGGATAGTCGGGGAGGTGTGCCATTTCCTGGCTCATGAAGGCCTCTGTGCCAGCTGCGCGGGGATGGTGCTGCTTCCTGGGGGCAGATGCCTGCAGTGCTGCCTCCATGATCCCAGCTCTGTTTCTGTACCAGCCCCTGCAGTCTGCTTCACACCCCAGGGGTGTGGGGGGTGGGGGTGAGGGGGGGTAACACACACGCATAAACACATACACGCTTCAAATGCTTGTGCACGCACAGTCACACAGAGTACATACGACTGGAAGTGCAAATACACACTCTCTCTTTCTCTCTCTCCCTTTTTCTCTCACACTCACAAGCATACACACACACACACACACACAAACACAAACCTCCTAGGCTCTGGAGCATTAATTAGGCAACCTACAAGTCTGCCACACCATGGTATACCTCCATCACACGCTGGAAAACAGGCAGAGAAGACGAAAAGAACAATTCAACATACACGCTGCAGAATTTGGAGGAACTGGGAGGTGCGGCCGGACCCCAACAACAGAGAGATAAAGAAAAAGAAAAATTCCAGTTGCTTTTTCGCCGCTGAACATCAGCTCCTACTCGCCTGCAACCAGCGCGTCCATTGCTTTCATCACCAATTCCCCCTGTCTCCCCTCTCCTCTCCAGGCACGTTGTTACTGACACCACACTGGCATCCAGAGGCCATGGCAGGTACTGCAGCCTCTCCATCACAGTTCCCCCACCACCACGACCAGATCTAAAAATAGGCTCTAATTAAGCACTGCAATATAAATTTGGAAATGTTGTTTGGAGTGGGAGAAAGTTTGTTGTCTTGTATCTATAGAAGTCGCTCCTCCCTCCCTGGGACTGAAGGAAGGCTCAAGGTCTGTTTGCATTTGGATCATAACAGGCAGGAAACTGGTGTTCAGGATTTTACTCCACAGTTGATACTACAATGAAACCTACCTGGTCCTGTGGTAAGGAGTCGCTCACATGAAACTATTTCATAATTTGGGATTTCAGTGAAAGTGTCAGTATTCAATGTTGACCGTTTAGATGATTTTCTACCCTTAGAAGAATATGATTAAAGTTGACATTGTGATAATTTAACACTTAAAAAAAGATAATAATAACACTAATGACTGCACTTCTAACCTTCAGTCCACTGATTAAAGATCCCCTACACAAAAAAAATGTGTTTTTCGTAATATGGCCTCTAAACTCTCTGACCTTGACTAAACTGACTTGTATCTATGCAAACACTGTCACGTTGCCACAGAGAGGTGTTTTTACATTCCTCTCCTGAAGGGCTAAATGTCTCTGTACTTCCCTAAAATCTGAGATTCAAATGTACTCCGGGCAAGCTGCATTTGGTATTTAACAACCTCAAAATCTAATCTCAAGGCTGGAAAAGAGACCTGAAACCTCCAGCGCAGAGCCATGGATGTTTAATAAGAACCCAAAGGTACAGCAAAAAGGGTTCTTCTTCCGGGGTCTACATCTGCGATATTCGGCCCACTGAATATGCAAAGTAGCGTTTATCTTGCCGACACTGCTTGCATGTTCCCCCTTCGCCCACATACTTGACACGCATATACACATAGTTTGCTGTGACAACGAATGTGTCTCTCAAATCTGCATACAAATAATACAACTTTACACTTTCGAATTACGTTCAATGCTTGCATTTATGCTACAAAACCACTTCGGCATTATAAAAGACAATTTAGAAAGTAAATAAATGCACGTTAATACTGGAAGTGAAGTAGTTATGAGGACAGCATGACTTTCACATGGGATGCAAACCCCGTCCTCCTGGGTAAAGGTCCTGGGTTTCTTTGACCTATCCACTACCTCCCTCCCATCCTTACCGCAACTTTTGTGCTTTATACTCCGCCTCTGCGTCATTCATAACAACCATGGCCGATGTATATCATATGCATGCAAAATCTGATTTGTGCATATGCATTGCATGTCATTTCAAGATCTAAAGTCATGTTATTTGTATGCAGATTCAAAAGAATGAGCTGGCGGTGATGACATTGTGAGTTTTTTTCTTGATTGGAGGAACATCTTATAAATATAAAAGCTTAATTTATCAACAATTCATAATGGAAAGTGTCATAACTCCCGTTGTATGTATTTTGAGATGTCCTGTCAACAGTTTTATAGACGTCTCTTTTACTGTTGTGAAATATAGGGAAAATGCTTTTCGTGCCAGGGGGATTTTTTGCTGCAATATCACAAATGGCCACTGGAAAAGATTGGCTCTAAGGCTCAGGGTAACCAGTTCTACAGAGAGGGCAAAACACTGAAATTGTAAGTTTCACAACCGCTAACACTGTGTGAGCCAGTACCATCTACTAACAAACAACATAAACAACTACAAGATGCTTAGAACACTTTTAGGTCTGATAGGACTACTATATTATTGAGGGTTAAACATGGTTGGCTGAATCTCTCCAATGTCTCCTAGCAATGTAACACTAGCCATCATGATGCTTGCTGCTCTTTCATTGGTCAAACTAACAGAAGCAGTGGTGGTGGGCAAGGCACAGATCCAGAATTTCAAAATGATGTGGAGAAGATCTGCTTCAAAAGAAAATATTAATCGTTTTAAATATTTTCACATATTTTAAAACATGTCTGGAGGGGGAATTTAATATGTACTTATTTAAAAGACTAGTTTTAGTCATTGTCTTGCAAATCTAACTCCATATCAGACAATCAGAAGAAAAATAATACCATGGGGTCAAGGAGTTTTTCCCTATTAAAATTAATTTAGGGACAGATAGCATTGATATAATCCCAGACATAGATTAGTGATTTGGAGTTGCTATAAAAAAATCACTAGATTTGGCCTTTAATAATCAAATTCCAAAATATAGATTTTTGAAGTGTGAACCTTGTGATATAAGTATTAGGACAGTAAGGTATTAAAAACCTCTTTAGAAGCATTATCATTATATGAAAATGCAGCTTTATGAGTGGAGTGATTTGAAAAGTCTAGATTGCAGCATTGTTTTGACATAAATAAAAGTAAACATGATGTTTACTGTGGCAGATTACTGAATTCAAGTGAGTTTCAAGTCTCTGCAGGTTGATTTCATTGCATAGTAAAATAAGAAATCGCCTGACTCAGAAATAAGAAACGCAGTGTACTACGATATGGTTAGGGTTAGAAAATGGTCCGCTGAAATATAAAGTATATAAAATTTGTTGTTAATGGGATAAAACATAGAAAAACACTGCCATCATGAACTGAATCACAGTGTATTTCTTTTCCACAGTATGAACCTCAATCACAAAAAGCCTAATTGACGAAATCAGTGAGAAGTGAACAAAATTAGACTCCTGACAGTGTGGACATTGCACGGTTAACATTCTTCCTCTCAGTGTGTGATGAGGCCAGCTGCGGAGGGCTGTGGCAGCTGTCTGAGCGCGTGTTTTGCTCATATGGGGCAGAAATGCTCACGGTGCACTGATTTCCGATAGGTCTTCACCTCTTCTGCTGCTCATGGCCTGCGGCTCCTTCCTCCTTCTCCTCCTCCTCCTCTGCGCTCAATCAATTGACTGACGCTGCTGACCAGCTCCCACAGCACGCTGCCGGGGGAGGGAAGTTATTGGAGTCGTGTGTGTGTGGGTGTGTGTGTCTGCATCAGATACCTCCAGTGGGGTTTACATGTTGTAATGTATGAATAATCTGCAAATAATCTTCAGAAATCTAAGGCTTCAGACAGGGAAATAACACCAGATTCTCAGAGTAGACATCCGTGGCAGGCAGCTGTGTTAAAGATATAATCACTTTTTACTCATGACAATATCATTTGACTTCATTCTTTTACCCCTTTTTATTTTCAGGAGGTTTTAGGCAAAATATTGGAAACAGAAGCAAGTAAAGTGATGTCCATCACCTATATCAACTGTATGAAAGACAAAATAGTAAAAATGATTTAGTCAAAGAGTCACTAAATCTACAGCTGTGTCTAAAGTTGCCATATACAAGTTGGCATTAAGCAAAACATTCCACAAACACTGGGCATAAAATGTTTCAGGAATTACATTTTAAAAACATTGTGTCATATAATAGCATTGTGCAAGTAAAATATAATTAAGGTGTGATCTAGTTTTCATGGAACCACAAAACATATTCATGTCACGAAATAAGCATGCAACATAGTTCCAAAAATGTTAAAGGACAAACACGTAAAATGAAAAAAGCATAATCGCATCAGTACAATCAAAAAAATCCTACCTATACGTCAGAAGACTTTGAAAAGATTTGGAAAAGACTCCCAGAAAACTATCAGCTCACACCTGGTCACATCTAAAGACAAATGTTTTAGTCCCAGCTTAGTCTCAGACTGAGATTTTAGACAGACTGGGAATCTTGCTATTTACAAGACTACAGCTAGATTCTTTTAGCATTTTTTTCCCACCATGCAAATTTTTCCATCATGCTCTTAGTAAAAACTTACAAAATGGAGGAGAAGCAGCTTTTGGCTCCAGCTGCTCTAGTGTGTGCAGTGGTTTGTGTTGGAAAAAAACAATAACAAAAAGAAAAGAAGAAGATGCCCCCTCACAAAGCTGAAAAGGGGTTTCTGTTTTTCTGACATGAAAAGTTGACTATTTTACAGTAAAAATTGATATAAGGAAGAATAAAGGACAGGGAAATTTCCAAATCAATTCATTATATACATTTATGTCCTATTTAATTATAATTTGTTTGATTGAATAATTATATTTATCAGCTCTATCAACTTTCATTTCGTTAATCACACATTAATCATCGGTTATTTATTACTTATTAATGTATACATTTATTTATAAATTGGGTCTCCTTACTGTTCTCTTTACTAAGAAACAGCGCCCCCGGGGACCTTTCCCCCGCTCATCTATTGATTGTTGATTGTGTTACGTCACTGCGACTTGAGATAATATCAAACACATTTGATATGATCGCAAACCCAAGACTAGGAAAAGACTGATATGAAACAGAGAAACAGTCAGATTACTACCTTAAACTTAACGCTGGAGATGACAGGAGCGCCGTGACTCCAGTAAAACTCCTAGATTTAGTAAAGACTTTCAGTTTTTAATCTGGGACTGTGGAAATCTTTTGGTGTAATCAGCCCTTTTTCATAAGAAAGATGCATCCATACAAGGAAACTGCATTCTCAATGACATTTTGGGGGAAACTTTTTTTAAAAACTCAGATTATATTCAGTTTTAAACATGTGGTTGCAGTTGTGAGACAGTCACAGTCTGTTTAAGTCTAGGTACCAGAAGTTGAGGACAAGTTCATGGTTTAAGTAAACATCGACTTTTGGTTTCACTTTGGACACAAACAGTGATCTCCTTGATGAAAATCTTGTGTTCCTTTGACCCGTTCCCGTCAGAGTACACATCAGCCAGGATCTGACGTGATCAATCAACACTAAAGCGATGGCCAATAAAGGTCTGCGGAGTCTTCACTTCCTGAGGTGCCTGAAGAAGGCACATCTACTGCAACAAACTTCTCATCAATTTCAACAAGTCAGTCATAGCGTCTGTCATCACATACTGCATCACAGCGTGGTACTCTGGCTGCACCTTAGACCAGCTATTCTCAACCTTGGGGTCCCGACCCCAATTGGGGTTGCGAGATGATTTCTGGGGGTCGCCAAATCATTTTGGAAGTCAGCTCTGTCTCCACTGTGTTAAAGTGTTCATGTGTTAATGTGTTTTAGTCTTTTTGTGTGGTTTTTTTGTCATTTTGTGTCTGTTTTTGGTCATTTTATTTCTTTTTTGGTCATTTTGTGTCTTTTTTTTGTCATTTTGTGTCTTTTTTGTCATTTTGTGTCTTTTTTTGGTCATTTTGTGTCTTTTCTGGTCATTTTGTGTCTTTTTTGGTCATTTTGTGTCTTTTTTGATCATTTTGTGTCTTTTCTGGTCATTTTGTGTCTTTTCTGGTCATTTTGTCTCTTATTTTGATAATTTTGTGGTCAATTTGTGTCTTTTTTGGTCATTTTGTTTCCTTTTTTTGGTCATTTTGTGTATTTTTTTGGTCATTTTGTTTCTTTTTGGGTCATTTTGTGCTTCATTATTTGTCCAAAATTTGTTGTATCAACTGAGTTTGTATGATCTGAACTGTGCATGTGAGATTCTGTTCAGTGAACGGGGGTCACGGACAACATGCATGTTAGATTGGGGGTCGCGACTCCAAAAGGTTGAGAACTACTGCCTTAGACAACAAGAAGACCCTTCAGCGCATCATAAACTAAATGATGTATACAGCCGTAAAGCCAGGAACATCAGCAAACACCTGACGCACCCTGGTCACAACTTCTTTACTTT
Organism: Centropristis striata; assembly: GCF_030273125.1. NCBI lineage: Eukaryota > Metazoa > Chordata > Actinopteri > Perciformes > Serranidae > Centropristis > Centropristis striata. The sequence continues at coordinate 32,147,237 of NC_081523.1, forward strand.
ACTTTACTTTACTTTACTTTACTTTACTTTACTTTACTATACAAGCAGTACAGAACTCTGTACATGCGAACGTCCAGGCTCAAGAACAGCTTCTACTCCAGTGCTGTGACAATGCAAAACACAGAGCAGCAGCTGACCAAACATACATCCACAAAAAAAAACAATGGCTCAGGTAAAAGTTAATGAATAACCATTAATCCATAAATGCTCCCCAATATGACTTCTAAAGAACACTAATAATTAATGCAAAAAATTGTCCTTTGATGTAAAAAGTGAACTCAGTCTAGATCAAACATGAATAAAGAATTTGATGATCAGTTTTTATTTTGCCACACACACATCACAGCTGTGATTCCAAAACGTTTACAGGAAAATATTGCTGGTTTGTTCAACTGTTTTTCTGATATGAGGCTTCACCTTTGAGACGGGGGAGGTGTAGATACCAGGTGTGTGATAGAGAGAACGTTCCTCAGGGAACATAAGGTGCCTGCTGTCATGGCCACCAGCACAGGTGTGTGTGATCGGTTTGTAGGTGTGTGTGTGTGTGTGTGTGTGTGTGTGTGTGTGTGTGTGTGTGTGCATGTGTGTCCACCACCCAGGGGAGCTGGTCAGCTGTTGTTTCATGCAGGAGATTACACAGCTTAATCAGGCAGCCGGATCAGGTGCAGCTGATGCTGTAGACACACACACATACACACACACACACACACACACACACACCTCTCTTTACACCCAATTAGCCCCGTTACCGGGCCTTCCGTGCCTAGGGACCATAGACATATACAGGTAAGCACAGCCTCACTCATGTGCAGGCCCATACATGTACTTGTAATAGTTTACACACACATAAACATTCACTGCACAGTGCAATCACAAAAAGAATCACATGCAATTTCATCCAGACCAATATTAATGTAGATCCAATACAGTCCTTTTATTAAAAACAGACCCTAAACCCTAGATTTGTTCTGCATAGACTAGATACGTTTTCTAATACACCATTAACCGAAAGTGAAAGTCTTTCTGCCGGCTTGTGAAAGAGTGATTTCCAACACGCTACCCAAACCCTAAATTGAAAAGGTGTTTCCCGGATTTTCCAGGACTGTCGATCTCATTAATATCTGGCACAAGCACGTCACGTACCACAACAGAGATGGAAACTTTTGAGACCTTTGTTACCGAGCAAAGTTCTGATTACTGCTCATTTTCGTTAATTTAGCAAAATGCATATTTGATTAAAAAAAATTTGTCGTAACTAGATGGAAAATGTAGCAAAGTTAAAAGTAAATTACTGGTCCAAAAATACTCCAGTAAAAAGTACAGTTAAAAGTTAAAAAAAAAAGTAAAGTAAAAAGGAATGTGAAAAGTATACCTGTTCTTTTTTACTCATTATTTATAACTGGTTACTACCCACCCTTACATGATACAGGATAATATAATGCAGAATGTAAATGCCATCAGAAAACAGTAGGGTTGCAGTTAAAGTCCAAACACAGCATATTTAGCTTCTGTCCTTTTAATGGCCTATAGTTACAAGAGAGATTTAAATCAAGTCCATCAAATTTGATTGGACCGCTACAATATGTAGTTAAGGAGGACTGTTGCGGCTCCACACACACAGCTCCACAACCTGTTGTTAGCACTGATGTATAGAGAGAACTGGATACAGTGTTGGAGGCAGGGCTCTGCTTATTTGATGCCAAAAAAGTTTGTCTTCTGTGCATAAAACAAGTAGAGACACGATCAAATGGTGTCATATCGACAGGGTATAGCACATACACAGTGTAATTGGAACTGCAATGTTGCATGGTTACAGCTGGTAGGCCTAGAAATAAAAGGACAGTTTTAAGTGCCCATGAGTTGTGCTTGGACTGACAGAACCACACCTACATTTTTCATTCAAATTCTAGACTTGCGAGTCTTTACATTTCACACCAGTAGTCTGCTACAGGAGTAGACACCTATCTCTAGTCCCAAAAGTACATTGTGGTGTAAATTAATGAATTCATAAATTTAGTAAAAGCAAGAGGGTCTCCGGTTCGACTCCGGCCTGCATGTTCTCCCTGTGTCAGAGTGGGTTCTCACCGGGTACTCCAGCTTCCTCCCACAATCCAAAAACATGCACTTAGGTTTAATTGGCGATTCTAAATTGTGAATAAATGTGAATGACAGCGTGATTGTCTGTCTCTGTGTCAGCCTTGTGGTAGTCTGGAGACCTGTCCAGGGTGTACAGAGTGTGCCTCTCACCCAATGTCAGCTGGGATCGGCTCCAGGCCCCACGACCTGAGTGCGGATAAGCGCTTAAGGATAATGAATAAATTAATTTCAGAAATTTGTGTATTGGTAACTACCACCTTTAAACCATTAATTCTGCTAAGTTAACCATTTGCTGTTGCTAACTAGCTCTAAAACCTACTCTGTATACATTTGAAAAGTTTGGTTCAGTATTTGAATACAGGGTATTCAATCCAATCTTTTCAGATTTTTGCTGTTAAATAAGTGCTTTCCTTTTTTCCCTTTTTGAGGAAGACACAGCATGCTTGGAAATGGATCTACACTTATTTACACTACAGACAGCACTCATTCACCCTTTCACACTCACATTCATACTGGTGGCAGAGGCTACCCTAAATGGTGCCTCTTGCCACCAGTATGAGCAATTTGATTCAGTATCTTTCCCAAGGATACTTTGACATGTAGACTGCAATGGTCAGGGATCGAACCACCAACATTTCGATCAGTGGGTGCCCGCTCTACCACAGCAACATCATGCTCCAGGCCCTGTGCATACATAGAGCTATATTTTGTGTTGTTACTGTGTGTCTGTTACTGCCGTGCATTTCAGCGGTAGGAAGAGATTGAGATTGAGTCTGAGTCACAGCGTGCTTCCAGCCCTGTGAAATAATTGTTTGTACCTTGCAGTTTCTTCCGTGTTTCAGCTTGAGAGCAGTTTTAAAAAACAATCCTCTAACTATTACTGCCCTACATTTCAGTTAGTGTGCAATTTTTTATAGCTTGAGAAGCAAACTTGCCTGTGTAAACCTAGGTTTACGGTTACTGGCCACTAGTTGGTGCTGTAGCTGTCCTCTTCCACAGGAAGCTATTTTCTATGGTATAGTGAGCCTATTGTTTGGTTAGGCTAGTGTACTGTCAAAGCTACATTATCAAGTGTCTGTCCACACATCAGCCAACCATATTTTTTTGTGTACTAAACTCCCTTGTTTAGTCTTCAATTGACCATTCGCAAAAGTTCCTCCCCCTTAGTTACTGTTGCTATGTCCATCAAGCTTCCGGGACCGTCAGCAGCCATGGAGGGACAAGCAATGTGTTAGCGAGTGTTTTTGGAGCAACGACTGTGAGAAATAGGCTGCCCATTCACAAAATGCAACAAAAATTTAAGTAAAATAGGTTCATAATGGCTTGTTGGGACATTATGTTCAACATTGACATTACAGGCCTGTACATTAACTTATTTTGCTTATAGCACTGGTGCTACAGAGGTTGATAGTTTTGTAGCACAATCCACAAAATTTCTATCAATAGTATGTAACTATAGTTTCAAACACCTCATCTGTAGGCTACAAAAGATGTAAGGCTCTACAAAAGATGTAAAATAAGATATCACTGGTGTATAGCACCGACTGATGAAGCGTTAGCATGTGCTATAGGCTACATCTGTATTTTTATTATACTGTGACTTATTGTGAAGGACTCAATAAATATACAACCGAACCGGGTGTGTTGATAACGATGGTTGATAAAGGTGATATTTATTTGGCTTACCCTGAAACAGCCAATTTTCCCCAAAAAAATCAGCAGTACCCATTGTTTTACAGCGAGGAGATGAAAGTGACTGATCCATGAAAATGTTTGCATCTTTTTGCCGACTCTCATAAACCCGAGGCTAACGTACATGTTGAAAATGCTATACGGTTTGACAGATAAGAAGATGGACTTTAGTTTCACATCATTTCACTAAGTGGAAACTTAACATGACCATTTGTATGAGTAGTTAATGTTACATTTTGATAGAATGTTAACCAATGGCTGGCCGATGTGGGATTCAATGATGCTAGCTATTAGCACTGTACAGCCCTGTGTGATGTTAAGCTTCTAGCAACATTGCTTACTAGCTTAGCATGCTAATTTAACAGATGGTGTCATTAACATAAGTTTGTTGGACTGGTTCTGCAAAACCCAACAAGGAACTAATTCTTGATCAAAAGGATTTCTGCTTTCCCTTTCCATCTATGGACTGTGGTAACCCACTGGGCTGGGTCAGTTAGTACAACCAAGAACAAGTTGTTAAACTTGAATCAACTTTTCAACGGACCAATAGGACAGGTAAAATCAAAATGGCGGAGCCTTTTGTCTTGGGAGAACAAGAGACCATTCTTACTTTGACATCTGTGTGTTTGTAAAAAGGCCAATTTCAAGTGTGCTGTATGAGTTATGGTAGACCCAAAATGAATTGTTGTTAGTGAAGACCTGGTTTCCTTGTAAACAAGACTAACATTCAATTTTAAATGGCATGGCTAAATAAACATCACAACAGTAGTACTTAACAACACACATAAGATCAAAAACCATCGATTAAAGTTAAAAAAAATCTTGTTCTTGCTTGTATTAAATGACCTAAAGCCCAGTACTTTACCACAAAGTCCATAGACAGGCAGGTGAACCAAAAATCATTTCAGTCAAGAAGTAGTTCCTTGTTTGGTTTCTGTGTAGTAGAGTAATTTGCTGTGATGTTAGCTTCAAATCTTGGTGGTTTCTTTGTGGTGATATCTCGCATATGCCACATGCAGACCCATCGCCCGGTTTCTTGGCCTTGCAGTCTGGATGTGTCCTTTAGCTGCAGGAGAGGAGGACTCTGGAGGAAGAGAGAAGTAGTCTGATCTGCCCCCTGGCAGACCAGGTCAGGAGAGACGTGGTCTCTTTGTTGACTGGAGGAGAAAGAGGCCTGAGAGGGAAGTCTGTAGGAGACGTTTGTCTTAAATTGGGAGAGTTTTCCCAGAAAAACAGGTTCTGCGTCTCCCCAGCCAATGAGGTTTTCACACCTCATGTATATGCATATCTACATGGAGCTGTGGCAGTGGTGGGGAGGGGTTGTGATTGGGGTTGTGTTTCTTTGTTTGACCAAAGTTTCATTTTTGAGGGCTGAAATCAAGAAATTGCTGGCACAATTGTAATTCAATACAGTTCATATATCAAAATGAACACTTATGGCATACCTGTGACTTCTGCAGGTTGTAACAATAAATGTACATTTAAACTACATTTTGTCATTAGAAGATAAGTGCTACAGTTTACCAGCAGGTTAACCGAAAACTTAGCTTCCACTTCCCTTTGAACAATAAAGGAGTCTCCTCTGTGTGTCCCAACAGTCTGGAGGCTGGAGCAGGGTGTGTCAGCAGCCAAGTGGTTGTTAATATAAATTAAAAACGGCCTAAGGGATGGAATAACATATGCCATAATAGTGTAAGATGTAATGATTAATAATATATATTATATATCTACGATGTGCAGACATATATTTTTCATCATATTTTATGTTATTTATTAAATGTTACCATGATAAATGTGGCAATTTGTCATGATTGTGAATAAGGTTTTATCACCCCTGCTTAGATTTGCATCACATATGACAGACTGCAAGGAGAAAGAATAGTTGATAGGATCTCTGCAGCCATCCAGCCACCCTTGAAAAACTTTAACCCATCCCTCCGTTCCTCCATATTCTGTAAACCAAGACTTGGGACTGTTCCACTGAAACAGAGCAGAGACTGGGCCGCTGAGATTTAGTGTCTGATGTGTCCTGAGGGCTGACAGAAAGACAGACACAGCCGTTGCTGCTTTTGTCTCCATCTTTATTTTCCTTATGCTGCTCTCTCTCTCTCTCTCTCACTCATTTTTTCTCTCTCTCTCACTCATTCTCTCTCTCTCTCTCTCTCTCTCTCTCTCTCTCTCTCTCTGTCGCTCTGATGCCACTGTCTGTCTGGAGATTAATTAAATGGCTACCCAGCCAGCCACCGCCACAGCAGCCATCATCGGTCTCTCCTTGCCATCAACTCCCCGCTACAGTGGCGCTGGAGAGAGCTAGTCTGTGTGTGTGTGTGAAGCTCCACACAAGATTAAAATGTATCTGTTTATCTGTGTCTTGTGTGTCTTATCTGGAGTGTATTTAATGTGAGTGGTACACAGCTGAAGACAGTTACATTCTTTAAGTGTGTACATTGTTGCATGTTCTGTGTAATTGTGTGCACATATGTGTACAGAGGTGTGTGTTTGTAAGCAGGAAATTCATTTATGGTGCATCTATGTGTGTGAATGTGTGAGTTGTACAGTTTTTGTAGATATAGAGAATATTCAGTTGCAACTGCACAAAATGTGTGTGTTTAATTATATTTGGACATATTTTTATATTACTAATGCTCTTGATCTGTTTTTGTGCATGTGTGTATTCAGTCTGCATATGTACATTTTGTGCGTTCCTTCCGGACAAACCGCGCTCCACAAGAGAGTTATGGCCCAGTAGCCGTCACAGCCCTGTGTGTGTGTGTGTGTGTGTGTGTGATGGGGTGCGGTGGGGGGGGCTACTGTGGGATGTCGGATCTGAGTGTTTATTGTTTGCCATTATTGTTGTCATTACGGCTAGCGCTGGCATCAGTGCTGTGTGTGCTCCAGCCGGTCTTATCATTACCATCCTGCCTCGCCATGGTTTTCCAGTTGTCAATTTATGATACAGACTCCTCTCAAGAATTTCCCCCGCTGTCACACCGCTGAAGGCTTCCTCTTTCCCCTTCCCTTCAGTTTTACCGCTTTCTTCTTTGTCCTTTTCAGTTTTTCGTTATGCTTTAAGGAAGTGTTTGGATGTAATGTGTGTATGTGTGTGTTGGGGGGGTGGGGGGTCAGTGAAGCTGGCAGCTCAGACCGGCTCTGCTCGGCTTTTCAGGCCTTAATTGAGACATACTGTCAGAGTGACAAACACATTTGCATGCGGTGTTTTTCAGGATGTGCTTTTTTTTCAGCCGCTCACCACTCTGTTAATCAGCTCTCCGCCACTCACATGAAGAAATGTTCACGCGCACACACACACACACACACACACACACACACACACACACACGCACACACACACACACACACACACACACACACACACACACACACATGTATAGGCTCATATATACAGTATGCACACACACAACTGCATAAAGAGCTGTTGGGGATGGTTGGTCCTCCCGATCCTGACAGTAACGAGAAGAAGAAAAATAGAGCTGGAGGATAAGATACGTACTGGAACATTTAGCTGATATACTAAACTGATACTGTCCTTGTTTTAACAAGACTCTTCAGTCATGCTAGGAGCTCTGTGAAGCCGTATTAAATACTAATGTCAGCATGCTAACATGCTTACATGCTGATGTTTAACAGGTCTAATCTTTACTATGTTTACCATCTTACCTTGGCATGTCATGCTACCATTTTTTCTAATTAGTAGTGCAGCTGATGGGAATTTAAATGATTTTGCAGGTAATTGACTATGATCAAACTGGACAAAAATATGTTTTTATGGTGTTGCCACATGAACATTCAGGGAATCATCAAAATCTGAGTGTTGCTGAACATCACCCACATCTGAGAGCTATTTACATAAAGCTTTTGAGTATATCTGATGATCCAAATATGCATCGGAGACTTTTGACCATTTTACATGTTACATCCAGTCGCCCAGCAGCAGTCTCTGCTGGTCAAAGAAAGTCAGATGTTTAGCAGATAAAAAGCCAGATGCTTTTCTCAGGAGCTGGTACCAGACGAGATATATATATGATTTGATATATAGCTAGTTTCTATATGTCAAATTATCATTTAATTACCTTGAATGACACACATTTTGGCTGAGATAAGAGTAGAGTTACTGTGTGTAACATAGCTGCAGTTACAGTAGAGTTACTGTGTGTATTGCTGTAGCAGTCAGCTGATGTGTGTGGTTGTTTCACACTGAACTACTGAGCGCAGTTTGTAGTTCTCTGGACATTTAACCACACAGTCTCTGAAATTACTCTCCTGTAAAATAAGGTAGCATACATGAATACTTCACTATATTATAAATCAGTATCACGTTTACTTGCATATGAAATACTGTATAATTCCATTAAAACATAGCGTTGTCATTATGTTTTAAGCTTTATATAGATTTTTTTGATGTTCTTTTTTAAACTGCCGGTATTACAGATAATATAAAAATGATTTGTATTTTTGAAGTGAGCAAAAACAAAATATATTTGATGTATCCTTCATTATGGGACAGTTTTAGATCTAAATTCACTTTGTGATTATAATGTTTAAAAGTCATCAACAGTAGTTATTGAGAGCGCATGGAGTGGTCAAATAAAAATATATTAATTTATGAATTCACACTTGTTATTTTCTGCCAATATTAATCATGTGCCTTATTTAAAGTAACAGTAATAATTTTAGATGTAATAATAATTCATATTCTTCATAGAAGTGGGCGGAAAGCGATGGGTTTTTCCGGTAGTTGCGTCAAATGACGCTCCCAACGCCCCTTTATGTGCACCTTCGTGATACCACTTATCCGTAACTGCGCTTGTTAGGCTTAGTGAAGCAAGATCACAAGAAGATATCCTGGGTATGTTGAAGTCGCTTCATACATGGTTCAGGGGCCTCATGTATCAAAGAGTGCGTAGCTTTCATACTGAAAGATGCCTTAATCCCAAAACTAGAAAGGTGCGTTAGATAGGTTTGATACATATATATCAAACTGTGCTTACACCAGGTTCTGCACCTTTTCTTGATACATCCCAATCAGCGTTGAATTGAGCGCACATGTGCGAGCAACAAACCACACCCTAACCCTAACCCTTGGTGCCTCAGCTTTGGGATCAGCAACAAGGTGTCACAGAGACCCGCAACAAGGCAGAACTGTCCCTAGACACACGCTCCCTCTAAGTTTAACTGTTGTGTGTCAGCCTTTGCATAATGTGTGCCTATGTCATTTTCGCATCAGTTTATAAGCTACACTTTACCTATACTTTGTTGTCCAAATGAAACTTTACTTATGGGATCAAATGTGCACCACACCTGACTTATGCTGAAAGGATTTCCCACACACGTTTTTTCTCCGGGGAGAGGGATCTGTGAGTCATGAATCGCTGTGCACCTGCAGCGTTAACAACTCCATGTTAGACCAAAGGGGAAATAGTCAACCCGTTCTCATTCCCAAAGCGTAATATACCGACGATTTGTCACACCCCTAGACGTATCATACTGATGCAAAGGGTACCCTTCCACGTCTGTGTGAAACGCTCTGGGTTCTCAATTGACTCCAATATAAACCCGCTCGTGGCGCTGAGAAACGCTTAGAGCAGAAGCTACAGCCATCTATTCACTCCAATAATATCCCGACCACGGCCCTCCATGACGCTGCGAGCGACAATCTGATTGGAGAACCGAGGACCCTGTGCAAGGAACATTTCTCAACATTTCTCCTTCGATTCTGAGAAGTAAACTTTTATTCGTTTGTTTTACGGCACTCCGCTGGCGGACATTTCTCTCATTTTTAGTGAAAAAAAAATAAATATTTTGACTTTGTTTCTGCATAAAAATGGATTTTGATTACATTTCTAGCGAGAAATATATGTTTTATTTTCTTAATATTCACTCAGTGAATGTACATAATCACTTTGTGGGGGAGATCTCGCCAGAAAAAGACGATCCGCTGTGTTTTATTTTGAAATCTGTTTTATTTTGTAATCTATCGCGATCATACCGGATGTGGTCCGATCCTCCCGGATGTGCTGTGCGATCTCATTGAATCGCGCTTCACTGTAAATGGCCCGAACTCTGCGAAGTGTGTGATATTCGATATATTGGGTAGAAATAGGTTTTCACAACCCTATCACACACTGTCTAATAAATAATTATACTGTATGTATATTATCTATGCTAAAAAAAGACAACAATGTTTGTTTAATGAAGATATTTTAACTAAAACAGGAGAGCAGAGTTCGGGCCATTTACAGTGAAGCGCGATTCAATGAGACCGCACAGCACATCCGGGAGGATCGGACCACATCCGGTATGATCGTGGTAGATTACAAAATAAAACAGATTTCAAAATAAAACACAGCGGATCGTCTTTTTCTGGCGAGATCTTCGCCACAAAGTGATTATGTACATTCACTGAGTGAATATTAAGAACATAAAACATGTATTTCTCGCTAGAAATGTAATCAAAATCCATTTTTATGCAGAAACAAAGTCAAAATATTTTTTTTTTTCACTAAAAATGAGAGAAATGTCCGCCAGCGGAGTGCCGTAAAACAAACGAATAAAAGTTTATTTCTCAGAATCGAAGGAGAAAAAAATGATACTGAGAGCCACAACATGAAGCTATTTTATTGTTGAATTATCAGTGAGACTTTGATGTGTTTGTGTTGAGAAATGTTCCTTGCACAGGGTCCTCGGTTCTCCAATCAGATTGTCGCTCGCAGCGTCATGGAGGGCCGTGGTCGGGATATTATTGGAGTGAATAGACGGCTGTAGCTTCTGCTCTAAGCGCCGCGAGCGGGTTTATATTGGAGTCAATTGAGAACCCAGAGCGTTTCACACAGACGTGGAAGGGTACCCTTTGCGTCAGTATGATACGTCTAGGGGTGTGACAAATCGTCGGTATATTACGCTTTGGGAATGAGAACGGGTTGCAACAGTCGGCAATCGGGACTTTGATACAGTGATTAAGGCATGTTATCTGGGAGAGATTTGTTTCACAAGGTTTATATTGCGCTCCATACCAATCAGAATCAGAAATACTTTATTGATCCCCGGAGGGAAATTCTGTATATAAGAATATAAAAATTGTAGAAATAGCAAAAATATACAGACTTCAACATACTATTATTGCACAAGTAAGTAAGCAGTATGCAGGTGAAATATAAAATCTAATAGTAGGTGATAAAAAAATCATCTATCCCCTCATATTAAGAACGGGTTATTGAGGGTGGTTCTGTGTGGGTCGGTATCACACGTCAAGGTGTGGAAAAATAGCATTAGATTCTTGAGATTTAAACAATAAACATTTACACAACATTTAATTAAATCATGTCTCATTGACAAATGGGCAGACAAGCCAACTGCAGGGGATTACAATGTGTATTGAATGGCAAGTATCTGACTGGCTGTGTTTCCAATCCACGTTCTATTGTTTCTTTGGAGTTTCTCTCACTACTTTGCAATGTCTAGTTCCTGTATGCTAACTACATTAAGTAAATCACTTCATCTGTAACTTCCTACTGTTATTTGATCATGTCAGACTGAAACTCTGTATATAAGCATTGAAAGTTTATTTTGTCCGGAGAGATTGCTGAGAACTCTCTCCGTGCTGCACGTAACTAAAGGCTTTGATTGATCACACCGGCTTGCTGCATTTTTCTTCAGACTTAGAAACTGCAATTACAAAGGGCCATGACAAAGCATCGGTATCTGATGAGTTAGGATGAGAATGCATTGTAATGTTACACCCGTATATTTAAATGTATTATTATTATTTCATTAGCTGGCCAGCTCCCTACCTCTACTGCCTGCTCTTTTGTTTTTGTTTTTTTATATATACTTACCTCCATCAGTCTTTGCTTTGGGGTCCAAACAAAACCAAAACCTTAAATAATTAACTGGTCAAAAGGACCCACCAAAACTGACAAAATCAAGTGCTTTATCCTCCCATGAAGCTCATGTAGGGTAGCCCTATGGGAATATATGGACACACTTCACAACCTTACTGCCAGTGTGACTCAGCTTGGGGGCCGTATGGACCAGGTCTTCACTCATCTCACCACACTGACAGTTCCAGTCTACAGTCCTCCAGTTCTTTCTCCAGCTCCGGCTCTTCCAGCCACCCAGCCCAGCAAACCCATGAACCCTTGATCCCCACACCTATGACTTACTCCAGTGACAAATCTAAAATCATTTTTTGTGAGCTTGTTGTCTGAGAAATCAATGCCTTGGTAATGTGGCCATAGCTAAAAGAAACTCACCCATTTGTCATTCTTGAGTGTTTGATCATCCGCTATGAGGTTAGGAAACCAATAACCGACTTCTTTCCTTAACGTCAGGGCTCAGGTTCTGTTTCCACAAACTCACAATCATACATTGATTTCCACATTCTTGCAGACGAAAGCGTGTGGGACGAGAAAGCTTTACAAGGGCTTTTTCTGCGTGGGTGAAGTGAGGAATTAAAGGATGAGCTAGCTGCTCGGGATGAAACCTCCTCCTTAGAGGAGTTCATTTCTTTGACCATAGGTTTAGATAGTAGAGGTACAGGGTCCCCTCAACACCCTACACCACCTCTTCCACTCATCAGCCACAGGAGGCGCTGGTGAGCCATCTGTCATTTCTTCCTTCTATGGGAGGCTTCTTGCCTGTGTCACTTATTGTACTGCCCCAGTGTCACTGCTTCTTTCTGGTAACCATCACAAGACTATTTCACTTTGCCTGTTTGGCCAGTCACAATGTTTACACTCCGCCATCCCTACCACTTTCCCTGTCACACCAGCTCTACCCAAACCTGTTGATCTCACCTTTGTCCCCTCCTAGTATCCTGACCTCAAGGAGGCCTTTAACAAAGATTGTGCATTGTCTCTACCACCTCACAGACCTTAAGACTGTACTATTGACTTGCTCCCTGGAGCCCCCTTACCTTCGAGCAAACTCTATAATCTCTTCACGCCCAAAAAAGGAGGGCATGGAGGCTTATATCACTGACTTTCTTGGTGCTAGACTCATTTGTCCCTCTTCCTCACCAGTGGGGGCGGGGTTCTTTTTTGTGAACAAGAAGGACAAGACTCTTTGGCCATGTATTGACTACAGGGGCATGAATGACATTACAATGAAGAACAAATATCCCCTTCCACTGATTGACTCTGCTTTCGGCCTTCTCCACAAAGCTGCCACCTTTTATAAATTGGACCTCCACAACTCCCACCCGATTTCCCGTGTGCTCAGATAATTCAGTGTGCATCCTGTTTTTCCACTCTTCATTGTTCATTTCAAAGTTTCTCCATGTGCTCAGCCCTCTTGTCATCCAAGTTTAAAATAAACTGTATCCACTGATTTAAAGATTTCTCTTTCCCAATGTAAGTTTAAAGGGAAACATTATTTTGGGCCCCATGGTATCATGTGACGGACCAAGAAATTGTCATCCACAGTTTGGCCACTATGTCAAATTGGCTTCAAATTCTTTGTAACAAGGAGCTAGGGAGTTTTTCCTGATCTGAACGATACATCTGAGCACAGAGGGTGTCATATGCTGTACAGATTTTCGAGCCCCTTCGGGCAAATTTGAGATTTGTGGTATTGGGCTGTATAACTAAAATTGATATGAATCAGATATTAAATAAGTCATTCAAAGAGAATGTGAACCTGTTGTTGATTTTGAATCATTGTCTCTTCAGATCAGCATTATTTAGCAGTTACACAGATTCTTGTTTATTATTGGCTTGTTGTGATTTGGGGGGGAAATGCAGAGTGGCGGCGGAACTTCCCCCTTCATCAGCATGAGCCATGCTTTGCATGTTGCAGCGGAACCAGATGACCTAACGCTGCCTCTTTTCACAGTCTGCCAATATTTTTCATTTGTCGTCTAACCTGATCTATGTGCCCAATGAAAAAAGCCTTCCTTGCACAAAATGCATTATGTATTGCATATATAATCACATTACATCTGGGCCATGCAGCTTTATTCCTCAAAATTGTATTCTACATTCAGTAACTCCTAACTAAGCAACAGTGGGAGAATGTATTGTAATGAATGCCAAAGCTGAGCACTAAGAGGTATTTTGTTCTTGGGGCTCTTAAGGAATATGGATTATGAATGAGGGCGGGATTAGACCTGCTGTGGTTTCAATATGTATGAATCTTTTCATATGCACCGAGCCCACTCCTTTATCTGCCACAGCAGGTGAGGATCAAGCAGCACGTCTGACATTGGTGAAAAGCAGCCAGATGTGTTAGGATTTTTAGCCATGAAAAATTGCATATATTCTTCAATACAGTTACTCATTTCAGGGGGCATGCTTATTACTGTTGTGGATTGCTAGTAAATGAGACATTATAATTATTTTCTACTACACCATCAATGTTGTTTGGATAATGTTATATTAAATGTTAAAAGATTTCAATCACATGAGAACATAGAGCCTAAGCTTAGCAGGTATACGTCTTATCACAGAGTGGACAGAATAATAACTGGAATAGGGAAAAGGTTACATTTCTTGTAATTAGCAGAAATGACTTAACCTGCCGTTGTCAGATGGTTTGTTTACAATGAGCCATCTGAGAAGCCATAATTGGAAACAGTTTGGAAAAAGGCAGACGTTACAAAAAATACTTGGCAGGTGATTGGATGAACCATCTGTCGGTCTATCACCGTCACGCACCGTCCGACCTGAAACCACTCGGTTGGGGAGCAACTGTTCGTCTTTTAATGAAGATATTGGTCGTTAGATATAACAGCATCTACGCTAACCTCAGCAGTCACCAATCTGTGTTGTAATCAGCACGAATCTGCCTGTAGCTCCTCACAGGACGCTGACTGGTCAGAACCAGTTGTGCAACTTAAATGCATCATTTGGAGCTTGTGATCCTGCGATGCTCATGTGATCTTGTATTATCGCGAGAATCCAACTGCAGTGCAAGGTAAGAAATTACTTTCAGTTCTTTCAGCCATTCCATGTCGAGCTGAGCCTACAGAACTCTGTGTCCTATCAACCTTAATCATACTACACGGATGGGTGGAGGGGACATTTTATTGGAATGTTGTCAGTGCCACTATTCATAGGTGAAAAAAATGTCCAAATGGCAGAATGGTAGCCCAAATTATCTTGACCTGCCCTCAAATGGGCCAAAAGCTCCTAATCAAACAAATAGCACCGATGATGACTCTTTTTTTGTTGGTGTATCCAATCTATATCAAGCAAACCACAACACATGGCTGTCTACACCCTAGCCATGCCAGCAGAGGAAGTTAGCAATTACAAGTTGTTGCATTTGATTCACATACTCCCCTTATCCTGCTTGCATCCAACATGTATGATTCAATTTTTTTTTATCCTATTCATGTGTGCATGGAAAATACAGGCAGTCAGCTGGCTTGGCCAGTTGAGGACTTGCATGCTCTCAACTGGCGTGGCTTTTAAGATGGACTCCAGTGAAAAATTAGTAATCAGTTAAGAATAATGAAAAGTTAATTCAGGATTTAATTTAATGTTTCACAAGACATAAGGGCAGAAAATCAGAGGGAACAGTAAGCATTTTGAGCAAAGAAGTTTTTTTTTTTTTTTTTTTTTTTTTACATAAGGGAGTCTTCTTGTGTTATTGTCTCTGCCCATTGTGCAGTGCAGTTGGATTTAATGTCAATCCTTCTTTCCTTCTCTCTCTCTGTCACTGTAAAACATAGTGTGGTTATTAGGAAATGCAGGAAAACACTGAAACAGGCTGATATGTATGCATTGTTTCAGTAATAGGTAACCATCAATAATCCTGCTGATATTAGACAGCCTAATAGCTAATACTTAGCTAATACCGGTTACACTCCAAGACAGCTGCCAAGCTTTGCACTGGTTCTCTTCGCACCACAACTTAATTTCATACCAATGTCTATCTTTTAATCCTTGTCTGTTTCTGGTCTCTATAACCCCTAGCAGGCTCATAATTCAACACATTCTCATTCCAACTCATCAGATATTGATGCTTCGTCAGGGACACTTGCCGTGAGTTACATTCATAGACGGCTAGACGGTGGTGTACAGCAAGAGGTGTGAAGCTGGCTTGCGGACTTTGCATGTTCTCCGTGTGTCAGCGTGGGTTCTTTCCTGGTACTGTGTGACATGTTTTCTCTCCAGGGTGGATGCCAACTCTCACCCAATGACAGCTGTAATTGGCTAAAGCCGCCCCACGACCCGATATGAGATAAGCAGTTAAGGATAATGAATGAATGACATAGTGGGTTTTAAAAATACATTTTTATATATTTATAGGAAACGGTTTCCTTTAGGCAATAGAACCAATTGACTAAGGTTCGGGTAAAAGATCAAGGTTGGGCTTAAAAAGGACTACTGACTCTTGGTTTCACACATGACATGAACACTGGACTCCTGGGTCAAAGTCTGCAGAATATTTGTTTGACCCATCCACTTCCCATCTACCTCCCATACGACCCGCCCTGAGCTTGACGCTATTTATAATCTGTCATTAACAATTACTAGTGCAGTGCCCGTAGGAAGTATGTATTCGTAAATTACGTGCCACACTACAATGTCTGCAACTCCATAAAACACTTACTTGTCATAAAGTATGCACACCATCCAGCACATACACATTGAACATTGATATTCACTGGAAACTATTCGAATATTATTGGAAAATCGAACCTTGTAGCACACTTTAAAACTCTGAAAGATAGGTAGGCTAAATAGACTTACAGATGAGATGAGTAAGGCGTGGAAATCCAGAATGAATTGTGTTACTGACCAGGTGAAGGCATATCACACAATAGGGCGGAGCTCCCCTAAAAGGCGTCCGATCAGAAATAGAGCAATGACGCAACACGTCCTACATAAATAATGATATTTTGAAAAATGAATTAGAAAATCTTCAAAATCGAGGATGCACACCTTTGTGCCATGCACAAGCCACATTTGAAATCTGAGGTCAGTCTGACTAACAGTCAGCAAGATATGCCCTAGACACACAAACACACACACACACACACACACACAGATGCTTCTTGCTTTTATAGATAGATAAATATGAAGCAGGGCTGTGACTGTACCTATACTATCAATCGTCCTTTCAGTACAGAAAATGCAGGCCACAACCTGCTGCGTCTGAGATTGGTAAGTGTTGTTTTATGTGACAGTAATAGAGGATTGCCCGGATCACCTGAACTAGGCCTTATAAAAAAGTTTTCCAAAAGTTTTATTAATGCTGAAAGGTAATAGTACAGACTAATGAAGAGTCGGTAGCTCCCTCCGTGGCTCCCCCCGGGCAGCCAGATCACAGGACAAGTGTGTCTATGTATGTGTCTGTCTGGCTGGATCTAATCACCTTTAATAAGTGTAAACATTTAAAATAAATAGACATTTATAATTAACTTTTTTCTTCTTCATTATAAATACAGTGGCAAAAAAGGATGTGAACACTTTGAAATTACGTACCAGCATGATGAATGTTTCATGGATGTGTTCAATAAAGACATGAAATATTATAATTGTTTGTGTGGTATTAGGTTAAGCACATTGTGTTTGTCTATATTTGGGACTGAGATGCAGATCAGATCACAATTTCAGCCAAATTAATGCGGAAGACTAGTAATTTGCGAGGGTTCACATACTTCACTACTTGCCACTTTATTTCATAACATAAAATGCAGTAGAGTAGGCTTTTGTGCATCTCTGCTTACGTGTAGTCCAGGGCTCTCTAAAACATTTAACTTATCCCAGAATAAAGGAAAATTAAGAAAGTATTGTTTGCCACAAAAGTTCTGAAATTGGTTGTATGCACAAATTAATTTATCAAATATGTTAGAATAATTTATACATGAGGCCCATTGCTTCCCTGGGGTGTACTGTCCAACCTTCAAGATGCTCTTGAAATGCTCTTATAGCTCCTCATACTGTATGTCTCAGCTGAGACGCTACCAGTGTCCATCAGTGCACTGTCGAGCTGGGCAGCTGCCATGTAGCTATTGCAACTCAAGGAGTGTAAGGCAGTGTGTGGCTGAATAACACTACATAAGCAAATGCTCCCAGGGTAAATAACAGCTACAAGTAACAGAAAGCTGGCTTATTTGACAGACTGGTCTACAGTGGCCCTTTCAGCTTCTGCTTAATCAAACAAGCTTTCACTTCTCCATGTCAGCCCTGTCTGTCAATCTCTCTCCCAAACTGTCTTTTTAAAGGCTGCTGTATATCTCAAATTGAGTGCTGTTTGGAACACTTGACAGAGCTGAGAACTCAATTCTGACATGTGCATTTAGAAGTCCTGCATCTGCACATTTTTATTCTTTGCATTGTGAACTGCTGTAGCTGCTTTTGTCAAACACATAGTGTGGCCATGTTTCCCAGGTAGCAATAAGCATATTCGCTGATGCAAAGAAGCATTTACAAACTGTGACCATTTCTCCCACTAGCTAACCCACCATGTTGTCTTGTTGAATGTGTGTCATTTTAGATAGATTGTTTAATCCAAGGCATGGAGAACAAGTGGTTTTGAAATGTCACTGCACTGTTGCACTGTCCCTCCACTTTAAAGACTGGTTTTATTGTGGTAACAATTTGTTGTCTTTTGTATTGTTGCATTGATGTTGTTCTTTTGTTGTGACACAAGCCTGGCTATGATATGTTTCCTTTCATTGACTGACAGCCAGCTTTAGGTTTTGGAGGTTCAGAAAAGGTATGATAACCTTCCCTTGGATGTTTTTTTTTTACTTCATACTTGTTTGTTTGAAGGATGCTAAAGCTATTAATATGTTGATCTTTGGTAATATTTTGGCCTCTCCCATGTCACATATTTATTAAGAGATCTCCTTTAAAGGGGACATTATTTATGGTTATTTTCAAGTTGACACTCATATTTAAGGTTTTTACTCGAACATGTTTCAATGCTTTAATGTTTAAAAACCACATTATTTTTCTCATACTGACTGTCTTGACATACCTGTATTCATCCTCTGTCTGAAACAAAGCTTCTAGCTCTTCAAGCCCCAATCCGGAAAAAGCCCAGTCTTCTCTGATTGGTCTGTGTTTCTGGGTCATTGCAGCTGGGGAATGACTATAAGGGCACTGTAGGTGCACTTTTTCACAAAGTTGTGACATCACAACCCGAAGGAAGTCCTGACAGCTCATTAAAAGGCTTTTCTCTTTTAAATACTTTCACAGTATTTATAGCAGCTAGAATTGTTTCATAATTAAAAAAAAAAAAAGACATTAAAACCTCCCTTTTTTATTACCTTCACCAGACACAAGACTGGAGATTATTTGTTTGGTCATGTATGTCAGTGCCAGAGTCTATGTGTATGTATCTGTCCGTCTGTCTGTTTGTCCGCAGTTAATCTGTCACTACTGGACCAATCAGCCTAATGCTTTTTGTGAACATTCATATATGCTCAATGACCTGTCATGGTTGCAGTTACTCACAATTCTTTGAAAAACCTATTTTATTGATTGTTTTTTATTAATCACTGACTGCTCTTCAGGCCATTTCGGGTCACCAGTGATCAGCAACTGCTTCAGTTAAGGCAAAAGCTAAAAAACAACCCTTACCTCTTCTGTTACAGAACACATTTTGGCCAAACTTCGTTCTTGGCAGCCTGCAAGTTTGAACACAGGATCAGGTCGGTGTAACAAATTAATTAATTAATTAAGTCATTAATTGAAATAATTAAAGTGTATGAGGGCTAACAACATTATGACATGACTATACACATATAATAGGATTTCACATTCTCCATTATATCTCTTAAATTGTTGCAGTGATTCTTAAAATCCATGCTGTGATTTTGTTGTATTTTTTCTTAAAGGATTACATTTGTCTGTGATTTGATGGTGAGTTTTGATCTGTAAATGACTGAGAAACCATTTTATTGTCAACATACAGAGGAAAGCCACAGATTTTCTGTATGTCCTAGGTCTCTAGTTTGTGGTTGTAAAGTTTCATGAGGCTGTGATTATCATCGAGGTCACAGCAGGACAGTTTATAGTGAGGTCAAGGTTGTAAAAATGCTCTTACTACAAAGAAATGGCATAATGGGACTAACATCATCACACATGACTACATTTGTTCACATTGAATTCACAAGAGTCTCAGCTTTCCAGTCATATTTAGATATGACTGGAAAGTTGAGACTCTTGTGAATTTATGCAATTCCAACATTGTTTGGGGAAGAGTTTAAATATAACAAAAATAAAAAATAAAAAAAATAAAAAATAACACATCGTAATGTATCGGAAAAACTTCATGAATCTGATGATCTGACCTAAATTGCACGGGATAAGTATAAATTGGCCGTGTCTGTAAATGGCAAACATGTGGATACCAACATAATCCATTTTCATTCAGATATCTTGAGGTCAGAAGTGAAGGCACCTCTTTGAAAATGCCCATGTCCCATTTTTTCTCTCAATAAACATTAGCCTAACTCTGGAGCTTAAATCGCCTCCTTCCACCATGCTAACTGCAGTGTGGTTTATGATTAGCCACACAATCTGTAATTTTTATAAAGGTCCAGCACCTGCAAGCCAATAAGTGAATGTAATCCTGAAGTCCATGCCCTCACCACTGCTTCCCCTCCCTTACTGATGCTGAACCACTTGTCTTGGCTCTGTCAGCTCTTCTTGACTAATTTGCTCTGTTATTCTCCTCCTCCCCAGATTCCTCTGCTTGAAGTACAGACAAACAGCAGCAGGCTCTCTTGTTCACCTCCCCATTTTCTCTATAATACAGCCGTGAACAAAGTTTGACTGAATTAAGCCCCCTGCAACCCACCCAAAACTGTTGATCCCTCTGCTAGATGTATACTATCAAGCAGACCCCAGGGAAGCTTCAGCTGTAATTTCTTAATAATATCTTCATTGACTGTACACAATTTGATGCAATTGAGAAATGTTATGTTGGCATTAGTCAAAACTGAGGAAATTAGCTTTTAAAAAGTTTTCTCGCGTAACCACAAAATGTTGCTACAAGCAATCCACTTGTTTCCTGTGTACATTGTATGCTCACCCAAATTAAATGTATACAATTTGCATGAGGTTATAAACCACTCCTCGACATTGGAGACGCAAAGCCATGTGATACTGCTACAGCGGATTGTCATAGTAAGAACAACAAATGTATAAATTCTCAGGTTAAAGATTCTTTACTAATACATTATGTAATACATTATAATATACAATACAGTTGGCTACCAGAAAGAACTCAATTTGTATTAGTCATTATGAAAAAAAACACTTCTCAGTTGATGTATTACCCTAGTAAACAGTCTCATAATTTGTTTTTTTGTAAATACTTGATTTTTTGGTATGTAAATTATGGCCCCATTCAGAGTTTTCATCTTAGAACTGTTATCCTTTCAAAGTGTGTTTTCACTTCATGAAAGTTAACTGTAACATTTTGGTCGCCTAAAAACTGTTTTGTTCAATGTTCGGTTCTACCCTGCTGAAGTTGAGGCTTCAAAGCAGCAGTCCACAAACCAATGGGGACGTCATTGTTGAATATGTCCATAATTATTATACAGTCAATGGGATTGATGTGTAAGCTACTGTTGTAGCTGCTCAAGGTTGTTTTCACTACTTTATACCACAGACCGTATATATAAGTGACGTGACGTCACCCATTGGTTTGCCGACTGCCCGTTTGAGGCATCAAGTTTATCGTTACATCTGTCGCCATCTTGCTTTACGTCAGTCACCATCTTTGTTTTTTGAAACCAGGTGAGAGCATATTTGGACTGGGGAGGTGTGAGGATAGGGTTATGGTTAGGATGGGTGTAACTAAAAATAAACTCTTAACGCTAAAACAAAATGTACGTTACTTACCAGAAAAATTGATAGGCTGACTCCTTGGAGTGTCTTTTAGTACAACCGAAGGATGAACAAAACATTTTTAAATGACCAAACGTAAACGTCCATGAACTGAAAACACATGGTGAAAGGGTCAAAGTTCTGAGATGAAACACAGACAGTGACAAACAGGTTCACTGCTATTAAGATGTACACATTGCCATGGATACATGTGTTAGCAACCTGTCAATCAAAGGTAGCCACGCCTCAAATCATACTGTGCTTTATAATCTACTTTCTACATATCATACATACATAACATCATATTGTCTTGAAGAAGACTTGAAACTAGCGATTGAGGCTGAGGAAATAAATCAAGTGAGAAGTCGTCTCATTTTGTATTGACATAGAGTTCTGTTGCAACCAGGTGGCAATCTCTGTGTCTGAGCATGGAGGCCAACCAGGAAGTGCATTAAGCCTGCAATTCAGCAAAAATTCCAGTAGGGGATGCTAAGTTTGGCTGCAAAAAAAATCTGCCCATTCATTTCAGTGCAAAATTTGAAAACTTCTGACTTGATTTATTACCTCAGAAAAAAATTTCAGGACAACAATATGGTCTCAATCGCTAGTAAAAAATCATCTTCAAGACAATTTGATGTCAATAGTTCTAATAATGGCCCCATTTAGAAGAAAATAGAAGATAAAGAATCATATGATTTGGAGCGTGGCTACAGGTCACTGACAAGGCGAGCCGTCACCAGGAGAGAGGCAGAGCAATGCGTATCCACGGCAACGTGTCAATAAAGTTATATAGATAGAAAAGAGGACGTTTACCGATTTGGTCTCATAACTTTGACCCTTTCACACTGTATTTTCACTTAATGACAGTTTATTTGAACGTTTTGTTCAGTAAAAATGTCTTGTTCAGTGTTTGGTTGGACTAACAGACACTCCAAGGAGTCACTGCTCAGTTTTCTGAGGTAAGAAAGATACATTTTGTTTTTGTTTTTTTGCTAGCCAAAACTAACATCCCAGTTAATGCTCCAGTTAATGCTAACATGAATTAGCAGCGGCTTCTCTCAGTCGGGTTGCCGGTGTAGAGAGGCGTGTAGTCAGTGTCGTCAGATCCCTCGCGCTCCGCCACAGTCCAATTATGGTCTGCTCCGCGTATCGGAAACAAGATGGCGACGCAAGATGGCGATGAGTATAACGCTGTACTCGAGGCTTCCAACGGGCAGTCCACAAACCAATGGGTGACGTCACGGTGACTACGTCCATTATTTATATACAGTCTATGGTTGCAACTGCCAATGGCGACCCCTGTTGGACTTCTGAAAGACACTTCCTGGTTTGATTCACCACTCAGACCAGGAGGTTGCCACATGCTTTATACACAGTTAGGAAGTTGTTGAGCCAAAAGAGGAACAGGGTTTCATGTTTTTATTTTATTTTTTTATTTAAGCTTTTCATGCATACGTTATATTATGTGAAATCTTAATCTGTAAAGTAACTAGTAACTATTGGTCAGTCATTTATAATGGACTCAAGACAAAAATATTTCCTCTGACCTATAGAGTACAAGGGTGGAGAGTAATGAAGTGGCCTATGTTAACTTAAATACCTTTTTTAATATCAGTACTTTACTTTTGGAGGCTATGAGGCTATGATTTGGGGAAACTTTTGGCTTTTACTAAACTAAATTAAACAAATATTGTACATTTGACTCTACTACATTTTATGAAGAGTTACTTTGAAGCATAACTTTGAAGTCAGCAGATTTATTATCTTTTGTTTTAAAAAATGCAAAAGGCCATACATGTGAAAGACACTAAAACCAGGCATTTAAACAGGTCAGATTACTGACTGTAATATGGATAAGCTCCCATGTAGCCTGCAACCTGTATCTGTACTTTTGACGTTTTGGTTTAATTTACAGTGAAGTCAGTCAGTGCACAGCACAGCATGAAGGCAGCAGAGCTGGAGACAGTGAAGGGTAAAAGTAAGTGCTCCAGCGTTTTTCCTCAAGTAAAACTCTGACTGAAGAGATTCTTGTATTGGAGTAATATGTGACCTGAAGTATCTATACTCAAGTAATGAAGTTTTTACTTTGTTCACCACTGGCTGAGTAAAAAATAGAGTAGGATAAAATGGAAACCAAAGTAAAGTACAGGTGTTAATATTATAAAAATTGCACAAAAAAAAAGTACAATAAGAGTAAATATAGTAATTTAGTATGTAATTCTAATACTTAGTTCATTTACACCACCATGTTACATTATGACAGTAATCAAACATGATCTTGCCAGGACCATGAAACTGAAGCAGGTTGATATAATACAGATAATTCATTAATTCTTTTACACCTGAATTTTCTTTTGTAACATGTCGAAAAAAAAACAAATTCCTCCATGCACTGGCTCTTTAAAAAGAATCCATTTTGTAGTAAAACAAGCTACTGCTTTACTGTTAGAATACTTATTTTGTGGTTGTAGCATTTTTGCAATGTGTTATGTTAAAGATGTGTATAATGCTATATCACCCATGCAGTTTTTTTTTCTATACTTCATTTGTGCAGTGTGATGTGCGAGGCACTTGTCCAACTGGTAAGGCAACATGCTGGAGGGATTATATATCTCATCTTAGCCTGTTGCCCACATGACCCAGCCCCAGATGCGTGTTATGTTTCGGCAAACCTTTTTTTTGTAATTTTTATCAGTTATCCACTTACTGTTCAGTCTATATTTGTCGTTTTTTACCAGAACAACTTGACACAATGCTGAGCTGCATGTCAAATAAATCTTCAGGTTCACAGCTGTCAGATACTTCCACCACTTTTTTGTGGCATTTGTTGTTGACAACAATTCTCAAAAACAGGCCTTGGAAGCATAAGAAGTTAAAGATTGTATTCACTAAAACAATTCACGAAATCTGGGAAAATCGTGACATTGCTAGATGTAAGTCCACCAGGTCAAGCCAGAAAATCGGAACCAAATAAAATACTTTAATACTGACACATATCCAAAGTATTGGATGTTTGATATTCTTTTCCAAATACATTGTTTTTAGGCAAATCAAAGGATTGATGTACAAGTGTCTACATTTGAAGGTTGTGTGGTGTGTATGTGGTTTAAGAAATGTGTGTAGTGTGTGCATCTATGCATTGGTGTCTTTGTGTGGATACATGTCTTAGTGTGTAGAGAGTGATAGATTCTTGTGTGTGTGTGTGTGTGTGTGTGTGTGTGTGTGTGTGTGTGTGTGTGTGTGTGTGTGTGTGTGTGTGGTGTGTATATCTATTCCTGGGCCGGGGGATCCTCTCCTGCAGGTCTAATTACTTTAATGAGGGATGTCTCCCTCTCTATCAGCCCTACCCAAGGGTACACATTAACATTCCCCCACATAGTCATACACACCAACACTCACAATTAACCACAAATTCATCAGCAGAGTAAATATGCTCTCTTGCCTTCGTGTGAAACTTACTCTCTTAATCTCTTACTTCCGTGAGAGAGCAGGCCCTCAAACCCCCCACCCCCTCGAGTCAAGCGATTCAGTCCAGACTCAACTTGATTCCTGCAGTAGTTTAAGTTTGTCTGCCTTCACTTCCAGCAGACATTTAAAGGTGAGAAGACACCAGGGTTTTTTTTAAACAGATCAGACAATATGCAATTGAGTCATTATTCGGCTGTGCTGTATCACTCTCACCCACTCGTCCAATTTAGAATCCAAGAAAGTGGCTGACAGCTGGATATCTAATGATGTTTCTGTTGTGACCCGCAACTATTACCCGCAACTATTTTCATGTGTATGTGTGTCTGTGTGAGTGACTGTGTATTAAGCTTCAGAGAGCAGTCTAGCGTTGCCAGGAGACAGTGCAGGCACCACTAAGGGCCACAGCTTTATTCATGAGAGAGATGTGGAAGCTTGGAGGGTTAGTTATTTAAACTGATCTGATGAGCAAAGCTCAAGGATGTGAAATAAACAGATTGAAACGTGGATGTTCTCTCTCTGCTCGTCAGTGCTCAGATAAAGCTGTAGCTTGTGTCTGCCCTCTTGTGGTCATGAAAGAAAACTGCAACAGGAACAATCAGAAGAAAGCAGATAACAAGAGAAAATATGATCTGAAGCCCAAAGAAACAATCCTGATTTGTTTTTCTGAAAACTAATGCAGGTGGTTGCTGTTAGTCAGTGATAAGAGAACCTCACATTGATCATGTTAAAAAGTAATGGTATGTAGAGGTCAACATTTGAAAGAAAAAAAAGAATCCCAAATCAATTTACTATCAATTTACAAATTCATATTTGTCTCATCAGAATTCACTGTAAAATGGCATGCAATTACCTCTTATAACTGATCATTTACTCTGTCATGCAGAATGTAAGATAAGATAAGATAAGATAAGATAAGATAAGATAAGATATGACTTTTCTTTAGTGGGAAAATTTAGTGAGTAAAAAGGACACATATGTATGCTCAATGGAAAACAAAGAACTGATTTGTCTTCATATTTGCAATAAAGAATATATTTTATTGTGCCTACAAGTTTACTATTTGACCTATTTGTCTTTTAAAGACTGTGGTGACATAAGTTGTGTTGTACTTTTCACCTCAGAATACATCTTGTGTACATACATCATTCTGTAAAGACGTGGTTCTATAGTTAGAAAGATGGGAGAGCATCAAAGAGTTTTATGTTCAAAATCATTATACCATGGACTGGGTGAATACTCAACTCTGATTGGTTTGGATTATTATTGGATTATTTCCTGACAATGGACACCTTCTAAGTAGTTCTAATTGATGTCGACCATTCTAAATTAATATGCTGCCTGGATGTAAAACAGGGTCGCAGTCAACCTAATAATCATTTATTGCAATTATTTCCAAAAACAGTGTTGTCCTTTAGTGCCTCATCCTCTGAACACCACAGGGTGGAGACTGTAATCCACAAGAATTGACTGTTAAAATATATTCAAAATTGTAAGTGATCATCTCATATTCGCCATACAGCTCACTACATCAGCCTGCAGCCAGAAGTACAAATGGCAGGACAATTTTTAGCCTGCTTTGAATAGGGGAGCAGATGGGATATGGAAAGGTCCAGGGCCATCTTTTGGCAATAACATTAAAATTAAACAACAACAGAACAGCTAGCACTTTTTCAAGAAAAGAAGCACAAGCATAATGATAGGATAAGACTGGAATCACATTCAAACTTAGATTTCCGACCAATATAATTTCATTTTGCATGTGTGTTTGATCTAAAACCTTGAATAATGTAAAATGGACATGATAGCTGGAGAGAGACAGGGGAGGACATGCAGCAAAGGGCTGCAGGGGAGAATACAACATGCAGCCGCTGCCTCTTACACATGGGGCATGCGCTCCACTACATGAACTACAGGGCACAAGAAATAAATATGCAAGATTTTTCATTATAACAAAGACCTAACAAAAAATACTATTGACTATTTACAGACTCTTTACAGACACATATTTCATTTTAAGTTGTAGCCTATGATATAATATAAAACAAAAAATCCTAACCATTCTTGGCTCTTAAGTTATTACCAAAGTACATTTCCAAAATGTAACAACTCTCAGACTCAAAACTAATGGCTGTGACAACACTGTGTACGTAAGTGGATGGATGTTTACTGGCTGATTATTCTGCCCTACAAAGCAAAAAGGCAGTAACTGCATTTTTGGTCAAAAATGAGTTATTATCATTTTCATGACTTTCAAGGCATCCTTTGTTATGTGACAAAACATCTTATCTCAAATGTGTGTCGTTTTGATGGTAGTCAAATGGTAGTCGTTTGTACAGTAACTAAACGGCTGGATTACAGGATAACTTTAAAGTCATTTTTCTCAGTTTTGCACTCTGCGTAGTTACTGCCTTTTTGCTTTGTAGGGCAGTATTTAGCTTGCCATTTCCACCGGGCTTTGTTGCAGGGGTTCTTATACTGCAGCAGATGATTAGATGTGAGACAGGTGTGTGAGCAGGAAGGAGTTGACGAGCTGATCATGGGCAGCAGAGTGAATCTGAGAGCGGGAAAGAGGCCACGCCTGTAGTTTACGGCTGGCCCCATCTTTGGCCACATACAACACCAAGGAAAACAAAACCCTTCGGAAATTGTTGCAACATTTTATTTATATGTTAAGCAACATTTGTATATAATTAACCGTTTAAAGTTTTAAAACACAATACACCTGCAAAAGCAGGAGAAAGAATATTCTGTGAACTGAATATAAGGAAGATGGTGCATTTCAAGCTTCGCCAATGTAATAAAATTGCATACACTTCCTGTCTCATAAGTGGGCAATGTCGCCACTCTTGTAACTTGTTTGGAGGAATTGTGAACATCAGGTCTCATTTGAAAAATCTTCTTATTGTCACATTTTATAATTGCTGTTGCAAAAAACAAACCTGACATATTTCCAGTTTATCAGTGCAAATCATGAAAAAATAAACAGCAACGCTTGCAAAGTTCTCCGTCATTCTCTATCATTTATTAATGTTCCTTTTGTGAATTAAAAATAATCCAATAAATACGAGTTTGATTTCTACATGGAAGAAGGGGGAGAAATAAAATGGACAAATATTATTCTGATGAGAACAGAAAACGTGGCTTAAAGGACTAAAACTTAATGATTGCATAATTTTAATTGTATTATGGCTTTTAATTTCATTGTGTATGTATTTTGTCCATATTCAGAATGTAATTACCCCCAACCTGGAAGTTTACCATTGGTGCTACAACAACAAGTGCCAGCTGATGTTAGCCTTTAGGTTAATCTTAAGTGTCTCCAAATTTAACCTTTTAATTGCGACAGGAATAAAATTAGTCAATAGTGCAATTTGTTTTAGTTTTAAGGATCTTAAGTACAAAATCAGATGGGTGCTCATGTAAGCTCGTACCAACAAACTTCAAATAATAATGTCATCCACCTGTCAATCAATCTACGCTACAGAGCTAAGATTCATTAGTTACTAGCTAGCTAGCAACTGTAGTGACAACATTTGTGATGCTATAGTGCTGAAAAAATCTGTCCACAGAGGCACTCAAAACTGGTTTTAATTGAAAATGTGGCTGAGGTCTCATTCATTAATTTAGCAACAAAGTCGCTAAGTTGCCAACAGTGTGTGAAGGCTTGACTGGCAGTACAGGAAGTGACACAATGAGTATCAAAATAAAATCTAGTTGACGCTTTTGGCTTAATCTTTTAAGACCTTTATTTATATTTAACGGATGACTCTACATTGTTATGTGGAAAGTGTATATATTGCTAAGATTGTTCCACTCTTGGGCTGATTACTAGTACCTTGTATACACTTTTTAATAAATTCTGAAAAACCAAGAGATGAATGGGAGAGTTACATAATAGCTTAATGCTCTCTTCTTTCTTTAAACAGTACTTAATTCAGAATAACATTCTTTATCAGCTCAATTTAAAGGCATATTCGGATTTTTTGAAGTGGGGTTGTATGTGGCACTGCGCATTCCCAGTTTGGAGAACCAGACATGCACTAAAGGGACTGCAACAAAACATATTTTAACCACCTAACAAAGGCCCACCCTAAAAATGTTATACCTGTTTCTATGTATGCTATATAGCGATATGTCCACCAATTTTTGTTGCTTTTGTTGAAATCCAAAATTTCCATGTCAGCAATATCACTGAACAAAACTTGAATGGCTCAATGACTGTCCATCTCTCTTCTGTATCAAGGCCATCACTGATTGCCTCATTGTGAATCTTAACAAACTGTATAGCCTCTCTAAATGCAGGTTTGCCCACTCTGCTGCATTTTTGTACAATCTTGTACTCCAGACTGGGCAATAGAAAAGGGAGAGAAAAGGTTTATCTGTAGAACTCGACAAAATGAAACGCTGCTTTTTGTCTGAATAACCAATAAAGAGGTCAACCCTCTTAGGTAAGCAGCACAGAACTAATAATAATAATAATAATAATAATAATAACAATAACAATAACATATATCTACTTGCACTAATGTACAGTTAGATCTGCATTTAATATTTATTTTATTTATAATCTATACCTAATATATACCTATATATATATATATATACTGGGGAAACTGGGGAAACATCCTACCCCTTCCAGTGTTATCTCCTCATCTTTTTCACCTGAGACATCAGATGACAGAGGCTTTAGCTGCAAGCAAAGATCAAATCAACTTCTTGTATTAATTTATTATTTTTAAGCATCATATAGATAATGTTAACAAAAGAGTTACCATTCCAACGGCCCGCCAGAAGTCAGCATTTTTCGCTAATTTGTTCTTTTTTCGGAGGCCATAGCGGGCTCACTTTTAGAAAAATACTGGAGATACGGCTATCATATGAAACTAGAAGATCTAAGGAATCTAAAGGCAAAGTTGGGCCATTTTTTTTATGTTTTATGTTGATTTTCAAAGCAGTCATGTGACCTCTGATGTCATGTTATCTCAATAGAAATAGGCTCTCTGGGTTCCCACAAGTCTGCTCTTTACATACATGCCTACTTTAAACATGCAGTTTAAGGCAAAAACCACATCGTTTTTCTCTTGTAGTGCAAATTTGCTATTTCCACCTACTGTAGTTGAGTATTTGTGCATACTGAGGTCCCTAAACAGGCTTTGAATTACATAGACTGGGTATCACTGGAAAGCTGAGACTCTTGTGGATTCAATGAGCCCAGTTTTTTTCTTCATGTGGAATGATGTTAGTCATCAGCAGTAGCCAGTTCATTGCAGTGAGGGCATTTCTTGAGTCTCAGTGTATAAAATGAGCTGCTGTGACCTCTAGGATAATCACAGCCTCATGAAACTTTACAACCCCAAACTAGACACCTAGAGCATTCAGAGGATGTACAGCTTTCCTAGGTATATCGATCATAAGGGTTCTCAGCAGTTTGTAGAACAGAAGTGCTCATCATCCAATCGCTGAAAATACAGAAATCTCCAAAATGACCAAAGTTTTTGAACCGAAATCACAGCATGGATGCTTCTATGTTGTTCCAAATGTCTTTATGTTGATGTAATCTTCTGGAGGTTTTTTTGACCATTTTTATCCATTCTTGATATGAATAAAAAGGCATTATTCAGCACCAAATGTGTGGAGCAAATGGTATCAACCAATAGGGGATTGCACTTTCTTAACAGTCATTGGACATTATGACTAAACATGGAAAGAAGATGCCACTGATATGCATCACCCTAATTTTGGCAAAAAAAATAAATAAACCAAGAACTAGAGGAACATGTTCTCTAAAGATTGCCATGTTAAACATTTTTTTAAAGACCTAATGGTAAACTGAAGCTGCAGTATGAACTCTCAAATGTAGGTTGCTTTAGATAAAAGCATCTGCTATATGACATTGTAAATTGCGGAATTGTATTTGACGGCGTGATTTAAATTAGCTAACTCTTTGTCAAAGAATGCAAGCTACAGAGTTTATTTTCATTTCTCTGATTAAATGACATATATCTTGCTTTACCAGTAATCTATGCATTTAGCTGTACAAGGGAAGGTCTAAAATATCACTTTGAAATTTATGAAAACTAGCATTCTTTATTTTATTTATGACATTGTTTGAAAATGTATGTGTGACACAGTTGGATCATGTAATATTGACTTGTGGTATCATTTGAGCTTGCCATATTGCATGACACAATAATAAAACCTTCATTACAATATGACATTTTTATTGTATGCATATTGGAGTTTATCAACAGTGTTGTGACTTAATAAATAAAGGCCTTTATAGTCCCGAAAATAGAGTGCAAATACATAGTAGAATATCAAGTGTTTCGTGATCCGGCCTTTGTCAGGCTGAGTTGAGATAGGGGTCTTTACAGAAAAAGCCCACCTGGCTAAATGAATAGGAAATGTTGTCATTGGTTTAGAAGAGTCAGTAGGCTGTGAGGCTGCCGTATGATACAGCGACTGTCAGCGCTGACAAGTCTCAGAAACACACACCTCTAATCTCAACCCCCCTTTCTTTTCCCCCTCAACCATAACACACAGAAAAAAATGACACCCTGCGCAAATATTAAACATCTTCCAAGGCCTATTCCATTATCTTCTTTTTTCTAACACTGTTTTAACCCCCTTTCTCCCCCCCATCCCTGCTCTCTCTCTCCCTCTCCATATCTCTCTCCCATCTTGTCTTGTCCTTGTCTCCTCAGAAGCCCTGGCAGCCGGATCATCTCTGTCTCTTAGTGTCAATTAAAAGTGAAATATCTGCATTTGTCAACATATCATTTGTGCTGGGCCCGTGATGCACTGCTGATTTGTCGGCCGATTCCTGACACCGGGGAGGGAATGCCGAGGCGGCAGTCTCCCTCATTAGACCTGGAGCTGGCACTATGATGGCTGACACCGCCGGGAGGCTTCGCTCCCCGCCGACATGATACTAACCCAGGAACAGGCCTCGTCTGTCAGTCCTGTCACTTGCCAGCCAGCCATCCAGTCAGGGAGAGCGAGGGGCAGATGGGTGGAAGAGGAGGTGCACAAGGGTGGGAGGGAGACAGGGTGGGAGGGTGCACCATGCACCCTACTCTGAGGCCAGGGAGAGAGTCTATAATGAAGTTTATTTGTATCAAAAAATGTCAATATATGTCATAGTTTCTGAAGGACATGTGGGACATGGTGACATTTTAGTGTGGTGACAGCTATTTGTAAGTTGATCCAATTATTATTTTAATCAAGGAGATGCAAAAATCCTTTTTTTTTTTGTAGAGCAATAAGAAAGACGATTAAGGGATAAAAACAGATAATACACGAGTAATTTAGACAAATTTGGAGGCCCATTAAAAGCTGCAAAATACATCTCCTGCAAATACAATATTTAGAATTTTGCTTTTCTACGTCGGTCTGACATGTAAAGTTTGTCCCTGAAGGTGGTACAAGAGGGAAGACCATGGGGTCTAAAATTAAGTTCCCAAGTTCTCCTGACTCATTAAATTGGGACCTGGGCCCGGTGCCCTGAGCTTATAAAGGCCCACGATTGATTCATCCTCTCCCCAGCAGACGTCCGTGGAGTAGTGTGGCAGCCGCAGGGTTAGCCGTTCCTTTTTCTTTTAGTTAAATGCACTTGACAACACACATCCACTACATTTTACACACATGCACATCCTACACCACTGATAATACTGGCGTCCACATCCCATTTGTAACATTTTTTCTAATTTTAATTTCTTTAATTTAAATAAATAAATATGTTAACCTCCTAAAACAGTGCAATTTCGGTTTTGTAATGGCCCAAAGAGCCAGGTTGTGACAGTCATGATGATAATATGCCTATTTCATAATAATATTCCTATTAGATGTTAACATTTTTTGTTGTAAGGATAAGGGGGACTTTGCGGGACAACCTGTAATCTTCAGAATTATTCTCTGGGGAGCATAAATATGGATACTAAGTTTCATAGGATTATTTGTAGCAGTTTGTATATTTTACTTTTTCCCCAAATTGCTGGATGTGCCATCATTATAACAGTAAGAAATAAATAGCATATTAAAAGTTGTGATAAAGCCAACTGAAATTAATTTAAATTGTATTATTAAGTATATTTCACTATTAGAGTGTAATAGTGTTGATGGTGTGGGGCACACAGGTAGGTCCATCACAAAGAAAAGCCTGAAAGTCTGAAATCTAAAGAGCCAAGTAAAAAAGCATGTTGTGTGTAAGTGAATCCCATGAAACGACCAAAACCATGAATGTGTTAGTCTCGTCTCTCAACACTTTCTGACTTCCCTTCCCTGTCTGCAGTGGCTCTCTCCTGAAGACGTATTGAACAACAGGTAAGAAAAATGAAAAGATTAGATTTTTTTAAAAGGCTTGCTGAAAACAGTAGGCCACTGAAGTTTTTAACAAATGTTACTCAACAGGAGAATAGTATATTTTGGGGAATATTTGGTGCTTTGAAGCTTTTGGGCTGCAGGCATTTTATGTGCGTGTGTTCATTGTTACAAAGGAACATGTCACCCAGTGCAACAGTGCAGCTCAGTGATGTGTTTGTTTTATAGTAATAGTTTTAACAGTACAGTAATAGTAATATATAAGTGTAAGCTTTACTTTTTCCCCACATTCTTGGGAAACAATCTGAATTACAAGTTGAAACATCATCTAACCTCCGCCTTTGCCTGCTTTTGCTTAGCTGCCTGTCAAAAAGTTACGCCTTTCCCCTGCAAAGTAAAATCAGTTGTAGAGCCAAAACAGCAGCATTAGGAAACTTTTGAAGGAGAGCAATGACATAGAAAGGCAAGAGTTACACATAACCGACATGTGTAGCTGGGCTAGCACCTGTTTCTCCACTCACTCTGGTAAACGTTATGTTCTCCACATCGCAACAGAAAAGGTCGCTGTAACACATTTTGTAATGTGTCCATGTCTGTATAGACCAGGGGTCTGCAACCTTTACGAACAAAAGAGCCATTGTTGGCCAAAAAAAGAGAAAAATTGTCAGAATGGAGCCACACATTTTTTGGATCCTTGCAGTGAAGATAAAACAGCCTTAATTGAAGCCTAATTAGCCTACCAACATTACTAATAGGTCACAATGAGCAGTTATTAAAATGGTTTTGTCAGGATGCAGTTAGGACTCAAGTGCAAATAAGAGGGTAGACCCTTGAGAAATGAAGAGATAAACACATTTTTTTCCCTGGCGAGGGGAACTCAAAACTACTTGCTTGACTACTAAATTACTTGAAATTGGCAAAATTTAGAGGTTAAGGTGCCGGGCCCTAGATTTTCATAAGCTATGACACACATTTTAGTTTAGTAAAATATTAAAAGAAAATGTTTTACTGGTGTTTATAAACCGCACATTGTTACAATTGAAGAATACAAAGTGCTTTGGGCCTACACCAATGATAAATTAAAATTAAGATGTTAAAAGAAATAACTGTTATTATTTGGCATAATGTTTTGGTCACAGTCACAGGGAGCTGCTGTAGATGGCCTGAAGAGTTGTATGAGGCTCTGGAGCGGCAGGTTGCCTACCCCTGGTATAGACTATACAGCAACAAATGTGTTAGCATTTCCATGGAGACACCCAATTCAGAATAAACAGGACATTGCATGTTGATACCAAGTATTAACGGGGTCTAAATGCTGAATGTTAAAAAGTGTGTAGAGTAGATATGATTAGGAGTAACTTTTGGTTTTCACTGTTACCATGGCTAGTGAGGATGGAGAACTACTATCCTCAGTGTCACAAAGATTGTTAGAGATGTTGTGACACATCTTGGTTTAAAGGCTTAGTTCACTCAAATTACAAAGCATACTACAAGAAACACCTTCCTTCAGTGGAATCTGCACACAGATATTTGTTTTTTATTTGCATATTTCACATTTTTGTCCGAGATTTCTGCACCCACATCATAGAATACAGATTAATGTAATATAGTTTGTTGAAATGACACATTGCGTTGCATTGTGTGTTAAGTGTAACTTTTAGCCAATAGGTTGTGATGTGTTACATCATTTTCAAGTTTCCAATTTCTAATATTTCAGTGTAACACACTGAGTCTCACTGATGGTGACTGTATGTGTTTTCAGTAGATTTGAAAACAATTATTCAGCCTTTCCTGATTTGCTTTGAAGTAGGGTGATCTCAGGGTTCCATGCCAGCATTCCTGACTCCTCTGCCCCCACACTGTGGAGGAGGAGGAGGAGGAGGATGCTTGTCCTGCTTCACTTGCCATCATTACGGAAGAAAAGCACTGACCAAGTCAGCAGCCAGCCTGGGTGGGAGCCATTCAGAGACACAAAGGAATGCACCATTATAGCTTCAAAGGGAGAGAGAGGGAGATGTTTTTCAAGGAGGGGCAAGGAGAGGGGATGTGAAAACAGTTCAATTCATCTTTTTTTTTGTTTGTTTTTCTTTTTTTTTCTTTTGTGTTTTTTTAACGGTTATTTCTGGTAATCCATTTTTTTACATTAGTCAATTGATATATTTCAATTTGAACAAATGTTCAGCAAAACCCTAAGTGTTGTACAATCATACATTTCCTCCGTCCTTGATGGATGGAGGTATTCTGGTTGTATCAATGATCTTTATATAAATGAAGAATTTGCTTCTTTTTTTCCCCAAGATAAAACCAAATACAATCTTTTTAAGACAGAGTGATGTTATTTGAAAATTAAACATATTCAACACCCATCATAAGTAAATTAAGCCAAAAATATTGAGTTTCCTTATTTTTTTTCTATTGCCCTGTCATTCCAGAAATTTTGTTTCCTTTTTTGTAGCAAACTTTACTTTACTGTGGTAAATACTTGTCATTGAGGAGATGCATAAAGGTATGACTTTCTGGCATATGAAATGAGATTCATAATGATTCGTTTTTCAACGATGGATTCTAAACAATGTTATGGTTGTGGTTAGACTGGACCCCAAAGCAGAGACAGAATACAGGGATATATATACAAAAACAGTTTAATGTGCACAAAAAACTGCAGGCAGCGAGGTAGGAAGCTGGCTGGAATATTCACCGAAGGCAGACCTGAGAGCAGAGCACATGGACGGCTACTGGAACAAACAAAAGGGGGTGCAGCGAGGCACACGGCTATATACCAGCACAGGTAAGCAAACATCCATAAAACACAAGGAGGAAAACTCTGGCAATGGGAATGGGGTCCTGACCAAGCTTTTATGGAGAGGTTGATGATCTGATTGAGAGCAGAGCTCTGTACTACGAAGCAATTTCAACAAACCCAGGATATCTTTGCCTTATGTCGCTTCAAATGCAATCTTGGATAAGTGGTATCACGAAGATGGTTAGTTAACCCAGGCTTTCCTCTTCAGGTTCCTATAAAAGGGGGCGTTTGGAGCATCATTTGACACAACTACCGGAGAAAATGACTGCGTTCCATCCACATCTGTGAAGAATATGAATAATTATTACAGCTAAAAGCAATACTGTCACTACAAATGAGGCAGGGGATCAATTCTGGCCAATTCTGAACCACTCGACACTCTCACAATGACTGCTGTTGATTTCTAACCTGACAGCTGCACACCACAGCACAATTACAGTTACACTGAAAACTGATGCAGCACATTTTAACATGAACAGGCTTGAGGTCTGAAACTGTCCCATAACAAAAGATAAATAAAAAATAGATTTAGTTTTTGGCCACTTCAAAAAGAAATTATTTTAAGGTCTATCATCTTTGATAAACAACATAAAAATAGACATTTCCCAGTCAGTATTCTAATCCTGGCATTTAAAACAGACACCAATAAATCAGGACCAAGCATAAAACACAATGTGATAATGGTGTGGTTTGAAGGAATTATACAGCATTTAATTTCTTAATTATGTGAGGCGGTATTAATGTAAACACACTAATTCATAATGTAGTGAAGAAAGAATGTAAACACACTGATTAATAATGTAGGGTAGTATGACTGTCTGCTACCTTATTTTACAGGAGAATCATTTCAGAGACTGTGTGGGTAAATGTCCAGGAACACTACAAAGGTATTCAGTAGTTCAGTGAGAAATTAATTAATGTTCTGACATTAATGTAACGTTACAACTCAACGCGTTTACATTTATCTTTAATTCTCCCGGCCGAGAGTCTGTATGGATCATTGATTGACTATTGACTAGAGTTAGCTTTACAGCATGAGTGATGTTTTTGTGATACCAAAAACCCGAAGTTACCTCGCTAACCCTCAAATCCAGCTTTGTAGTATTGTTTATTGTTTTATTTGGATCCCCATTAGCTGCAGCACAACTGCAGCTATTCTTCCTGGGTTATAAAATATAATATACAGTACATACAACTTAAATTAAAAGACATTTAAAGAGTTAACAATGGGAAGAGTGAAGCAAAAAGATAGCAAAGTTTCAAAATGAGGATCTTTTATACATTCTACATCTTTAAGTTTAATATCCATTACTTAAAGATAGATTTCCTACATAGTTTAATACACTATAGCTATATTCATTATGTAGTAGTTAATATACCTTACTAACATATTATTCTATATTTTTAACAGTAAAATAATAGTAATAATTTCTATATATATCCATTTAGGATTTATATATATTATTACTTAAAACTAGATGTTATATATAATTTAATACTATATAGCTGTGTTTATTACGTTGTAGCTAGAACTATATGATTCTATATCTTTAATGGAGTTCATTTATTAATAACAATTTCATAATACGTATATGTATCCATTTAAGAGATGTTTTTTCAATAATAATTTAAAGTCTTTTGTGCTAATGGTTTGTTCAAAATGTTTGGGAAGTAGGTTCCAAGCAGTGGCTGTGTACATTGCTGTTCTTTTACTGAAGTTTATCTTTATTATTGGTAGTACAGGGCTCAGGTGTGCCTCCTCTGCAGGAAGAGCCAGCCACGCCCGCTGCCACACACACACACACACACACACACACACACACACACACACATGCCTGCAGAAGGAAGAGAACAAAAGGGAATGGGAGAGAGAGAAAAAAAAAGAAAAAGAAAAAATTTGTTTATCTCTTCATTTATTTTTAATTGGGACAGCACCACTTTTTATACTTTCTATGTTTATATTCTTTATACTTTAATGTTACCACCTGGCTCTAGGCCGGCAACAATGAGGGAGGCATCACACAATTAAAGCCATCAAAAGTAACATTAGTAGTGTCAGCAGTGTGTGGATGGGTGAAAATATGCGTAATGCATGTTGGATGGTGCAGCCAACCAAACAAAGGGATGATAGGTCTGTGGTGGTTTATACGGCCCCAGCTGAGAGAGAGACTGAAACTCCCAGCAAGGCAGGCCTATATACCTTTTTCACAGGCCCAACCCAGATGGGCAGGTATGAAAATAAACCTTCCAGCTCCACCCTCCAGTAGCACAGGAACACAGGAACTGCAACACAGAGGTCATCACAGGATGGGAAAGCCGAAAATAAAAAATATATCTTAGAAAAAAAACATCCAGGTTATTCAGTTCCTTTTTCTTTTATTTTTCCTTGAACACTGTATAAAACACATTTCATATCCATCAACTTTGAAGCGCCATATACACAAAATGCCATTCACCATAAACAAAAAATTGCCTCATATACACAAGTGTGAGTACAAATAAAGAGTTGTATTTCAAAATGAGATATTCACTCAGCAAAAATAGGGGTGTCTAATGAGTGAATTACAGTATGAGTCATGGGTTTACTCCCAAACGGAGTCCTGTTAATTTCCTAAAGTGAACATATAATATTTTGGAATACAACTCCTTGTGTACAGATCTACAGTGTGCTGTACATCGTAAAACCTTAATAAAGACGACCCCCGTGCAAAATCACTATCATTTTGAATATAGCTAGGATATTGTGTATGTTCTGTCATCTAGTCAAAGCAATGTATAACACCATGTCTGAACGATACCATAATGATTTGAACAATATCTGTACAGAGCAATGTGAATATCCCTGAACAGTCCGGTGTCTGTCACTGACTTCTTCTTCTAATTTTTTTAACTCTATATAAAGGCTTTTATCTGTGTGAATAAGTAGCATAAAAACAGACCACAGGACTCTTGTGTTTCTAGATGCAGGAGAACATGAAGGCACATACTGTCATCTGATCATGCACACACCCATACATTCCCTGCAGTCATTTTAAAGGAGCATTAAGGAGCATTGCCACCTGCAATAGGTATAAACAATACACATTTTACAAATTAACTGGGGGTGGGTTGGGAGAGAAGTGGTCATCATGGGTGAGGACTCAACCCAGGAATAGAGTGGGACCAAGCCCAAATTATACTCAGTTTGGAAAGGGCCTCATTTTAACTGACACTGGCTTGGGGTCAGTGTCAATATGTCTAATACTCAAGTGGATCTTAATGAATTTAAGGGGCATCATATTCACAGCAGGAGAAAATATTTTTTTTAAAAAGTTTCCCTGTCAGCCTCGGTCTATCCTTTTCGAAAAATGTATTGTCATGTAATGTAATGTCAGTTTTGGACAGGTATCCATGGATCCATTTTAAAAATAACTCTGGTGTAGAAATATGGAGATCAGGTGTGATGATCGAGAGCTTGTCATATTTTCTTGTAGGACCCAAGCAGATCTGATATGATCTGACATATGCAGACAAGGATATGTCAGATCTCTTTTCTTGTCCTGAACATTCCAGCCATACTGCTCAGGATCTCATACTACAGGGATGAGCAACTTAAATGCTGGATGGGGCCACAATTTTTCCTCGACACTACCACAGGGCCACATATAGGACAGTGCACTTAACCAAATATGATGAAACTGCAATTTTAAATATGTTTACAGTGCAGTAACTTAACATATTTCATGCTCAAATGCATGTATAACACCATAAATAGGAATACAAAATGTTTGAAGCAAATAAAAAATAACCACTTACTGTGATTTCTTTTTTTCCAGTGCAAGAACAGCAGACCAACATAAATTATAATTATAATTATAATTATAATAGTGCATTTTACACTGTACTTTTAAGATTTCATGCTCAAATGCATGTAGTTGTACTGAGGGCCACTTAAAGTATGGAAAGCCGTATGCGGCCCCCGGGCCTCCAGTTGCCCATCCCTGTCATACTACAACCATGGGCAGTGATGTGCTGCTTTAATAACCTCCACTTTGGTTCCAGGCTTTCCACCAGCGATGATGTTGGACCTGGCTCATACTTTTTGTCCCAGTTCATCCAAAAGGTGTTGGATGAGGTTGAGGGCAGGACTCTTTGCAAGACTTTTGGCTTCCACACCAAACTGGGATAACCGTTTCTTTATAGAGCTTGCTTTGTGCATTGGGGCATTGTCATTTTGAAACAGGAATGGAAACACACAAACTGCTGGAGCATTACAATTTCCTTTCATTGGAAACAAGGTGCCTGGACTGAAGCACAGCTCACAAAAGTTTGTGGACAGGGGTGTCCATATAATGTATGTGAGGTATGTGAGATTAAATAAAGTTATAGTAAACTTTAAAATCTAGAAAGTAGTTCTCATTGGTTATTGGAACAAAGTCTACCAAAACCTTCACAGATCAAGAAATATGTATCACCTATAGAAATAGAATGAGAGTAGAATGGACATAGAAATGTTGTTGTGGTCATTTGACTATTTCAAAATTGGTGATTGTTGTTAGTTATGATAGTGATAATACCTCAGTGAGGTCATGAACTGTCTGGTTAGCTGGAGTTTGCTAATCCTGTCATGCTTTAATGCTACACTGGTTACAGAAAATTAGCCTAACTATGTTGTCATTATCCAGTGATAGCAATGTGCTACGCTACGCTATGACACTACTCCACTGCTCATTTAATCCTTACTGCAAAACCTCATCTCAGTGAGTCTGCGACTTCCTTCAAGTCAGTATATATTGAGGTTTCAAAGGAAGTTAGCTCACAACAATATTCACAGTTCTTTGCAATGACAATAGTTCACATCTGAATGACTGCTGCTTTGACCAGCCTGCTATGGTAATTTGAATGTCCGTTCTACTCTCCTTCTGTTTGGTATCAACCCTTCAAAATGAAATGTAATATTGCATTCAATAGTAATGACCAGTGTCTTTTTTAATTCATATTAAGTTGTGACTTGCATGTCACTTAACAAACTGTGCTAATTGTATTAACATGAAAGAGTCAGAATTAAAATCTCAGCAGCACCCTTACTGCAACTGAAAAAGCATCCTGGTTAAGTGGTTTAACAAAGTTAGCAGCACTGGTGAGTACAGAGTGAAAGGCAAGTGAGCAGTGGGAGTCCTGGAGTACAAATGTGTGTCTAGAGTCTAATAACTAATTCTGAGTTCAAGAATGCTTAACTCGAGTGATTTAAATTACTTTAGAGGTCTAGGGCAGTCTGACAAGTATTTGTGAAACACTATCCCAAAGCTAGAATGCAGGTTTGTCTGAAACAGCTTCTTTAGATTATATTATGGGAAAAGGTGAGTTGGCATTGTTTTATTGATATGACAACTCAGCATAAAGACTGAAAGCAGTAGGAAACTAGATCAGTATGAAAATATGGCAAGCATCTGTAAAGATGTCTTCACTAATTAACACATTGTATCTTGTCATTTGTATCATTTGTACACAAGCAGAAATGGAAAAAGAAACA
The DNA here is from genome assembly GCF_030273125.1 of Centropristis striata. Taxonomy (NCBI): domain Eukaryota; kingdom Metazoa; phylum Chordata; class Actinopteri; order Perciformes; family Serranidae; genus Centropristis; species Centropristis striata. Next base: position 32,188,938 of record NC_081523.1, read on the forward strand.
GAAAATAATAATTTGGTGGTTTTAGGGATTAGGAATTTTTCGGGGGGTTCAGATGATGGAGCTATGTTTTCTCCTGCTTCCAGTATGCTAAGCTAGGCTTACCACATCCTGCATTCAGCTCCATTCTTTGACTTTGTATCTTTTCAAATCACTCTTGAAAAGTAAATAAATAGGTGAAATTCCAAATATGTTTTTCTTATTAATCTAAGAAAAACAATAATCTCTTACTAATCATTCATTTAAATAAGCTACAATTCAACTAGACATTATTTGCCAAATTCTCCTTTTTCTGAAAATCGATGAAAATTATTTATGCCCACAAATACTTATGTGACAACTTAGACCAAAGAAATAAGATTCATACAATGAAATACTGTTCCCTTTGAAAATAATACAAGAAGGAAAATACAGTGACTTGAACTTTTGCAGCACATTATACAAAACACAAAGACATTGATAAAATACTCACAGCTTACTTCCATAGGGACAAACAATGGGCAGAGTGGTAAGCATGTACAGTGTATATAAACAATATAATACAGCAAATATTAAAACAAACTATTTTCTTTCCTATAAAGGCTGCAGTGATGTTCATCCACACATTCTGATGGTAGTTCTGGTGTTATTTTTCAATCTATGAACTTTTGCATTTTTAATTCATATACTGCAGCAAATGGGGAGAAATTACTCAGCAAGTGAATAAAAGACATGTCGACACATGATTGAAGTACTGCTTTCAACTTAACAATGCTCTTTTCCTATGGTGCTAAAATTATTCTTTATAAATTAAGCGACTGAAATCAAGGTAATATTGTACAAATGTTCATTCAAAATATCTGATTTAGCAAAGGAGAACATGAGGTTTGAATCAAAAATACATTCTTTCTCCAAATCATTTTTCAGCAGCTGCTTCAAATTTTTACTACTAATTTACTGTGGAGGGAGTGAAAAACAGCAGAAATCAGGGTGCAAACCCCATTATGGATGAAGAGCTGAAGTCATGCAGGATTAGAATTCCCAAGGGACCTCTAACAAGACAAAGCTGAGAATTAAATTGTCAGTCTCTAAAAAATATCACCATACAACAGACACCCTCTTGCATATGTAATGTAATACTACAACAAGGAGTATGTTGGTGAAGAAAGGGCCCTGATAATAGTGTGCAATTTATACTCATGCAAATTAAACACTGCAATTTCACAGAACCTGTTTCAAATGTATTCCTACACATTCCTGTTTCCCCTGTCATGCAAAACAGAATCAGCAGTGGAATCTGCAGAGAAAGTTTTTCAGTGTTTTGCTTTGCAAATATATAAATAATTATTAATTACTTGCCCTTACGTGACTGTATGGATGATGGTGTCAGAGAGGTTCCATTTCAGTAGTTTTCCGGCTGTGTAAAATGCATTCCTTAGTTTCCACAAGTTTTTAGACTTTTCTTTAGTAAAGGTCGTCACATGATTTTGGTCCCATATTGATCAAGCTTGAGATTGTCCTCAAGACTTAACTTTTCAAAGGGCTCAGAGCATCCTTGGAGCAAACGCTTCCCAACCGGACAGCCTGAGTAAACAGGAGACTGCTTTTCTCAGCCTCTAAGTCTTTAACTGTCCATCTGTGAGACTTCAACATCAGTAGTTTTTCCAGGTAAAGGATCAGTCATTGATGTCTCCACTGCTTCCTCGTAGGGCAGGAGGGCCCATCAGTGTGACACTGCAGAGCATATGTTCTCTCTGCCCTTTACACATCCACTGGATGTGAGGCTGTGGGGCAGGGCTACAGTCCTCAGATCAGCCTCTCCTCTGGGGGCACTTTGAGGACACTGCCCATCTCTAGCCTGGCACCAGCCACCTCCTGGGAGCTGGGGCTATATGTGCCCTCTGACTGACGTTTCTTCCGTGCTGTCATGATAAGGCAAAACACCGCCAGGATGGCCAATAACACACACAGGGTGGTGAGGGGTATGGTCACCACCAGCCAGGGAATTCGCTCCTTATGCTCCTCTTTCTGCAAACAGAACAGGAAAGGATGTTATGTTTACATGACCATACCTTTTTTGGTACCATTGTTAATGTGGTATCTATTTTAAAATCTTTCTTAGTTGTAACTAATCATGAATGATTTATTTATGTTTTGAGGTTCAGTTATAAGCAACCATTTGGTTTAGTTTATTGTCCTCTAGCATGACAGTTTCCTTGTCTGCACAGAATCTGGACAAAAATCCCTTTAGTAGCAACTGTACTTTATAACCAGATGTGCACATAACATGGTGCGCAAGTATGCATGCATGGTCAAAATAAATTATGCACTGCTGATCATTTCGCGCACCAACTTACTTTTCAGGCATCAAAATCATCAACGTATGTATTGAATGATTTTAATTCTCCGCCACTGTTACGAATGAGGGGAATCTGCTTGTAGTGAAAGAGGAACATAGGCAGGCTGCAGCGTTGATCAGTGAATGTTTGTATTTGTATTCTTGAAGAAGATGCATTGTGGTGAATAAGACCAATTTTGTTTCAATGCCCACATTTGTACATTAGCAGGAATATACCACAGTAATCGATGTGGATGTGTCATAATTATATGACAATTAAATTTGTTTTTGTTAAATCAACAAATAATCGTGATGTCAATATTGATCAAAATAATCATGATTATCATTTTTGCCATAATTGTGCAGCCCTGAGCTTGTTTGTTGACAGAGACTCCACTGTAGGAGAATGGATGTGTTTTAAGCAAGCAGGGAAACGTTTGGCAGCCTCCTCTGTGTATGACTTAGTCAGCATAGTAAAGACAAGCAATCCATATAGTTCCTCCAATATTCAGAAAGTCCAACTTTTGTCTCTTACACTGCCCTTGAGCAGTGCTGCATGTGAAATGGAATTTTCTCATCTCAATATAATTAAAAGCAAGTACAGATCCTGCCAGTCAGACCCTCAAATCTCATCTCTGATGCACATCCACTTCAAAGATCATCAAAGATGGCAACAGAGACTTTTAACCCAAAGCCAGCTGTTGACTTATGGATGCAAACAAGCTCAACCAGGGAGAAAGGACTAGGCCTACATAATAATCATCTTCTCTCATGTTTGAAAGAGAGGAAGCTAGTGAGGAGAGCAGTCCAGAGGGTAGTGATGACGACACTTTGTGCTTGCCACACAAAGTGTGAGTACCAAGCAACAAATCCAGGTGCTCCTTTGAGAACTAGACTAAAAAAGATATGTGCACCCCTGTTTATAAGACTCCATTATGTCCAGTTATACATGTTAATATGTAGTTAATACATTTATTTTAGTCCAGATGCTCTGCAGAACTTTTTTTAAACAGTCAGAAGTCAACCAGTCTATTGGAGAATAGCTCTGCAAGTGTGAAAAGAAACCTGAAAGGTCTGATAACCTCTAACTGCATTACGGCTGTGTTATGAAGATACATTTGGTATTAATTATAACTATTTTTTTATACTATTTTGCAACAATAGGATTCATTTTCTAGTGTCCTTTACACTTCCATACTTTGTTACTTGGTGTATTAGTTGGCTTCATTGTATTTAATAAGTATTTTCTTTTCTAACCTTTTTTAATAAATCAAAAAAATATTGTAACCTATTTGCCCTTAAGTGTACAACACTATCCTTTTAGGGATTTTCATCTATCAATTGTTATTTTAAAGTTCACACAATTCCCTTATATGTTGGAGAAATATTACAATCTTAAGTGTTATTTTAGAAAAATCCTGAAAAATGTTACCATATTGAGGAGGTTAACATTGGACTCAGACCATGCATTACACGATTAACATATAGTGATGATGTTTTGCTGTTGATAGTGTTTTGAACCATACTTTTCATGTACTGTAGTCTGGCTTGATTCCTATTTCTAGATCAGAACATCTGTGGCAGCTAAAGGGTACTTGAACCTAAGCCAAGGATATCAAACCCATCACTCAGACTCAGGTCATACTTTAGTTCACGTGCTGTAAAAATGAATTAACTGAAAGGTCCTTCTGTCACGTACATTGCTCTCACACATTGTACCGCTGAAACCCAGCGTGCACACACACTGGAAGTGGTTCAGTCTGTCCAGACAGGTGGCACCATTGAGACAAGGGCTGGACGCACACTCATCTATTTCTGTCTCACACCTGAAACACATCAGAAGGGTTTTAACACAACGCTGACTGACAGAGAAACAGCTCACACACACTTTCCTGACCTTTACACTTGGATATGGTTCAGACACACTTTCTCCTGAGCAGCAGGTGTGAGATGAGGAATGTGCAGTGTGCTGCTCTCACCTGGAACCAGTGTACCCCGGCTTGCATGTACAGTTGCCTCCAGTGTCACCTCCAATACAAACCCCTCCATTAAGACACTCTGTGTTTGCATCGCACGCTACTGGAGGGAAGCGCCACCTGTTGGACACATAAACACAAAATTGTATTGTTGCATGCTGATGTGGTATTGGAATTATTATTGAATCTAGTTTAATAATAGTTTGAATAAGTCCCGATTACTAATTTGAATCATTTGAAGCAAATGTGATTGATAAGAGTGAAGTGAATGAAGCCAGTTTTGTGCAGCATTAACAGTTTAATTTTTAAAGTAAGATGTCTTAAATGGGGTCAATAATTGTGATCTCAAAGTGGCACTAATCAATTTTTTATAAAGTAAAGTCTGTACTCACTGGCATCGTTTGCCAACGTAGCCAGGAGGACATGAACAGGTGTGAGCTCCCACCGTGTCCACACAGGTTCCTCCATTCACACAGCTGAACTCCAGACAGTTGTCCACCTCCTCCTGACAGTTTTTCCCTGTGTATCCAGGCTCACAGTCACACTGGTAGTCTGCCAGAAGGTCTTGACATGCACCGTAGACACAGGGACCTGAAGAACACTCATTTACCTCCATCTCACACAGTTCCCCTTCCCATCCTGCACTGCAGCTGCAGTTAAACTCATTAAACTGGTCCTGACATACACCATGGTTGAGGCAGGGCTGGGAATCGCAAATCGGTGCTCCATGGCATCCTATGATTGGCTCGTGCCCACCCACTCTGGAGAAGCGACTCATCTGTGGGCTGTCTGGTACATTTATGAGTGGCAGGTAGACTCCACCCACTCTCACCTCCCCTAAACATCCGGTGTATTTCTCAGCCAGCCAGATTTTGGTGTCATTGAGGAAGTTGAGGTTGCCACCAACGCTGAAGCTACTACCAACTCTCTGCCCATCCACAGTGAGGCGCCAGCGGGAGGCTATCTGTGTGGGATCAACCATGGTCAGCTGGATTTGATGCCATGCTCCGTCTGCTATGGCCCTGTCACTTGTGAAGGCCAGCAGCTCTGCACTCGCCCCGCTGTCCAGTTTGACCAGCAGGGAGGAGTTGAGCAGACCCAGGCAGAAGACCTCAGCTCTGCTGATGGCCCGCAACAAGATCCCGTTCTCGTCCCGTGTCCGTAGATCCATGGTGATGTTGGTAACAGGGCTCAGCAGGGAGCTGTTTGCAACATACTGAAGAGCGTTGTCTTGAAAAATGGCTTCAGTTAAACCTGTGGAAGGAGAAGATCACATCAGCAGGTTCAAATTTACACTGCAAAAAAAGGTGTGTCTAAAAACAAGATAAAAACACTAAATCTGAGGGAAATTATCTTGCTGCATGGACAGATAATTTCACTTGACAAGATTTCTTAAATTAAGAGTGTTCAATAAGCATGTTGAACGCTTAAGACAAGAAATTATCTCTTAAAACAAGATAAATTATCTAACACTTCTAAATCTAAAGTTTTTTTTCTTGTTAAGAAACAAATAATTTGCAGTGCACTCTACTCGGGCCAGTTCATCGCTGCTTGCATCTTTAATTTATCTTATTTTAAGAATTAATTTCTTATTTTAAGCATACAACATGCTTATTTCTAGATTTAATAATCTTAATTTAAGAAATCTTGTCGAGTGAAATTATCTGTCCATGCAGCAAGATAATTTCCCTCAGATTTAGTGTTTTTATCTTGTTTTTAGACACCCCTTTTTTGCAGTGTGCTGAACTGTATGCAAGTTTCAGGCTGATTAAAAACTTGTAGGCCAAGCTTGCAGCTGTTCAAACTGAACCAAGTGTTATATGGTATCAGAATAATAATATTAAAGAACATTTTTATTGCTAAATTTATGCTAAGTTTATTTTGCAGACATGGGAGTCCTACCCAGAGGTTTGCCAAATACTTAGCTGTTAGCTGTCACAGCTGGTAAAACATTAGTCTGCAGAATATTCATAAGACAATCACATCTGGATTGCCACATCCAATGGAACAGGAACAAATGACTTTAACCAGCCATGCATTATATATTTATTGTTTCTGCATTTCAGTATGTTGTAAAATAATAGTCTTCTCAGTACATCTTTCAGTTGGACTCTTGAGGCAATCAGGTTGCTTTGATGTCAGTGCGGGTCTAAGGTTGGCAGGTCATCCTTAAATGGCCCTTCAGAAACTTTTCGAGACTGTTAGTCTAATTAAGAAATTAAGAGCTAAACAAATAAACTTGACCTGACCTGACCTGCCTTGCCCAGCCTTGATAAAGACAGCGATAATCACTGCTAAAGGATTACTCACACTCATAACCATCCTGTAGGTCCACACAGCGCACTCCGTCAAAACAAGGACTGTCGACACACCACAGACGTGTCTCGCACAGCCGGCCAGAGTAGTTAATGGAACAGTTGCACTTGAAGTCATTCCAGGTAACCTGACACTGTCCGCCATTAAAACAGGGTTGATCCTGTACACAGACAAACACAGATGGATGGATTAGATTGTAAAGTGTCTCACCTGATGCGACGGCAGAGGTAAAAGCTGCAGAGAGGATTGAGCAGTAACTTACAGATCAAAGGGATTCACAACCCGATCAATGTTAATAGGGTTGAGGCAATACAGTACAGCCCAGCTATCAGACGGCACTGCCAGGTGCAAACACAATTAGCTTGGGTTCGGTGTTAGAGCTACACACTGGTTAATCATAACAATGTTTATTTGGGGCTTTTCATTAAAATTGAAAATTAGCCAGTTATGTTGGATTTCATGAACTCTTTTTGCTTTTGCTACATAATGTAGCCATGCTTAGTGATTCTAGATTCTTGACTTTTACTTTTTTATTTTTTTATTATTATTATATATATCTTTTTATCTTATTTTATCTTACTTTATCCTTTATATAATTTATTTCTAACCTGCCTCCAGTGTTTCCTCACTGCTCCATGTTGAGATGGCGCTTCCTCAGTTCCTCAGTTTGTGCTTTGTTTTTAACAGGATGGGTGTGATGAAGGTGGGTGGGGTGGAGGGTTGGGGATGGGCGGAGGGTGTTTGTTTCTATGTTTTGTTATCTTTTTATTATCATTATTTTCTCCTTTCTTTTTTATGTAAAGTGCTTTATGTTGCATCTCGCTTGTATGAAAAGTGCTATACAAATAAAGTCTGATTGATTGATTGATTGATTGATTGATTGATTGATTGATTGATTGATTGATTGATTGATTGATTGATTGATTGATTGATTGATTGATTGATTGATTGATTGATAGAGATGGCAGTGTTGGTTGATCACTGTGTAAGTCCTTCAATTTGGTCCAGACGTTGTTTCCCACAAACATTTGGAGGGGCTTGAATAACATTTGGCACAGACCCCAGAGAATAAATTCCAATGACTTTGGTGATGCAGTGTTTACATTGATAACATGGACTGTCAAGGCAGACCTCACTGTACAATCTCATTCCTTTAAATCCATCGATGTGCATTACAGCCTTACTGTGAAATAGTGTAGCTCAAGACATATGCATGTACATATCATCACTACTACAAAGTCCAAGCCCAATGCATAATTATTTCTAACATGACAAATTATGCAGAATTCATATAAATGTCTATTGTTTTATAATGGCACTAATAGCAGCTGTAGTGCCTCAAGTAGCGGCAGAGACATGCACAAGGCAGGGCTGAAGTTGCCTGAGCAACAGCCCATTTGCCCTTTTGGGCTATGCTGTCCCCCTGGAAGATTTTTTTTTCTTTCTGCTGTTTTGGCTATACTTCCTCTCATGTGACACTGTAGTAACCAAATCTGGTATTGTTGCACTGCTCCAGATGAGTCTCTTTAGGTTGTGGAAGTGATTAAATGTGCAATATGTGATTCTAGAGTATCATTCTGAGGTCATCAAATATGGGTGCTTTATGGCTCTGTGAGTCTCATTCCCAAAGCATCTGTATTTATGACCTGGAAATGTATTTATTTTTTTTAATTCAAATTAACAGAATTAGATTCTAAAGTTGACCAAGTGTCTTGTTTACCATAAAGTAAAGCAAGTACAATATCTACAAAAATATGGTTGTTATATGAAGAATTTTTAAATGAACCGGAAGAGGGATTTTAAACATCAGTAACATTACAAAACCTAATACCGGTTCAGCCTTTCTTTACGTTTCACATGATCATGAGGGAATACGTTTTACCTATTTTTTGTCTATTCTGTAGTTAAATTGATAATCATACAGCAGACTCTAAATTTCTCTTTTACCTTGCATGTGTCATCACTTTGGCATCCTGGCAGAACGTTCTCCTCTGTGCTTGTCCGGTAAACTTCCATTCCCTCTGAATGATCGTCAGTGGTCAGATGCTTGTGGTCCAGCCGAATGTCCTGCAGGCAGCCCTTGACATTTCCACCCCAGGCATTCATGTTCTCGCCTGCAGGGAGCCCTCCCACATACGCCACATCCCCTACCTCCACACTCACATTCCCTAAGGCACGATGATTCCCTGCTTTAGGGAAGACCACATGGCCGTACTGTACCTTTACAGTCACTAAATTATTGTTGCCATCAGTGACAAACTTAGCCTCTGACAGCAGTGTGGTGTGAGGGCTGTAAATAGCAACAGTGCCCTCTTTCAGATAAATTGTCAGGTAGGGCTTTCCTTCTCGACGGAGCTGCAGGAGCAGACCGTTGTGTTTGAGGGAACGTAATAAAAAGGAGATAGTGAAGTTGTCTCCATGAGTTTCAGAGATGTTGAAGGTGAAGTAGCTGGTGGTGTTCTCATGACCGAAGGTCCAGGATGGATACTCTGAGATGTGGATGGGAAGTACAAATTTGTCAGTATCTTACCCCAACACACATGCATATGCTACACCTGTATTAGCAATACTTTATTTTGATATACTACTTTAGCTTTCAATTAAATATCTGTTTACAAAACTTGTGAATACTACTTAGCGTGTGAAAGGAATCTATCTGTTATCGTTATGGAGGAGCATTTTCAAGACATATTTTTCGATGTGTGTCTCGGCTCAGGCTTGAACAGTATGAGTTTTTAACAGAAACTTTAAAATGAATGTATTTATTAAAAAGGTAAATGGTTTAGTCACATGATATATGATGAATCCTGTTCTTTTGGAGTGCAGAAATGAATGTCAGATTAACTCGGCCTTTGCTGCACTCATTGATTTTTTTTATAACTTGTACAAAGCACTTTGAATTACCTCAATGCTGAAAGGTGATATATGAATACATTTGTTTGACCTTTACTATTCATTATTTTTTATTGTCTGCCCCAGCTGTATGGCATCAAAGTGGCAATCATATGTAGTTGACAAAAGTGAATTAACAGATACATCCGCTTAATTAAATTTTTCTTTTGCTCAAAACTGTAAAAACTATAATTTGGCATGGTAGCAGCTTCAAACAGCAGTAAGAGCTAACTCTATTACATATTAGAAGAGGTAAAGTAGCTCAGACTCTTTGTATTGAGTGGGATACAAAAATCTCTGCTTATCTACATCTGCTTATTACACCCACCGACAGAAGCATCCCACTCTCATTGCTAGTCACAAAGTTATCTATTCAGTGGTCCATATGTAGTGATTTTGCTGTAAAATTGAAGCATATTTCTGCAAACCTGTAAGGTATACTGTAAGTACTCTCACCTTTCTCACAGCTTTCTCCATAGTAGGGCCGATGACACTGACAGCTGGGACGAACCCACATATCCACACACTGCCCTCGCTGCATGCATGGATCTTCTTGACACCAATCTTTTTTGCTGCATCCTATTTCCAAACCCTTGTTCTCCTCTCTGATGAGGTCCTGAGGCAGAAGCAGCTTGTGGTCGATTTGAAGGTCCTCCATGCAGCCAATGAACCCGCGTCCACTGGACGTATGGGCTAAATATTCCTGCGGTGCCCCTCCAACATATAGCATTTGAAAGAAGCTTGGTTGGAGGAAGATTAAATGGTTGTAGCCCTCATTTTTCACCATACATTCAATCTCACAGCCAGGTCCTCTAACAACCAAAACCAGCCTCTCATCCATGGTCACAGTGGCCTGGTGCCATTCGCCGTCATTGACTGGGCCAGGGTAAACGACCTGCAACACCTTCCCTGACTTGACCCTGGCCTGAAGGGAGCCTCCGACAAGCTCCAAGGACACAAAGCGATCCATGGTGCCCCGGTAGAACAGCACCATGTCAGGCAGAGTACTCTTAAATCGAAGCTGCATGTGGAGCCCATGATTATGGTCTTTAGTCTCTCGTTTTGTCCTGTTTTTGGAAACAGGCAGCTGCATGTGGACATAGCCCTCAGAGCTGAAGGAGAAGGTGGTGGAGGTATTGCAGCGTTCTCCGGTCCAGCCAGGCGTACATAGGCAGTTGTAGTTGTGCTCTCCATCGTAGGTCAGCACTGGGACACAACCTGCTTCATGCTGACACTGGTGCTGTTGGCAGCCAACCAGACGGATGTCACAGTTTTGCCCACCCCAAGGTTCCTGGCCAGTCTCTGGCACAGGGCAGTGACACCTATAGGAGTTGGCAGCGTCTGTGCACGTGGCGCCATTCTGGCATGGATTGCTGTCACACTCGTTGATGTCCACCTCACAGTGTATGCCTGCATGGAGACACTGATGTTTAGAACTGCAACTTACTTTAACAACACTGATTCAACGTTTCCTTAGCAGAGAAAATGTACCACTCACATGGATCAAAATACATGTTGTATTTAATAATACAATATCACATAAATATGGTAAATCAATCAGAACAACAAGAGGAATGCACGTGGGACCCAGAAAGTCAAACTACAAATGACTTAATTAGATACAGAGCTTAGAGTGCACGCATACAGATGAACAGGCAGGTTTGACTGAATCAAGGCATGAATTTTTCCATCAGTCTCTTGCAGATGAGGAAATGACTACAGGGAATAACCGTTAATTGCACAATTAGAAGGATAATTAGACTTGCACAGATTTCCTTAACGCAATTAAACCAGAGTCAGTCATACTGATTATATTAGCTAGACATTGAAATAATACAATTTATTTAATAACCTTGTAAGACAAACTTGTGCCACACACACACACACACACACACACACACACACCCTGTGCCAGAGTGCAGCTACAGTCCACCTACTTGGTTTCAGTAGTCACAACCACCTAATCAAACCGCATTCAACATTAAGCTCTGGCAGCAGCCGTCACCTTGCATTAACATAGTCCTTTAAAATACTCTACACTCAAGGAACCCTAAAGCTGTTTGCCGTGTCTGTGCCAAGACTCCACCCTCATACACAAGCACGAACTTTCTTCATTGTTAATGTAGCATTAAAGTGCTGTACCATACTGTACCTGGCAGCCACCAGAGCCCGCAACAGCAGCACAGCAGCAGCAGCAGCAGCATCAACCTGCTTCCCCCCATGATCCACTGAGACAACAGTCAACTCACTCCTCACACTGCTGGATGACAGCAGTGACACAGTCAGGCTCTCCCTCTGTCTCTCTCTGTCTCTCTCTGTCTCTCTCTGTCTTTAGCTTACAAAGCAGAAGTACCTCCACTCCTCCACTCTGTACCAGGCAGACAGGCAGAAGTGATTACAGACAGCCCTGCCCACCTTTTCTTCTGCTCCCTCTCCTTCTCCCTCCTTCTTCCCTCCCTGAATCCCTCCCTCACACCCCCTGCTCTTCTCCTGTCTGCAGCCCAGCCCTAGCAGAGCAGTAAGCTCCAGCCTCCAGCTGGCTCCTGTCAGTGTTTGACAAGAGGAATGCAGTGCTGCATCCCCTCCCTGCTCCACGTGCTGGCCTGTGGATGCCCACTAGTGGGAGGAGCTGCTAGAATTAACCTGCAGGAGGTGCTGCAGGCTCAAGGTTTCAGGCCTGAGCACAGTTGGAACATTACATGAAGCCTATATTGATTAGGGCAGCAAGTCACTCTCATCCATAACTGTGCCTGATAAATTAGTGTGTTTAATTGCAAATAGTCAATTATCAGAAGTTGGAAAGTCTCAGATCAAATTATTCTGAGCCTCAGAATAATTATTTTATTCTATAAAATAATTATTTTATTATGATTTTGATTTTATGATTTCTTTTTCTCAGAATTCTGATTTACAAGACTGTCTAAATAGTATAATATTCTCCATGGGGATGAATAAAGTATCTATCAATCTATCATTTGATCTATGTATCTATGTATCTATCTTTGTATCTATCTATCTATCTATCTATCTATCTATCTATCTATCTATCTATCTATCTATCTATCTATCTATCTATCTATCTATCTATCTATCTATCTATCTATCTATCTATCTAGTGATGACATTTAATTCTCACATTCTCACAATTCCTATTCTGAATTCATGACTTGACCTTGCTGTCAGATTTATGACTTCATGACACCTGCTAAATGTGAAATTATCACATTCTATCTCAAAATACTGTCATGTGGGTGGGAAAGGACGTGTGTATGATAAAATTCATTGGATAATGTATTTTCTTACATTCAGTTTTCAAATACTTGTTCAGACAAAAACTGATGATTGATCTCAGCATTTGCTTGAGTCAAACCATTCTAACATATAGTATACTTTAATTGTCCCTTTATTTACATAATTCATCTTTTCCCATAATGGCAGTCCACAGTTTCCCCTTAGTATTGAGCCTGATCCAATCCTTAATTTTTTTGTGTATTTCACAAAGCTTTCATGTACAGCAAATGTAGCCGATGTCAACTATTTAGCTCTTCACTGTTTTTGTCCTCTCCTCTCTGTGTTTTCTGGTCATCTATATACCCAGCCCCTGCTAAGAGGACAGGCAGAGTCTACAAGTATAGGTAGTATAAGTAGTAGTGCATGAGTTATGATGGAGGAAAGAGTAAATAAAAGGTGGCAGGGCAAGCCGTCAACTATAATAAGGGAAATCTCTGCTGAGTTTATTGATGCTTCCAAAAGAGTCCACAACAAATGTCATCAACATCTTGAGGTTTGTCTGATCACTTCTGAAGTGGATCTGGTGAACCGGCTAGGACCAGGACATCACAGTATAAAAAATGTATACATCATGTTAATTCCTATTGACTGCAGGGGACGCTATGACTATGCATCAATATTGATGAGGGGATGTGTTCAGGTCTGGACTTTTATCAAGCATGAGACATTTGGGGCAGATTGGATTATGTCAAGTTACAACTACTTCCTGTATTGTGGCAAAATGCCATATTTCACTGCCATGCTTTTGATACTTTAATCACAAAGGTCTTAACATGGTACAGACCAAATTCCAAGTCGATCAGGTACAGGGGGGTGGCTTTTTGGTCTCCACGTGTAACATCTGCCCACCAAACGTGTTTGTCTATGTGAAACCTTCTCTAGGAACACTTTATTTTTCAACTTTGTAAGGGGTGCTATCAAGCCATTTTGCGAGCCCCTAAATTATCTCAATTTTACCAGATCTTGACAGACTGTTTAACAACTTTTTGAGTATGTTAAAGTCCACAAAAAACACTCAACAGAATACAATGCGATCTGGTAACCAAGGCAAAGGCTCCACCAAAGCAACAAACACTGGAGGATCCTTTTAAAAGGAGAGAGAAATTCCTTCGAGACAGCGACGAGGCAAAAAATATTTAAGAGATGGTTTGTTAGGTTATATTTTGTTATTTTGTAAAAGACAAAACGTTTGGATGAATGGGGTTTTTTTTCAATAGCTATTCAGTTGTCAACTGAATTTATGTATTTATTTGAATTGCATTAATGTGTGCACTATACAGCTGTATTGAGGAAAATAGAAATATTGGATAGGGACTTGGTATTGGCAGACACAAAGTACAGCTCACAATTTTATAGGCAAAGCCCAAGTACAACAGGAGGGCACAAGAAGGATACATCAGTACCAGCTTAAGGCCAGTTATAGTGACAACCACCTCATGCATGTGGAAAGTCAACCTCTTGTTCACATGCTATACAAAGTTAATAGGATCAGATTTTTGAGCCACATGGCGTTTTCCTCTATCTTTGCTCGCTGTTGCACAATAGTGACATATTTACAGCGTAATATACCAGGAAAATGAAGTGCAGATCGTTTGGAAAAAGGACCTTGTTTTGCTCACAATGATTTGTATCGTCCTTTTTGTTATCAGACTTTAATTAGGCTCCTAAGCAGCTTTACTGTAATCCCACCCCAACCCCCTAACAAATTTCATAGGAGACCCCCATTTAATACCCAAGGTGGACGCCTGACATATGGCGTCTTTTATTGGCTTTGTTGTTTTCTGCAATGCTCCTCCATACCATATGCCCTCTCATCCCTTCCTATCCTCTGTTCTGTTGTGGCCTCCACATTGCATGGACATAATACCGTTAGGAAATTAAATTAGCCTCTCATTATGTTGACGAGTGCGTCTGGCTGAATTCTTCACTTCTATGCCCAAATTGTGCATTTCAAAGAGTTTTTTATGCTGCTTCTCATGTTTTGAATGATGCAGTGACAAATCTTCTTTAATGAGGAATTAATACCTTGGCTGGCCTTGAGCAATGATCAGCAGATGGAAGATTAACCCTTTATTGTTTGGTCAAGGCGATTCTGAGACCTGGCGTGAGTGTTATCTGTCAACACTTGTTCACTGGTTTTCTGCTGAAGATGTTCAATTTAGTTTACTTTGGATTTTTGTTACTCACAGAGCAGTTTTACTGGTTAATTTAGTGGTCAACAACTTAATGTCATAAATCTTCCTGTAACTGTCTCACCACCACCTGCAATTTATTTGAATTTCCCGCTAAAAGAAGCTTCCTCATTTTCTTTGTGCATAGGAGACAATAGTACATCAACAACACACTCCATAATCACCTCTTTTTAGTAAACTTACTGACTAATTTTAGTATTCCTTATTTTGTTGCTTTTCCAGTGGGAAACACAACAATTGACCTAAACCCTGCTTTGAATTAGTATGTAGTATGGTATCCGGACCTATTGGCAACCACCAGGCTGAAAGTGAAGCAATAAATAGGATAAGAAATAAATATATTTACCGCCTGATACACAACTGCCACCCAATTTGAGATAAATTTTGGCTCTTCTTCACGCAGATTATGTCCATATTACATATAATCTATGGTCAGGACGCATTACATTCCCCTTTTATTTATTAATAATTTCCCCTATTATATATTGCCTTAGTGTAACAGCTCAGTTTAATCATTATACAAAGGTACACTTCCCATTGTTCCTAACAATATGGTAAGGTGGTGTTTGTCTGAATGCAACAGCCATGCCTTGAGTTGTAGTACTGTTCACTCTCCATAAGTCAACATCACAGTTGCACATGCTCACTGACCACAAGCACAGGAAGGAATGGTAATATAAGGAGGAACCTGTCCTTGTACTGACTTGTGCAGTCAGTGAGGATGAACAGAAACAGGGAGAGGACACACTTCTGTGGGGTGTCTCTGGAGAAAGAACAGCTCAGTTTTCTTTTGTTAGGAGATAAGAAGAAGAACAGATAAGTTTCCCCTACCTGTGAAGCCGTCTGGACACACACATTGATAAGAGTTGATCAGATCCTGACAGGTTCCTCCATGTTGACATGGAGCAGACTCACATTCGTCCACATTAACTGAGCAGTTGTCCCCTGCCAATAAAGCATATTAATAAAATTCACATGTATGTCCTTGTCACTTCATTGTGAGTTAATTAACCAATATACCAAAAACCAGAAGGGTTTTTGTTTTAGACTGGATTACCAGTGAATCCTGGCAGACAGCGGCAGATGAAACCAGCTGCCTCTTCATAGCTGAAACTGTTATTGCTGAATTCAGGCAGAATTCCATAGTTTAGGATATCTGATCGCTGGAAACACTCGCCACTATTCTCACAGGGATGTTCCTGACACTCATCTATATCCAGCTGGCAGTTCTCTCCCTCGTAACCTGCAAAAACACACACATGCACATAAATACCACTTCATGTTTACAGATATGTCTGTCTTAATGCAATACTTATATGCTCATAAGTACAGTTAATGGTCACTTTTCTTTTATCCATACAGGCCATGAATTGATCCGGTCACTTACACATACACCAACCCATTTCACACCAACTGTTAGTGAGCCATATACAGCTAACGTCTGTAGTGTAAGTTTTTTTTCAGAATTAAAAATAAAAATAGAAATGCAGGGAGCCAGTTTACAGTTTTTCGACTTTCTTCAAAAAACAACCTAGCGACTATTGTTTTTTTTGGCAGACCTTTTTTTTTTTTCACAAAGTACATGTTAAAGTACATCATTCTTCTACCCACTGTCTATACGATAGCCTTCATAAACAGTTTTTTTAAAACTTCAGGTACATTTAGATGCAATAGTTTGAAATATAGCTAATAGTTAATGTTTAAGCTAATTAGAGTCAGCTAAGCCTTTGATGTCACTGATGTGCAGTTTAGCCACACATCAGAAGTCATCTAGCAACTTTTCAGACATGCTTTAGCTGCTTTCTATTGAAAATATTGGGCTACATTAACAAGGACTGATGATTTTGGCTGCAGGTTGCACAAGAGTGTAAACACAATTTCTTACAGACAGTACAATATTACAGTGACTAATATCTACCCTTGTTTATAGGTATTGCATTTGAAGAACATTTTTTTAAATAAAATTATTTAAAACAAAATTTTTAAGTCTTAAAAAAACCTGTGAAATTTGCACAAGGTACTTTAGAGACATGCACACAACAATGCACACTCACAAACATAATTATGGCAGCAAAATCAGAAAGTCTGCTAACATCTTCACCTTTCACTGTCGCAGTACTCATGCATCACTCTTCATAATTGATCACGATCCTGAAGAATTTAAACTGCTGTTTTAATATAGCTCTGCAATAAATGCTGCATGTTGCAAAGCCCTGCTCTTTAGCCCCATCCTGACCTCTAAACTCAAGGGTCAGATCATTCAATTCCTTTGTTTGGCTTGATTTATGTGTGGGAAACCTCCAGCCTTACAACATTTTCATGTGTGCAAGCTTGTCGTCAGATTGTTTATCTTTTCTTTTCCTGAAACATCTCAACAAAAATTTTCTTTTATGATTAAAGTGAACTGTTCCAGCAAAGCACTTGCTATTACCTATATAATAACCTATATTAAATAGATAACCTATATTAAACAATGGGTGGTAAGTGTTGCTATGTTTGAGAGTTGGTGTATAACAGCTGTAGAGTTGGTGCCCAGAGTAAAGGTCTACCTGGCCAGCAGAGGCAATTGTACTGGTTGATTCCTTCCAAACAAGTGGCTCCATGCTGGCAGGGGTCTGATGCACATTCAGGAATATCCTCATCACAGTGGTCCCCTACAAAGCCTGTCCCACTACAGTCACACTCATAGCTGGAGGAAGGACAAATAAAAACAAAAGCAATGCATCGTCAATAAAAATGGATTGCAAGGCTATGTTATATGACTTAAAAGCAGCAACCATGCCACAAATTGCAATTATAGGATTAGGTGAGCTGACTAAGAGCAAGTGAAATGGCCCCACACACTGCAAAAAAAGAATAGTTGGGTGAACTCAAAATTTCAAGGCAACAAACTTCCATAAAATTTTAAGTTGGACAATTAAACTAAATATTTTAAGTTTTGTTTTTGAGTTTGCTCAACTCTGAATTCTGATTTTTGTCAACTCAACTGTAAGTTGTACTAACTTATGATTTTACATTGTAATAACTTTTAATCCTTACTTCTGCTAACTTCTGCAATGTGCTGAATTGGCCTGATTGTAACACCGCTATGAAATGTCAGCTAATGTTGCAACCACAATTTTGAGTTAGCATTGATACGCTAATGGCTACTCTTGTAGCTGTAACAAGCAGCGCCGCTAGCATCAGTTATCCGCTAGCATCAGTTAGCCGTTAGCATCAGTTAGCCAATAGCTTTCGCTAATGAATTTCACAACAAAGAAATAAGAGTTAGCAGAACTATTGTCCCTTGTTGTGAACCCCAACTTAAAGATATAAGTAATAACAACTCACAAACTTGTTTTTGAGCATACAACTGGGTTCCTTTGTTGTGCTATCTTACATTATTGCCCTAAATGTCAATAATTTATATTTCCAAGTTTTGCCAACTTAAATCACTGTTTTAGGCCAACAAAATACAAGTTGGCTTTTTTGCAGTGCAAGCAGGTGAGGTGTGGTGGGTTACCATTTGTTTTACTCTAGTTATATCTACTGAAATGTTTGTTTGTGGCATGATATAACACAAAGAGAAGAGTTATAATATGTCAGTAGTTTACCTAACAATATCCACCTAAACTGTGCTAACATCAACAACCATCATACTAAACCAAGTAGTCACAAACCCTGTGTGCACTGAAAAGAACAATGGTGTTATTTCTGATGAATTAATCTTTTCTTTTATATTAGGAATGCTGTGTAATTTCTTCTTTCAAAGGTTACATCGTCTCTCTTTAAATATTTAAAGATTATAGAACATTTGGCAAACTACAAAATATGATTCTGAATAGACAGATAGTACCTGTCTGTGATGATTAAGGTTAAGAGAAATCAGACAACCTCAATACAAATTGCGTAAATAAAACAGAATTATTTTACAGTTCACACAATGAAAGTATATGTGCTCATCATTGTGTGTTGACTTTTTGGATAAATACTTAAAACGATAACTAAATTATATGAATAGGTGTTTAGTTGGCACTCAGCTGATCTGGGTGGCATCTTTCAATACATCTTCCTGTCACCATTATTTACTGTTTTCAGGATCCTTTTACATCAATTGTCTGTAAAATCTGATATCCTACCCATCATCCTTACTCCCCGCTGTTCCAATCGTTGCTCCAATGTTTGCTACCAGGTATTCTCAGCACCTCCAGACATTTAGTGACTCATCACAATGGCTCAGAGTAAGTGGATTAATTCTTATCCCTGGTCAACTTTAATGTCTGCCTTACAGCCTCAGACTGACAACAAACTGCTGGATTATACATCGGCCTTACCAGACTCAACATGACACACATAAATAAACACAGGCGGGTTATATTATGGCAAGCCGTTCAGGAAATTATTATATACATGGATCCAAAACCTGAGTATATATATATATATATAAGATATTCAAGATATATGTGTATATATATATATATATATATATATATATATATATATATATATATATATACATATATCTTGAAAGTCTGAGAATACATATATTGAAATTCTGAGTATATATATTAACCTGAGAAAATATATTGAAACCTGAAAATATATATTGAAAGTGTGAGTATATATACTGAAACATGGGAATATATAGCCTATTTAAGGTATGTAAGTTTAAGGTACATTGAAGTTCATATAATTCACATCCACACATCTCTTTTTTTTTAATTTCTGTTAATGATTTTAATGTTCTAACAATGAAGATTTTTTTTACTTTTGCAATCAGCGCTGCCTTAGTATTTTTCCTTTTGAATGCACCTTTATAAAGTCTCAGGTGGTTAACGTCACACCAGCTGACCATCTGCCAACCTGAACAGTACGGGTCTACAGCTTGTTCTAGAAAAGCATGAATTGTCTGTTTTTCAGACCTCATTATTAACTAACTTTGCATTCTGCCTTGCAGTCAGCATGCATGTAGCAGTGTACCTGCTAACCAACGAGGTTGTATTGCGTTTCAAAAGCCCAAATAATAGTAAATGTGGTTGTGTGCAGGCAGTAAAAACATATGTGTGTTTAATCCTACCTGTTGATCCCATCTATGCACTTGCCCTCATTCAAACAGGGAATGCCGGAACATTCATCAATGTTTTCCTCGCAGTCTTGGCCCTGGAAGCCGGCCATGCACTCACACGTGTAAGTGGCGACGTGATCTTGGCAGGTGGCACCGTTCTGGCAGGGATGCACCTCACACTCATCGATCTCCACCTCGCAATTAATCCCTACAGGGGACAAAGCAGGGATGGCAGTTGGCCAAGGAGTGAGATTGGCAACACACCTAATTATCTTTACACGGTACAGATACAACACAATAGCACTGACACTGCCAAGAGCTCAACTACAGACGGACAACAGAAACACAGACTAATGCTACTTTAACAGAGCCATGCAACATCTTTCATATAGGTACAGTATGAACCAATCTTACTCTCCATACAAAAATAAAAAATAATCATACTATCTGTACTGACTATACTAATACACATTCAAAGATTGAGTGACTTTTTAAATCATAAAAAATATACATTTTTGATCATTGATAAAAGCAAACTGTGAGGAGTCCCAAGCACACCCACTTTTGATTACAGTCTGGTTAAGATTATTGTTATAGGAAGTATTTCCTTCCACAAGCAACTAAACTGTATAACACCCCGCTGTTATATATAACATTATCTATCTATCTATCTATCTATCTATCTATCTATCTATCTATCTATCTATCTATCTATCTATCTATCTATCTATCTATCTATCTATATTATATTATATATTGTACATAGTTTGTGCTATGGCTATGGTAGGTTATGGTTAGGCAGTTTATACACAACAAATATTGTTGTTACAGTAAAATTAAAAAAAGGCAAGATTAAATTTAAGTCTCTGACACAAATGGGGGCCAAATGCCCTCCACACTCTGACTTTTTGATTACATAAAGGGCACATTACTTCCTGTATTGCTACTAAAAACTAGTGCTGGTACTGAATCATCTGATATGGACCTAATTTAAACAGATAAAGGGACTGAAATGTAAATCTAACCAGAACTCCCATTTTGGAACACTACCCTTTCCCATGTTGTATGGGGAAGGCCAGCCTGTCATAACCCTGACTCACCCTGACAGAGGCTTACCTTTGAAGCCTGGAGCGCAGTCACAGGTGTAGTGATCCATCTCATCTAGACACGTGCCATTGTTTTGACAGGGTCGAGAGGCACACTCGTTGATGTCCAAGTCACAGTGGTAGCCTTGAAATCCAGGTACACAGAAACACTGGTAGGCATTAACCCCGTCTTTACAGATGGCTCCATTATGACAGGGCTCAGACTGGCATTCATCAATGTTGTCCTCACAGTTTCTCCCCTCATACCCAGCAGCACACTGGCACCTGTGCCCATAGTCAGGGATGTCCGTACAGATGCCTCCATTCTGGCATGTTTCCTCCAAACAAGTAGTCACATTTTCCTGGCAGTCCTCTCCTCCCAATCCCAGGGGGCAGTGGCAGGAATACCCATTTACTCCGTTGACACAATTTGATTGAATGCCTTTGCAGGGGTTGCTCCGACACTCGTCTATATCCTGTGTGCAGTTAAGCCCTGTGAAGCCGTCCGGGCAGTGGCAGGTGAATTCGTCAGTCCCAAGGTTGCTGGTACAGTTGGTGCAAGGTGCCAAGATACAGGCGTCATACAGCTCATCACAGTTATTCCCCATGTACCACACCGGCCCTTTGGGGCACAGGCACACATAGTCACCCAGGTGGTCAATACAAGTGGCATTATTTTTGCAGGGAGATGACAAACACTTGTCTGCTGCTGCTGTGCATAGTAGGCCTGAAATGAAAGACAAATTTGCAATTAAAGATGGAAAAGCGACCACTTTCTTTTAACCCCTAAATCCCACACAAGGTTGAAATTTTAATATTGCATATATACCTTTGTCTATACTATTATGCAAGGTAAGTTAACCTCTCTTTTAAAGACCTTTTTTGGTGGTTGTGGGCAGTGGATGTTTAGGGGGAGAGATAGCAGGTGTGTCAAGTTGTTCTGCTCAAAAATATCTAATTAAAATGACTTAATGAATTAATTATTTATTTATTGAAACCTATTATTGTGCAAAAAGGGTCATAACATTAGGGTACGTTTTCTAAAGTCTCACATTCGGTTAATAATGCAATTTTTTTCATATTGAGAATGGATTAAAATGGTCAGGAAAAACCCTCCAGAATATTACATCAATATACCAAGACCTTTGGAACAACATAGAAGAATCCATGCTGTGATTTGGGTTCAAAAACTTTGGTCCTTCTGGAGATTTATGTATTTTCAGCGACTGGATGACGAGCACTTCTGTTCTACAAACTGCTGAGAAACCACCTTATTGTCAATATACACAGGAAAGCTGCACATCCTCTGAATGCTCTAGGTCTCTATTTTGAGCTTTTAAAGTTTCATGAGGCTGTGATTATCCTAGAGGTCACAGCAGCTCATTTTATACAGTGAGGTCCAGACTCAAGAAATGCCCTCACTGTTATGAACTGGCTACTACTGATGACATCATCATCATCCCACATGAAGAAGACTGGGCTCATTGAATCCACAAGAGTCTCAGCTTTCCAGTGATACCCAGTTTATGTATTTCAAAGCCAATTTAGGGACCTCAGTGTGCACAAATATTCAAATACAGTAGGCGGAAATAGCAAATTTGTACTACATAAGAAAAAATGTGTGTTTTGCCTTAAACTGCATGTAATAAAGTCGGCATGTATGTAAAGAGGAGACTTGTGGGAACCCAGAGAGCCTACTTTTCATCCAGATAGCATGACGTCAGAGGTCACATGACCGCTTTGAAAATCGTCAAAAAAGACAACTTCCTGTCTGACTCTATAGACCCGTCCTTAGGTCTTCTAGTTTCATATGATACTATCTTCAGTATACTCCTAAAAATGAGCTAGCTACGCCTTCCGAAAAAAATGTGGCATATCATTCCACATCATTAATACAATTGTTTGACATGCATGATATAAGACTTATATAACATATTGGGTGTATCTTATGAATGTTTTCATTGTGGGAATGCTGCTTTCAGGTAGTGAATGGAAAACTATCTTCAAAGCCTCTCAAACCTACTCCACTTTTGAATGCACACACTTGAACACACTTTCAGTTACAGACTTAATACTTAAAACATTAAACAGGTCTTTGAACTTTTCAGGTCTAAATCAAATTATTTTTCATGTATATTATACTTTTGAATTACGCAGTTTATGTTTTATGCTTTTTTCAGACCTTTTCTGAGTTTATAATGGGTGTGTATTGCACTGCTTTTATTTATATTATTTTATATGAGAAGTTTAATATTGAAATTGTTGGTTGTGTTATGTTTAAAGCCACATTCTGTGATGCACACAACGTCTTGACTCTTCACTGGTACATGCAGGTTGAGTACATTCAAGGAAGACCATTCCTCATGGTTTTGTGCATCTACAACAGCCTGAAGCTTTACAGCTGCTCCTAACAATATTTTAGTAAAAGAACACTTCTAAAATGACTAATGTGAAACAGGTTGCTGACTGTTATTATTAAAACTATTTACCAAATCTGCAGTTCCCCTCAGCTCTTTAGAGTGTTCACTCTCACCTATCCCATTAACTTTGTTTCAAGTAGAAACAGGCAGCTATTTTCATTGGAACATCTTTGACAAACTCACAGTACGCATCCAGCACCAACAATACATACAAATAGCAGCTAGCTAGTGAACACAAGTATATAAATGCACATGCCAGATTAACATTGATTTATCACACTACTCATATCGCATTTCAGTATTAATACAGTTTCTTACATTCCTGTGTTTAACATAAATAGACCATAACCAATCACAACACAACAATTACATCATCCAAATGTAATTAAAAGCTTCCTCCTAACTAAAACCAAAATTGTGCCTCCAAAAGTAGGCTACAAACAAAAGAAACATTGCACACTCAAAACTGTGGATGGCCAATCTGATCTCAGGGTTGGTTTCTGCAATATGTCCACTTCTGGAACATTTAAACTTAACCGTATTACATTGGAAACATTGCAAAAAAACACTACAATAATTGTGTTTATTTTAAGTATGTTTTTCAAAAGTGTTTAGGTTTTAAGTGTGAGGCTCCAAGGTGCTTGAGCCACAAAGATGACAAAGCCACATTTTCTGAGGACAGATGGAGATGGATATACTCAGGATAAATATTATGAAGGAGGATTGGCTGTTCCAGCTGTCAGTCTTTTTGCTCAATCAGGTTGTAAGTAGTTAGTTTAATAAAATAAACAACTTACAGTCAGCTACTATGAACAAAAGGGTGATTAGGGTCTTGCAGCTATATATATTTATATATATACGTATATATATATATCTATATATATACGTTTGTTCACTATGATTGGATGACCAGCATTTTCACTCATAAGCTTTAGCGGCATTACCCTCCAGCTTACACAGTGGTCTACCTAGACCTTTCACCATAAATGGTGCTAAAGGTGACAAGCCCCTCTTTCCTCTGGACTTAAGGTCACAGCAGATGGTGTTGAAAGTAAACTTATTACATGACAGAGCTAGCAGCTGTCAGTGTTGACAATGAAAGTTTCTCTCATTGCTGTTTGTATACAGCTTGGGACTTCAGACCTTGATGTGGAGAGCAATAGTGATATGACTAACCTGAAAAATCAACCCAGTCTCACGGCAGTTCGTGAAACTGTCACAAAATTAAACAATCTAATTCGTGCGCATCGAAAAGATTTTACAAAACAATTTTGTGCTGCTCAGGACGACTTTAAAACTAATGTATTTCAATAGGAAGCATCTTTCGTGCTTGCATCACGTATTTTACAGCTGTGCGGTCGAGGTTCTGATGATCGCATTTATGTGTTTTTAATGTCTTAATAGACGTTTATAATTCAATATCTTATCTTTCTGTAATTTATAGGTCCCCGAAGAGCACTGTTTTCATGTGTAGGCGGCACATATGACAGAAAAGTGGTTCTTTCGCGTCAGAATGTATTAATTTATTATTATAATGTATACTGATCATTAACGATACTGCAGAGTTGTGTAGTTGTCATCGCTAAGAAATATTTCTGCTTCTTTTCCGAGAAATATCGTAATTTCATTGGTTTGTTGCGTGAATTTACACTACAGCTCCCATGAGTATCAGCGGCCATTGCTGTGGTGACGACACCAGCTTGTAGTATAACCATAGACTGTATAAATAATGGACGTAGTCACCGTATATAAATAATGGTATAACGTTTTAAATTGCGGATGTCGTCAATGGCGAAATACTGCCCTGTAGCAGTTATATTGAAATAAAGAAAGTTATGTGTATAATAACAATCGACCAGCCACAAACAGTACAGGAAACAGAATTTGAAGCTTTCTGATTGGCTGATCTGGCCCAGATATGTGAACATAATTTGTACTTTTCATTTGTACCTTTTAAAGCCAGCACAGTTAGAAATGAAAGCTTTTATATTTAGGGTAAGATACATTTAATTGTAAGATGGACATTATTACACGTCGCGCGCAGCACCACCTGCAGGCGACTGCACATTTCAGCAGCTTCCTGCGGGGACCAGCTCATTGCGCTCACACTACTCTCCAGGTAAGACGTGCGCTCATAATGCTCTGCTGCATGTGTGGCCGAAATGTCATTAATGATGCCGTTCTTTGACATAACTTGCATGGTTTATTCATTAGGCCAATTATTCAAAGCCTGGTCGATAGTTTGGACTTCATCAGGAACATACATTTGACAGTTTTTTATTTTTCACTGTGAAATTAGGCCTGCTGACTAGCTAACGTTCAACATAAGCTAGCGCAAGCCTTAATTTCTATCAGGTGAAAGGAAGCATCGACCTTTTAAAGAGTAGAACGTGACTGTGGGAGCACGACTAGCCGTCTTTTTCTCTCATTTTGGTTTTGCAGGCTCGGACGTGCCAAATACTGTTCAAATATGAAAGTGACATAAAACAATATTCACTGTTGAGTGGTTGGTGAATTATACATTTATCTGTCTGTGGCTGGTTCCTTCCCAACCTGCATGAATGTGAATATGAATGACAATATTAATTTAGCCTGACCGGCCTGCTCCACATGCCATTTAGTCAAAGTGAGGAAAACCCATATACTGTATCTTAATAGGGAAAACACAGACGATATTACGCGCCTTTAACAGTTTTACAGGAAGTGGACAACCCTGAACTTCCTGTCTTTTACCGTAATTACTGAAGACGCAACAGAAAATTACAATTCCTTCATTCAAATACACATTGCAACCATTTCAATATTGATATAGGCCCGACTGAGTAGTAAATTATTACTTGTAGGCCAATCAGGATTACGTTATCAGATTACAAAAGAGTAGTAACTAGAATATGTGTTAAATATTTGATAACACCTTTTTTCTCCAGTTTTCTCCACTCAGCAGTGGCCCTGGTGAGAGACAAAAGAACGGTCTAGAACAGTGGTTCTTAAATGGGGGTATGCATACCCAGGGGGTACGTGAAGGCACTCCAGGGGGGTACGTGAGATTTTAAAATATACATTTAAAAAGTAGCATCCATGCAAAAATCCTTTAAAAATAATTATTTGATAAATATTTTTATTTAATTTAATTCTCCTAAAAACCCAGAGTCTCCCCCATACCAGGATGGTTCGACCCAACCTGTCATATGCCACCTGGCATCACCTGTCAATCACTTGAAAACTCAAAGATGGAGTCGTGGTTGAAGCGTAGCAGTTATAGTTTTAAATGATTATATGGTCAATGTTTTTACTACATTAGTTTGAATCACTACATTTTAGTGATGAGAAATATTTACAATGAATTTAGTCATGGATTATTAACATTTAAAATGTTTGTTTTTTTAAATGTTTGAATTTTGTATGTTTTTATCAGTTCCAAAGTTTAATAAAACAGTCACTGATGGCACAGCGCTCTGTTTTTAAGCCTTTTTTTTTTTTCAACCAAAAATGCTTTGCCCTGGTTAGGGGGTACTTGGCTGAAAAAATATTTCACAGGGGGTACATCACTGAAGAAAGGTTGAGAACCACTGGTCTAGAACATGCAAAATGCCTATTATAGCCATTGAAAATGTTTTGAGATGTTTACATAAAAAATATATTTTTTTATTTATTTTTAAATTATATTTATATATTTTGTATTTGGTAACTGCATTAACTTTCTCTGTTCTCTCTGCAGCTACGTCCAACCAACACGCAACAACACACAACTCATCCGACATCCACAGCACAAAACCAACGGCACTTTTAAGAGCCAATCTCTATCTGTCTCTCTGTCTATATTTCCAACCATCTCTTTATCTTTACCTCTGTCTATCTCTCAACCTGTTTGTCTATCTAGCCCTGTCTGTCTGTCTGTCTCTGTCTTTTATACAGAATCTGTCTGTTTGTATATTTGTATTACTCGTCTGTCTGTTGCAATGACCTACAGATATACCACTGACCCAGAAAATCCCTACTACAAAGATGAGAGACGCAGGACTGTTTTAATGCATTTAGACCACACTCTAGCTGAAGCCCGGGTAAGTATTTAATATATCTCATTCATTGTGTACTTGAACAGATGGGTGACAAAGTGCACAGGGCACTAGGGCTCATTCAATGGTTTGATTGTAAATGATGTGAATAATATGCTATGGCGTTCACAATCACCACATCTAAACACCCTCTCCTTGCATCATTAAAACACCAAATGAGGGAATATCTTTTTCAAGAATGCTGTTCATCCCTTGAGATATGTACAGTCAAAGCCATTTTGCATTAAAGCTATTCAATTCCTCAGTAACACACTATAGCCGTGTTTCCTTTAGGGGGAATAGTGGCCACCAGGAAAGTCTCAGGCCACACACTCTCAAAAGTCCACTCACTCTGCGTGTCTCCATTACAAAAAGGCCCCCAGAGGGATTTACGAGACTCCGGAGGTGACGTATGGTTTTCGATCGTCGCGATGGATTAAACACGTGAGATGCAACTGTGGCCGCCGTGGCTAACTGTGCACAAAGTCAGCAGCTGATCATAAACAAAACAGCATGGCTAATTAACCGGCATCGCTAACTGTGCACAGAGTGTCCGGTGCTTGTTGTAAATAAACAGAGATCGCTAAGTGAACACCTCCTGCAGCATCAGCACATACACACTGTACTGCTACAGAGCTAACTGTTAGCCGGCTCTGTGACTGCAGCTGGGAGAGACTGCTGCAGGAGGAATGTGCCGCTTCGACTCGTTCTTATTCCTCTTAATGAGCCGCCGGTTCCCGCAGCTCCTTAAGAATTGCAACAAAGTCGCTAAGTTGTCAACACTGCTTCGCTCGCTTTTACAAATGGCGCTTGTTGCTGTGGCGTGGAGTACTACGTCACATCCTGCTTAGTGATCCACCCAATCAGTAACCAGGCTTTTTTCAGGGGAGAAAAAAGACCCTGCTCTTCGACAGGGACGAAAAAAGTCAGACAAAAGACCGCTCCGGACTGCTCGTATTCAAATTAGGGGCGTTTCGGCGAGTGAGACCCGCCTCAGTCCGGGTATTGCCCGGTAGTGGAAACAGCCCTTATGTTGGGGTTTCCTTTCATTTTCCTTTATTCGTCACCTATCTTTTGGCTTTTCATTATTCAGTATTTAATATCAGTCGTACACAATTTTTCATTTCAACACACAGAGAAGATCTGAGGAGCGGAAACGAGCACGCTCTGGAGGAGACCCTCCTAAGAACTCTAAAAGGGTTAGTGCAGGAAGAGGCAAGCCCAGGGGGAGGCGTGGAGGGCGACGTCATGCCTCAGCCTCAGGTTGGTATCTGAATTTGAATTAATTTTGAATTGTATGAACTTTTATTTGTATGAATTAAATAAATGGTGGACTAAATCAAATCAGAACTTATTGTTGAGAGTTTAAAATACTCCCATCTATAAAAATACATATTAAAAATAGAAAAAAAATGTGCAGTGGCATTACAGTAACATTACATTACCAAGTACTTAACATATTATATCTGTTTTTATGAATTGTTTGAGTATGTAGATTTGAAGAATTATGAATGCAGTGATAACCTAACCTGTTCTTGTTCCTCTATGCACTATTTTACAGTCACATGCCCAGCTGAGTGCTCCATCTCATCCAGTGTGGAGGTTCCATGTACTGAACCCTCAGCACAGCTAAATCCTCAAGAGGAGTTTGGTAAGTCATAGTGATGAATTTAGGTTTAAGTTAAAATTTAGGTTTTAAACATGAACTGAATAGTTGCCTCTTTATTTTTCATCCAGACCACCAGTCTGTCCATCTGTCAAACACATTGGATCAGAGCAAAACAACAACTCCTGGCCTTATTGCCAAAAATATGTTGTGTATGTTCATGCTTCCCCCAGTCCGTAACTATCTGACCATTATTAACTTGTGCACACAAGAAATATAGATCTGACTTAACACCCTCATGGTCTTCAGAGGATTAAACATCCTGGAGACATTATTTACTCTCTTCTTGAGCTGAAACCTGCCAAAATATTAACTTTGATTTCAAGGTATCTAATGGTTGAATTTCCAGGGAATTAGTTTTAATTTTTAAATGTTTCAATTACAAGTTGATGAAGACTTCTTTTTAGGAAAGTAACACAGTATAAATGCAAGACTAGTAGTAACCTAAATCAGCAGGGTCTATGGCCACAAGTTGCAATTTACAGGACGATAGCATGTTCAATTTCCCATTTTTTGAGTGAGTGGAGACATCATTATTTGACTTGGTTGAGAGTGAGTAGACAACAAGCAGGCAACAACACTGCAAAAAAAGAAAAGTTGGGTAAATTCAAAATTTCAAGGCAACAAACTTCGATAAAATTTTAAGTTGGACAATTAAACTAAATATTTTGAGTTTTGTTTTTGAGTTTGCTCAACTCTTAATTCAGATTTTTGTCAACTCAACTGTAAGTTGTACTAACTTATAATTTTACATTGTAATAACTTTTAATCCTTACTTCTGCTAAGTTCTGCAATATGCTGAATTGGCACGATTGTAACGCCGCTATGAAATGTCAGCTAATGTTGCGACCACAATTTTGAGTTAGCATTGATACGCTAATGGCTACTCTTGTAGCTGTAACAAGCAGCGCCGCAGTTAGCCGCTAGCATCAGTTAGCCGCTAGCTTTTGCTATGAATTTCTCAACTTTCCTGCATTTCACAACAAAGAAATAAGAGTTAGCAGAACTATATCCCTTGTTGTGAACCCCAACTTAAAGATATAAGTAACAACAACTCACCAACTTGTTTTTGAGCAGACAACTGGCTCCTTTTGCTGTGCTAACTTACATTATTGCCCTCAATGTCAATAATTTATATTTCCAAGGTTTACCAACTTAAATCACTTTTTTAGGCCAAAAAAAATACAACTTGGCTTTTCTGCAGTGAACAAGCATACTTCCTGTAGGGGTAATTGTGTGTACTTTACATTGGCTACCATTAGCTAATAAGGTAAGGTTGAAGCAGAAAAACCCTAATTATTGACTTTAGGATACATTTTACTGCTCCTAAATTCAGCTTTTCAGTTGTTATAGGTATTTGCAGATTATGCTAGTTTTTCTTTCAAAAATTACAAAAGCTGGCTTCAAAATTCTTCTCTAACCAGTCTAGGCTAGATGGACCACATGTGTGTCAACCAGGTTTTTTCACCCTGTATTTTCTAACAAGATGAGCACCCACACAAATGCATGGAAAAATGATACTGTAGAGTGCTTTGTGTAAAATTGTCAACAAATAATGTGTTGCTCTGATGGCAAGTCATCTTCAAAAACAAAACATCTCAGCAGTATTTTATTTTTCCTGCAACACCTGCATTTCTCATTTTACACTGCATCCACTTTACACACTCCTTTTCCTCTCACAGCATATGCTATCACTTCCTTCATCTTCCTCCTCACAACAGTCTTTCACTTCTCCTCCCACCATGTTGAAGCTTTCCATACCTGATAAATCCAGATAAATGCAGTGTTGTTTGTGCTTCCTCTATTTTAATTTGAATGCTAGTCCCAGAATAGTATTTATAATCTAAACTGAAGTTTACAGTGTTAGAATGAGGTGAAGTGCAATCAGACCACAGTCAGTGAATTTATGATGACTGTAAATCTTTTCTGGTGCTCTTTGGCTTTAGAGAAAAGGCTTTCCACTTTAGATGGTTTTGAAAATCTAACTTTTAATCATAATTTGATTTAATTACATTTCAAATGTATTTATCAATCACATTTGCATGGAAAAGGTGCAGTCAAAGTATAACAATTCCTCATTCCACAGCATAAATACTTTAGTTCTGGTCAAGTATATCCCAGCTCTTAGGCACAAGGGTTTGAGCTTAATGCTAACATCACAATCACAATGCCCACATATGTTTGCAGGTAATATTAACATGTTCACCACTTTAGCCTGCTATGTGAGTGTGCTGACATTTGTGTGCTGACTAGGTGAAAACTATGTGGATCACCAAAGTTATCACAACTTATACTGAGGAGGACATGAAAGTCTGTACAAAGGGCACTCAATCCAGTAGTTGGTGATTTCAGTTTCGGCCAGCACCCAGCTGCTTTAATATCTACCCTTTTTATATATGTGACTGTAAAGCATACCAGAGAGAACAATTGTGAAAATTCAACATCAATTTATATGCAAGTGTGAACATGTGTTTGACAATAACATTGCATACTGTTACATAAAGTTGAAATCGTGACAGGAAGCCTTTTTTTCTGTGAAGGATGTTAATGCTGTAAATCAATATCAATATGCCATTTCTCACAAGCTGAGCTAAATGCTACAGAATGTGTTAACTGACTGTTTCTTTCTCCTTATTTCAACCTAAGCTGTAATGTGTTATACAGAACTGTCATTAACTCCGCCAAAGAGATCACATTGGCTGTCTGTCTGTCTGTCTGTCTGTTTTATGAAACTTTGTGGAAGGGTGTAGCATGGACTAAAGAAGGAAGCCATGTAGATAATATTAGATTCAACGTCTTTTCTTAAAGAAGGGGTCCATTATTTTTTTATTTTTTTATTTTTATTCATTTTTTTAATTTTTTTTATTTATTTATTTTATTTTTTTATTTTTTTCTTCTGTGTAATTCTGTATCTTTGCTGTAGTGTTCCCTGTATTTCTGGACAAACCATTTGTGTTTTACTGTCAAAAGGGTGTTTTCCCAAGCCATTCTGAAAACTTCTCCCCCTGTGATCCAGCCAGTGTGTGTTATCTAGCTGTTATCTATGCTTTCTCCCCGGAAGTGGCTGGTCTAATGTTACCGCCACCTTGTTCAGTTTGTTTGTGTTGTGGTGATTTTTGGATCTAATTAACATTGCATCCATAGCACTATATTCTTTTTTGTCAAGGCTGAGTGGGTATTTCCATTTCAAAAACCCAGAAAACAATGTTGAATGTGTCTGAGCACCAAAAAAGCATGTGTTAAGGTGTTATTTTATCCTGTTTCTCATCAACATGTAATGGACACAAAGGAAAAGCAGTCTTAACAAACAAAACTTCCACACAGATTAGTCTTTTAGGAGATAGTCTGTTATGTTTTCTCATTGTTTTCACTCCCTTTGGCCTCCTTAGTGAGAGAAAGCTAAGATCTTTCCATGGACTGGCATGGAAAGTTGATCTTACTCTGAACCATTAACTTTAACCTGTACTGCCTGTAATCTCATGAATCCTGTTGGAGAGGGCTGACAGTGAGGGTCTCCTCACTCTTCACCCCTTCATCTGAACCCAGTCAACCCTTCACACATTCCAGGGAGTAGATAACAGCTCCTCCTAACCCCTCACCCATTACTGAGCACTTAATAGATCATGGTTATGGCCAGACAGGGTTTGTCCCTGGCACTGACTGGTACCAGCATCTCAGTTTAACAATAACACTGAGCAGAGCCACTGACTAATAGCAGATAGAATGATGTCAGGATCAAACTGCTCTCCAGAGTCCTCACAGACGCTCTTCGATATGAAGCGGGGGTCAGATTTACATATAATGCTGTTGCTCCATCTCTCTTTGATGGAGTCTACTTGGTAAATGTATCTGCCAAACTACCAACTACCAAAATTGAAAGGCAGGAAAAGCAGCCTGACCAAATTTTCTCATCAAATTCTTTTTTTTCCATTCTAAAGAAGCGCATAATTGGCAAAATGTCACATTATGGAATTAAGTCTACATTGCATGTTTATTAATCTAAATGACTTATGCCTCCTAGTCACGTTAGTTTATTTATTTGCAGGCTAATGTTTAGGAGGTCCAATGCAGTAGCATTTAAGAACACAATGAGCCAAACTGTTCAAAATATCTAATTGCGATTAATGGCATAAATGTCCATAGCTAACTGCAAATGTATCCTGAGTCAGTGGCACAATTTTTAGGTAACTAAAAAGGATTGCTGAGTGAAGTTCCCAGTGAGTGCAACAATCTTAGTATTTCCCAAATCCTCCATGACTTGTGCTTTCTGTTTTTCATACAATTTGTTTCATTGTTCATACAGATGGTGGCTCTCTAAGCAATTCATAAGTATAGTAAAGTAGTTGGATGTGATTTGAATTATTTCCACTATGTCCTGGTGCAAGCTAGGTGTTTGTGGCTAACTGGAGAATCTACATTAGCTGTGTGCTTGGCTAGAAAATTAAGTTAAACATCTTCTTGATAGACCCATCTAGCAGAGCCTTGTAGAATATACCTTTTTCTTAACCCTTGCTGCTTAGTTTCCATTTGCAGAAGCACCTTATTATCACATAAAGTTTGTCAGGCCTATAAAATACCCTTTTATGGAATTTGTGTTTTGCAAGATATGTCAGAAATTAAGTCAGGCATTGCTGGGCTTGTACAGTAGATAAGTTGTATGTGTAAAACACAATTTTAACACTGGTCATTGCACCCAATGGTCAAGAGAATTGGGGCAGTGGAGGTCACTCTTTAAACAAGATACATTCTTATTTATTCTAAATAACTAAATCTAAAGTTTTTTTTTATCTTGGTAAGAAACAAATCATTTTCAGTGCACTCATGGCCGGGCCAGTTCATCGCTGCTTGCAGCTTTAATTTATCTTGTTTTAAGAGTTAATTTCTTATTTTAAGCATACAACATGCTTATTTCTAGATTTAATCTTAATTTAAGAAATCTTGTCAAGTGAAATTATCTGTCCATGCAGCAAGATAATTTCCCTCAGATTTAGTGTTTTTATCTTGTTTTTAGACACCCCTTTTTTGCAGTGTGTAAAGGAAACAGTGTGGTGTTTGATAGCAAATGTTACAGACTCTTAAGTTTAACTGTCATGCATGTGTGCTAGCTAATAATAAAGGCTAGTTGAGGAGTACAAATTTGAATCATTGAGTCAGGTGCAAATTAACTGGATTTATCAAACACTGACAGACTACATCATTGAGTTGGGCCATTTCTAATCATAGCCGTTAATGAATTTATCAGATTTTATTTGCAGTATGGTCAGTGATAATAGCTACTTCCCACATTCCAAAAATAGTTGGGACGCTGTGAAAAAGAACGTAATTATTTGCAAATCCTTTTTGACCTCCATTCAGTTGAATACAGTAAAAAGACATATAAGATATTTAATGTTAAAACTGTTGTTTGTTTTTTGTAAATATGAACTAAATATGAACTTCTTTGGAACCAAGTTGTAGTTATAGCTGTCTTGACTTGAGCTATATGCTGCTGCTGGATGGAGCCATGATCTGCTTAATGACCAATAACAAGAAACATTACCCAACATGATGTGATGTTATGTTGATGAAAATCTCAAATATGATGGATTATTGTGGGTCTTGCTATCCCTGTCCTATTGACTTCAAAAGTGACACCATAGTGGCACCAATTCAAAAATTTGGTCTTTCTATTGGATTTGTTGGCAACCTAAGCCCTTTATGACATTGGGAGAACAAACTTTTTAATGTTACCAAACCTAAACTCTAAACTTAACCACAATAACCTCCCAAAACAAGTACTGTGCAAATGTGTGTTTTTGCATGAATCTGTAAGCAATTGAGTTCATCGCATTGAGAATATGTTACACTGACAACATTTGTGTCAATTAAGAGGCTCCTGTAAGCCTCGAAATACCATGTGTAATGAGATAAAGACCGTCTGAAATGAGATAAAAGTTTTTCATTTGTTGCAGGTGCAAAAGCAGAGGGAGAGCTAGAGAAAGTGTTTACCCCGAGTCACGAAAACAGCAACACAAAGCCAGCAGAGAGTCTCGCTGCTGGGCAGAGGAAGCAGCAATGCTATGAATCACAGAAAAAGGGAAGCCCCTGCCTAACGCACAAGTTGGGCTCAGAGGAATTTTATTGAATCACCACAAGAGACTAGCAGCCCTGCCTGAGTTCATCTTTGTGCTCCAATGGCTCCACAGCAGGTGGCTGCTCTGCTTTATACAAAAAAAATGCACAAATCCCCTCTGAATCAGTCACAGTTACACACTGAGTCACTGAGAGACGTACATCATTTGTCTCCCGTGTAATCTCCTACAAAGACTGCTTCATTTCTACCACAATGTGTTTGTCTAGTTTGGGAGCAAATTATGTGTTGTTGTTTTTTGTAACTTTTCTTTGAGAAATGAGTTATAAAGCTATACATTAAAATGACAATGAACACATAATCAGTATGTTTTTTGGGGTATCAAGAGTAATGAGGAATTTCGAATAAGTAGTAAAGTGCTTTTTTTTCCTTAAGAAAGTGCCACGCTAAATTGCTAGGTTAAGCTTTGCAAACATTTACTGTGGATGCTTAAACCCCCATATTTTTCATATTTTCGGTTAAGAGTTCTCAACTATCATTAGAGCAAATCTTCCTCGACTTAGTCATCTGGAGATAGCAGCCCTTAACATGCACAGTGGATGCTTCAACTGGTCTTTTTTCTCATTCCTAAACAGCTATTTATCTTTTTTTTTATTAGTTTTTTGGCCTTTTTTCTTCTTTATTCTTTTATTATTAGCAGTAGAGATTCAGAGTGAAAGGGGGAGACAGAGGGGAAGACATGCAGGAAAGGGCTCCAAGCCGGATTTGAACCCCGGACCACTGCGTTGCAAAGACTAAGCCTTAGTGGTATGCACTCTACCGATGAGCCTCTGGGACGCCGCCCCCAGGCAAACCCTGTTCTCCTCATCCTCAGCATCATTTGGACTTTATTCTGTGTTTTTGGCTGCAGTATTTATCTTTAAATTCTTAAAAGCACAGAGTGCCAGGTCTCTTACCATGCTCCTTTAAACCCATCACTCCTTCCATTCAAAGCTAAGACAAAAAAGCTGTGTAGCAGTGCAGCTGGACGCTCAGCTCGTTACTATGGTGATCTTTAACAATGCCACCCTCAGCCAATCCCTGCTGCTGGTCTGCCACAGTTAAAACTGCTTCAGACGCTTCACACAAATGAAGGGCGCGGGAAAAATGGGTCAACAGGGTTTCATAAGGTGGTGGGGTCGACCAAGAAGCCCCCACACACACTCCCATACCCCAGCTACAGATTTATCACACATGACGGAGTTAGAAGGAAGCCAGGTACTTGTTCATTATCTGTTATGAATCACTGGGTTGTAATGTGGTTTAATGTCTCTCAAGGACTGACTAACGGACACATAAAACACTTGAGAAATAAATTAATTAAAAAATATATTATGTTGATCACTTGCTTCCAACACACTAACATGTTTACAATAGTGTATACAAAAGATGATGAGGCATCAGTTAGTGTTGAAAGCTGGATTTCAAACTTTGCAATTAACAGTAACTACAGGTGACTCTTTATCTTATTGGTCCATAATTTCCTAATCATTTCCTAGAAAGACTCTTAAAAATAACTTTGGAATGCAAATTTGGTATTGATGGCAGGTAAAATGTGTAATTCATTGTTCATTTATTATTGGGTACTTTATTTATTACTCATGCAGTTTTTCTCCATATATAAAACTATATGGTTGAGTGATTTTACATTTTTGGATTTTCAACTTAGCTGCTGTGCACTGACTAAAAGGCTCACCAGGTCACGATAGTCATTTGTTACAGAACATAAATTGGAAGTGTACCAACTGAGCACTTTTCACAGTGTATGTTCCCCTAATTTGGAATTAAATGATTCTTTCGAGGAGACTTTTTGGAAATTGTGAGAGTACAGGCATATAACATAAAGTTTACTTCTACAACATGGTCCTGTCATGGCTCTAAATACATATCAACATATTATAGCCATGCAGCACAGCAGGATTGAATACATATATAGTACACTTTACACACAAGCATGAGAGACAGTTACAATTGTGGATGAGACTGTGTTATTATTTTTTTCCCACCTAAAATAGTTCCTTCTCTCATGTATGGTATATGTGTATTAGGGTGCTGTGTTTACATTTGTGCTGTAGTAGTACATTGCACATGTTGAAGCCTTACCCAGTTTGAACATCATCATGGTGATCAGCACTGTCCTCTGATATCTGGACCAAACTCTTCCAAACTCCATGGTAAAACAGGGTGCTGAAGCTTCCGGTCAGTGTAGAACAATACTGTCAGTCCACAGGTTCTGCCTCCAGCACACCGCAGTGCTCCATCCGAGCTGCTCCGAGTTAGCTGCTGAAAGTGGGCTCCAGCACCCACATGCCTGACTACTGGCTGTGAGTGTGTGTGAGTCTCTCTGGAGACCAAGCTGGGCAGGAGTAAAGCAGAGTAATCACCCCAGCAGCGAGCGGGGGCAGGAAAACATGAGCTGGATTACTGGATTGGACTCTGGTTCACTGATTGTGTCTCACACACTCTAGACCAGTTGAGAACTTTTCATTGTTTTAAGAATTTGTCATTGTACACACATGCACTTAAATCCAGAGTGACATCCCACACATGGACAGCTGCAACTAACTACGACTCAAAACTTTTCATGATTTCTGAAGCGTCTGATTATTTGCCTAAATAAAAGATTAACTGCTTGGTCTGCAAAATTTTAGCAAAGCCAATGGTGATGTCATAATACGGTAGCTTTGGCTGTAGTGAGTCCAAAATAGAAAGATATTCAGTTTCCTTTGACATGAAATGAAAAAAGCAGCATATCATCACAGTTGAGAAGCCGGCTCTATAGACTATTGATATATTTCTTTAAAAAACAACTTTTACAAATAATCTTTCAAATAATGAGCAATTATAATCCGAACTTGATGGCCATCAACTAATTGCTTCATTTATCTACATTTTGTGCAACAAATTGGTGCTCTGAATAGTTGCTTCAATAAATGCATGCACTTTCTTCCATGTAACACTCCAAATATCTTTGATATATAGTGAAATACAGATTAATTATGAATCAAATGGAATTAGATTAACACAGCCATATTTAGACTTCATTCAGGTCAGAAATGTCCAAAGCACATCTTTCCTAACCAAATGTTACTTCATCTGACTGTATGACTCTCATCTTTTTTCCAGAGCATACATTAATGACAAATAACTTCCATTTTTAAATTCATAAATATTTTTAAGGACAGCTGTAGATGCATTTTGATAGGTTTAATTCTACAGCCATCCGCTCGCAATAACATGTTTTAAAAGACAAAACAAACGAACCTATATTTATATGTTTGGGGGGTTTTTTCACCTTAAACTGTGTTACCTGAATTATGATTTTGAATTTTTTAACCAATTGCACCTTGAACACCACTTATATTTTCTTTTTGTGTGGATTAACCCCTTCTCTGTAAAGTGAAATCTATATACCACTAGGCGATTTTGTGTGATATAATTTGGAGAAAATGTAATGTGTTTAATAATTCCAGGGTTCACGCCCCACGTCCTGTGTATGGTTAGCTTTATGGTTAGGCTTCTCTGTGGCGGCCACAAAACTGTGGAACAGCCTACCTCTCCAGGTCAGAGCTGCACACTCTGTTGAGCACTTTAAAACATTATTTAAAAAAAACTATTTATTCTCCTTGGCGTTCAGTCCCAGCTAGGAAAGAATCCTTGGCTTTCTTTTTACTTTTTTTTTTTTTTACCCTTTTATTTGTCTTTTTTATCTCTAACTCTGTTTTGGATTGCGTTTTTATTACTATTTTATTCTATTTTATTTTATTGTTTTACTGTTTTTAGTATTTTATTGTTTTCATCGTTTTTATTTATACCTTTTTGTGTATGGTTTATTCTATTTTAATAACTGTACAGCACTTTGGTCAACTGAGGTTGTTTTTAAATGTGCTCTATAAATAAACGTTGACTTGACTTGACCTTTAACACTTTAGGCTGTATATTGAAAAAGTAAACGCATCCTTTCTCATGTTAACTTTTTCGGTGTTTAATCAGACCAACTTTCTAATTAAGGACTCCAGATTTAGTTTTGGATCGGTGGATTGTTGCTCTCCAGTCCCCTTAACTTCCATCCCCACCCCTGGGAGTAGGGGTAGAGATAGCCTGCCCTGCACCTCTGTGGTTGGCGGAGGCCTCTATGGTCGCTAGACGAATGCCTGACTCACCCCCACACCAACTCTCATACACACTCCCACCCCCAACCGCATACAAAGGCCCTGATCCCGCTGTCAGGCTTAAGTCCAACCTGCCGCGTTCACAACAACAACAAAGTTTAATTAAACATTCGGCAGCGGGATGTGTGAGGGGGAGGGGTGTGGGTGGCCTTCACC
This sequence comes from Centropristis striata, assembly GCF_030273125.1. Taxonomy (NCBI): domain Eukaryota; kingdom Metazoa; phylum Chordata; class Actinopteri; order Perciformes; family Serranidae; genus Centropristis; species Centropristis striata. The sequence goes on from NC_081523.1 coordinate 32,228,626, forward strand.
AAGCAACATGCAAATGTGTAAAGTAGTGAGTCACAGCAGCTCCACAGCTTCACATTCCACAGTGACTGGCTGCCGTGTTCATTAAAGCAGCAACACAATGGAGAAATAGACAGCAGGCTGCCATGGAGTCTCAGCTAGGCCTCAGGATGCTCACAGTTTCTCCACTTGTCTCTTGGTTTGTCTTTCTCTTAACCCATAAGAACCCATGGTGACGCCCATGTAACAAACACTTAAAATCTTCTAGAATCTCCCATATTCAGCTTTATGCTTCACCTTAACTCATTAAATCCTTAAACGACACATACGCAACACCCTGGCGTGGTGGTCATGTGACTTTGACAAGAAGTGACTTCTCCACAATGTGTGTGTGACTGGAAACAGAAATGTGAAAAAGTAGCTAATTTCAAAAAGCTTATTTTTTGTTACGAGGCTCAGTGTAAATCCATTTAACAATTCTAATCTGTTAATAGGGAACTGAACGAATTAAAGTCACATTTTTGATATATGCTATGGAGATGCAAACAAAAAGGCAAATCGTTATTTGTTTTTATTCATTTTTGATTTATTCTTATTTTGTTACAAATCTGAAAAATAATTTATTGTTAAACAGCACTAATATTGTGGAGATGCAAAGAAAAAGGCAAATTTGTGTTTCTGTAAGCAGAAATAGTGTCTATTTTTTGTTTTAATATAAGAAATATCATAAACATAAATACAATAAACGCCCAATATATCGTATATGTCACATCAAAGATCTTTTACATTTAGGGGTAGAATTTTTTTTTAAGTGTTTTATGCGGTCGACTTGGTCAGTGGTATATCCCCCATAATTTTCCTTTAGGATTACTGGGTCTGGGTTCTTATGGGTTAAGGAAAGGTGAGGCACAAATGTCTTTAACATATAGGAGACTGTGCTGCCATGTTTTGCCTGAACGTTAAAGTCTTATTAGTTTATTTGATCTCACTTCAGATTTGTAACTCCCACTAATCATCAGTCTTTTATGAAAGGGCATACAGAGAACATGCCTTCATAAACAGAAGAGTGGGGCCTAGTTCCAGACCTCTTAATTACCACCCATGTCTTGAGACTCTTGGATCTTCATAGTTTAATGGGTCTTCCTTGATCCTTGATTCACCAAGTTTCATGAAAATCAGCCCATTAGCCTTTTCTGTAACCCTGCTGACAAAAAGACAAACAAACTGAACCATTTCCTCCTTGGCGGGGATAATAACATGAAGCTGAATGTGTAACAAAATGACATTTGGTCAGGTTATCAGTTTTAGGAAGACTGGCTTTCTCTCCGTGGGCAGAAGTGAATTATTGTTGGGCTCCAGACACAGAGAACACTACACTGTACAAAAACACTGGAGTTCACCTGGAAAATAAACAAACAAACACTAAACACACCTGAGGCCCTTTTTTTTCTTTTTGCCCTTCTTTGCCATTGCATCGTATTCAATCTTCTGTAGTGGCACTTAAATGTATCCAAAAGAGAAAAAATATTTTATATTCAAAAGAATGTTTCCTGAGTTGAGTTCCTAATTGGAACTCAAGAATAATTAATTAATTAATCAATGAGTAAAATGTAAATTAATATGTATTGAAGTTTCACTTGCAATAATCTTACTCCCACTGGCAGAACTCATCATTCAAAATAACAGTTATGATATATTAATGAGGATAAATTAGGTGTGCATTTTCTCATATTTGAGCACTAAGATAACCATTCAACCTTTGGTGTATTCCTTTCAGAGCAGTAGGACACATACGCTATGCACTTTGTTTTTTATGCACACTGTTCATTGCACCTTATTTGTTTCACAGCACCAAACATTTTTATACTGTATATTCATATTTATTCTGCACTGGAATTCTACTCCTTAATACATACTCCTTCTTTAGACACTTTATTTTTTATTGTATTTTTATTGTATTTTTATATTTTATTGCTTGAAGTATGCTAGGTTGTTCTTATTTAATTGTGTTGTTAGTGTCTCTGTGTGTAATGCTGCTGCTACACTGTAATTTCCCAGCTTGGGATAAATAAAGTTTATCTATCTATCTATCTATCTATCTATCTATCTATCTATCTATCTATCTATCTATCTATCTATCTATCTATCTATCTATCTATCTATCTATCTATCTATCTATCTATCTATCTATCTATCTATCTATCTATCTATCTATCTATCTATCTATCTATACAAGATACATCCAGTTTCGTCCAGGGTGAAGACAAACCATGACAGGGGGTCATCATCTCTATAAACAAATGCTGTCCAGATTAACAGACTGCAACCCAATCTGTCTCTCTCACTCACTATTTGCAGTTTATCCATGATGCCATACGGAGCAGTGTTCTGACTGATCTGCTTGAAGCTAAGATGTCTGTGGGTAAACAAACATGCATACAATACACAATACAATCACAAGCAATTAAAAACTTCATGCCTCGAAACTTACAAGTACTAACAGGATGCCAACACTTCCCCCTTAACGCCTGCACTGTATGGTAATACAGAGAGACATAAGGCCTTTTCATACTGTGTTTGCACAAAAGTGCCATAACGAAGCTCTGCCATCATTATACCTTAGGACATTCATTCATTTACTGATTCTGCAATGGAGTAAGTACACATGCCCTGAGAGGTATATGTGTACTAAAAACACCTAAGGACCAATTCAAAGTTTCACTGCATTACAAGTAAGGGAGTGAGAATATGGAATAACTTCAGCGATGAAATTAAATCATGCACAACAATTGTTAAGTTAAAAAGGCTTATGAAAAATCATATGCTAAAAAAGTATAGCCCGCAAGCTGGATGAGGACGTTCTTGTAACTGCCTTCAGTGTTTTGATTTGTTTGGTTATGTTTGTTCGTTTGTTTTCTTTGCGGGAGTAATAGAAATTCTCAGATCTAAGTTGTTTGATATACTATGGTTGACTAATAAGAAAATAAGTAAATAAATAATAATAATAATAATACATATTTATTTGACATTAAGTGGCTATGTATAGAGATACAATTTCTTATTTTGAAGTGTTGAGTATCAGGGGAGAGGCCTAGATAAGTATTTTATACTTCAGCCTACTCCCTTTTTTTTTCGAACCAAAATGATATAAGGAAATGCATATTGAATATTAAGTTAACTGGTTCTTATTTCTTAGACGGGGCAGATGCATGTATATGTATAGGGCTATATATACTGTATGTGTGTAAATGTTTATATGTTTATGTACATCTGTTTAATGGTGCCTATGTGAGTATGTGTATGAATATGTATATGCATCTAGCCTACGCTGTTGTAGTTTATGTTGTTTTGTTTTTTTCGGTTCAAAAAGAAGAATTAATAAAAAATGAAGTAAAAATTAGTAATATTGGCGTCCCCAGTCTGTGAATTTACACTCCAATTCGGCATTCCGAATCATTCCGCGACGTCAGACTACACCATGAAAGGGTAGGAATATCACGCCTTCACGGGATCACTATGAACACCCTAAGGCGAAAAGCCAGCAGAGACTTTCCGGCAATATAGCGAGACATTTGTGGGACAACACTATGAAACAGTCCCACAAGTTTTCCGCCTCTATGACTACCTCTGGAGGCAGAAAATTGGTGGGATCATTTGATCCCGCTTCAGGCGCGTTGGTGGTTAAGGTGAGACGTTACAGAGCCGTAAATGTCCCGGCATGAAATGGCACTATGAGAGTGGCTATTGACAAACTTTGTTCTTTTTCTCCCTTCTTATGGACTAATTCATTATTTCATACTGGTCTTTGAGCATCCAGAAAAGTGCTATACATTTTGAACGTATTACTATTGTTGTTCCACCTCCCTTTCACATCTTTACATCCATTCCTGTCTGAGCCTTCACAACAATGGCATCTCAAAAAACTCCAAATGCCTTGTGACCCTTAACTTCACTCCCTCACCCCTCCCCCTCTTCTAACTGCCAACAAAGAATGCTGCTACAGCTCAGATAGGGAGGTATTCAAACTCTATTTTGGAGCCAATTCACCATTACTTACATGTTTACATGTTCATAACAGCGCAACTCTGTATTAAACTTAATATTTGTTTATTATTGGTGCATTTAAAAAATGTTGCTTGGTTGAACACCCAAGCCCCAAATATATTGAGGTGAAAAAAGCGAAACACTTGTGCATACCAGTGATGTTGTAGTTAGTATAAGCGTGATAAATCCCAATGGCATTCCTTCCTCCTCATGAAAGTGATTTTATCTATGGTTCATCAAGATTTGAAGACCCCAAAAATGTTGTGTTGCAGGGGAAATAGTGTGTTTTATGTTTATTGTTTATTTAAAATAATTGTCTCACGATAAATGGATACACTGGTAATAGAAATAGTGCCACCTACTCAAACAAAAAAATAACAAAGAGCACAGTTGACTTAATATTTTGTTTGGTGGCACAAAGCTCAGTGGGTCTCCAAAGGGTCTATCTTCTTAAGAGCATGAAAAGGCTTAGTTCATTTGACTGTAATCTGTGTTTTCAGAAGGGCTACACGGTGATGTAGCGGTTAGCACTCTCACCTGACAGCAAGAGAGTCTCCTCCGACTGTGGAGTGTGCATGTTCTCCCTGTGTCAGCGTGGGTTCTCTCCTTGTCCCCAGACTTCCTTCCACAGTCCAAAAACATGCCCTTCTAACTCTTAATTGCCCAATGGTGTGTGAATGCAAGTGTGAAAAAGCAGTTAAGGAAGATGGATGGATGTTTTTTCAGAGGTTGATCGAGTTTAATCTTTGACCTTCTGCTGGCAATACAAGAAAGGTGATGTGAGCTAACTGCAAATTCAAAAAAATGTGGCCAGTAGTTTATGAGATACTTTGTCATGGATAGAAATGCTGGTCAAGAGGAAATTGTGATACAGAAGTGAGACATGAGGAAAACTCAACAGTAATATTAAAGTAATTGGAAATCCTGTTCTGGAGCCTACAAATATCTAGACAAAATTCAATGAAAATCAGAGCAGAAGTTGTCCAGTTAAAGACGTGGCATTATTTTCTGCAAATAAAAATGTGAGTAAACTGAATATCTGGGGATTTTACTAGGTAGTCCACAGCTTTGACTGCAAGTAACTGTATGAATATCATGTAAAAGGAGCACTATTCACCAAAGCCTCCCTGTGCAAATACAGGTAAAATAAAAACAAGTTTCACAAAAGTGTTGTGACAGCTGAAGCTATGATAAAAGACTGTGATAACTCCATCACAGCAGTCCACCTCCTACACTGGGAATTAGTGAGGACAGTAAGAGGATTCTGTCCTGTTCAAGCATCTTACAGAGCAATGCTACTAGATACTTGATCAAATCCCTCAGGTTTCTCATTGTGCAAGAAATGCTGTCGCCTAAACAAATCTCTTTTGTGAGTCACTAATTGCTCAGGCTGTCTCTAATACCTGATAAGTACAATAAAGTGATTTACACACCAACTGGGGCCTTTCTCACTACCTGTCTATGTGAGAGACAGGCTCTTATTAAGATGTCTATGCTTGACTGAAGTCTGCAACATACTGTACCATCTACTTTGTTTCAAATAAATCTCCAAATTCAACATGACAATGGCCATGCATTAGAAACAGCTGACCTCTTCTCTAATGATATTTTCTCTATATGGTATAAAGAGATTGTCAGGCCTCAATCTGTTGTTCTGTCCTCTGGTCTCCTGTCTGTAGTAATCTCTATGAGGGGCTAATAAGCCAGAAAGACAGCGTCTCCCAGCAGTGGCCCCCCAGTGGGCCCCCGACCTTCCAAAACATCCTCTGTTAACCCTTCATCACCTGGACCCGGTCTGAAGTATGCCCACTCAAATGCTCAAGTAATGAAAGGGATTTGAACAAAGCCATGAAGGATCAAAGCAAACATCCTCCAGTAATATTTGGAGGGCAGATATAATCATAAAACATTGCATTCAATTTGGCTTTTAAGATTGTGTCTGTCTGTCAGCTTAGCTCTGACATTACTACACAGCAGGGGAGTGAGGAAAGGCCAGACAGATATGTTTTTGTTGTTCAGATGGAGCAATTTTATGGTATATGGGGCTCTATATGACAGTTGTTATATACCTGTCATAAGCGAATGCTATTAGTTTAACATGCAACAATAAGACAAATGTGAAATAAGGTTTGTAAAACATACCCTAAAGAAACGCTCAGCCAATATTTTGCCTACAGTAATGGTCAGTTTACTTATTATAAGCCTGTGAAAACAGCTGTAAAGAACAGTGTAGTGTCTCTGGTGTCTCTGGAAGAGTTTTGTGAAGTTTGAGCAAAATAGTTCAGTGCCTGTTCAAAACATGGCTATTGGGGATGGCCTATTGCTGCTTGCAGCTTTCTCAAGATCTGCATATACATCTACGTCACACATCGTGCTTTCTTGGGTCTGAGCAATACACAGTACTGCCATGACATAGTTGCATCACACACCCAAGTTGCAGCCACCCACAGTCAGTAATTCTGGTGAAATGCACTCTGTATCAGGGAAGGAACACCAGGGGCAGACATTACTAGCGCCCCAACTAAAAGGTCCCCAAACAGCTAGGATGTATTATGAACACATAAACCCTGTAGTGTCTTAAGCCTGCATTCTTTCAAAAATCCAGCAGGGGTCGCCAACGGTGGTGGTAAAAGAACTAGCTATCTATCTCAATCAATCTCAATACAAAATTAGACTATTTTTTACTTGATTTATGACCTCAGAAAAAAAAATTGTGGCAACATTATTGTCTCAATCGCTTGTTTCAAATTTTCTTTAAGACAATATGATGTTAATTGTGTAAATAATGGTCCCATTTAGAAGAAAATAGATGAAAAAGCAGGGGATGATTTGGAACGTGGCTACTTTTGATAAATAGGTCACTAACATGGCGAGCCATCATCTGGAGCCTCATGTATCAAAGACTGCGCAGCTCTCATACTGAAAGATGGCGTACTCCCAAAACTAGAGAAGTACCTACGTTAATTTAATTCCACATGTATCAAACTGTGCTCACTCTAAGTTCTGTACACCGAGACTCACTCACAAAAAGACTCTCCAGTCCTCCAATGCAAGTACAGATCTTGCCAGGCTGGTTTTCTGCCAGGAGACAGCAGGGGGGCCGAAATTTGTGCCCACATAGGTCATTTTACCATCAGAATGATTTCTTAACTGTTTGATTAAGTTGAATGAAATGCAGCATAGTTCTGCTTTAACATCTCTATAGTAACGGAAATCATTCGTCGATCGTGACTTCGACATTGTGATCAAGGCGGGTCATCTCTGAAAAATTTGTTTCACTAGGTTTATATTGCGCTCCATATTAATCAGAGTCAGAAATACTTTATTGATCCCCAGAGGGAAATTCAGTTACAAGAATAGAAAGACATAGAGTATATATATATATATATATATATATATATATATATACATTTATAAGATTAAGATTAATGTTAAATTAAAAAAATGTCATAGAATGTCACAAATCCATGAGAAAAAATAGCAGATTTATGAGATTAACATTACATTTAAGTAGAAGAAATAACACCATTATATTGGTTCAACATATAGTATAGTGCATTGTCAAAATTCATTTAAATTTCATAGATATGGTTCTTCTGGATGTGCGGGGACAAGATGAAATAGTAAAAAGAGATGTAGGACTTGCTTTAATGGAAAGAGGCAGGGTGGGTGAAGGGAGAAAATAAATATTAAATATGCCACATATGAGGCATGCTTCACTTGTGATATGAATGTATCACATGATTTGGGGCAGGCCTCAACAAAATCAAATATTATGTCATGTGTAGCCATACCTCTGGCGCCACCCTCAGGGCAAAACTTTATCTTTGTTCTTGGTTGTTTTTTGCCTTGTGGCATTGAAGAATAGCAATGTTTTTTCATCTTTCAATTTCTTTGTGTTTAATGATTATTGCATCATCCTCATATCCTATTTTAGCTTGATTGTATGTTAAACCAAATACCAAGAGTCACTGTAGTTATTTGGAGTCAAGTGTTGAAGTAGCTTTCATTCAGCACAACACTGTTCTTAACCTTAATCAAGTGTTGTGCCTAAAGTTAACCGTTACAGAGTATATTTTTGTGTGTCCACCCACCTGTCTGCTTCTAAAAACAGGAGGTGTGTCCACTGTCATCTCTTGTAGATAATGCACTGACTATGGGAACTATGGAACTATGGGAAAACAAAGTGCTGCCTGGTTCACTGGGAGGGCATGGCACTACCAGATGCAAGAGTTGCATGCGTCAGACGTGAGTGCTTCTCTGCATCCCCTTGTGGAGGAGCCAAGGCCAGAAGTTGAGGGAGATCCAGGACCCTCTGCCTCTCTGACCTCCTCAGAAGCTCCTAGGTAGATTGGCCAGATTTTAGCAAAATTCAGTTCAGGGATATCAATCTCAATGTCCTTATCCTCTCAGGTTGCTCATACCCGTAACTTGAAATCACATTCTCAACTGCATTATAGTTAAAAGGATCAGAGTAATGGTCAGAGTAAGGGTCTGCGTGAGGGAAAGCAGGAGCAGCATGAGGTGCGGCTTGAGGATAAGCGTAAGGATAAGCGTAAAGAGCATATGGATAAGTGTAGGGAGCATAAGGATAAGTGGAAGGAACATAGGAATAGTAATAAGGAAGAGGATACCGAACAACAAAAGGAATGGCATTGGGAACAGTGTAGTAAACAGGGAAAAAAGCAGGACCTTGTTCAGATATCAGAGTCAGATATACTTTATTGATCACCGGAAGGAAATTTGGTGTCGCTCCACTAATTCCAACAAGGATAGAAAAAAATAGATATATAAGTATATATATATACTTTTGATTTTTCATGAGTTTTAGTTTTAATTTTGTTTTGAATTTTTGTATTCAAATTCAAAGAAATCCCAAAATAGGACTCTGCCGCTTCCTCCCAACTTTCACATTCACCCGTGGGTAGATTGTCAAACAATCTACGGCAGCTGGCGTAAAACTGGCAGAGCTAAATATATAGATTTCTCATCAACCAAAAGTCTTATGTATGAAAAAAGTTGACAAAGACGATAATTGTAATTAGTTTACTTAGTTTTGTAACCACACCAAACAGTTTCAGTTTCAGTTTTTTTTTTTTTTTTTACGTTTTAATTCTTTTCTGTTACTTTTTTTTTTTCAATTCTAATTTAAATTATTTCATTAGTTTTCGTTATCTATAATGACATTGATTCATAGTCCTCTTCAATGTCCACAGCGACCCCCTGGATGGAACAGGGTGCCGATGCCTTGGCCCTCTTCATCTACCACGAGCTTCTTCGTCTTTGTCAGGTGGAACTGTAGATGTTTCTGATCACACCATGTGACAAAGTTGCTCACGCAGCCTTGTACTCAGCCTCCTCACCCTTGCTGATACATCCAACTATAGCCGAGTCAACATAAAACTTTGCTGTCAGCTTCTCACCCAGTAGAATGTTACGTTTTCAAAATGACCTTCAACTTGTGTCATTCCCCCTCAGTATCTCTGACTGTACTGGCAAATCAATGGAGCAAAAGTTTTCTAACTGGGGAAATGTTGCCATCTATAGGTCAACATTGTCATTGTTCTATGCTGCTACTGGATTCAAATGTAGCAGCATTTAATGCAAATGATGTACAGATTTTATTTTCTATTTTGAAAAGAATTGCTCCCCTTGTACCCTCCAATTTTCCCGCACCATTGCTTGGTGTTTCACATTTGTATTTTACCTTGGCCTTCATTTTGATCTCAATTACACACCTGTAAAGTTTCATGACTGCAAATGGTTGTGAATGCTGTCATGGTGACAACATCCAGGCACAGACAGACAGACATTTGCTCTGCATTTGCACTTTCTTTATACTTTTACTAGCAGAAAGTATGCATGCGACATACTACTTTATCATAACATGGCGAAATGAACTTTGACCCTCTGCTTCAGAGGATTGTGGGTCAGAATAGCCAGACCTGCATATTACAAAATGCAACCACATGTAGTAGGACAACCTGGTATTTTTGGTATACAGCATTTGACATGCAAAATTGTTTTCTGCATGTCAAATATCAGTTTCAAAAGGGAGTGATGTTATCGGAATGCACAGAGAAACACCTGGAAAAACAATTTAAAAACAACTTGGAGAGCATCATCTCATACATGGGTCCAAACTTTTCCAAAGTGGTTCAGCTGGGTTGATACCTAGTGAGTGTGAAGGTCATCAACATTTTTTTATACTCATCAAACCATTCAGTGAGCCCCAGTGCATTTGATATTTTTCTCCACTCAGTTTTTTCTTTAATTTGCCCCATACCCCCCACACTGTATCACACATATCATGATTACACTGTTGAATTGCTGTGCTATTTTTTACATGTTATTCCAAATAATCACACCCACATTTGAAATCAAAGTTCACACACTGATTGTTTTAATTGGTTGTAGGGTTTAACAGATTATTTATCCAGATAGGAATTGTAAAGGAGAAAATATTAGATATAAGTTCCATAGTGTTGCTGCAGAGGGAAACAGGAAAAAAAAAAAAAAAAAGCCCAAATAACAGAATACAGTGACCATCGGTGGATTTCCGTTCCTCTATAAGTTAAGTGAATGTTTCACCCACCAGGTACAGACTGCCAGTCGCCAGCACAGAGACATGATGTGCCTCTCTGAGCCTGTCAGGGATCTCAGTGGACTGAAGAGTGATCCTACTTAACCCTTTATTGGGCGAAGAACTGCATTTGGTAACTTCAGTGGATATCAAAACGGGGTCCCCATGTCTCTGTGTTTGGTCGTAGAACCACATGGTTTTCTTCCAGCTAGTCAGCAAAGATCAGGCTACGTCACAGACGGTGACACCATGACATCTGACCAATCAGTATGATAATAATATAATAATATTTAAAAGAGAAAAAAGTTGCAAATTTACTAGATTAAAGTGGCAAATCTACAAGAAAAAAAGTCACAGATTTAAGAGATTTAAAGTAGCAAATCTGTGCGAAAAAAGTCGCACATTTGCAAGAAAAAAGTGTGGGGAAAAGCCCTTTTTTTTCGCAGATTCACCACTTTAAATCTCATAAATCTGCATATTTTTTTCCTCGTAGATTTGTCACTTTAATCTTGTAAACCTTTTTTTTTTAAATATTACCCCCCTCCCCCGGGTCCGTATGTTTTTTATTTACACATTCTGGCAGTATGTAATATCTTCCAATATTCTCTAGGGTTGAACTTTGGAATTTGCAAGTATTTCAATGAGTGCCCTATTAAGGGTTAAGCTGAATGAGCCAGAAGAGGCCAACTTCAGCTCCTTTCTCTGGATGATCCACTGGAGGGCGCTAATGTTGCAGGAGAACACCAGGCTGTGATTCACATCCAACCAGATGGGATGGTAGTCATTTTTTGTTTCTGTTGCTTCTCTGGTTGTTTCTGCAGCGAGCCAATGTGTTGAACTGACTGCAGAGAGCAGCAGCACAGGAGAAGCAAGAGTAAATGTGAAAGACTTTTACATTATATATATATTTTATATATTTATACATGTTTACACATTATATATTATATTATGTATGTATGCACACCCTGCACAGGCTAAATATATGACACATTGATTCTTATGCTGGCCTTATTATTATTATTATTATTATTATATACTATATATATATACTTTAATATTATTATATACTGTCTAGTCACAATAACATTATTACCATCGTATCATCAGTACAATTACCATCATCTTGCCACTGTACATTAACTATCCAACAACTACTAAATTTCCCTTCGGGGATTAATAAAGTAATCTATCTATCTATTGAACTATAAAATGTTTTAGTCAGGTTCCCCTCATCATTTTTACCATTTTGTAGGCAGCGGATTTTTAGTGAGAGATAGCAGGTCAACAGTTTTTCGTTTTGTTTCCGTTTATTTCAGTTAATACATGTCATTAAAAGAGAAGTAAAATACCAGAAAAAACATTGATCAATGTAAACAATAAGTAAACAGAGAAAGAAAATTGATAATAGACATTTGGACTGAAAAGGCGTAGGCTGAAGCATAGCTTATTACGCCTATCCTGTTACAACTCAAGTTAATTTAAAAATTGAAAATGTACAATCTGTTATTTATTAATAAAAGAAATAAGCAGTCACAAAAGAGAGAAAAGAGAGAAGCTGCTTGATTTTTTTTTTCTTCCTTTCCTCTTGCTTTCCTCTCCTTTCCCTTCCTTCCTCCCTCTTCTCCTTTCCCTTCTTCCTCCTTTCTTCCATCTTCCTTAAAAAAAAGAGAAAAAAAAGACAATCAAACAAAACAAGAATAACAGCAGCATATCAGGTGTCACCACGCATTACTCTAACTTATATAAATTAATCATCCTGTTTTTAAGTATTTTTTAAAATAAATTAATGGTATTGCATGTTTTTAAGTCATTCTCCAATTTGTTCCAAAAAATGAACAGCTGTTACCGTAGTGCATCGTAATTTGGTGTTGGTTCTGGTTTTTAACTTTATAAATATACACACCCCTCTGAAATTGTACTGGCTTTGTCTTAGATTGAACACTTTCTGAATACAGTCAGGCAGCATGTTGTTGTTGTTGTTAATTTTGAACATAAACTGTGCTGTTTTGAAATCCACCAGTTCTTTGAATTTTAGTTCATTTAAATTAATAAATAATTGATTAGTTGGATGCTTATAATCGACTTTGTTTATAAGTCGCACAGTTGATGTCACATGGAAGTGATGAGCATCATCTGACAGCTGGGAACCTGAAGATTCATTTGAGATGCAGTCCCATAAGTTTTTGCAGAAATCTTCTTTTTTTAATTTTGAGAATGGATAAAATTGGTCAAAAACTCCTCCAGAATATAACATACGTATATACACCAAAACCTATATGGATTTGGTTTCAAATTTTGGAGATTTCTGTATTTTCGGCGATTGGATGACGAGCACTTCTGTTCTCTAAACTGCTGAGAAACGCCCTTATCAATATATACGGTTGCCCATAAAGTTGGAATAATTTTGTTTTCAGACAGTTGTGGTTTCATTGTCATTGTTATATGTTTGAAAGAGATTGATTAATAAAGTTTTGAGACAATATACACTTTATCCGTCAGAAATAAATCACATTGTAACAATCATTTCATGGAAAGAGGTAAATTATATATTTTATTCCAACACTATGGGTGCACATGAAACCCATACATCCTCTGAATGCTCTAGGTATCTAGGTCAGTAGTTCTCAGTAGTTCCCCCCCCCCCCCCCCCCAATCTCACAGTTCAGATCATACAAACTCAGTTGATACGACGAATTTTGGACAAATAATGAAGCAGACAACAACTAAAACATCTCTCTGTCTGTGCATTTATATATATCTTTTATATTTTATTGTTATTTTTAATCTAAGTCCTTTCCTATAAGTTTAAAGGTCCATTCTGACCTCCTGAGTGTGTAACAGTCAGCTTCAAGCCAGAGACTCCTTGGAAAGTAATAACTTGATACTTTGGGGTTTGTCAGAAAAGACACTGAATTACCCCCCAAAAAATGACCAAAAAAAGACACAAAATGGTGCAAAAAAGAAACAAAATGACCAAAAAAGAAACAAAATGACCAAAAATAGACACAAGATGACAAAAAAAGACACAAAATAACCAAAAAAGACACAAGATGACTAAAAAAAGACACAATATGACAAAAAAAAGACACAAAAAGGCCCAAAAAAGAAACAAAATGACCAAAAAAAGACACAAAATGACCAAAAACAAAGACATTAAATGACCAAAAAAAGACATGAAATGACCAAAAAGACTAAAACACATTAACACATGAACACTTTAACACAGAGCTGGAGACAGAGCTGACTTCCAAAATGATTTGGCGACCCCCAGAAATCATCTCGCGATCCCATTTGGGGTCGGGACCCCAAGGTTGAGAATAGCTGCTCTAGGGAATGGTTGTAAAGTTTCATGAGGCTGTGATTATCCTGGAGATCACAGCAGCTCATTTTATACATCAAGGTCAAGTTTCAAATAATGCCATCACTGCATTGAACTGGCTCCTTTGGGGATCCCAGTATGCAGAAATATTCATATGCAATAGGCAAAAATAATAACATTTGATGTTGTGTTAACATGCATTCTATCATCTAAAAAGCAGGCATGTATATAAAGAGAAGACTTATGGCTGCCCATAAAGCCTATTTTCAGTCAGATATCTTGAACCTGCGACAGCACCTGAAGGGGAAAAATGGATCGAATTGTTTGTCGTGTTATTTCGCCCCCTTCCAACACAATATTATGACATGGTGGGTACCAATGGGTTCCAATGAGCTCGCTACAGCAAAAACGACAAAAAACATGGTAGCATATGGACGTATGGCGAATGGGACCCAAATGAGTTGTCAGTTAAATAGTGGGACATGAAAAGAGTAGGTTTTCTCCCATTGTAGTGGGGGGAAAAACAGCTTCTTGGAGAAATAGAAATGTGCTAAATCACAGAATTAGAATATAGTGAAGTCGATGTTTTTTAAATGTTGTCCTTCTCTAATGATATCTTTACAAGTTTGGGTTTATCTACCTTATGATCATTTTCTTAAATCTGTTGGGACCTCCTGAGGGTCCTGAAGCCACACTGAGTCCCTATACACACAGAGACACATAGTTTAAATGGATAAGGCCTACATTTACAAGTTTTCCCCTGAAAATTCTTTACACGAAACCAGCATGCTGCAGTACATGTGTCTGCACAGAAACATGACAAACACCAACAAAATTATACAGTATATGTTGTAAAAGCAGGGGTTTTTTACTGCAGTCTGAGAATGCTTTTATGTGCTTGAGAACTGATGTGCTTTAACTGCAAAAAGCTGCAACATGGTAGTTTATGAGCATGTGACATTCAACAAGTCCAGTCAGGCTTGGCTCCTAGTTCTCAACAGTTAAATTTTAAGACACACAGAAATTGTCACAATGAAATACCTACGAATTAACTTTAGAATTAAAGTTAGTTAGTCAGACTGACTTAAAATTTCATATGTGGCTTGCACATGGCACGAAGGTGTGCATCCTCGATTTTGAAGATTTTTTAATCCTTTCTTCAAAATGTCATTATTTACGTAGGACGTGTTGCGGCATTGCACTGTTTCCAAACGGGAGCCTTTTAGGGGAGCTCCGCCCCATTGTGTGATAGGCCTACACCTGGTCAGTAACACAATTCACTCTGGATTTCCACGCCTGTCTCATCTCATCTCTAAGTCTATTTATCTTTATTCACTTCTTATGTTGCATTACTGTGTAATTCAGGGATGACATTCATGTTGCTTAATCCCCATAATCATTTGAGATACTTACATGTGGTATAGTATATCAGCTAATTGGGTTCATGTTGATGTACTTTTAGTGCAGCATACTGTGTAATGTGCTATCTCACGATTAGCATGCTAAGCGGAGATTTAAGCCTTTTCTTCCGCATCAGTTTGATCCATTGAAAACAGTAAAAAAAAAAACTTTATTAACTGAGAGCTAAGCATAATAAAGATATCGTTTCTGTGTTATTTAAGGTTACACTAGCAAGAGGCATTAGCATTATGTACAAAATACAATCTCGCACTATACAAATACATACTTCCTACGGGTACTGCACTAGTACAGTTTAAACAAGCAATTAAAAATAGCTACAACTAAAATGAATTGATGTAGTTAAATGTCAATGTTGATTAATGTGCACTGCTCCGAATAAAATAAACAAAAATACAAATAAATAAACAAGCATTGATGGTAGCATCAATGCAATGATATTTTGTATTATGTTGAAAATATATTACATAACTTAACTGCAGCTCATGTAACACCTTGTGTGAATTAAAGGGTAAGTCTGATATTCTATCAATTTCCTGTCAACAACCCCCATAAAAATGCCCAAAACATCAATAAATTGATCCAACTTGTCTGTCTATCCAAAGCGTGATTGTTCAGTATGCCAATGTTTTCTCTTCGCCATACTTATTTCTTATTCTTCATCCTCTGTACATTTTCACTGAAGAACTTGTGTCCAAAAGATACATGAAAAGGTGTGAAATGATCGGGAATGGTGTGCTATGTCTTTTGTCAGTGACTCACCTAGCTGTTTTTGTAAAAATCACAAAACATTTTTCAATTGAAAATAATGGGAAATTAACATGGAAAGAAGAACATGGAAAGAGCTCAGAAACACCTTACTTTGGGGCTGTACCAATGATGCTGAAATGGAAACAGCCAGCTCCTCATTAACAAAGTAACCTTTCCCTGTGTACTGCTGCTCTGCAGAGAAGTACACGCTCCTTGCTTAACCTGGAATGGTTTTGTCAATACCTTTCTGTTTTAATGAGTTGAATAAGTCTCTAAATCCTTCATATCTGACTATTGTAATTCCCTGTCCTCTGGCATCAATAAAACATCTCTCTCTCTCTCTCTCTCTCTCTCTCTCTCTCTCTCTCTCTCCCGCCACTTAAAATGACCCATTTTTATGTTTGTAGTTAGTAGCGCCCTAAGTACACCAAGGTGGAAGCAAAGTTAAGAATTGTAAAATTAAAGGCAGAAGTGAGTATATGGAGTATGAAGAATGTGAAGTTCCACTTAGTGTGGGTGGGTCAAATACAAACACAGGACTTTGACCCAGGAGGCCGCTGTTGGTGTCTTGTATAAAACCAAAAATCAACATTGTTATTTAACAGTTACTTATCTTATCTTCCATGCATAGCTACATCACGTTAGGTCAAACTTTACTTCACCTGCATGACTACCTGAATTCTGGAAGTTATGTCCATTTATTTGATATCTTTAGCTATGTTGTGCTATGCCTATATGTACTTCTTTCTCTAACCTTAAGCAAGTAATTTTGTTAGACCAAAACCTAAGCAAACGGGTACCTTTTCACAAGATTAACAATGTGTTTAAAACTGTAAGTTTTAGGTAGGAGACATGTAGGGGCACTTTTTTCAAAGGAACACTTTTCAGATTACTAAAAATTAATTCAAAGAGCTAAAAGGAAAAGAGCAAATTTTCACATAATCACTTTTTAAAAAACATTGAACAATTCCTGCCGTACCTGTCTAAACAGTTTCATTTGTAAAAAAAAAACATTATCTTCATAATATGTTTTGTCTGAAAAAAAAAATCAGAATTTATCAAGTAACTAAAGCTGTTAGATAAGATAGAAGTACAATATTTAAAGTGGAGACTCAAGAAAAGTAGAGGTCAAGATCTGAACTTAGGTACAGTACAGTACATAATTAAATTCCATCAATGCTGACCACAAGTCACCATAAAATTCTTCAGAGTAAAATAAAACTGTCACAATTTGCTTTTCTTCCTGTTGTTTTTCTTTCCTTATGTGCCTGTCTTCTCATGCTGTTAATGGTCAACTCCATGCAGGTGTGCTTCAATTAAATGTTAAAATGGTGTGCTATAGGTGAGTCTTATCTGTTATCATCTCTATGGGCGGTATTAGTGCATACTTCTGTGGAACACACTCAAAGACTTAAAAGAAACAATAGAATGTGTAATGTGGAGTATTTCACAGAATAGTTTTATGAGGCTGTAAACGGTCATGTGAAATCATTTGCATACAATATGTTCTGCACTGAAAAAAATGACTGGAAGCAAATCTCAGCTGATATTGGCCAAGAGGCAGGGTACACCCTGGACAGGTCTCCAGACTATCACAGGGCAGAGAGATAGAGACAGACAAGAATCCATGCTCTCATTCACTCCTACGAACAATTAAGAGTCACTAATTAAACCTAAGCAGCATGTCTTGGCGCTGTGGGAGGAAGATGGAGGACCCAGAGGCAAACAGAAACGATTTAATATAAAATGCTACATATCTTGCTATACATCTGCCACATAGGGCCCATATGATAGTAGAAGACAATACCTTTTAAAACGTCCTTTTTTATATCTATATAACTTTATTCACACGTTGCCATGGATACACATTGCTCTGCTTCTCTCCTGATGACTGCTCGCCTTGTTGGCCACCTGTCAATCAAAGGTAGCCCCGCCCCAAATCATATGATTCTTTATCCTCTATTTTCTTCTCAGTGGGACCATTATTTGAACTATTAACATGATATTGTATTGAAGAAATTTTTTTACTAGCGATTAAGACCATAGTGTTGTCCTAAACAAAAATTTCAAAGGTAAATGCTAGAATCATGAATAAATGGTCTAATGGATATGGTCACATGTTGTAAATGGATAAATATTGTTCCAAACCATCTGCTATAATATCTGTAACCACATTTTGTGGCCTGCTGTAGTCACACTATAATCTGTACTTCTTTTTTCTTTGGGGAAAACTACTCATACTGAAGGATTCATAAATAGAAATGTTTCTTTGTTTGAGGACAATGACTAAGCACTGTGTGAAATAGGGTACATATGGGTGTGGTGACAAAGCTGGGTTTCCCATGCAACTTTCTGTGGAAACTTTAAAAAGAAAAACAATTTTGAAAGGATATTTTCTACGGAATTAGTGATACTGGCTGTATTTTGCTTTTTAGTGCCTACACGACTGCAGTGTCTGCTGGATAGAAGTACATCTTACTTTGTGTAAACTGTAAAATGTCATTGTAGAATTTAACTAGTCTGACAAGCTCTACTCAAAAGTCATTTGATGTGTTGAATAGAAAAAACAAATATGTGGGTTTTTTGTGTTCGCTGTTTAACGTTGATTGTTCATGTTACAGTCACATCATTTGATGTTAAAATGCATTCCCTGAAGTATAATGGTTGTTGAGCTCCCACAGCAAAATATCTGTGACACTCTGACACAGTAGAGTCTCCACTTACTCCCACACAATCCATCAAGAACAGAATTAAGAGTACAACAGACCTGTTCAATGAGTAATACATGTGGTTACAAGCAAGCAGAGCAAACAACAACATTATGAAGCTCTAGCAATCATTCAGTCTGGAAAATGCATTGCATTAGACCTGTTGTTTATTTATCATACATTCAGCCATTCGCTCCTCTAACTGCATGACAAATAATTGTCACATAATAATTCCTTGCAGTCTGGGGCTGTCCTCCATGCTTTCATCAGCTGATCAAATTTACCCAATAGCATAGCAACAAACCTACATTGTTAGCCTATCCAATTTCTGCTGCCCCTTTTTAAGTTATATTTCTCTCTCTGCCTTTGGCATGTTCATACTGCTGTTACACAGGCCTCTGAGCCTCCCCATCACCACCCAGTCTGGACTCCACAGTAGGATTTATCTTGCTGCTGCTTGGGACAGCTGCCCCTCGACTACAAACTCCCCGAGTCTAAGCACCAAATAATTTTTGTCAATTCTCCTGATTGAAATATACTATTTGTTTTATGACTTATTCAAAGGAAACATATTTGCTGGATCATGTTGCTATGCTATGTCTACGTTTTTTTCAAAGGGAGTCTATGTAAGCGGCATTTCAATGTTGATCCTAGAAGGATTGCCATGATAGTTTGTCCAGACATTCATATTTCCCAGAGGATGAATCCTATTGACCTTTCAACTGGCTTTCCTCGAGCGCCACTATGATGTTGATATTTGTGTTTGGTCTGGCCCTGCGCCAATTTACATGGGTATAAAAATTAATCATGTGGTTCCTCCAGACTTTTCAAATGTTATTGCACTGAATTGATCACATTCTTATTGTGAAACGAGTCATCTCACGGGTTGTTACTCTCAAAACTATTTATCCACATTCCAACAGCCACAACTATAGTGTTGGAATAAGCTACAGTTGAACCTATGACATAAGTACAAGTTTAACTTACTTGGTTGTGATTATTTATTGAGCCTGGGCATATGCATGCAGCAAACTCCCAAGGGCATCCCAAATGACAAGCACACAGACAGTGTTGGTAAAGAGACAAAGAGGGCTGGATGGCTAGTAAAACTTTATGGATATTTTGGCGGTCCATCGGCCCACCAGGATTTATCCTGGTATGGCAGATGGACAATACACCACAGAAGTGAGGTGAACAAACTGCCATCTATG
This sequence comes from Centropristis striata, assembly GCF_030273125.1. NCBI lineage: Eukaryota > Metazoa > Chordata > Actinopteri > Perciformes > Serranidae > Centropristis > Centropristis striata. The sequence goes on from NC_081523.1 coordinate 32,248,636, forward strand.
TAAACCTGCTTGACAATGCTTGAAAACAGCTTGAATTGAACTTAGTGGAGTTGGTGGAGTCAAACGTCTGGACCTCAGCAAACTTTGCAGTTGCCTGGTGTTAGCATGTTAACACTAATATTGGTGAATATGGTTTACACCTTATACTTGCTTCAAGTGTTGACGACCCACAGAGAACCATCATCAACTCTGCAGTCCTTCTATTACAGAGCTTTATAGCTTCTTTCAACTAATTGTTTGGTTTACTGCTCACAACTTTACTGTTTTGGTTCTTAAGCTTTAGTGAAGAGGCTCTGATAAATCCACTGTATATTACCTGTTCAGCCCCAATGGAGATCAAAATTGAGCTATAAGAAGAGTAAATTTTACACTTAAATTAATCAGGTGGACACTAAGATGACTCAAATGAATGCTCATGTTGCTATGGGTCTGCTGGATGTATAAAAAAAAAACTCTTTGCCAATAAGTTTGCTAATCAACTTCAAAAGTCCTGATATGTCAATGTGGGGCTTCATGGTGGTGTAGTGGTAAATTAACCATAGACGTGAAAGAGAGCATGAATTGTTATCTGCCTGTGTGTGTCTCAGCCCTTTGATGTGGTCAAAAGATGTCCAAATATGGCCTCTTCTGGTTTAAAAAACACAAAGATGGCAACAGCCGTAAAGCAAGATGGTGAGAGCTGTAAAGCCAAACTCGATGCTTCAAACAGGCTGTCGGCACGGTGACTGACACGGTCCAATATTTATATACAGTCTATGGGATGAAGCCCTCACTACCATCTTAATATTGCTGTGGCATGGAACATATTGCCATTGTTTGAATAAATATATTGAATAGATCCTTAAAGATCTCTACTTTATATTTGGCATTGAATGAGTCACTGTTGGTTCACAGGCCAATTATTATCCATCAATCAACACATTTTAATCTTCCCACAGACATGCCAACCACAAAAATGAGACACCCAATTTAACCAATTAACAGATTATGTACTTTATGTGTGTTTGCATTCCTATCTTTGTGAGAACAAGTGAAGTGAAGTCAGTGAAGTCATGGGTTCAAATTGTGATGACTGAAACATTTTAATGAATGATTTTAACAAAACAGATAACACTGCACTGCAGTCATTACATACATTAAAAATGATGAATAAAGGATAAAAGCACAAAAAAGCCAGAAGGCTTATTTCCAGAGCATTTACAACACCACAAGATAAAAATGACACAATATTAAGTGCAGACAAACAATCAACACAGGTGGCGGGTTAGCTGTGTCAACATGGCTCTTGTTTTCAGGATAAGAACATAAGGCTAATTCAAACCTCACATTTGTGGTCAGATTATGCCACTGTACTGCTGCCCTGTAGAGAAATGTGCTTTTGCCCATTAGGCCACTGAATCGAAAAATAAATAAAGTCTGTCAAGCAATCTCTTGTAAAGGAGCTATGATTGTTTTTTTAAGTGAGAAATAATTAATTTAGTACTTTGAGGATTGTCTTGATTAAAACTGTTCTTTTTTCCACTGTCAACCAGTTAAACTTTTGAAAATGTGCAAGATTGAGATGGGTATCTGGGAGAACTTTTAATACATCAGTTTATGTTGACTTTTTTGTAGTTTGCTTTTTAAGTGTTAGATAATCAAGTGTACCAGGAGATGACAGTGTAATCAAAATCATTTTAAACTAGACTTCAGCTAATTTGTGAAGAATTGAGTTATCCAAAAAGGCTTCTTTTAAAAACACATTTTCACCTGACAAAAAACCTGTCTGAAATTGTCAGCATATTTAAAAAAAAATAGCTTGAGGCTGCTCCTTTTGAGTCATTTAAATGTAATAGAAAGAATAGGGGCCCCGGGATTCTACCTTGTGGGGACCCACATCTCATCCCAGGATTTTTGTCTCTAAAAGTGTCCAAATTACACAAACATTTGAGTATGATTTGATAGATTCGATTGGACCCAATTTAGAATCAGCCCACTGAAACTCATAGCTCTTAATTCCATCAATAAAATGTTGTGATCTTCTGTATCACATGTTTTCTGCTATACTGGCATGACCATACCACAAAACTTCCCTCCATTCAGGTCTCTTCGGATAAGGTCAAATGTGACAGTTTTATTCATTTTTTTATGAAAGTCAGTTAAAGGTGTGAGTGAAGTGATGAATACAAACAGTATGTTATGTCAAATAAAATAGAGTGAAGTCAGTAATTCAAAATGCCACTCAACCAGCTATTACACATCACATCACATCCTTAAGGCATATGGATTTAGAGCTGCCTTAAAGGTCTTTGAACAAATCTTTACATCCCTTTCTTCATAATGAAAGGTTTCATCTTTGCACACAACAGCAGAATCTGTACATTCTATAACTATGAGTGACATGTCAAAACAGGTTCCTGGCATCTGCCGTCTACATGCAAATATCTGGCTTCTACATGCAAATATCTACACAGATATTTAACCATCACATCAAATAAAACAGTTTTTTAGCAAAGATTGTGGAGTATTCTCTTTATGTGTTTGCACATGTAGACGTCATTTCCTGGTTTCATCATTTTGTTAAGGTTGTATCCCAGTTAAACACTTTATCAAGGTGTCTGAACGTTATATTAAGTAGACAGTAATTATTTATTCATTATCCTTCACTGTTTATCCCAGCTCCGATCAAGCAGGACTTGAGCCAATTTCAGCTAACACTGATGCTAACCACTACACCACCGTGACTTTTTAAGTTGATAACCAAACTTATTACCAGTGAGTTGAAATATGAGGGTGCATAATGAAATGGTGATCTCAATGCTGAAATGAAAGTTCAATTAAAGATACATTTTATTGTTGCTCTTATCTTCCATCCAGAAGAGTTCAGGCATTCAAAGTGGTTCTGTACAAATATAGCCGTGTTTCCTTTAGGAGGAAGAGTGGCCACCGGGAAAGTCTCAGGCCACGCCCTCTGAAATGTCCGCTCACTCTCTCCATTACAAAAAGGCCCCAGAGGGATTTACGAGACTCCGGAGGTGATGTATGGTTTTTGATCGTCGCATAATCGCTAAGCGACAGTTTCGACCGTCGCTAACTGTGCACAATATCAGCAAATGTTCATAAACAAAGCAGCATGGCTAATTATGCACAGCATCTCGCTAAGTGAACACCTCCTGCAGCAGCAGCACATACACACTGTACTGCTACAGAGCTAACTGTTAGCCTATTAGCAGTTTGCAGACTGGACGCTAAGGGGTTAACATCCCCTCCAGCTTTGTGACTGCAGCTGGGAGAGACTGCTGCAGGAGGACTGTACTGCTTCGACTCATTCTTACTCTTTTTAATGAGCTGCCGGCCCCCGCGGCTCATTAAAAAGAGTAAGAATGAGTCTCCAAAAGTCTCCAATAACACCAGAAAAAGTCGCTGGATTTGTCGCCAGTTGCTTTTTTGAAAAATAGTCGCTAAGGGGGGTCTGAAAAGTCGCTAAGTTGGCAACACTGCTTCGGCGGCTTTTACAAATGGTGCGTGTTGTTGTGACGTAGAGTACTACGTCACATCCTGCTTAGCGTTCTATCCAATCAGCAACCAGGCTTTTTTCAGCAGGGACTAAAAAAAGTGAGTGCAGTGAGTGTTGGGCTCCTTGTGTTTTCTCCTTCAAGTTACTAATGCCAGTGGGGATTGCTAATAATGATGACAACAAAAAGGATGATGAACAAATAATTAGTAATGTTACTGGCAACCATCAAGCAAAAATAATCTTTAAACTTCCGCTCACCAGGATCGCTGGTGTGGATGAAAAAGTAACAAATGGTCGACGGCAAGGCTTGTTTCAGGTACCAGTGAAGTGATGAAATAGAATCAGGGAAGTATATCCAAGAGTTTGAAGGCTTAGCCAAAGCCAAAGTGGTTAGACGAGAACTTCTGTGGAAAGTTTTCAGAGCGACAATAATTTGATCAACAAGCAGCCTTACAAAACCGCTGTTCCTCTGGTGAGTGCCCTTAATGGGAATCTAAAAGGTGTAACATTAGAAGTAGGTCTACTTAGACATTTGAACAGAATATTGTCACACAGAAACTCATGTGGAACACCCTGTTTCTCCTTTTACAACAGTTCTACATATGAAAATGAAAAAATGTAGAATGGTCGTCTCTGACATCCAGCACATAACCTGTGTTGCTCAAGATAAAACATGACACCAGATAACAGGACAGACTGGTTTTAAAGGTTCCTCATACCTGCACTGAAACAGACTGGCTTTTGGTACCATGCTGGAGTAAATAGCAGAAGATATTTAGTAATTACTGCACTTAACTTTGACATTTTTGATGTATGTGTACTTGACATTTTTCTTTTCATCTTTCATCTGTGTGCATTGATGAATGTCAGCGATCATCAACTGGGGGCCCATGGGCCACATGCGGCCCGCCAAAGCTTCCAGCCTGGCTCAAAGAGTAATAGCCTGATGAATTCAGAAAATGTGAGGAGGAAAAAAGGCTTTCTGGCATTTAACATATTTACAATGAGGTTTCTGTAATTACAGTTCTTAACCATCACTCCTCAGTGAACCGCCTACTTGGTGGAAGTCTGACAGCATTTTCTAGTTAAGTATCCAGTTATTATTCTGGATTTATTTACGCTGATATATGCAAATAAAAATAGCATCAATTTAGTAAGAAAGTGAAGATATCAAACAATGATAATAACTAGGCATAAGTACATTAAAAAAATGTTTTATTGAAAGTTCGGCACCTATAGTGTCTGCTTAGAAAAAGTCTTGCCCTTGGACAAATGTAGTTGATGACCCCTGATATACGTAGATGATTTATGATCATCCAAACAGCCTTAGAGGGACAGTACACCATAAAATCCAAAATGAAAGAAAGTAAGAACATTGAAAACATAAATGTTAAATGTAGGAACTAGTTTCTTTCTAGTGTAGCTCCTAAATGAAACTGCTCAGAACAAGGTCTGTGATTATCTAGTAACCAGGTAATCATTTCTGGAAAGAGACATTGCTGTTGAATTTTTCAAATGTGTGTTTGGACAAATATGGTCAATATCTCCAACAACTCACACCAAAATAATCTAGAATGCTACATACCACTACAGGAAAAAAATGGAAAATATGTGTATTTCTAATTTTGGGGAGAACTGTCCTATTACCCCCTCCACTGATGGGCAAACATTCTCACTTGGTGTCAAAATTCACTTGCCACACAGTCCCAATACATAAGAGCTCTACTTCTTGTGAGCTGAAGATGGTTGAGCAACACTGATGTGATATTCAGAGTGGGAGCTTATGGGCGACAACACGTGTCACTTTGACTAGGAGGACGTTTTGTGGTAAACATAATCATGGGGCCCTCAGTGTTTTACAGTGGGCTAATGAGATCCATGTGCATTTCAAGTCTTCTGTTTGTGTTTAATTCAGCCATCAACTTGGCTAGACATTTCCTCTCGGATGGCTGGAAGGAATCCGTTTTTACTGGAGGAGAGGTTTACATAATTTCTTTGTCAAAATATATGTCTGCTGCTTTTTAATTGCCTCATTAATTATTTGTAGTTAAAAGACCAAATCAGCCCAATCCAGAATGGTAGCCAAGACTAAACAGCGCACCTGGTAATTATCTGTGGATTAATACATATGAGTCATATGAGAGAAAATATCAGGAACCAGAAAACACTTACTTACTATGTTTATGCTTGATTACCTTCCAAATAGGATAAATATTTTTGATATGCCTTAATATATCTGGGGAATAATTGAGGGACACAAATAAAAATAAAAACACTACATGAAGAAAACAAAAATGTCATAAAAATTTGCACATGAAGAATGTGGAATATCCCGCAAACCACAACACTGTGCACCATGAGTCATTTTCAGAAAGGATAAGTGGCATGGTGAAATAATTACAGGCAAGGGCTTGGTGTCTGTCTCCTCCTACGTACAGGCAAGGAGGGAGAGGTCTGGCTCATGTACATAAATACCAACTTCAAGACAACAAACAGATCTGTATCTTTGCAGGACATCTCTCCAGACCGTGAACCAGGTAAGTGCAGGATTTCACTGAAATCACAGGAGAATATTTGTTTCTGTCGCTAGGTAAGACTCAACTGCATCAAATTACTCCTTTCACCACAAACGCACTATGCCTGAGCTCCTGGCTAATGCTTTTTCATAATATTTGTAATTTAATTTGCAATAATTGATTAAATTATTGTTTATTTTCCAGTTTGATCATTTATAACTCTGTTGTTATTTTATTTCAGCCTTCAGAGCCAAGGACTAATGGCAGGTGAGTGCATTGTGAAATAGATTCATGAAGGGGTGAGAGGGATTGTGTCATAAGTTGCTTGTCTTATCACTGGTTGAATCTTAATTGCAATATCTGTAATTATATAATTGGTGCAAAAGTTATTTTTAACAGCAAGAGCACACATGGCATTATCTCTGGGGAAATCACAGGACAGGAATTTGTCTACGCCCACATTGTTTGAAAAATGTCTCGTGAGGAACATTTCCTCTAAGCTCTAAGAGCTCATAAATTGATAATGTCATTAATACAGATTCAAGCTTTCAGCAAGAGTTCCTGGAAACCCACAATGCCTACAGGGCGAAACACAACACACCACCAATGACCCTCAGCAGTGAGCTGACTGCTTCAGCTCAGAAATGGGCCGATCACCTGCTGGCAAACAATACCCTGGAGCACCGTCAGATGCCGGACGGAGAGAACCTCTACAATATGTGCAGCTCAACAACTATTAAACTAACAGGTGCATTATAGGCCCAGCTTCTTTCTTTTCCATCCTTTTATCATGGCATTCTTTTTGTAAACATTTGCAGAGGTGGCAAGGTGGTTCACTCTGCAATAAAAACACATTCTTGCTTAAATCAATAGACTTAGGTGTTCTTTCAGCATTACTTGTGCTGGTATTGTTATAAAAATTAGGTTTATACAGTGCTTCAGATGTTTTAAAATCCTTATATGACTTTATTGCTGAGGCTGGCAAGGTGAGGTAAGGTTCAGGGTAAAGTATCAATAAAGGAAGTCTAGAACGGAGTCACTCTAAAAAATTCCTATAACAGGTATGACCATTGTTAGCTACTTTAGGATGTTTTTTTCCCCTAATGTTATGTATTATTGTATTATATGTATTCTAATGTATTACAAATTTCCACCAACCTGTGATTTAAAGAAATAATTTAGTCATTTATATACTTTGTTGGTTAGGAAATTTAGGCTAAAAAATAAATCCAAATTCAACTACCAGTTCAAATGTTTATAATATATGTGTGTGTGTGTGTGTGTGTGTGTGTGTGTGTGTGTGTGTGTGTGTGTTTCTCTCATGTTTTAGGGAAAGAAGCTGTTGATTCATGGTACGGTGAGATCAAGGATTACAACTGGGGCAACCCTGGATTCAGTGGCCAAACTGGTAAAACACCACCCACCTTTTTATATTACATTACATGTCATTTAGCTGACGCTTTTGTCCAAAGAAACTTACAATAAGTGCATTCAACTCTGATGGTACTAGCCTCAGACCACAGGAATCAAGCCTCAATCCTCAATCCCACCTCAATCATCAATTAAGTGCATGCACCTAATGATTAAGTTTGCGCTCATTTATATCTAACATCCCTTGAATACGTATCACTTGTAGATTAACCAGATTAAATAGTAACAGCTTTGTTATATTGCTCTGTAAGAATTTGTTACTTTTAAATACTACTAATTGTAGTGTTTAGTTTAAGTCATGGGAAACATTATGCTTTGAATATACGGTGATAGCATCTTCTTCTACAAGTTAGAAACATAGCACCACACTTTGACCTCACTACACTGCTATGTGTCCTCCTGTAGGTCATTTTACTCAGGTGGTGTGGAAAGACAGCACTGAACTGGGCGTGGGTATGGCCACTAATGGCAACAAGGTCTTTGTGGTTGGGCAGTACCGACCAGCTGGCAACATGAACAGGAAGGAATACTTTGAGCAAAACGTCCTCCCACAAGGTAACACAAATTTGATTATTTTATTATCTGTCAAAGATTAAGCAAATTAACTCACAACGGTGCAGAAGTCCACTTTAAGTCAAGTATCTGTAGCCATTTGAGAATTACCTCGCCCTGACATCTTATGAATGCAACATGATTGCACGTTTAAGTTTTGGTCTTGTATGACTACATTATTCCAAAAACCAGTGGTGGACAGTATAACTAAGTACATTTAGTGAAGTAGCCTACTGTACTTTAAAGGTAATTGTGTTTGACTTAACATCCATTTTCTACTACATTTCAAAGAGAAATATTTGATACGTTTAATTGACAGCTATTGTTAGTATTAGTTACGTTCAAGATTACCCATGATTCAATTTTATAAACTGTGACTATAATACCTTTATTTTATTTATATAGCACTTTTGTATAGTGAACTATATGATGACAATAAAGACTATTTGATTTTGATTTGATTTGACTTTTAAAAACAGCATTCACAAAGTGCTCTGACAGAACAAGCATGGATAAAACTCCTGCAAAAATAAGAACCCAACAATGAAGAAATAATATATATATATATATATATAATAAAAAATATATAATAATATAATTATATATATATATATATATGTATATACACACATATACACATACACATATATAAACACACACACATACATATATAAACACACACACATATATAAATTATGATATGATTTATATGATATATTTATATGATATATATAGGATATATATTACGATATGATGTTCCTAAATATTCTATTAATATATGAAATTGTTCAAATGAGACAACTACAAGAAAAAAAAATTATGTATATAGTGTACATTCACTTTGAAAGGGAAAAACACAGAGTACATGCTTTTGATAATTTAAATCTCTCATGATCCATAAGTGATATTTAGAGATGCACTACATTAAACTGAGTATATTTAAACTGCAGTCTTGCCACTTTTTTTGCAATCAGCTTGATAGTCAAAAACTTGAACTACAGATAGAGGCTACTGATACATTTAGAGCATTGTAAATATTTAGCAGCTTTGATTTTAGAATGCAAATACCATATGGAAAATAATGCTCTGGAGTTATCAAAGAATGACTTGTAAACTTGTAGTTGTAGATTTGCACTGTTAAAATAACTTAAGAAACATTTATATCATAACTAACAGGGTTGTGTCTGTACCAAAAAATTCTATATGTGTGACTTCATCATCTGAGAAATATGCACTATCCACTGGGAGAAAAAATGCGTAGATTTAAAGAAAAGAAAAAAAGAAGAAGAAAAGAATCAGTCTATTAAATATAAAATCTGCTCACTAACATTACAGGACAGTCCCTTATCAGTCAGCTGGCTCATTTGTTTCCTAATGTTATCTGGTGTAGGTTTCAGATATACAGAACAACTTGCCATGCTTACACTTCTATCAGTTGAAGACTAGCACACCTTACTTGTATTTGATGTCATTTTTCAGCATAAAGGCTATGCATTTTACAGCTGACAGAGAGGTGGGTGGAGCAGGAAACACTACCAGTAAGGGAGGTGAAGTGCGCCCAAGGACAACTTGCACACTGCTGTAGATCAACTTGAACATCCCTGCATCCTCCAACACCTGCTTAATTTTTCCATGTACTGAAAGAAAAGTAAAAAAAGAAAACATCTAATAAAATATGTTGTGACATTAAAGTGGCTTGATTCAAATTGCTTTTAATTGTATGGAATTTAAAATGTGGAATTGGTGTTTTCAGTTTGAACTATACTATGTATGTCAATCTCACGCTGAGCTATAGGCCTATACACATGATTATCCACCAAACTGATTCCATTCTTTTCAATAGATCCATAGACAGGCGACAGATTAAAGGACTCAAATAAATAATTGGAAAATACAGATCAGGCATGATGACTCTCACTATAAAAATTCTAGGGATTCTGAAGGCCTAATAATGCGCATGAAACTGAAGAACAAGTGTCATACCATCTTCAGCCCCCTACATTTAACTGAATACAGTAAAAACACATGTTCACATGTTCATCTTCAAACTGATAAACTTTTGTTTATCAGTTTGAAGATAAATAAGTATACACCCATTCTAAATTGGATGTATTCTGGGCTTTAAAAAAAAAGTTTTACACCATGTTCCAACTTTTTGGGAATTAGGGTTGTAAGAATTTTTAGATTTATAATTTAAAGTGACCATAAGACAATTTTTGGAAGTGTTTTATACCAATATGCCTGTAGTTTCCAAATGACTAAAAGTGAAGTTTTAGACTGAAGTGAAAGATGAAAATAAAAATCCTTCACTTTTGCTCCTACTCTTGTGAGCTATTAATCAAACTTCTTTTGACTTAATTATACTAATAATGTTATAAAAACAGGAAACATGTTTCCTGGATTGGTGAAGAGCAGTTATGTGGCTAGGCTGCATTCAGACTGCAGGCGAATCTGATTCAAATCAGATTCCTACTCAAATCCGATTTTAAGGGCTGACTGTCCACACTGTTTTTAGCAAGTGTCCAAATCGGATATGGCTCTGTTCAGACTGGGCCACATTATAGACTGATCTGACAGGTTGCTGTAGTAAGGGCGTCAGAGCGTCTGACGTCATATAATTGTGACAGCGACAAGAACAACAAATCGGATTTTGGCTGGCAGTCTGAACAAGGCCTGCAGTGAGGAAACGGAGGTCAACCCTTTGGAATGGCCATTTAAAATATTCATCATGATGAACAATAAATAACAGCAGCAGAATTTTCTCTCCGCTAAATTTTGTTTGTTTGTTTGTTTCCAGTTGAATCCCCATTTTTAAATGTATGTACACAGTCGCCCATAAAATGTAATGACATTTTTTTTTGTCCACTTTATTAATCAATCTCTTCAAAAACATATCACAATGAAAATGAAACCACAATCAACAGAGGAGTGTGTCTGAAAACAAAATTATTCCAACTTTATGGGCAACCGTGTTTAATTACATACAGGAGATTGCTGTCTATAATTGCTATTGTACAGTAACAAGAAATTTAAAAAATTGCTTTTTCGACAAATTTAAATGATAAAAAATCACTTGTAAATAATTTATTATGTGTCTCATTTGCTATTCCTGCTCTCAATATACAGTACATGTGATTATTGATGTGATCAGCTGAGAACTGCTCTTAAAATGTCTTATTGTGATAGCACTTCCCTTGATAAATCACTGTTAAAGACATACACATTTGAAGAATCCAAGAGCAAAGCTGTTCTGGAAGTTCATGTCATTAACACACTGAAACAATTTAGAAAGACCAACAGGTACTCCTCATGTTTCATTAACTGTAAGAATGGTGTTTAGTTGTTTTTCAAAACTCATCAATTGCAAATATCAAATAAAATCAAACAGGTAACTTTATTTTTAAAAAAAAGAAAAGAAAAAATGTAAGCTTGAGCAACTGTGGCATCTGCGGTCCATGTGAAAATAATTCCAAAAAGAACCACTAAGTGGCAGCATAACACAACAGAGCGTGCTTGTTGCATGTTGCATAGTATAAAGCAGGATCTGCAATGAAACAGAAATCTAATGCTTTCAAAAAACTCTGCAAGTTACACAAAGATTCTGTTACAAACCAACAAACCAAATAAAGCATGCTTTATTTTGTATTCAATTACCTTTGTTCTGTGTAAGATTTGAGACTACTAAATAAAACATAGAAATCTTTAATGACTTTAGTGGATTCATTTCCCATTACCAATGGTGAAATAACCAGCCTGACATTTCAGTTCAGTGTTTGTTTTCACATTAGGACAGGATCATTTTTGCATTATTTGTTGTATGTTATATGAAATATTGTGCTCATATTTTGAATGTCGTCAAAACATAAAATCTGAAGCAGAGATCTGGTGTGTAAGACTTATTAATAACTTACTATATTCATACTGAACGGCCTATTATCATCACTGCCTCTCCAGGCCATTTATTGCAAAGGATGTTTAGAAAAAGGACTGCATGCTGGTAACCACAACTGTAGTGAACTGGCAATAATGCAAATATGCAGTGTATCAGGAGGAAGTTCCAGATAACAATGAATGTATTCCATGTCTATCTGTTTTGCCTAATGTCCTCTTTCCGGGTTTGAGGAACAGGCTGGTATTCTGGGGAAATCATCACGGTAAGTGGTGGGAACGGCTAACTCAAATCAGTCCATTAAAAAGATAAGTACAAAATTCAATTAAATTCAATTTTATTTATATAGCACAGAATCACAATTGACAGATTTGCCTCAAAGGGCTTTACAGACTGCACATGGTACAACATCCTCTGTCCTTAGACCCTCACAGTGACCAGGGAAAAACTCCTCAAAAAAAACATTTAGCAGGGGAAAAAGAAGAAGAAACCTCAGGGGGAGCAGCAGAGGAGGGATCCCCCTTCCAGGATGGACAGACATGCAATAGATGTCATTGTACAGGACAGATCAACAGAGTAGATAGAGGTTGAAGGAGGAGAGGGAGGGTTGAGAGAAGGCAGAGAGACAGAGAAGAGCAGGATTTCTGGGAGGGGCACAGCAGCAGCTGATGAAGCGCCACCATTGGCCATGCAGTGATGCAGTTGGTGTAGAGTGGACCAGGAGAGGAGCATTCCCCCTGCAGCCGGCCAAGATCCACGGCAGTGAGACCAGCAGGAGTGATGCCATGCAGCACCACAGCTCGACACCCTGTGAAAGAGAGAGCAAAGAAAAGTGCCAGTACTCCGGGAAAATCAGGCTCCCTCATCCTGGAATCTGCTCCAGAGCAGTCTCAATCTGCAGGACCTTATTACGGTCACATCCTTTAAAAAACTCTTGAGAGATCTGGAAGCAGACTCGTATCGCCTTTGCACTTGTTTTTTATGATGTCATGATCTTGTACTGTCCATGCCTATCTTACTGTGTTGTCTGGCTTGCTTGTATTTTACTGTTTTATTGTCTGTTCTGTCATGATGCACTGTCTGTCTTGTTGTTGTAACTCTTAACCCTGCTGCTGTCCTGGCCAGGCTTCCCCTGAAAAAGAGGTCTTGGTGTCTCAGTGGGTCCAACCTGGTTAAATAAAGGTTAAATAAATAAAATAAAAAATAAAAAATACAGGCTCGTAACATGTATCATAACATGTATTATTGGGACATCAGAGAGAGAGAAGAAAAGAGGGGCCCAGTGTATCGTGTCCCCCGACACATTGGGCCTATATCCGCATGACTAGGGGCTGGTCCAAGGCCTCAGCCAGCCCTAACTAGGCTTTGTCAAAGAGGAAAGTTTTAAGTTTACTCTTGAATAAAGAGAGGGTGTCTGCCTCCCGTACTGAGACGGGGAGATGATTCCACAGGAGAGAAGCTTGATAACTGAAGGCTCTGGCTCCCAATCTAGTTTTAAGGACTTTAGGAACCACAAGTAACATAGAATTTTGGGAGCGTAGTGCTCCAGAAGGGTAATATGGTACTATGAGGTCTTTAAGATAAGATGGTGCCTGACCATTTAGAGCTTTGTAAGTAAGAAAAAGGATTTTAAATTAAATTCTGGATTTTACAGGGAGTCAGTGCAGCGAAGCTAGAACAGGAGAAATATGATCTCTTTTCTTGGTTCTCATCAGTACACGAGCTGCAGCATTCTGAACCAACTGAAGGGATTTATCGGAGCAACTCCGTGTTCACATTACTTGGCACTTGCGGTCTAGAGAGAGAGACACTAGACGTGAGAGGAGAGCTCAACTGAAGTTGATAAAAGAACGAAACTTTTCAGGAAGTGATTCGGTTTGGTTCGATCACCTAAACAATTTGTTCTTTCGGATGATTAGGTTTGATCACAGCAACAGGCCTGTCCCGTTAGGAATGTTGCTCATGATCATTTCCAGGTATGTGTGCATTGGGAGGGTTACTGGATGACTCTGAACATTCAACATTGTCGCTGCATGATCCTAACATGGATGTGATGATGTAAAGTGACCATAAATCAAGTATACATAGATATTAGCCTGATCCCCCATCAACCCTGTCCTTGGCTAGCATTAAGTGCCCCCTAGTGACTTTACAATACTCAGAAATATGGCTTTCATTCAGCAGTTCGCTCCACCTCACTGACAACTTTGGGCCTCCTGTTCTTTCTTCTTTTTACCAAATAAGAAAACATTCACCAGTGTTTTCTTATTTGGTATTTGTTCTTAGGTAAGAACAAAGTTTTGAGATGAAGATATTGATATCATATGAAGCTAGAACATCTAAATAATCAAGCATGCCATGATATCTTGATGGAAGGGGTGAAATAACATGCCAACATGCTAGTTAGGAAATTTCTATAGCGAGAACATGGCGTTTCTCAAAGCAACTTTCTGATCTGAATATATCTGAATGAAAATTTGCTCCATGGATACAAGTCTCCTTCTTACATACAAGCTTTATGATGATAACATGCAGCTTAAGGCAAAATCACATAGCTTTTCTCATGCATTAAAATGAGCTGCTGTGACATCTAGGATAACCACAGCCTCATGAAACTTCACAACTACAAACTAGAGACCTAGAGCATTCAGAACATTTATAGCTTTCCTAAGTATATTGAAAATGGGGGTTCAAAGCAGTTTACAGAACAGAGGTACTACAGAAATTTCCAAAAGGTTTTGAAACCAAGTCACCATACAACTAATAATTAAATATTCTAGAGGGTTTTTAACATTTTTTATCCATTCTCGATATTAAGAACACTTTCATGCACACTTTTCCTGGACACTTCTGAAACTAAGGCTAACTGACAAGCTAACTTTAACTGTGAGTCAAATAATTCCCAACGGGCGGAAACAAAATCCCAAAAGACAGTTCCGCCACGTCTCTTTTTGCGCGCGTCACTTTTGTCATGTCCGTGTGGTCTGGAAAGTTAAGACTTTGTAAGGTGTATGTATACAGTCTGGTTTAGACCTTTTTTTCTCACGACGTGAGGTGGGATGCATTTACACAACTATTTCAGTCAATCCGTTTTTTAATTCATGCAACTTTTGTTTTGGAGTGAACCCTTTTATTTGAAACTGAGCTACTTTACCTCCCAGTGAAGGGCTCTCCCACCACTGAGCTCCACATCATTGTCCAGAACACAGTGGTTGTCTCCGCAGAAACCGCTAAAAACCTTGGCGTGACTCAGCTAAATGACATGTAATATAATGTAATGTAATGTAATGTAATATAGGGCAGGGTTACTTCGCCCAGTTAGGCCAATTAACAGTGAATTAATTGTAGTGAGTTCTCCGAACTTAGCCTACATCTAACTGTGAACATACAGCTGCTATGATCCAGCCTACTGATAATGTAACCACTCTTATTGTATCTAGTGATCTTAATGTTGATTTATTAACAACTATAAACAACACAAAGTAGGACTGAATCTGTCATTAAATTAATCAGTCGTCAATTTTTTTGCCATGCCATCTCCCTGGCTCTGTTAATGAGAGCAGTATTGCCTGTTTTTGTGACCATCACTTGATATTCTTCATTAAGCTCCTTCAGCGCTGCTTTTCACCACTTTTTGCGACATCTTATTGGCTGTTCCCGGCTGCCTATATACCTACACCGGCTTGTATAGCCTGGGTTGAGTTAGCATTGACTAGACACACTGAGCAGCATTAGTGGAAGGCTTTAGCCTCAAGTGAAAGTTGTTAATAAATCAGGCTTAAACAGGCTTTTTGAATTGAGCCACGGTTTGTTTAGCTGCATTGATGGAACACCCCCCAGTTCATGATTTGATACATGCATGGCATGATTTAAGTGTCAGTAGTTTTGCAGTGCAATATTGTCAGTGGCCACTAGAAGAAAAAGGACAAGACTGAGCAGCAACGCCACATCTAATTCTATAATACATCCATGCCCTAGAGCCATGCCGGCAGCATGGCTAACAACAACCAAAACCAAAAGGCATTTACAATCCCCACATCAATAACCTGGCACTGCAGCTGGATTCTGAAGACATCATGAGTTTATATAAGAATCGTGAGATCACTTTTCAAGCTTTCAGTAATGTGTTTCTGCTGGAACTACCAGTGGTTTGACTAATCAGCATCCTGTGAGCTGATACACACAGTTGTTTGCAGAGGCAGTTAATCAGAGTGTGAAGACATTTCCTCTCTCTGAATTAAAACCACATATCCCATAAACCCTGTTACTTCCTGATTCCTTTCCCTTTACTGGCATCTTATGATGATCGAAGTGATTTCTCTTATCAGCCACTGCCTGGAACTCTGCACTGCAGTCCTGAGGCCATTGGAGGTGGCCAGTCTTTTGCTGAAGTTGACAGAATCCTGTCAATAGACACTTTCAAGTCCCAGTGATGTAGACATGACAGTAGATGGTACAGTAGAATAAGACCCTCCCCCTGCTGCAGCCAGCTGGTCCTGCAGCAATGCCCTAGCATTAGCTTGTGTTTTTGTAAAATGATATCCTGTGTTGGCAGGATGGGCAGATGCATCATGGACTTCCCCTGGACTATGCTGACCATTATGCTCAGCGCACTGTGGGTCTGTGGCTGCATAGCCTGCTGGTGACTGTCTGGCTGTATAAGCATCAAATGGACTTCCTGGCTCAATTCTCTGGAGAGCAGCCAAACAGACTCGGCTCTCTTAAAGACACATAACATATGGCAAACTGTTGGGAAAAATCAATGCAGGGATGCATTTCTCCCTTTATATTATTCAGAAGCAGGGCAAATAAGCAGGGTTTTTCCCAACCTTACTTCAGAATAGTAAAATGAGCCTACCATTTTGCTCCAAACCTATAATGCTGTTATTTTGTCTACATTTATCTACATTTCCTGTTCTCAATTTGAGGTTTTCATTTGTTATCCATATATTCCACCCTACTAAGGTATTACTACAGAAGCCGAAAAGCTGAGAGCGACACTTGGCCAATGTTCTGTTTTGCTAAATGGACACTATCTTAAGTAAATGTTGCCCCATCTTCCGTTTAAGTAACGTTAGTCTGCCAAGCTTTTACATTAACATTCAGTTAGCTAACAATTGTTGCCTTTAACTGCCCGTTAGAAGCATTGAGTTTGGCGTTGCGGCTGTCACCATCTTGCTTTAGGCTTCAGGTTGCCGCCTGATTATACATACTTATTGTAACAGTTTGTTTTACAAAGTAAGAAAAGCAATGTTTAATTCAGACTCTGTCTGGTGAGTATTAGGGGAGGCTGATTTGTACGTAAATAGTTTTATGGCTAAATGATGCAAGTTTAGCTTTTTCTTTGTTGATGACACAGCAAAAATACTGGCCACTCCTAGTCCAAATACTATTTACAGGACATATGATAGGAGTTGAGACAAAATAAAAAATATAGGTAAGTGATTGCACAATTGAGTTTGTATTGTGTCATTTAAAATAAATATTTATTTATCAATAAATCATGAAGTTGGCTTATTTGGAACACACATGGGCTTAAAGGGGGCACTCGGTACACATTAAGCCCATGCCAGACTTTGGACATATTTCCTTACATTAAATGACAAAAACATTAAAAAGAGGAATAAAAAAAAAAGTCAAACTTTAAATGAGAGATTGTTTCATTTAATCTATAATGGTCTTGTTTAAATTGAGGCAGCATATATTATAAATGTCTGCAAACATAGCCTCTACCATTGCTAAAAGAGACCGCTGTGTCAGGGCAGGTGTATTGTCCAAGGCCTAAGGATGCACAATATCACATGTGAAGTTGTATGGCTGAGCACCTGCACTGCCTCTGGATTATCTGAAGGGACTGGGGAAATTCAGTATCTACAAATAAAAATAATTTTAACATTAAAATTTTACATTGGCTTGACTACAGTATATGATTTGAAGTCAGAAGCTGAGATGGCAGTGAACCTCATTGACTTTAACAGGTGCTTGGCTTGAGACAGTAGCCCAGTCATTTATCATTATGACTGGGCTACTGTCTCGTTTATTTATATGTCATAACTATGAAATACAAAGACAATGGCTCCTTAAAATAATTTATATTTTACCATTATTGATAACAATTAGGGAAAATCAATAAACTTATCTTTGGCTTTTGCTATGATTAGCTGCCCAGCTAGCATTGTCTTGATTTGGCTTTCAAGTTGAAAGTCTCTGTATCAGAGAGTGCAGTCAGTGAAATATGGTTCAGCAAGTAATTACAAATTATTTGGAACATGTTCATACATCTCCATGGCATATGAATTATGGAGTAGTAAAACAGGTGTACATTCTGATTCTTTCTCAGCTGAGCAGATTTATCTTGCATCATCTTTGACAAAGCCAACTCTGGGCGTATTCCTCAGTCAAACAGAAACTGTTTGTCCTGACACACTTTGATCGAATCGCCTGAAAGTGTTGTGGTTTGCAGCAGAATGTGAGAATGGCTGAATGCAGCAGTGGGGAGTCCGTAACCTGATATGAGAATGAATCAGTGGTTCTCCCAGCAGACATGCTGAACATGAACCCAGCTGTTCCTGTCCAACACCTGTCCGCCCAATAACCCATTCCCCACAATATCTATATAACAGGCCCAGTTGGAAGACAGTTGCCCCTGCTGGTGCATTACTGTTTGTGTGTGATTTTCTTTGCCTGCATAATTATTCTATAATATAATGCAGTTTATGTTCTTGTGTGCTTATATTTTTCTGCTTCCAAAGGGCTATGACAGAAAACATTTGGAAGCCCCTGGTTTACAACTGACATATCAATGTCACATTTATTCTACAGTACATACCATTGTTATCCTGCTGTTACCGCACATCTTCTTATAGCATTCTTTGACCTTTTACAGAGTAAAAAAATCATTATTTTAACATTCAAAACAGTGTACATGAATGAAGACCCAACATTAGTGTAAAGTATTATTGCAATTAGGAGTCAGCAAACATATATATACATTTAATTTATTTAGCACAAAACTGAAATTAAATTAAAGTTCAACATCCTCTCATTCAATCGACTTTCTGTGGAACTGGTCCATATTCATTCCAAAGACAAAGATTAAGTGACATTTGACACTTTCTATCTTTCTGTTATGGTTTTCCTAAGTGATAAAATTACATGAGTGACTTCTTCAGGTAATCTAGTTAAAGCATTATAACATCTGATGCGGGTGTGTCTATCTCATCTGTTTCCTTTTTGTAATATTGATCTAGTTGCTGGAGGCTGCGTGTTGAATGCGGCAGTGTTCTGAACAATGCTGAGTCATGGGAAGCAGCACTGGTTTTACAGGGTTTCACAGAGGTACATGGGTGGAACTGCACTGTGGTAAGTCCTTTATCATGAGGTACTGTCCTCATAAAAAGCATCAAAAAGCAAAATATCCTTTCAGTGCACTGAAAGGCCTTTCATGCATTAAGTTCTAGCTGACCTGCTCAAGCTGTCAGCATAAACCACTTAATGTACTTCATCTTCCCAAAGAAAGAGATCAATGAATAATTGATCACTGACAGCACAAAGGCAGCAGACTGAAGAGGACCAAAGCTGACTGAGATCAAAGAGAAGGCCCGAGGTTGTCTGTAGCACTGCTTTTACAGAATATGCTGACAAATTAATCTCAAATTCTGTAAAATCAAACAAAACCAGATTTTCTATTTTATGTATATATCATTCCCTTCTATGTCATCTTTTGACGAAAATTATGTTTTTACGGGAATCATCTCCTCATTTTTCTGGCCATCTCTGGTAAATCACCAGAAAACCCTGAAAAAATGACTTAGACCATTATTTTATGAGGGTGTTGATATGTAACATGGTGCCATGCATATACTGTGGATGACTGCTAAATTTCCTTCATTTTATTTCAATTTATTTGGTTGGCTTAGTTAGTCAAGATATCTAAATGAAAATGGTTTCCATGAGTCTTCCCTTTACACACGCGTCCACTTAATGATCCTTCCATGTAGTTTAGGGCAAAATCATGCAGTCTTTCTCATGCATTAAAAGTGTTAAATTATTTTCACCTATTTTATTTGAATATTTCTGCATAATTGTATATGACTGGAAAGCTGAGACTCTTGTGGATGCAATTGTATAAATGTGTGATGATGTTAACATTCACTAGGGAGAACATGTTTTTCCCCACTCACTATATAAAAAATACCTGTTGTGGTTAATCACAGCCTCATAAAACTTTAGAAACACAAACTAGAGACCTAGAGCATTCAGAGGATGTATGGCTTTACTAGGCATATTGACAATAAGTTTTGCAGAGCAGAAATGTGCCAGCCAGTTGCCAAAAAAATAAATTCTTAAAGAAATCAATGCTGTTGAGACCAAATCACACCTTACATGTTTAAAAGCTGTCCCTCAAGTTCTTGGTGTTGTAATATGGTTTTGTGGAGGGATTTTGTCTTTTTTTAAATAAATTCTCAAGTGGTAAAAAAAAGAAAAAGAAGGTTAAATTTAGCACCAAATCTGTGTAACAAATTAGCTTATAAACCAGACAAATTCTCCAAGCTCATTTATAGTTGCTCTGGCAGATGAGTCTGGTCACTCTCCCATGTAGACTGATATCCAGACGTCCTGGGCCTGGGCCGGGCCAATCAGTGGATTTGATAGGATAACTGACGGCAAGCGCACCTAACGAAACTCAGACCAAACTGAGTTTGGGAGAGTGGCAGATTCGTCTGGTTTCTGGGCTTATTTGTTACACAGGTTTGGAGCTAAATTTAATGTCTTTGTCTTTTTTTAACCACTCAAGATTTTTCCTCATACCGTAATGTTCTTAGCCCTTACACACCTTCACAATTTATTTTAATAAAATGAATTAAATATACATATATTTTTTCTGCTGCCTGTGTTAACCAGCTAGCCAGCTGACTAAGATTTGTTCATGTGATAGCATTATAGAAGGCAGTATTGACAGTATTGAGGCAATATGACACAAAGCTGCACCTCTTCTGGAAGCATCAGATAATAGCAATCAACCCCAACCATGTACCCCTTGTCTGCTTCAGTGTAGTGTATTACAGCTATATTTTTAGAACCAGTACATATAAAGTAGCTCGTTTCAAACATTAGCTAACATTAATCAGAATCTGAATCTGAATCTGAATTTGAATCTGAATTTGAATCTGAATCGACTCTATTGGCCAAGTATGTAAGCAACATACAAGGAATTTGACTCCAGTTTTACAGTGTTCTCAGAGGTACTTCACTAGAAAAAAGACAAATAGTTGAACACAGAATAACCTTTGCAATACGTTAAAGAGAGAGTGAACAAATAAACAATAAACAATATGAACATACCAATAATTATGAATAAACTATATAAACAAGTAGTGGATTATTGGTCCGATGTATTTATGCTGAGTAATAATTCTGCCAGTGGCTGTTCCCCTTCAGTCCTGATGCTGCAGGCTATGTTTTAGGCGTGGCTGCAGCAAGTCTACTCATCAGCTGTTACAGTGCCAGCAGATCATTTTAATGGATTTTATTTTCTCCCTCAATTATGGTGTGCATGACTCCTGACAAGGCTCCAGACCCATTGATAGCCTATTTTAAGTACTAGAGCCGAACACAATGACAAATTTTGCCCAATGTTGAGAAGGACATAGCGTTACAGGCTGCTCATATTTACTTGAATCCAGACTCATCCATTCTGTGACATAGCTTTGTCCTGAAGCAAACAGAGGAGGTCTTTGTGTGTCAGATTACAGTGCACACACAGAAGAGACTATGAGTGTGACCTACATATGATATCATAAGCGTGACAGTGTTCCTGTAAAGCATCTAGGCTCAGGCTGTGTGGACACAAAATTATAAAAATACAATTTGAATTTAATGAAATACTGTTCATACACCCCCAGATAGTATTTACTAGTCTGCACAAGAACTAATCTACATAAAAATGTATGGTATGCATAGATACTGTGCTAAAGGCTGGGTTGGTCCATAGAAAGCTTATTCAAAGGCCTGTACTAAGGCACAGAATTCCACAAGGCCCAGTGGTCAAGCCTAATCATCATGGCGACAACCACCTAAGAGTTACCCCACACCCCGCCCCCCATTGCTGTGGTCCAAGCAAAAACACTGGCGACACAGCCACATTCTCGCCTGGCATTCAGATTAACTAATAATAAGCCCATCAGGTCTCATTCTACAACTCTGCAGCAGACAATACAGTAAGCCTACAAGCATGTACAGAAATGTTCTTTTCTCCAGACATCCCATGTCTGAGTCATTTTACATAATGTTTAATCCACACTGAAGCCTAATATCTTTGTTTGTTACATTATCTTAAGAGTCAACCATGAATGTGGAAGATGCTTTGCCTTAGATGTATAATAATAGTTGAGTCTGACAAGATAAAAGCTTACATTCAGTTTGGAGGAAAGCAATTTACAAGATGGAAGGATGATTGGTGCATGCACATCCTGTGTAAAAGAATACCCATAGGCAACTGCTTGTTTCTTGATTTTGAATTGTAGTTCAGCAAATCTGTGTTTACTGCATTGGCACATAACCACATATGATCATTGCCATCATGTGTTACATCTAGGGCACCCTTTTGCCTTGTTGATAATCTAATAAGCAGTCCACAATGTTCACACCCAATTGTAACTGTTCCTCGGTATCTATTATTTCATTTTTTCATAATTCCCACTCAAGAAGACAGTTTTGGTAAATATGGTGTTATTGCTTAGTGGTTTCTATCATGCACAATCAAAGCTTAGAATGCAGCATTTAACTTCATACTAATGTTGATACTTGCATACTAGCTCATACCAGCTCACTGAGCCAGAGAAAGTGGGATTCATGTGTGAAATTAGCTGCTGTTGTGCTTAGCTGGAATAAAAAGCTAAAGACTCCAATTAGCAAGAGGCACATGACTGAAAATAATGGTTGTAGCCCTGCAGTAATGTCCAGATCTGTTGCCACAGTTTCCGCTAGCAACACTTCTGCTAAAGTGGACCATTGTATTCTGATAGTCAGCCACGTGGACTGGGGCTAGCAAGCAGTCTGTTAGGATTGCTGTTTTTAACTGATGAAATCAAAATATGTACCCACTGATCTACTAATTAAAATGTATCACTATCTTTTACAGACGCTGACGTCCGGTTGTGAAACGCAGAATAAAAATCTGTTGTCTGTGTCGCATTTCTATTCCGCCATCATGAGGGAAGTAGGCCAACGTCTACAGATTAGACGTTAGTCACACGTTTGAGATGAATGTGATTGACAGACCGGTTAAACCAATAGCGGATAAGCATTTGAACATTTCATTGGTTGAAATGTATGGCTGTAAATGACGCTTCCGCAAAACAGCCAATACACATTCGAGCTCAGGCGAAAAGGGCGGGTCTGATCTTCCTTATAAAACCGAGGTTTGCGCCGTTGTGCTCGCATATACTGAACGACAGAGTCATTCATTGAGAGCTGTAGCCTACCTCCGAAAAGAAAAATGAGGGAAATTGTCCATCTTCAAGCCGGCCAGTGCGGAAACCAGATTGGTGCTAAGGTCAGTAGAAAATTATTTGCCTTTTGGATTTAAAATGGAGTGATTTCATTCAGAAACACCGTGTTCTGTGCTCTAGTGGCCGGTGCTTTGTGCCTGTCCCAGAGACCACACCCTGGGAAT
Organism: Centropristis striata; assembly: GCF_030273125.1. NCBI lineage: Eukaryota > Metazoa > Chordata > Actinopteri > Perciformes > Serranidae > Centropristis > Centropristis striata. The sequence continues at coordinate 32,272,197 of NC_081523.1, forward strand.
ATCGCAGTGCCCTACTTGTGAAAATGGACATTTTAACGTTTAATGTAAACACATCCAACCCTTTAGGGATGCTCTGAGGTCGGAAGTTTATCGAAATATAAACGAATTTAAACATTTTAAACTATTTTTTGTATATTGTAAAAAAAAGTCTATTTCATACCATGTGTAGCCGTTAACACACGTAAACCGTTAACTAATGTTAGTTCAGTTTAAAAACACTAACGTTACAAACGGATAACGACAGCATTATATCCCCATTGTTCGCTCGATAACCGTTAACGTTACTGCAATGCGGAAAAAAGGAAGTGGATATTGTTTGTGAAAAATACAAGCACTATAATTGTATAGCGATACATGAACGATACAACGTTGTTCGTTTGGTTAAAATGCGTCATTCCTCTTGTTTCGATGTGAATATTAACAGGTTTTCTAACAGTTCCTGGCTCATTGGGGCCTACTTGGCAAATGCTTTTTGAACTGCGCCCGGCTTTTGCCCGAAGCAGGCGGGGCTTCGCGGTTAGTGACGTAGAAGGAATTTTCAAATTCATAAACCATGAGTTGCAGCCAATGGGAGGTGGCGGACGGAGAGGCCGCGCGCGCCCAAAGCTATACGGCGGGAAATGGCTTAGATTTCCACCTTTTGAACATTAAGTAACTCGTAAATATACCATTGAAGAAAAAATGAAATTCTTTGCATGTTCAAATGTTTTGGTTAACAAAGATTCATGTTTCTATTTTTATAGTTTTGGGAGGTGATCAGTGATGAGCACGGCATTGACCCAACTGGTACATACCATGGAGATAGTGACCTGCAGCTGGACAGGATTAATGTCTACTACAATGAAGCCTCAGGTAATTGAAATGAAACTTCTTCTTTTTTTAATGAACTACGGTACACACACTTTCCATTGTCCCTTATCTCTGACTTGCTCTTTTGTAGGTGGTAAATATGTGCCCCGTGCTGTGCTGGTCGATCTGGAGCCAGGCACCATGGACTCTGTGAGGTCTGGACCTTTCGGTCAAGTCTTCAGACCCGATAACTTTGTCTTTGGTAAGTTTTTATATATTCTCCAGACATTTTAGCTCACTAATTATCTCATTTTGCACTCCGGAGTCTGTGAAACCCATTCTATTCTTTATACTTGCTCCACAGGCCAGAGTGGTGCTGGAAACAACTGGGCTAAGGGTCATTACACAGAGGGTGCAGAGCTGGTGGACTCTGTCCTGGATGTGGTTAGGAAGGAAGCAGAGAGCTGTGACTGCCTTCAGGGCTTCCAGCTCACACACTCCCTGGGTGGTGGTACCGGCTCTGGTATGGGCACCCTTCTCATCAGCAAGATCCGTGAAGAGTACCCCGACCGCATAATGAACACCTTCAGTGTGGTGCCTTCCCCCAAAGTATCAGACACAGTTGTTGAGCCCTACAATGCCACACTATCGGTCCACCAGCTTGTAGAAAACACAGACGAAACCTACTGCATCGACAATGAGGCCCTGTATGACATCTGTTTCCGCACCCTCAAACTCACAACCCCCTCATATGGAGACCTCAACCACTTGGTCTCTGCCACAATGAGCGGTGTCACCACCTGCTTGAGGTTCCCTGGTCAGCTCAACGCTGACTTGCGTAAGCTTGCTGTTAACATGGTGCCATTCCCCCGTCTGCACTTCTTTATGCCAGGCTTTGCTCCCCTCACAAGCAGAGGCAGTCAGCAGTACAGATCCCTCACTGTACCAGAGCTCACCCAACAGATGTTTGACGCCAAGAACATGATGGCTGCCTGTGACCCACGTCATGGCCGCTACCTGACCGTCGCTGCCATCTTCCGTGGTCGTATGTCAATGAAGGAGGTGGATGAACAAATGCTGAACGTGCAGAACAAGAACAGCAGCTACTTCGTTGAATGGATCCCCAACAACGTTAAGACCGCCGTCTGCGACATTCCTCCCCGTGGCCTCAAGATGGCTGCCACTTTCATCGGCAACAGCACCGCTATCCAGGAGCTCTTCAAGCGCATCTCTGAGCAGTTCACTGCTATGTTCAGGCGCAAAGCTTTCCTCCACTGGTACACCGGTGAGGGTATGGATGAGATGGAGTTTACTGAGGCAGAGAGCAACATGAATGACCTGGTATCTGAGTACCAGCAGTACCAGGATGCCACTGCTGAGGAGGAGGGAGAGTTTGAGGAGGAGGGTGAGGAGGAGCTGGCCTAAATGCATCCCCCTTTAAGCTCTGCTGTCAAATTGTTGCAGTGAAATGTAATGTTCCAAGTCCTTTCCAGTTTTCAGTGTTTGTCTGCTGTTCGTGTTAATAAAAATTCTTCTGCATATATGAAGTCTGCCTTACTGGTTTTAATGACTTATTCTTATCCTATAGTAACACTTAACTGATTTGGAAATGTGAAGTTTATGGTAATGTTGTTTTGCGCAGGCTTACTACACTGTACATAAAGTGTAGCTGAATGACATGTAGAAATTACATCTTGATTTATCACCAAGTAGTGACTTGACAACTATATAAGTGAAGAACACAATGAACTGAAAAACAAAACTGGCCCAAATAACACTAATGTAACAAGTGTCTTTAATCTAATGCAAAAATAAAATGCAGTCTGCTCTGTAATCCTCACTGACTACATGTATACACAAATTCCATGGAGCTCAGAACAGCTTAATATAATGCTAGATCATGTTCATACTTGGATCTTTGCTCAGTTTTTGCAGGCACATGACTTACAATAGCTAAAATCCTTACATTAGCTAATTGGCCTGTGTCTGTAATTAACAATATTAGTTGTACTGGCAATTAAAGGTATACTGATATTTTTATTGACTGATAAGCTTATACAGAGTAAGATGTACTGTAAAATCTGTCAACATATGTAAGTCATATTGTATAAATGAATAACCTTTGGAAAGTTTCTGGTTGTGCTCACTAGGTGGCAGTGTTGGCTAAGCCATTCTTTTCCACAAGAAATATGTGAGAATGCTTATGGTCAATAACAGCAGTGTCCAGCAGCATACTTTCTTCACTCTGGCCTCCAAGCCTTGCTTCTCTCCAAAGCGTGACACAAAACCACTCTGTCAGGAACAAAGAAGTAGATGAGTTTAAAAGGAAATTATACTTTTCAGCACAATATATAAATATTTGGGGGTGTGAGAAGAGAATTCACATATCATTTAAGAGAGTGATGTAACTATGTAAAAAAAAAAGTGCAAACGTGGGATTATTATTTTGGTTTAGTCATTTTTTTTGCCCTTCTTGGCTTTATTTGACAGTGAGAGACAGAGGGGAAGAAATGCAGGAAAGGACTCCGGGCTGGATTTGAACCTGGGCTGCCTGCTTAGAAGTACTAAGTGTCATGTGGTATGCGCTCTACCGGTGTTCCCCCTGGAACAGATTTTTTGTTTTTAAGTTCTTTTTTAGCTTGTGGAACCGACTTATTATAATTTCTATATTGTTTTTATGTGGGAATGAAAGTAGTATCTATTGAAAATGCAGGTTAAATTTGCTACAACTTGAGTTGCTCAAATTCTTGAAGTTAGTTTGACACTGTATGGCAATTAGACAGTGAAAAGTGGAGGGTAACTCTCTTTTATAAACTTTTTTGTGATGCTTAAATTGTTCCATGTTCCTAAACAAATGTCAAATTAGTACCTAATCACTGACAGAAAACAGGTAGGAAAGTATCACCCAACTTTGGGCAAGTATAACGAAGCTGCAATGTGCATTATACCTGATGGATTTTCAAAGGCACTGGAGTTTTAAAGTTAATTCAGCTCTAGCACCTTGACATGGGAAACTACTAAAGTCCAAATGTGAGGGGATCTGACCAGAATAAATCGCTCTACCTGCTTATACTTTAGGGTTGTAGGGAGAACAAATATGGAAAATGGAATTCTTTATGTCTCATCCTGAGCTTTGCAGACTCTGCATTTGTCAAAATTTCAGTAAGCAGTGCTGTATTTCCAGGGGCACTGTACTGATTTTATATTTTAAAGTTAATTTATTAATCACTCATAATCGTATTTACTAAAAACAGGCCTTGTTCAGTGCAGTTGCATGCAGGAACTATACCAGAAAGAAAATATTACCTACATAAAACTGCTAACAAGTATGGATTATCTCAAATAATAGTGTCATGATTGCTAGGAAGAGAAATACTGTTTGAGCTGATTGATTGTAAATAGCATAGCAGGTAAGAGAAATAAAATCTGTGTTTTTTGGGGAAACTGTCACTTTGAAATTAAAGCAGGGATGTTAAAATAAGTGGGTGTAATCCAGCTCTTTTAGAGCTTGGCCCATACAAGGGACGTCAATGATCTCTCCCTCTGCTGCTTCAAATTAAACCAATTTCAAATCTGTCTTTCACATGTCCCTGATAAATTGGAGGTAGTTAAATGGTATTATGGTTGCATACGTTTTAAGTAAGCGGATGCCATATAAAGTTAAACAAATCAGAATCTTTATCTTGTGTGTGAGTGAGAGATTCATATAGGGACTAATCAGTGTAGTAGAATTAATGATGTTGTATGGGTATATGAGCAATAGGAAGAGCGTGTGCAATAGTGCAAATGAAGAGTGTGTGTGTTCTGTGCTGATATGAATTTATGCGATATGTAAACAGACTTTCTTTTGTGTGCGTTTGTGTTTTGTAGTGTGCTATATGTGAACATGTGACATTTTCTTGTGTCCAAAACAAATTTCTCCTAAGGGAGACAATAAAGCAACTTCCTCACTAACTATCTTACCCATCCTCCCTTATCTCGTATCTCAGGGCAGATGACTCTTTCCACATAGGACCCCACACACTCCTTCAGCCGTGGTAGGACCAGCACCATGCCCCTGTCCTGGCAATGTAGAGCCATCTGGCCAGCCAGCACATACACTGATAGCACCGCGCTCCAGGCCAATTCCCTGCGCCGTCCCCCAGGGACGGGTGCAAAGAAGTGCTCGTCCAGGATGCTTATGAGCGTGGGGCAGGCCGTGTTCTCAGTGACATCCTGGAAGACACGAGGCCAGCGTCTGAAGAAGATGGGGAAGCGGGTGAGGAGCTCATCTCCGGCGTGGCGCAGGGCTGTGGTGCAAGCTGTAGGGGCAGGACCCAAGGTGCCATCTGCCCCCCCTGTGGTTACATAGTCTACATAGTCATGGGCCATCAAAAAAGCTTCTCTCACCAGCGGGTCAGGACTGTTCAGGCCCAGACTGGCTCCTGCCACCTCCAACTGACACATGGCCGCTCCTAACTGCGACTTCACTAATCACCAAGATGGATTGTCAGCAGGACACAGATAACAGTTCCATTGCCAAGCAGCATAGCCATTCTCTAAGCCACATCGGTCTGTGATCGAGGTATGGGGATGCTGTAAATGTAACTGAAAAAACAAAATCAGAGTATAGAGAAGGGTGATAAACATGCATACAGCAGTGTCATTTCTCATGAAGAAATAAAGTATTGATAACTTACCTCCTCTTCACCATACACAAATCAAAAAGAAACAGCTAGCAGGTGGAAGCGTTCAGTTCCAGAGAAGTCTGTACATGTTGCAGTGAGACTGGGTCACCCAGCCCCTTACCAGCTAAATATAGAGCCCTTGTTGGAAACTGACACTGATCTCCAACCTCGTATGCACAGTCATGGCTGTCGTGACACACAGCCTCATTCCAACACAAGAAGCAGGGCTAAATAAATAGCACAGGACAGAAACAGGATGGCTTTGCAAGAGCAAACTAGTACTAAAAGCAATATATGGTGTTGATCCGTTACAGCTTTTAGTTAGGTATAAACATCATGCACAGGAACATGACCTCGTGACCTTTCCCTCACTAATATGTTCTCCACTGTGTCAGAATGTTGAATTCATTGTGTTTTTCCTCGGTGCATTTAGTTTCTAATCTTATCTTGCATTTGTGAGCTTAAAACAAAATAAAAATTTTGCTGTGATAATACCTTAGAAATGTATATTCTTGAATGATTTTAAGCTTTGGGAGTCTTCCAAACAACTTATTTATATATTTACTTAATAATGGATCAGCTTCTCCATATTGAAAAAAAAAAATGAAAAAAAATCTCACCTACCTCTTATGGTCTAGTCATGCAGATAGGTTTATTTTTTCTGTCCAACTTTTGAGATGTTGGTTTCGGTGTTTGTTGGAACTTCTTAAAATAAATATATGATTCAATAAATAAATACCCCCTATGAAGTCTAATGATTATTGATTGTGTTTTAAAATAAAAGTATGTAGTCTAAAGTATGTAGTATAATCATAACAAATGAACACACATAAATGCAATTGCTAGATGTACAAAGCTACAATTTGGCTATAAATATACACACATATACACTTCATCTTGACTACCGCTAAGCTAACAATGACTTTTCATGTTCTTGGCAACCTGTAGTGTCACTTAGCCATTTTTAAGACAAATTAAAAATTCTGAAATCAAGAGCGGGGTATTAAGTAATCTATTTTATGTCGTACAACAAAATATGTAAAATCTATTAAGCTTCTCTTAATTACAGGACTTGATTCAGGCATCTAACCAAAAAATCCATTCAAAAAACCCACTGACATTAAGACAAGAAAACTGGAATTTCAAAAATGCTAACTCATTTCCAGATGGTTAATACTCTATTAACCATGTAGACTACTGGTAAATAAATCGAGGCAATATTTTTCATATCAAACTCATAATACCTTGGATTGTTCTTTACCATTAGCTATAGGCAGAAATGTGATGTTAAGGTTAGTGGCTGATAAGGCAAAAGGCCTTTTACAGAAGACATTAAGACATATACCACAGAAGTTCATGGTCCTGACATTGTGCATGCTAGCAGTGGCGGTTCTAGACCAATTTTACTGTGGGGGCCAAGGAGGGGCCAGTGTTTAATCAGAGGTGCACATTGGCACATGAAAAAATGGCAAAGGTGATATTTAAGCATTCAAAATCTTTGAATGTCTTGAAAAAGACACAAAATGACCAAAAAAGACACAAAATGAAAAGACAGAATAACCAAAAAACAACCCACAGAAGACATAAAAATGACCAAAAAAAGACACAAAATAACTAAAACAGACACATAAATGACACCAATGACAAAAAAAAGACACAAAATGACAAAAAAAGACACAAAATAACTAAAAAAGACACAAAATGACAAAAAAAAGACACAAAATAACTAAAAAAGACACAACAAACAGACACAAAATTACCAAAAAAAGACACAAATGACCAAAAAAGACACAAAATGACACGTAAAGACATGAAAAGGATTAAAAAATGGACAAAATAGCCCTATAAGACTCCATAGAGTTAAACTATTATACAATGTTCACATTCTGGGTTTCTTTTGTGTACAATGAGATATTGTTTGAACAAAAAAAGGTTAGAATTGTTCCATTGTTCATTATTATAAATTGATCATTTTATTATTAATTTGATACAGGGGCCACAGCAGGGGCCAAAGGCTTCTTCACAGGGGCAGTGGCCCCTGGAGGCCCCTGTGTAGAACCGCCACTGCATGCTAGCACAATGTCATGGGTTAGTGGCTGTCTTAATTTTCTGCTTACACTCTGGACTTACACTCAGTCCAAAGTTTGTGCATTTTCAAATAAAATAGAATTTTTTGTGTGTCAAAAACAAAATCCCATTACAGAAATGAGAGAGTATGTCCTTTTCCTATCTGGGTGAACTGACGTTTTGAAAGTGCAACAGGACTCGTCTTTCACCACATGGGAGCAGTAATGTATTAGAGACAGATCACCTCTCATTTACTAGTGTGTGTGTGTGTGTGTGTGTGTGTGTGCGTGTTTTGCGTGTCTGTGTGTGTGTGTGAGAGAGAGAGAGCTGTGGCAGTCTCACATGAAATTTGATAGCTCTCCCTTGAATTCATAACCACTTGTTTCAATAAGCCGCATGTTCATCAGTAATCTTACTTGTCTGAGAAATATATGTAAATGCAAACATGTTTAGCCATTCTGAATAAATTCAAGTACATGTATTTCAGCTGTGGATACTGCTTGAGAGATCTCTCATATGGACATGGACAAGCACACATGGCTAAATGTACATTGTTACCGTGTTTACTCTACTTCTATGAAATGACTTTAAGTATCACATGGGGATCAATCAATGCTCTGTGTCTGCCATTTATGTAATCTTTAATGTACTGATTTATAGCGAAGCAAAGACATGATCAAGTGGTACCATTAGCAGCTCTGTGTTCTCTGACCATCTGGCGCAGCATACATTGTGGATGTGCATCGGAGGGAAGATAAGGCTAACCATCCAGAAAGAACCCTAACCCACCCCCTGCACACACACACACACACACACACCTCCCAATTTATTGGAGTGTGTGTAAATGGCTGTAGTTTTTCCTTATGCTGAGCCAGGGAGCAGGGGAAGTGACATAGTTGATAGAGGCTCCTATCAGGCCTCTCACATGTTCATGTGGCAACATCTGCAAGCAGGAGAAACTTCCTGTCTCCTGTAGAGAGGTTATTGTGTAGTTGGCTAAACTGGAAAGAAAGTTGCAAGATTAATAGGAAACATGATGGTTGTAACTCACAGTTGCAACAAGAGTTATGATGTTAATCCAACATACTTTTTGTCAGATTCAGCAAATATCTACTCAAAAACCACAAGCTGTCCATTCCGAATGCTCGCTGAAAGAAGTGATTTTCCGGTGTTCATTCACAGCCGTAGCTCTGTAAATGGGAGACAGACAAAGTGGTTCGGACAGAGACATTCAACACAATTCCATGTGTGCTCCTGCACAGGACATATGAAAGGCTGGATTTATGAAGACGGAGGGGATGGGAGAGGTGTATTTGTTTAGGTGTTGGGTTCAAAGTTCAAAACATGATCCCAAATTGTCCATTTTAAACTTCTCAGTATGAATATTGGTTGATTTTCTTTATCTTGTTTGATAAAAAACTCAATGAACTCAGTATCTTTGGGTATTGAACTGTTAGTGGGTCAAAACGAGCTGTTTGAATATTTGAATTTGGCTTTGTGGAACTTTGATGGGCACTTAAAACCTTTTTTTCTGACATTTCTTGGTTCATCATTACAAAAGAATAAATTAGTCAGCAACAAGTACAGTATTATAATTATTTGCAGCCATAATATTCCTTTTCTGGAATTATGCTAGATTGCCCTGGCAAATTCCTGAAATAATTGCAATCAATCGAATTACAATCAAACTCGTTTGGCGTGGTTTTGGAGTGCTGCCTGGTTGTTCATCCAGCCTTGCCTGAGACTTGATTCATATATTTGCTTTGTTTTATTGTCATCTTTTAATCTTTAAATCTTCCTGTTTATTTTTACCAATCTCCCCCTTTTAGTTACTTTAAGTTTACCAGAGGAAAAAGTTGATAAATTGCAGTTTAAGTGGATCAACAATTATTAAACTGTAAAGCAGGGGTCACCAACTACATTTGTCGGAGGGCCAGAATTTTACTGGACAGTCACCTTGGGGGCCGGACCCTCAAATAAAATGAAATAAAAAACAAATTTTGGCATAACATTATTTTAATGTTTATTTATTATTGATGTCATTACAAAACTGAAGGCATTTTAAGCCTTTATGTATGTTTATTTGATGTGCAATCATTATTTGTGACCTGTTCTGTTCTGATATCATGCTATTTTAAATTATGCCAGTTGGTTTTCCTTTTTTTTCTGCACTGAGAAGTCTAGTCTGAAGCTTGTTGTTGAGACTTTGAAATAAAAACCAACCATTTTGCGTAATGGCATGAGGAAAAGTTACGTTAAAAACCCAAACAGAAACAAGTACTGTGTGAAACAATAAATGTTCATTTAAACAGTGCAGCGAGTTTGTCCTCATTAAATAGAGTCATATATGGTGGGGATTACTGATAGTTAAGAGTCTCAGTTGTCGTTGCTGTTTTCAGTTGCTTTAATAGTGCGGACCACATGATATTTTCTCCTTGATTTACAATTTTGGAATCCAGTCATGGGCCGGATTGGACAGTTCGGCGGGCCGGATTCGGCCCGCGGGCCGCCAGTTGATGATCACTGCTGTAAAGCTTGAACCTTAGGTCAGAAGATACAAGTTTCTCACAACAAAGAATAAATTGATATGGGCCAGACAGGATACTATTATCATGGTTCACATCCCCTTCCTTCAGTGGTTCCATTTCTGTCATTTTCATCCCTGCGAAGGCGTTTCTGAGAGTACATGTTTGCTTCAGGATACCACATACAAAGTGCATGCAATAACCGAATGCAAAGCATTACAAACCTTGTTTCTCTTCCAATAGACACAATACAAATGGCAGAGTTGCAGAGAAGTATTTAAAGGAAGGCACCAGTGATCATTGAGATGAGGCTTGAATAACTACAGAGCAAATTTAACAAAACCAGAAACAGCACAGTTCTGTGCTGCTGAATAGAACAATGCAGTGCAAATGTGTGCGTGCGTGTGTGTGTGTGTGTGTGTGTGTGTGTGCATGTGGTGCCTGTCAGTGTGTGTTTGTCTGTTATCTTTAAGCCACATAAGAGTATCTCTTGCTCTCAGGAAGTGGCTTATCAAAAATCGACACACAAGTTGAAATGCACTTTGGAGTTCCTACCCATTGCAAAAAGCTGCAAGGTGACAGAGAAAGGTTGAACAAGGCAGATGGATGAAAACCGACCTCCTACTGCTCCTCCCCACCAACCCGCAGTCAAACAATTGCGATCTCCACGCCTCTTGTTCAGGACTCCCATCAGCCTCACAGTGGGAGGTGTGGTCAGAAAGAGGAGGAAATTGCTCTGAATTTGTGGGTTATTGAAAACACCTATATCCCCCTGTGTCTCCATCTCTACCTGTTTTAAAAACCTCCACACCCCTTCTTCCTCCCCAGTGCCCACCTTCTATACCAATACACCCCTAATGGCACCCCTTCCCTATCCTGTCCTCCATCTCCCACTGGACTGAATTGATGCAAACGATTGCGCACCCATTTGCTGTCTGGAGGAGAGGTGACCCACTTGTATGGTTTGCTCGCTGTCTCTTGCCCCACCTTCTCCCAATTGCAGGTATTGATGCCCCACCATTGTTTTCCCCTGCCCAGGGGGTGGAGTGGTTTGTGGGAAAATTGGGGGACCCCTCAGGTGTTTGATGGCTTTTATTGATTCACACCAGACTCTCCAGCTCCCATTTACACTCTGCTATTCGGTGCAAGCTTTTTAGATAGCGGCTGTATCTGCAGAGGCAGCTATTGTTAAGAGGTATTATTCTGTTCTACCGATGCATCTGCACACATTTTCTTCTCATGTGTGGCTGATCAGTGCACACAGGAGGAAATGTTGTAGTCTTTTTGCATTTCAAATTAAAGCGGCTCTGCTCATTAATTGCAGCGTCTGTTATAATATAAAATAAACAACCTGGATCTTTCTTTCTATATAAATGGAATGTATTTGTCCATTGTAATTAGAGGGAATGGATCATTAAAGGCAGCAAGGGCCCTACAGAAATTAATGTAATTCTGGATTAAATCAAGTCAAGTGTGAGGGTGTGAAAAGGCTTTCATGATCATAAGCATCTCTCTGAGAAATTACTAAACATGAAAGCAGAAGGACAACATGGTACACTTGGTGGAGCAAACATAGCTACCAAAACTGACGGCGCATATAAATAGTGCTGAGGAGTAGCACATTGAGGAGAACAGCTATGTGCTCAGGTAGATTCTCACCGTATTGTGTGGGAAATGTGATATAGCGCATTTTGTGAACTTGTAAAATTGCCAAGGATTGTGATGTGCCCGGAAAACTCATCTCATTAATGGAAAAATTAGAGATAAATCACGCTACTAAATTGTTTATATTCAGTTAGAATTTTGCAAAAAGGGAAAAAAAAGTCAGTCGCTAAAAAGCACACATGCCAATCTGGCTAGCACTAGTTAACATCAGCCCTTACAGACACTTAATGATTTCAATGAGTCTTCAAATGATGAACAAAGTCTGACTGTGTATTAACGGATAATGTTACACAGACGCTTGTAATGTCAACATTAACAACAGTGAATGTTTTTAATAACTGATATTTAAACAGAAGTGGTGTTTACAGTGTTATACTCCCCGGCTTCTGGAACTTGGTGAACATCAGTGCAGAGCTCAGGATTAATCGTTTACAATCTTAAGATAAAACCTAAATATCTTGGTATATGGAAAAGTGAGCTGTTTCATTCTGAAGAGTCAGCTTTTTCAAAACCAACATGGCTCAGTTCAAAATTTTGTTTCAAAACAAAACTTCTCATCTCTTCTCTGACATGATTTTGACATCAGATGATTTGCTATGTCATTCAATACACATATTGAAAGTATTGTACGTAAAGTGAATTGTCAGATTAATATGTTATACAGGTCCAGAAAATGTTTTACTAATCGTGTCGGAAAGAGACTTGTGCAACTGATCCTTCCGATATTTGACTATTGTGATGTCGTGTACATTTCTTCTTCTAAACATGTTTTAGTTCCTCTTAACAAAGTGTACAATAGAATCTGCAGATTTATACTTGATTGTCCTTATCATACTCACCATTTTTCAATGTACCAGTCTTTTCACTTCTCTTCTCTTCATACTCGACGACAGATACACTGGTTCCAATTTATATTAAAAATGTATTTACCTTAATTACCTGTCTTATCTAAAACACCATTTTGTGGAACTTACATCCAACTATCAAACCAGTCAATCTACTTATCCCTACTTTTCAGTGCCTCACAATAGGAAATCAATAAGTACGAAAGCATTTATGTTCAAAGGACCAAACGACTAGAACCATTTACCTGTGGGTATTAGATCATCGCAATCACTTATCTGTTTTAATCAAGTCCTATCCTCCTATTTTGAAACACTTGCTCATGCTTTCATTAACTCTGTCACCGTATTTCATCTAATATTTGTTCAAACTCTGGTTGCAATTTCGTCTAAGTGATTTTTGTATATGTCTGTCTTGTCTGTTTTTTATTTTATTGTCTGTATTGTATTGTGTTGTATTGTCTTGTTTCCTTTCATTGTATTGTGCTGAGTTGTGTTATGTCTTGATGTTTTGTGTGTAGGACTCAAGGGGCTTATCCTACGGAAATAAACAACTTTAAAAAAAAAGTGCACCTTTGCCTAAAATAGCTGATGATAAAATCACTGCTGTGTAGCATTTACAGTAGTTTACCATGTTGATATTACTTTAGAAATCCCTCTTGAGTCATCAGTGAAAATGAGACTACTGGCTTGATTAAAGGTTTCCAATATGGCTCAAAGTAGCTATTCATGTTATATAAGACGGCGGAAGGCATTTTGTGGTATGTTTCAATAGTTTCCTTAAAGCCTGTCAGACTGAACATTTCAACATCATTCCTACAAGATCGTATCACCTTATCTTTACAGTTCATTCATCATTACATTTTTCTGGGTGGAGTTTATCTGTAATGAGGAAATAATGCCCGTCCTCAGCACTGCACCTCTCCACTTTCCCTTGCACGAAGACAGACTTTTCTGCAAAGTCGGAAACGCAAATTAGCATGAACAGCAATTGCCGCACAGCTGAAGCCACAAAAGTGTGCTACTTAAAGAAACTCTTCACTTCAAAAGGAAAAAGACGTCGGCGTTCCAGACATGCTGATTGATCTCTGGGAAGTGCAGAGCAAAACTGCAGTAATGAGCGCTTAGCACCAAACATGGAGACAAAGTAAAACAGTAAAAAATAACAAGGGACTTTTAGATTACCACTTTAACAGTCTATTGAGATGTAGAACAATCGGCAGCAGCCTGATGGAATTGGAGCGTACAAAAATAGAGCTTTAGAGGCTGTTGTGTTCATTGTTGTGAAGGAGAGGCGAGGTGAGAATTGACTCTCCGGTGCAGGGAGCGGGCTCTCCACGCCAGTAACCACCTCTTCATCGGCACCCCTTTGACACCAACGTTCACCCACTACAATATATATCACTTTCAAAAGCATGACGCCTCCTCTCCAAATATTTAATTTTCAACTTGAGGTGTACCTCTTGTTTATATAACAAAGGCCTCCTCTCAATTAGAGCACTTGGGGGTGGGAGGAAGCAAGGGTGCATATCTGCACTCCCATACTCCCTCCCGGTCTCTCTCCATACTATCTCTCTCTTCTCTCCCTCTCAAACACACTCATTTATGAACAGTCACACATGCACACGCACGATCTCTCCAGCTCTGTTTCTCTCTTTCTGCATAGCTGTTTTAGAGATAATGAGATTAAAAATCTATTTTTGTTACCTGCAAGTGATGCATTAGTGGAAACATTCTGCAACACTACGGCTGTTACTGAAATGAATGGGAATGAAATTGCATTTTCCCACTCCGACGCCTGTCACACTCACAGAGCTGTTAGCAGAGGCTTATCTCACTCACCTGGCCTTATTTGTTTTTACATTATTCCAGCATGAGTCTTGACCTCATCCACTCGGAGGGTAATTGTGTGTCACTCATGGTTGAGATGACATAAATTAGAAGCATTGTAACACTATAATACTGCAACATTCACAAGTATTTATTTACACATATAAAGAGGATGGAGTGGGTGAAAACACACTGATACTGTATACACTCATTCGATGCATCACAATTATTTACAAGGTTGTTACTGAACCAAATCATTTTAAGTTAACTTATAAGATAGTTATATTATTTATAGTGTCATGCACACACATATATAAATACCATTGCAGTAGTAAAACAGAGAAATAGAATAAATGAAGTGTTCCTTTCCTCTCCTGAAACATAGCTGTTTTATAATCATCCAACCAGAAGAGGTCATTAGAAATCAGCACATTTTTCAAAAAGCAAATCAGCATATATTGATATGATAAAACATAAAATGAATTCTGTCAATCTCAACAAAATCACATACAGCAGAAAGCATTTCCTCTGTAGGGAGATGATTAAAGCTGCCTGTTTCTGTGGTTAATGGCAGTTTACCTGTTCACATGAGGCTCTACACTGTTGTTTTTTCTGTTCTTTGTTTGTTCTTTATATCAAACATCCACTGACCACCTTTACTTATAGACATGGAACAACTAACCCTGAGCATCATAACAGGACACTAATCTGGTCATGTGTAGAAAAAACAGGAATGGGCTCTTTTTTTTTCAGCTAGAATCAAACGGGGTCATTGCAGTCACAATGTACAGTATGCATTTTAACCACTAGGGCACTAAACACACAATACACACACACATTTTAGTTCTAATGTCTTCATGAACTGTTCCAGAGCCAGGTTATAAAAAGATTATATTTCTTATGATAAGTGCCATTGATAACACTGGCTACATTTTGGGCTGTCTGGTTTGTATTGGTGCAAACCAGAACAGTTCTTTACAGTACTGCCAAGCATCTTATTGAGCCTATTGTGACCAGAGCTTATCTAACCCCTCAGGAGAGGAACAGAAAGCTAATATGTGTGTGCAAGTTTCATGTTATATACTGACAACAATGTTGACACTGTGGTTTTAATGCAACAGAAGTGAATCAAGATGAATACACCATCAGAACCAACACAAAAAATAATGAGATTTTTTGGATGAATCCTCACAGTGTGTAGGTATGTGAGCATGTCACTTACACTTATAACATATAGCTCTCCCCAACATGTTTAGGATGACTTGGAACCATGCTTAAGTCAAAGCTGTTACTAAAATCAGGCATCAGTGATCCTTTGTAATCTACCTCTGATAAAATGAAGGATAGCACAACTACAGTCAGTGAATATCTCTTACTTACAAGCCTAGATTTCATTCTTGTGGGTGTGGGAGGATTTACTCAGAGTTTGAAAGCATCAAAATATAATGATAGATTTTTATTCAAGTATTTTCTCATGTAAAGTACCCTATAGTTACATAATCAAACACTGTGTTGGTGACATTTTTATAAATGTTTTCCCCAAGTACTTATTGAAAAAGTAGTTTCTTGAATTACTCAACAGCAACTTTTTTAGTCACAGAATTACTTTGGTTTGGGAATATGCACCACTGAAGTACATCTGGCTTAATTACCAACTTAAATTTTGCCCTGCTTTATTACCTGAATTTGAGATCCTGTCTTAAATTGGGTCACTGTCTACATCTAGACCTTCATTATCTCAGTTGTGTGGTTACATTTAGCATATTTCTTGACCGAATAATATTCCAACATAATGGGCAGAGACTGGGACAATCATGGGAGAAATAGCATTCAAACAGATATGTTTGTGCTTATACTATAATACGTCCAGCATTGGCCACCCAGTCAGCTAACTTTACTACCATCAGTTAGTTAATCTAGACATTAAAGTTGCTTCAAATCCAGTCCTAAGCATCACAGAGCCAGCAGATTCACCTTTTTGATGATCCAGCTGCACTCACTTCACATTATGACAGGTTGTGATAGTTTGTTCTGCTTTGAGGTAATGTATTGTATTAGTATGAACATTGGGCAGCAAGCTGTGCAAACAGAGCCGGCAGGATGTACGGGTATTGATCTGAGGCTAAAGGTGGGGAAGTGGTGCCAACAGGTCTGGACCCCTCAGAGTGGAACCATTCAAATTTACCATTATTTGAGTTTAAACTAAGCAAAGGTTAATGGAGTTTGTGACTTTGGGAATGTAACTTTATGGTTATGTCAGATGGTGAAGATAGAATCTGTTAGTGGAAAGAGTAATTTCTGCATTCTGCCTGTATTTTAGCTATTTTCAGGCCATGACGAACAACTACATACAAAAGTTGTAATAGTTTTCACAATAGGACACTTTCAAAACATCATTGCACAACACACAAATGCTATTTTGCCTCCATCACGTTTTGTGAGGATTATGATATTCTTAGCAAAAAGTAATGTACATGGACTTAGATGTGTTGTTCCATAGGCTAGATAGACAATTTGTCAGGCAAAGGTGTTACTAATATTCTATTTATTGTCCCACAGAGCCATGCCACTACACGGTGGTTCTCACCGGTGTAATGTTTCCTTACTTCTGTTTAACATTAATAATCAGGCTCCAGTCGGACAGTCATTATCATGCTTCTTTATTCGTGTCTCACCCGCTCTCCTGCATCTCACGTACCCCTGACGTCATCACGCATAACTGTGCTCCCACACACTACAACCGGGTACTCCAGCTTCCTCCCACAGTCGAAAAACATGCTCTTAGGTCTAATTGGTGACTCTAAATTGCCCGTAGGTGTGAATGAGAGCATTATTATCTGTCTCTGTGTGTCAGTCCTTCGATAGTCTGGCGACCTGTCCAGGGTGTACCCCGCCTCTCGCCCAATGTCAGCTGGGATCAGCTCCAGCCCCCCTGCAACTTGAGTGTGGATAAGTGGTTAAGGATAATGATGAATGAATGAGTGAATGAGCCATGCCATGGGCTTTTTCTGCTGCATATTCTAAGCTCTGGGCTATCCTTAGCCCTGAAAGAAGACTTGACCCTGGGATAACTTAGCCCCTTTTCACACATACATTTTAACCTGAGCCCATGGCCCCTGGGTTCAATGTCTGTTTGACCATGTGACTAACGTTAACATTCAAAAGAATTACATTGTTTACTTAGCTCCATTTCGGAGTTCGGAGGATAGCCCCACTCCAACAAAAGACCCGCAAGCCCAAGGCTGAAGTCATGGTCAGCCCATTTTGGAATGTGTCAGGATTGTTTCAGTGTGAAAGCTTTCTTTGCCCGTGGCTAACAGCTACCTTAACCTGGGGCTAGGTGCAGTGTGCCCTACAGTGTGACAGTAAGCCACAATATGAGGACCCTAAAATTATACCTGTGATTTTCCTACTGTGGCATGTAAAAAAAACTCTTCAGGAAAATTGCATATATATAGTATATATTTAGGTTTATACTTTGTGTATTTTTATATTTTATATTTTGGGGAATGGGGAACTAAGAAAACAATATATGAATGTTTACAATTTGTTGTTGTTGTTGTTGTCATCATCATCATCATCATCATCATTATTATTATTATTATTATTATTGTTAGTTTTATTATTATTATTATTATTATAATAATCTCTTCAACTAATTGAGGACTAAGAGGCTGTGGCAGGTTCAGTTTTAATGCAACATGATATTCTGGCGATATTTTTTTTTTTTTTTTGTTTTTATTTGTATTACAATGACTATGTACATTATCCTGACACACTGTGCTAAGCTGCATCTCTCAGAAAGTTTACTATGTGACATTTCGATGTGACATCTACTATTGACCTGCTATCTCCCCCTGAAAGTCCCCTGTCCCCCTAAAATGGGTCTATGTTAGGGAGAGGTGCAATGCTGTTCTCAGTCTGCCTGTATAAGTCTCTGAATCAGCCTGCCCTCTTTTAAGCCACAACACACATCAGCCTCCACCTGCAATTTTCAGCTACAAGCTAAATACACCCGTCATTGAGTCTTTCTTACTGATCAACAAGAGCTTCATCCCCTTACCATTATGTTGCACTCTGGGACAGTCAAAGCTTCCTGTCTACATGTAAAAGTTTTAGGCTCTATAATTCATTTCCTAATCTCAGGCTTGAATGTTGCATCCAGCTAATGAAATGAAGGCCTAAACCAAGGCAGTTTTATATTGCTTCCAGTCAGAGAAGGCATAGGAAGCAGTACCTACAGTTATTTTATGTGCTGATGTGGAGAGGTGTAGTTTAGGTTTCAAGTTATGAGTTCAGCTTAGGTGGTCTCGGGTGTTAGTGTGGGCGTGGGCTGAGCAGGCAGCTAGGGGAGCTTAGCTGGGAGGGAGCTGTTATCCTGCTGCCTCACCGAAGAGCAAATCAAACCAGATGGGCTCATTTATGGCTAATTAGCACTGTGTTGTGAATGGAGCGCCACTGACTCACCTAGCGTTGTTGTATTACAGCTTTCATCTGAGCTCAAAAGAAAACCTGGCGGCTAGTGAGGTGGGGTTTTTGATGCTAGTACGCTAGTTTTGACCCCAGATGCGTGGAGAAATTGCAGACCTGGTGCTGAGAATTGGAAGAGAGGCAAACCATGATTAATAGCTTTGGAAATGTTGATGATTATCTGTGATGTGCTGTAAGACAAAATCTTGCTCAGATTTGATTGAAACAGGAGAATACAAAAGAAGAGTAAGCAGGGCTTCTCCTACTTGCTCTGGGGTTTTTTTTTCATGCATCGCCCCAGCAGCAGATATAGGAGTGTCCTGTTACTGAAGGAGGGAATCGAGTCTTAAGTAGGAATGTTGCTCTTCCCCCCCACTTTCATCCCCCTCCTTACTCTCCTCTAATCGTTCCCTCCATCACTTATTTGGCCTTTGCTTGACTCCCTTTGTGATGGTCCACTTCACTTAGCTCATAAACAATGCCCCCAGCTCCTTCCACACCTTCATATTTCTGCCTACAAGCTCCAGCCTCTCACTGCCTGCCAACCTCCGAGTCATATCAGACCTTTTAACAGTAATTAGTTGAGGGACTGCAGCACAGCGAGATATTTCCCTAATTCATCGCCATCTCTGGGAGAAGGAGAAAGGTAAGGTAAAGCTGTGCTGGTAGGAGCCTGCTGAGATAATGACAGACTCATCATACACACCCAAACAAAGCCAAGACACTGTGGAAAAAATACTTTCTGTTGTCTTTTATTGTGTAGAACTGGCGTCACAAGAGAACTACATGAAAAGAAACAAGAAAGAAAGAAATCCAGCTAGGGGTGTTCTTTCACTGAGGAGGGAATCATGTTCAGGCGCAATGGTATGTCCCAAGAGGTATCAGCCACCAATGACAGCTCAGCATCGTTTGAAAGCCTCTCAATGAAAACTCCTACCTCTAATTGTCCCTACAATGCTTATCAACGCTGCCAATCCCAACTAGAGCGGAAAGACAGAGCAATTTTCCCATTACAGAGGGAGCAGAAAATGGAGGAGAGACGAGGAGACGAGGGAGCCTGGTGTCTCCAGAGAGCAGTGCAGATGGCTTCATCTCCAAGTTCAAAAACATAGACAGGAGGGATGGGGGCGAGGGATGCAACGCATGCACTCTCACAGGCACTTGTAATGTCCTTGTGCACAGATACGTACGTTCACGAGCACAGCGACAGACACGATTCATGCACTCTGACAACATGCAATCAATTAGCTTTTAACCTATTTTCTGCAGACAGTTTCTTTCAATGCCACAGTCACACAGAGTGCAGCCAGTGACGATTCATTTCAATGAGCACTGAGATCATAGCTGTATTAAGCTTGCTGACCCCCTGCCACAGTGGTTAGATAATCTCATTTTAACATTGCATGTCCTGTGCTTTGATCCTCCACAACCAGAGTAGAGGCTCTGCCGACGTTCACGTGTTTAGATTTCCTCTCCCAATATGGAAAGTTGCATTCATCTCCAAGTAAGAGCTGCATTTCTTTCCATCATCCCAACAGTGATGGGATTTGTTGATCTACTTTGTTGGAGGAATGTTTATTCAGACAAATACAACTGTGTATACAGTTCAACATAGGAGCGCAGGTTAAAAAGGATACAGTGAGTCTTTTGTGTGTGTGTGTTTTCAGGAGAGTTTGTCTACACTAAACTCTCCTTTCAGTATCAATGCAGACATCTTTAAGTGTCTGCCGTCTGGCTCCACTCGGCTTATCAGTTCCTCATTGGCTTATGCAATTATAGAACACATACACACACACACAGACACACACACACACAAAAGTGTGTAGCCATGCATACACTCAAAGCCATGCTTGTGTGCACACGTACACACATATGCAAAGAGGCATTTAGCAGCCCACCTAAATCCAAAATAGATCAACTTAACCTCCTTGAGGCAACTGAGTGGTTGCACAGACCATTACAGCATAAGTCATACAGCCCCAACAGACAGCAACAACAACTATATGCTTGTTTTATTACAAAAATCTATCATATTGTTTACCTACCAGCTCAGAAACGGTGCTCTGTTTCACTCCCTCCAATTTCTGAGGTCACGACCAGCAGAATAACCAAACAGAGCAAAAGATGGGGCCAGAGATTGTTGTAGGGCTGTTGGCCTGATCTCTTATCTTGCAGCACCTTTGCTAACTACTGCGAATAGAAGTTCAGTTCAACTGCAGATACAGTCAGAGGCACACTGACTTGACAAACCTCAAACCTCAAACTGTCAATGTGTATGTCTGTGGAAAAGTATTCTTTTACACTTCAAAGAGTTAAACAAACCAGAAAGAGGTCACATTCTCCACTTCACATTAGCCTTCCTCCCAACTACCACCACACAGACACACATCCATGGCCTCCTATTGTTGTAGCTGCACAGGTGTGTGGGTGCTGATAAGAAGTATAGGTGGCCCATGGTTCATCAAGGTGAGGCAGCGTTGGGTGAACTCTGCCCTCAGCTCTGCAATGGCATTTCCAACAGGGGGAGGCTCTACCGAGGAGGGCAGAAGCGATGCTGCTTATCAAGTCAGGGACTGAGGACCAGTTGCCCAGCAAAGCCACAGGGAATTGAACCCCTAGCTTGCATCACAGCATCTTCCCCAACATAGTCTGGCAGCAGGGCCCTGCTTTAGTGAGGAGAACTGAAGTCCACCACTCTCAGTGTGAGATTAAACACCTTCCTCCCTTTCTGAATCAGGGCTGTGCACTTCTCACCCTGTTCTGCAACGATATCTCTGTCTGAAATGCCAAACCTCAGACACACACATCTACAGATCACACACTGACATTTCAGCTGCACCTCTGATCAGCATACTCCCCTTGCACTTGGCACTTCACAATTGTATAGATGGTCAAGTGGTTGTAGGTAGAGTGTTAAGTTATTCTTACGTCAAATGTGCAATCAAAGGAATATGGTATACTCTAAATTCTGTTTATGTTTTCTGTTTCTTGAATTCGCATTTGTTCAAGCATTTCATGTAAAGTGTCTTTTAGTATCTTCAAAAGTGTTTAATCCTATGAATAATTATGATTTACTCATCAACAAAGGGACATTTTTAAGTTATATTTATTTGATTTTGGGTCAAAATGATCACTTTTTAGTGTTTATGGATAAGTAGTCCACTTCTGTATATGAAATTGTGTTCTAAATCAATCAATGACTGAATTATCAGACTTTATTTGTGATAGTTTGTTCTGCTTTGAGGTAATGTATTGTATTAGTATGGACATTGGGCAGCAAGCTGTGCAGAGCTAGCAGGGTGTACAGGTATTGATCTGAGGCTAAAGGTGGGGAAGTGGTGCCCACACACACACAGACACACTCACACAAATTTGGGTAACACATAAGATTACAGCAAGCAGTATGTCTTTTCTTTTCGTACTAATTTCGTAATATCTTTTGTGTAGTAGCTCAGACTACTCATCGTAAAACGGAACTCCACTTCAGTCAGACACATCAAAGAACGTAAAAGGCTCTACTCATGCATTCTGCAGGGAAAACTAATCGGTTATTGGAATTCTGAATTGTCAGATTATAATGGCTGCTCTGTACACCTGTATAAATATGATTGGATATTGTTAGTAACCGCACAGCTGTAAATAAGCCACTGGTTGTGATGCATGAACAAGCAGCTGATGCCAATCAGCTAATACAAGCATGATTTCAGTGCTCTACCGGAACTGGTGTGGAATGTCACTTTGTGCCTGAACCTGAGCCGAATGAGCAGAAGACAGAGCCGTGCTCTGCCTCTACTGGCATTATGGCAGAGGCAACAAGAAGAAGAGGATGTTATGGAGGAAAATAAGAAGAGATAAAGGAGAGAGTGACTGAACAAAAGGCTGCCAGACAAGAGTATATCTCAGACTGGCTTTTAGAGAGCTTCATGAAATAAAAGGCAGCAGGCAGACTCCGAGCTGGACTTCTTGCTGTTGGATTAGTGGGTGATATTAGCTAGATGGCTTGCTTTTTCTTGTGTTGCTGCACTTGCTTGCTGTGCAGCTATGTTAGCAAAGTTGTTAACTAACTTAACTTGTTTTTAAATCATAAGTAATGTGACCATAATAAATGCACGTGTGCAGGTTTTTATATTTACAGCATTGTTGTAGAAGTTAATAGCATTCCGAAACGTTTTGTGCGCAAAATCACAAAAAACACCAACACCACATTATGTTGCTTCAATTCAAAGAATTTTATGACCTACCAATAGAAAAATGCAGCAATTAAATCCAGCAATCCTCAATTCCTCTCTAGCAGGAAGGTAACAGAGCTAGTGTACAAAAGCAGCTTCATCACATACTCTCCACTGTGTGTGTGATCGTCACTGCTGCAAAATCCTCAGTGTGTTCGCTGACTTAAAATAGCAAATGATCATTCTGCTTGGTTGTTTTTAGATTTCCCTTGTATCTGTAATTCTAATTCTATGGGTGCAACAGTCTGCTGGTTATGTGTTTGCCTCTGCAACTGCCTATCAATCGACTCACCCACTTCGTCAATACGCAGTTGTTGCTGCACCGCCGTTTTAATGCACAGGCTTACTGGGGGGGCTCCACTGGTACCTTATACTAGGTTTTGGGTTTTGACCTTTCACCTTTATGAATGTCACAGTCCAGAGGACTGCCTGCCTCCTTATCTGCAGTTTAGGTCCAAACTTGCTTCCCTGAAATTGTGATGGTATGAACTGAACAAGCGTGGACTCATCAGCATTGTTTGAAGAGGAACTTCATCTGCTTGTTTGGTGACTGGAATACAGTTCTTATAGGGAGTAGGCTACAGAGAGGCAGCTGGAAGGATGGCTCGTCTAGAAGTTACCCCAAAGCCATAGCTGAGGAGCTCTTTTTTCTGAGTCGCTTTAGGACTTTTTAAACACCCCTGATTGCCTCTAGTCTGCTTCCGAGCCTGCTAACTTCCAGATGGTTAGCCTTCAGCATAGAAAAATGATCAAATTGACAATGTAGACATACCTCAAAGCTGCCTAATAATTGTCAGTATATGACAGTTTAGAACGTTTTTGAGCTTATTATCAGTAGAACAGCAGGAAAAGAAATGTGACACAGTACTTAACTACAGATGCTGATGTCGGATTATATATTGATATATTTTTTTCTATACCTACAGCATGCCATTTATCAGGTAGTATTTACAACAGGGGTGTCAGACGTATGGCCCGGGGGCCGAAACCGGTCTGCAGGATGATTTTGAAAGTTAAAAAATGCATAAAAGACGGTTGTTTTAGTCAGAATAGAAGACGCTGCACAACTCTGGGACTCTAGAAGAAGAACAGCAGACGGTAGCAATGCGCCCATCTGCTGTTTGTTATTACGGTGCAGTCTACTTTCTACTCGCCTCCACACCCTTATTAGCCACAATGTCTTTGTCAAAAAGGACGAAAGTGGATACAGAGTGCACACTTTTCTGAGAGAACATGGACTTATTGTTATTTATAGGTAATTATACTATGATTTTACTGGTCCGGCCCACTTGACCTCTAATTAGACTGTAAAATGAGTTTGACACCCCTGATTTACAATCTTTGTGTGTGTGTGTGTGTGTGTGTGTACAGTACTGTGAACGAAACCGGGAAAATTAAGCTGGTCGAAAGTTTATTGTTGCCACACCTGCCCTTCTTCAGAGCATGCAGCTGCAGTGGCTATTTAACTGAGACAGCGTGTCCACAAAGTGGGCGAAGCTCAGTAGTCTTGACAGGACTGAGACTAAGCAGGACAACACAGGCTTAAACATTTTCAGCAGCCAGCTGGAAGCCTCAGCCTCAGCCTCAGCTATTTAAATGAAAGGGGCGTAAAGACATTACATGATAGTACACTGCTAACCATTTCCTGGTCTCTGATATGGCTAGTGTTGACGCTCTCCTAGGCCGCCCATTCCTGACCCAAGCCCATGCACACCTTGGTTTTGGAAACCGTCTTATCATGCTGTTTGGAGAAGAGGTGCCGTATTTCCACACCTAAAGCATATGCTGTGAGACTGGCTCTGATTGTGGTGCTGGAGGCCAGAGAGGAGTATGTATTATGAGGCAAGACCCACTTCAAAGAACCAGAACGCCCACCTGAAGGAGCTCTATGCTCAGAGTTCCACCAAGCTAAATCTACTATGATAGTTCAACTTCTACTGAAGTCTTTTTAAACCCTAGTATCTATACTTCTACTTGAGTAATGAATGTGAATACTTTTGACACCTCTGCTAGGTTGTAGCTTGCAGTCTGAAAGAAAACAATGTTCCTCTGATGACTTACTGACACAGGAACAATGCATCTGTGAATATCTTTCCAACTTGACTTGAAAAGTTGACTTGTTATCATCATTTCGACTTTTTTCCTCAAACTGCATAATGAAAAAAAAAGGTCTCCTCTTATTATTTTTTCTCCTACCTGGCCCAATCCTCTACGTGTCAATAAGTCATCAGAGGAACATTGTTTTGAGGGAAACTGCATGTCTATCCTAACAGCAATAACCACAATATTTAAAGATGCAGTAGTACTAAAATCCCCATACACATAAATTAGCTTTCTTCTTGGTAGTAGGCTACCACAACTTGTGTTTTGGAAAAATATGCTTTTATGTTATTTCTGTGAATTTTTTAGACATAGGCTATATTAGTCATATTGAGGGAAATTGGGTTGTAGCTTGCAGTCTACTTTACCAAACTCAAAAAGCTGATTTTATGGCTTTTCGACTTTTTTCCTCAAAGTGTGTAATTTATTTATTTTTTCCTCCTCTCATTATTTTTTCTCCTACCTGGCCCTAATCCCTTTGCACAGTTGTAAGAGTAGCGTGGCTCCTTTAAGAGGCAGGGCATTCTGTGTGTGAGAGTGGAGTGTGTGTGGAAGAGAGAGAGAGAGAGAGAGAGAGAGAGAGAGAGAGAGAGAGAGAGAGAGAGAGCGGGAGATGCAGATGAGAGAAAATACAGGAGGAGCGGAGGAGAACAGTAAAAGTTTAGTTTTAGCGGAATATCAGCAGTGTAAGTGGCAGTTGCACATTAATAAATCCAAATCCAGCTTCCCACCAAATGAAGCGCCCATGTCTTCTCTCACTGTAGTTGAAGTATAGGAGGTTAACCTTGAAGTGACTAACTTGGGGCCTGGAGTAAACAAACCACCCCGTGAACACAGTCAGGGAGCTGAAGCAGGAACACTCCTGTATGATGTCTTTCAGTTACACCTTGTCTCCATTAATGTGTTTAAGTGGTGTCTCCATGACTGTGTGTGGCATCCCGTCTCAAATGGTAAATGGTAAATGGACTGCACTTATATAGCACTTTTATCCAAAACGCTTTACACCACAGACTGCGCTCATTCATGCTCACATTCATACTGGTGGCCGAGGCTACCAGGGCACACTGGTGCCACCAGCCACCTTTGGGTGTTCATTCAAACATCGATGGACACAGCATCTGGGACCCTTTGGAGTTCAGTATCTTGCCCAAGGACACTTCAACATGTAGGCTGCCATGGTCAGGGATCAAACCACCGACCTTCCGACAGTTGGGTGACCGCTCTACCAACTGAGCCTTCATCCTCCAGAGGAGTCACATCTTCTTTGCTGACCTGTGAGTCGTCCCGTCTATGTTGCTGAAGTCCAGAACAGCTCTGCCAACATCATCAACACCCTGATCGTCCTGAGGTGTTCAGAGTGGTTGTTCTTCATCCGCCAAGGTGTCCACCTTAAGTTTCCTACTCCCTCCCCAAGGCCGGCCCTGGAGATTCCCTGCTCCTCCTCTGTCAATGGAAACATACAAGACCAACTATGAATGACATGAAACAAGGAAATCATAAGCTGGACAATCACAAAAATCCACACCAAAATAAATGATGAATTTGCAGCTGGTACAACTGAGGCAAACAGAAAGATCATATTGCATGGGTATTCATACAGTATATATTTTCAGCTGACTTTAAGTACCAAACTGGCAGTGAAGGACAGACTACCGAAATATTGTAATATTGTAAGATATAAACTTTTTAGACTAAGGTGGTAACTTTAACCCTCCAAAGTAGCAACTGCAATCAAAAGCCCACTTACAGTATGTTTGCATTGGATCGCTGCAGCTCAACATTGTCCTCTGATTCCCCTCAACATGCTTCCAATTTCAGCCCATATACTATCAAACTTATTTTATATAAGTGGCTGTCAGCTCAACTGGTCCCCAGCTGATGAAATAGTGATAAGTTATGAAATTCAATGTGAACTTAAAGGGTTACACCTTTATTCACATGCACAATGTCTGAAAGTTCATGGCCAGATTTCATTTCTGCAATTGTTTTTTTCTCCCCTTTTTCACTTTTTAACGGTGGTTCTGTGTGTATTAAAGTTTGTAATGTGTGCAGCTCATATATTATTTTTCCGACCATTTTGCTGATGCTTCATCCAACTCAGGGGGTGTTGAATCTCCTCCTAACGTGGCAGTCTGAACCCCACCTGCTCCCCCAGTTCAGAGGCCTCAATTAGGGAACAAAGCTGGGATGTTGTGAGTTAACTTTAATGGGCAGTAAGGGTATTGTGGCTTTAAAGCCTGGCCCTCTGGTAGAAAGCAGTCAGGGTTGGAAAACTCATGGCAGGGAATTCTAGGCAAAACAACAGACTAGGTTTCAAAACAGATGTATTTAGAAAAGGTTTATGTCCGTAACAGTGTGGTTACTGCATATGCAGTATATTAGTAGTGATTTCCATATTCCAGATGCAAGCTGGTCTATAGTCTGAGATACTGCCTGCCAGGAAACTTTAGTGGATAACCACTAAAATAAAATGTATGTTATTTTAGTCTCTAAAAAGTTAGGGGTCCAGTGAAGGTTTTCACTGGAAGGAGATAATAGCTAAATATAACTGATGGGATTGTATCACTGTAGTAAGAAAGAAACGATTTTGCCAGAGGTGAATGCTCGATCACATGTCTGTCTGTTAAATACATTGCTGGAGTCAAGACGTGGTTAGCCTATCAGCATTAAGATTTGAAGCAGTTCACCTAGCTTTGTCGAAAAAGCTCAGAAGGTCACTTATTGACATGTATCTCATTTGTTTACCACAAACAGAAAAGTAAACATGACAATTTGTCATCAAGTGCTGGAACAACTTCTTGATCTCTGTTTAACCAAGAAATAGTTATTATGGCCTTCAAATCTCCCTTTAAAATGAATGTCGTCATTGTAACTACTTCACTTTTTTCATTTACATCTATTTAATTTACTTTTTAAACGTCTTTGATAACACTAACCACAAACTTTTTGCAATAACCTTAGTGAAACGTAACAGTGAGCAAGCCATGGGCTGAAAACAACTTATCAACCTACCAGAAGGTAAAGTAGGCCCCAACTTGTGCTGATAAATGCCTTTTTAAAAGCTTGGTAACGTCCTGATTGGCTGGATTTATTGACTTTTGGAAAAAAAGTCCCCTGCCCCCCTGCCCTTCAGCCTCTCACACCAGTGAAATTAGTCCAACCCAGATCCACAGATGGGGCATTTCTCTGGCTCCTACAGCTCACTTGCATTGACTTCCTCCAAGATAAAAATAGTCTGACATAAAGGGAATGATATATGATCTCAGTCATTCCTCTAAATTGGACAAATGAGGCCCACCCGTCTGAGCTGTGAAAGAGCCCCTCAACACCACCACCCACCCCTCTGTGGTGGTGTTTTATATGGATTTTCATGTTTGAGAATTTGTATATTTTAATATGAGAAAACCTGTCTTTGTGAATGTGTGTGTGTGTGTGTGTGTGTGTGTGTGTGTGTGTGTGTGTGTGTGTGTGTGTGTGTGTGTGTGAATATAAATACACATTATCATTGCTTCCATGACCTTCCATAGCATTAGCTGGAGTATTTGCATTTTCAAAAAGTGTTTGTGACTGTCTTTGTGCACAGCTCTTTGTGTGAGAGAGCGAGAGAGTGAAAGGCAGCACTGTTGCATCTGCTCCTCATTAAAGGGCGCTAATGAATGCACGTGTGTTCCACCTGGTTTGGGGGAGTGGGGGGTTGATGAGGGCCTGGCCTTTCCCAGCTCTTCTATCGTAAAACCTGTCTCAAGACAAACAAGAGAGCTTGATCCCCAGACGCTCATCTGACAACAGTTTGCCTGTCCCTCCTCTAATGATGAAGGTGATCCTTGGCGGCAGCCCTGCTGGGCAGGACTGTTACTCTGAAAAAAAGTTAAGATTCCCATGACAGAGCAGGACCTGAGAAGAGGCAGGGCAGTGAATTACAATTTCCATTTCTATCAGGCTTCTACAGGTATATGAGCAGAAGGATATGAGCCATTGTCACACATTGAATTTTAAACTAGTGCAGTGCCCGTAGGAAGTATGTATTCGTAAAGTGGGAGATTAAGTAGATTTTTCAATTATAGCCAAATGAGGTTGTGTGTGAAAGTGGGATGTACAATGAGGTGTAATACTCTTGCGTAGCGTTAATATACAAAGTGTATATTGGGTAATACATGGATGTACATTGTGATATAAAGAGACACAGAAATAGGTGTATGTACGCACACCATCCAGCACAAACACATTGAACATTGATATTCGCTGGAAACTATTTGAATATTGAAAAACGGTGAAAATCGAACCTTGTAGCGCACTTTAAAACTCCGAAAGATAGGTAGGCTTAATAGACTTACAGATGAGATGAGTCAGGCATGGAAATCCAAAGCAAATTGGGTTACTGACCAGGTGTAGGCCTATCACACAATCGGGGCGGAGCTCCCCTAAAAGGCCTCCGATCGGAAACAGTGCAATGCACACCTTCGTGCCATGCGCAAGCCACATAGGAAATCTTAGGTCAGTCTGACTAACGGTCAGCAAGATATGCCCTAGAGACACATACACACACACACGCACACACACAGACGCTTCTTGCTTTTATAGATAGATAATATCACACAAATTTATTTTAAAAAGTCACGTTGTCTAGTGATATCGAGACGTGGAGAGTTTCACTTTAAATTGTTCAGGTTTGGAGATACTCGTACTTAAGATAACAATGGAGGTGTTGTATTAGGCATTTTTACTCACAACAGACGTTACATAGTTCTGTTTGTTTTATTTTGGTGAGAAGTGGCAACCCAAAACACTAACCAAATTTATATCAGCTAGGCTCGTTTGGTTTTCAGTGAATACCTCTCAGCTAAGTATCAGTCCAGAATACTGTAGTCTGGTAAATCAGTCCACTTCCTGTCCTTCCTCCAATTCATTTCTTCACTATTTCTTGACTGTTCTCAGCTCTAAATGAGACTAGGTTTCTCTACTCCCTCATTAAGATGAAGCTGTGTTTTCTTTGGAATAGATACTGCATTTGAGATATAACGGTTATCGCACAAAACACAATTCAAGCCATTATATGCAAATATAATACATTCCAGTGGAAAATATGTTGTATAGGTTCAGATAATTCCACTTGTTTTCCACTACACTCGACTGAAAAATAACTTTATTCATAATGGACTTCTTGAGTCAAAGTTACAAAGTGCCATAAGAGTAAAAGCAATATACCAAAATGAAAAAGTGATACAACAGCAATGATAAAATGAACAGATTATAAATCATAGAGAACAGTAATAAAATGAACACATAATAGAATGACAATAAGAAAGAGCATAGCAATCAATCAAACACAATAACAAAGTAGAGGCAAGTTTGAAAGAAAGTCTGGAGTGATTTGCAGGAAGTGACTAAAGAAGTTTGGCAGCCTCTTGCAAATAATTGATGCCCTGCTGAGGAGGCCTGCAGCTCTATTAAGCATATGTTTCCATTGTAAACCAAGTTGTTGCAAGATTTCTTTTCTTATTAAATGACAAGGGTCTGCTTCATGTCAATATATGTATTTGCTTCGTTTAGAGAAATTTCTCAAACCAGACATCAGTGACATGCAAGCATCACTTTTTTTTGCAAGATAATCCTAATTGTTGTCAAAGCTGTTATCATTGCAGTAAAATTACACAAGAGGACAAAGCAATTTTACCATTATCATGCCTTTGAGTGTAGCTACTGAGCTGATGGTGTCGTTTTTCTATCAGCGGAACACTTCAGGGAAAATGGGTGTAAACTGGTGCTTCAATCACTTTGTCTTCTGCTGTCTGTGAGTCTCTGCGGTGAGAAGCCCTCCATCAGGTTTGTTCCAGCCTGCCAGTGTTGATACAACACCCCTGTGTGCTCACCTAACAAGGCACTGCTGCGAACATTATCATCACAAAACTAAAACTAAAACTAAAACTAAACATAAAGATAAAAGATATTTTCATCCTATTGATGGAGTGGAGTGTTGCAGTGCATATCTAAAGTGGAAATTCTTGAGATCGCTGGTGGTCATTATTGTCAAGGAAAGACCTACTACAGCCTCAAATGTTTAGTTTGATATCAACAATATAACAGTAAAAAAAGATAAAGAATGGGTCTTGGTGAGTTCCCTTTTCTTCCTCTCTGTCTCCCCCTTCTATTCAGGTTAGGAATCGGGCTTGTAACTGGAGAGTCGCCGGTTCGAATCCCGGTACTGACAGGTCTAGGACTGAAGTGCCCTTGAGCAAGGCACCTAACCCCGCACAGCTCCCGGGGTGCAGTAATGTGCTGCCCACTGCTCCTTGCATGGTGTGTTCGCAGAGGTTGAATTTCCCCATTGTGGGATTAATAAGTAATAAGTAATCTTCTTCTTCTTCTTCTTCTTCTTCTTCTTCTTCTTCTTCTTCTTCTTCTTCTTCTTCTTCTTCTTCTTCTATTCTCTGTCACTGTCTAATAAAATACTATATATATATATATCTTTCAATGTAGCCCACTGTCACATCTTTTGGAAATGTTAAAGAATAACTGTATTCTGGGAAATGGTATGTAGAGTGTTACAGCAAATATTAGGGTATGGAGTGCCTAAGACTTGTTTAGTTCTTTATTTATGTAAATTCACAGATGAGATTGATATCACTCATGATAAATATCTGATCAAAGTGCTGCTGGTGGCAGGCAAGAAAGCCATCACTAGGAACTAGGGAACGGAAACACCACCAATGAAAGATCAATGGATAACAATTGTGGAAAAAATATTTTTAATGGAAAAATTGACGCATATATTGAGGCTACAGGAAGCACAACTGGACAGGAAATGGAAAAAAATGGACCCTATACTGGACTCTAAACGCTGATACTGGACTGAATAATAATTGAAAGATTAAGTAACAAGAAAAGAAATAGCAAAATATATATAGACAAACACACATTAATTAACAGTTGAAAACAGGCATTCATCTCTGTAAAAAAAGGTTTGCAAAATGGTGCAGAGCAAACCAGAGAGTGGCTTTAGAGGAAAAGATAACAGCCATGGGATAATTGAGGATAGTTTCTTTGTATGAATGAAATGTGCTGTGCTGGCTTTGCAGTGACAACATATTAATCACAAAGTCTGTTTGAAATTGTGCTGCAAGCTATACTCCTTAAAAATTACAAATGTCTTGGACTTGAACATTGAACATGAAGGTGTTTAAAACAGCAACATCAAAGCTTATGTGAGTTATAGATTGAAGCATAGAGATGATTATTTATTCACATTTTCAGATATTACTGCTACTAACATGACTCCCATTGACACTAATAGAACATACGCATCTATGCATGTGTGTGGTTTGATCTAAATGGCTAATTATGATTAGGTTATGCTCCCAAAGAATAGCAGTGTAGCACTGATCAATTCAATAATAACTCCATACACTGACTGATTGTAATGATAAACCAGTATCAGCCTTATTATCATTGAACGATACATCATTCTAACCATAGTTGGGACAGTGGAGGTGGAAGAGGCAATACATTTGTTGACTCTGTCATTTTTATCTGTGTCTGTGTGTCTCTCTATCTCTGAATAAACCATTCCTCAACCGTGTCTAACGGTGACAGCCGTGGGTAATGACAGTCGAACGCTCGCTCGCTCCTCATTTACTCGGAGCTGGCAGTGTAACAGTTCGCTCAGAACTCTTAAGTGCTTGTTAATTTAATATGCAAATAAGTCTCTTGTCAATCTGAATGCATTTTAATGAAAAAGCTGCTGCTTCCACAGGCTGGGGCTCCTGCAGGTTGACTGGGGCTGTGTGTGCAGGGGGAAAGAAAAAAGGCCAGGGGCAGGTTGAACAGAGAGCACAGGAGAGGCTGAACGACAGCAGGAAGACACTGAGGTATTAGGGACAGAAGATGGAAGCCCAGATGGCACATAATGTACATGCGTTTCAGCCTGAACATGTAAGGCACATGGAGGTGATGCTGCTGTCACCTCCGCTTTGGCCTCCTCTGATCTGTGTCAGTCAGTGTTCCTAGCAGATAGAGCTTCAAAACAGGATCCGGGGTTATGAAAGGGAGCAAACACAAGCATCAGCCTGCACAAACATGATAGACTGAAACACTCTCTCTCTCTCTCTCTCTCTCTCTCTCTCTCTCTCTCTCTCACACACACACACACACACACACACACACACACAATCCTCTACCCACATCCCTGTGTTAATGACAGACCTTCGCTCAACCTTTGCCTACATATGGGTGGTGCAGTGTGCTGAAAGTAAGGTGAGCGTGTTATTGGGAAGGTGGGGGGTGGATTGCAGGCGGTGTTAAGTCAAGCAGGAACCCTCAATGTTGCTAATTTATTTACAGATTTAATTAGATGGATAGAGCCCTCACAGATATAAGAAAGAGAGGAGAGATGTTGCCAGCGTTACAGCACTTTAATTATGGTAGCAGGCTCCTGATCCCTGCGCTCTGCTGTCTGGGGAGCCAGTTAATTAAAATCCTCATTATTTTACTTTTAATTAGTTCCCCCCTCTTTTGTTTCCTTTCACCATATGGCCGTGTTCCGTGGTCAAATTAACGTAATTGAGCTAATTAAGCCGATCACTTTAATTATTCAAAGCGTTCCGATTGGCCAGGAGAACTTTTCTCCCTCTCCCTCCCTGACATTCCTGTATGAGGTTCAGAGTTGTAAAGTCGCTCTCTTTGTCAT
The DNA here is from genome assembly GCF_030273125.1 of Centropristis striata. Classification (NCBI taxonomy): domain Eukaryota; kingdom Metazoa; phylum Chordata; class Actinopteri; order Perciformes; family Serranidae; genus Centropristis; species Centropristis striata. Next base: position 32,306,064 of record NC_081523.1, read on the forward strand.
TATGCTCCTCTACTCCCATGCTGAAGGCAGTGAGTTATGGCTGCAACAAGCCTCACTTCCTACATGTTCCAGCAGTGTCTCATGTTTCACTCCAATGTAATGTGGGGTATGCAGTGCAGCACTGGAGACCTCAGCAAATTCAAAGAGGATTCAGAAATCTTAAAAGCATTTAACACACTGTGGTTATGACAAATTAGGTGCATTTTAGTTGTTGTAACTACTTCTCAACAGTCATCTGCTGCTCAGGGATTGAAGCTACCATAAATAGTTTTGGCAGCCGGAGCAGCTTTCAGAAGGATTGTCACACAGCTAAATGCCATAAACATCTTTCAACACACTACCATTGCTTTTACATGCTTGCATTTTGAAAATGGTGACAACCAGATGGCGGTTTTACAACAAACACACTTACGTTGAGCTCAATGCCTAAGGGTGAACAAAACCTGTCTATCAGCATTCATGTACAGCACAAACTGCACATGCACTACCGCTGACATCCTTAACTGTCAGCTCACATGCCTTTTTTCAGAAAAGTAGAACAATTCATATTCATAATGTATTTTTTTTTCAAGACAAATTGGTCCATAAAGGTGTTGGTGCTGGCTACAAATCCCTGTGAATTGAACTGATGAACGCTGCACATAAAAAGGTCAGAAGTCACTTAAAGGATCAGTTATCCATTTCCTTACATACAAATGGCAACATGGAGATCTGTGTTATCTGTGTTTAGATTTCTAGATTTTTTTCCCTTTTTGTCTCTCTCTCTCTCAATTAAACTAAGAGGGCATCACATTCATTTTGCTACTTGCCCTCATTGCCCTCATACTTGACTCATCAAAAGTCACCATTTCTAGCCCTCCAAAATACTTGCTAATGTGTGCTCATTTATTCATCATGTACCACCAACATGAAATGTACCAAAAAGCTAGAAACAATGACAGTTCTCTCGACTGTGACAAGGCCAACACTTGCTCATTCTGTGGTGGCAATTAATAGATTATTTTACACATTAAAATGTGGGCTTTTAATGGTTTAGTAAACCCCACAACAACTAATCTAGTACAGTTTAATATGTCTATTGATAATCCATAGCATCTGCATAGCATCTGTGCAAACTGAGAGTATCACTAACGGCAGTTGACTTAACCTCATAGACATGCAGCATAAAACTAACAAAGTCATTTATTCACAGTTAAAGATGGAGTCAAAATGAAAGTGAAAATAAAGTAAGAGTTTAATTATTCAATTTTGAAAACATTCCTAATAACAGTTATCAACAAACGTGGAAACTGTTTCCCCTCTGTTTTCCTGCTGTTCAGACTTTAGTTTACATCTGGCGGTACAAAGCAGACTGAACCAACACAGAGATGTAAGCTAACGCCAGCACATCATTCAATTCCAAACACTCCGTCTGGCGAGCCATTTGAAAGAGCTTCTGGCTGACACACCAGCGGATCGGCATCAGGAGGGGATTGGGCTGAAGGAGGGCAGCCATCTTGGATCTATATCACAGGAGTGTCTGGGCAGGAAGGAGGCTTCAGCAGTATTCTTCCTCTTCATCATGAGCATGTAAAAATATCCTGGCATTATCTTGTGTCTTCACACAGTGTGAGGTGGAGGAGCTCAGGCAATTACACTCATCTGCATGTGTTAATATGATTAATTAGCAGGAATAAACACTTTCCTATGACACAGGCTACATGGTGAGCCACACACCTGCAGAAGCTCTGATAAAAGACAACGCCTCATGGCAAAGAGCCTTTTCATGAGACCTGCTAATTGGCATCTGAAAACGTTCCGGCTAATTAGGAAAAGGCAGATGAGGCTTGATTAGTTTGAATGCAAAGTGTAACTTGTGGTGCGGTGGGACTCGGGAATGTGCCGAGGTTTTATTTCTTCACCATCACGATACAAAGATAATTGTAATTGTGATCATTTGCATACGTTAATGAATTTGTGTGACGCTTCTTGATCAGACGTGGAATAAATAATTGATGCAGTATCAGCACCTACCATGACAAGTGGGACGTTTTGAAATAGCTAAGCGCATTAAGGTGTGAGTTTGATGGCTGCCATGCTCCCAGGCAAGGTGTGAAAGTAGAGCAGATCCTATCTTCTGCTTCCTACCGCTGCTATCACACTAAGATTAACTCCCAACCTCAGACGGTATGCCAAGACTCCAAGTTTTTACATAGCATTAAAAAGGCACACAGAGTTAATGCGAATTAGATGCAGCTTGGGAAAAGAGAGTGGCGGAGAACAAAGAGCTGCAATGGGAAACAAACCAGTCTGTGTTGGAACTTTAATTGGAACATGGTAAACAGTAAATACATCAGATTGTTTCAAATGCCCTGGATGTAGAGGGGGCCACTCCCCTTTAATTAGGCTGCTTTCAGATTAAGCTTTATTAGAGGCAGGCAGCCACCGAGCCAGTCAGCCACGGGATATGCCCCAAGTTCAGCCTCCCAAGAGCTCCAGCAGCACAGATACAGGGCTCATGTTTAATTGCTTCTGTAAATGGTCAGAGCTCAAGCCCCCTAATTCCATTCCTTGGGGTAATCAGGCATGTTTTCACCATACAGGGCTAAAGAGAGTGAGAGAGACAGTCACATCCACCATACTAGGTACCATGCAATACAACGCCACTCTAATGCCGCTAAGGGGCTTCAAAATGACCTCAGCTTGCTTTGTGATATGTTAAATCTTTTTCATCTGACTTGTTTTTAACTCCATAATTTTGTTTTTCACACACTGAACAGGGATCTTGTAAAGGAATTTGAAAAAAAGATAAATCCTTCACTGGATCATTTCAGTTCATGTGCATCTAGTTTTTTAAACTCATTGCAAGGTTTCCTGTGACTGAACATTTTTAGATACTCATAATGTTTGCCTGACACCGAACAATTTTATTTCAATCCTCAGTGTGTAAAATCTCACATTAACAAATACAAGAGAGATCGAGAGTTCATTAAAAACACTGAAGCTCAGGGGAAATAATGCCACATGGCATGAGATAAGCTTTGACAGTCATTTTACAGCAGTCCAATAAATGTTCATTCAAGCATCTTTTACTCCCTCTTCCAGTTGGCGCGGGCTTTCATTGTCACTGTACTGCTTTTTCTATGTCCGGAGAAGCCTTTCGCCAGTGCATTCCACACACACTGTGAGTCTTTGATGATGCACAGACCACTTAACATTGAACACAACATAAATGTGACTTTGAATGCAGCGTATAGAGTTTGTAACATGGTGACGAGAGGGATCTTGCTGAGAAACTGCATCCTCCCTTGGGAAGAGTGGCGGGGGCAGTGATGAGAATCCACAACATCAACGACAGTAGCAGGAGAATAATAGTGCACCAAAGAGAAGTGAAGCTCGGGAAGAAAGGCGAGGGCAACAAGCAGCACCACTGCCACTCAGCATACCTGTAGACAAGACAATAGTGAGGGGAAGGAGTCAGGCTCACTGCACAGCACACAGTTTAGGTTCATCTTCATGGCCGTCTGGTTGTGGAACTACAAAGCCACACAGCAGATTTTTATTTTCATGTTTCTGCAAGTTTATACACACATCCACAAATAAATACAATTACATTAAATGTATGGTACCAATTTGAGGATTAATTCATCTACAAACAAAATATAATATGACAAAAGTATTTGTTAGATTATAAAATAAACTAGTTGTAAAGAGCATTGTGAAATTTTTTTTTTACGAGATAACATTACAGTTCTTCATCTTTGTTGAAGTCACATATGATCATATTTATTTTTTTGGTGCTTAAAGAATTATTCAGATTTAAAAGTAGCAATATCACACTACTTTAAAAACAACTCCCCTATGAGTATCTCAAATATATCTGAAATAAATATTTCAAAACTACAAGTAAAGAATTAATAGCAAAATGTACTCAAAGTATCAAAAGTGAAAGTGCTACATATGCAGCAGAATATTGCACTGCACTGTCACTGCTATATTATTATGCATTATAATACTGGAGTTTACCAACTGATGCCCTAAATCCTAAAGTTGTCGCTGATCAAGGTGGAGCTAATTTAAAACTAAAAATCTGATTAATCTGAAATAGTGTGTTTTATAAGATGATGGTATGGTGTGAAAATAAAATATTAGTTTGTAAAGTTACTAGTTACATGAGTAGTGGCATGCGTTAATGTAAGGAATTAAAAAGTATAATACTTCCCTACGAAAGGAGAAAAAGTATAAAATAGAATAACATGCAAATACTCAAAACTCAAAAATGCACTTACAGTACAGTACTTGAGTAATGTATATTCGACCACTGCCATTTGTATGCACATGACCTTTTCTGTCTCCTTTTTCAGACTCTTACAACAGTAGTTTTTTTAATATATATATATATAATTCCTTCCTCATTATAGTGCATCATGCAAATAAAAACTCTGATATATCCTTTTTTCCTTTTTACCAACTTTGCTGCATGTTTTTCTTTATATCAACATTAATTTTCCCCAGGGGAATAAACATATTGTATTATTCAAATTACAGTAAAATGATATCCATGTAAGAATGTATGCGATACCATCTAGAACAATATTACATATGGATCTGTAGTGTCATGTCAACAACCCTTTTATTCACCTTCTGGTCTGTCAGCACAGGGTTGCTCTGAAGTGGAGGCAGGTGGCTGTTAAGCAAAACAGCTCCGGGTCTGTCGTGCTCACAGAAGATTGTACCGTTGATGTAATGGAAGCGATCGCCAGGCATCAGTCTGTTTCTACAGGTGGCACAGCTGAAACACTACAGAGAGGCAGAAAAAAAAAAATCATGAAAAATAGATCAAATCCAGGCCAGTTAAGCACAAAGTATTTTATAACAACGATATCAAGTGTTGAACAACATTTTGTGAGGACAGACACCTGATGTGGGCAACCCTAACCCTAACCTAAAAAAATATTGAACACCGTAATCTAACCTGTTATTTAAAAAAAACACCTTAAAATGTATTGAATTATTTCTCAATCAAAGTTTAAAAGTGAGAACATGAGATAAAAAAGAGGGAAACTAATTTTTCTCCTAATACTGAGGGGACACATCTTCCCATCCTACTGTCTCCCCGCCAAATCCCAGATGTTTCTGTCAAACGAGCAGCGGGAGTCAAAGCGCGGTGATGTGAGAGCTGGGGATTTACCTTGAGGTGGTAAACATTTCCCTGCGCCCTCATCACCATTTCGTTGGCTGGGATCGACTGGCCGCAGGCGCTGCACGCCCCGCTGTGCCCGAACAGTCTGCAAACACAAAAGCACAGATTGCTTAGTCTGTACAGCTTCCAAAATCCAACACCAGCAGTTTCCTCTTCTCCTCCTCTCTCCTCCTCTGCCACCTCTTCCTTCCTCTCACCTGATGTAGTCACTCCGACACAGAATCATGCCCCCTTTGCTGTAGCAGGTGGTGCCAATGTCCCCCAGCTGGGCTTGGCAGCAAGAACACTTGAGACAACGAGTGTGCCAGTAGCGCTCCATGGAGAAGAGCAGGAAGCGGTCTGCAATCTTCCCCCCACATCCTGCACACGACCTGGGGGCCGGCGGTACCCCTGACACTTGGCTGTTCACCATGCTGATATGGGTCCTCAGAGGCTCCTTGACAAACAGAAGAGAGGTTTGACAACTAAGACAGGTATAACAGCTAGACACAGCAATGTTGACTTTTCCACCATTTCCTGATACCATAAATACTCAAACACTGAGACATAATAGTCTTTTTGTGGAAACTATATGTATTGTTGTTTTCACTGGTGGATATTTACTTATAAGAATTATAAACAGATGTTAAGTAAACCCCTTTTTGTATTTACAATTACACACACCTCAGCCATTTCCACTTGCTCTGACAAAAAGACCAGGTTCATGTTGCAACTAGCACTGGGCGATATATCTATATTTTTTTTGTATATATGGAATTAGACCATATCACAGACATAAAAAAAGTTCAAATTTTTTCTCTTTCTTTATATATAACTGCTGACCTTACTAGGCTTTGCCATATTTAGTTATTTTGTAATGTTCATTCTTCTTTTCTCATATAAACATATTTATTGGCCTATTGGCTATTTTTATTTAAGATATTTTTTTATTTAAATGTGCACATTATGGAGCATTGTTTTTCTTTTAAATGCATTCCTGTTGTTATTCAGAATTTATGTTCACTTAAATAAACGGTCTCAATAAAACTACTTGTGACATGTCATATTTGACTTTGACTGAACATTTGCTCTCACTTTGTGATAAAATAATATCGGGAAGTATATCGTATATCGATATTCAGCCTAAATATATCGGGACATGGTTTTTGGTCCATATCGCCCAGCCCTAACTGCAACAGTACATGGTCACTTTAAGAGTAGTAACAGGTTGACCTAGACACTAACACATGAAGATTGATAATTGTATTATCTCGTGGAGTACATACACCAAGCAGCACATTAAATGTAAAATTATTTTAAGTGAAATATATTAGAATATTGTTCACCATAGCTATATAACGTTAATTTGTCTCAATTAATGTTATTTTTTTTATTCGACTAGTAGAACGAGGGGAAGTGATTTACTGGCATCAACATTTCAAGGGGGATTCTGATGTGCAGGATGAAAAGGGTAAAGTCACTTAGGGACTTTGGAAAGAGTAATAATAATAATAATTGATCAGATTACATAGAGCTTTTTAAGATACTCAAAGTCGCTTAGAGTGCCAATAATGGGAGAGAATGTAATACTAGAAGCATTATAAAGGTATATTATCCTGCATCTAATAGTTCGAACCTATACAGTAGGTCTATGTAAATTATGTTAGCTTAACAGACACGCTGTTTACAACCAGGATGTGCTGGCTTATAGGAAAACTGTATTCAGAAATGCGCGCGCACAGAGAAGGGAAAAAAAAGAGAGGAAAAACAAGAGACATGTTACCTGGTCGAGCCAAAGGTTTTCTTCCTGCGCTGAAGTTTGACAAGGTAGACAAATATACAGAAGAACCTCGACACGCTTACAGTTGTAACACTTTCACTTGACATGTTTTGGTCTCCATAGTTTTCCAGAAAAAAGGCAAAGCAACACAACAATAAGCCCGGGACGGCACGGTGACGGCAATAGTTGAGCAAACTCTCCCCGACATCCAGCTCCGAAGATAAATAACTACATGTATTCGTGAGGAGGAGACATGACGCAGCTTCTCTTCCTGTCCTCTCTGCTCCAGCTGTCCATCTATCAATGTTCCTTCATCTGTTTCTAACGCTTTTGACAGCGACACTATTCATCAAATTGCGCAAGGGGCTATTTAAATTACCAAGAGGGGACGTAACCGACATGAACGGCGCAGCAGCCAATCAGAGAGAAGGGGGCGTATCCGCAGTCAAAATGATTTATGAGTTTATCGTGGCTTATTAATATTCACACCCCTCCCCATAGCTTGTCACTGAGTGTGAGCTATTGAAACCTCTAAAAAAAACTAATTATGGCATTGCCTAGTACGTTTTTAGCGATGCAGATTTTATTTGATATATAATATCGTCACCCTGTTAAAATAATCGCCTAATTCATTTTTTTCAAGTTTTGCAGGAAGCACAAAACACTTCACCAAAAGTGTAACGTATGACATTTATTGATCATTTCCCTCAAAAAGGATGTAACAAAGGATGACTATTGGCATAGTAATAACACTGTGTGTAAATTATGTAACTTAAGAGAAATAAATGACTTAGGCAATTTTTTTGAACATGCCTTTGTGACTTAAACAAGATATGGTAACACTTTATTTTGAAGGTGTCTACATAAGAGTGACACAAGCCTGTCAGAAACATGACATGACAAGTATCATGAGCATTAATGTTACTTCAAAGTGTCATTATTGTTAATGACACATCCCATGTCATGTTTATGACACGCTCATGTCACTCTTATGTAGATACCTTCGAGTAAAGTGTTACCAATATTAGTGTCAACAATAAAACACTGATAAACTAAACTGATAACTAAACAATCTCCCTCTAGCTTTTCTTTGCTGGGTTCTTATCTGATGCCTATGAATGTGGCAAATTGTCAAAGAAGTGATGATCTTAAAGGGGTAAAATCACATGATCTGATCAACTGAGGATGTAGACGATTTTACCATAGGTGGCCGGCGTCATGAGGAGATGATTTAGGGGAAAAAAAACAATTTTGACAAAAAATGACTAAGGCCATTATTTTAACAGTGTGACAATATGATAATATGTATCAACAGACTATAATACAGTCATTTTTAACATTTTTAAGCATTTTAAAAAATTACACTTTTTGACACATACAACATACTATAGTATGACTTTTTTTTGTTTTCTCCAAACAGACACATTGCAGACATTTGCACATCTTATTTTTTGGTTCTTTTTTTCTAGAAAAATTATATAATAATATGTATCAACAGACTATAATAGACAATTTAAAATTTGACATTTTTTGACAAAGAACGAAAATTTGCACATTCTAATATATGGTGTTTTTCTGTAATTTCTGCATAAATTACATGATAATATGTATCAACAGACTATAATTGGGCTTTTTAAAAACAATTTAGGCATTTTAAAATTTGACCATTTGTGACAAAAAACGACATATGATATGAGTTTTTTAGTTTTCTCCAAATTTTGCACATCCTTTTTAATATAAAAATATATATTGCTTTATTAATCAGAAAAGATTCTTACATTGCTAATAAAATTAATGAAACAATTAGCTAATTTCTCTTTCTCTAAGAAGCAGTGTATACAATTTAGGATTTGAAGAGGCAAATTTCACAAAGTCCAAACGTCACTATAAGAAGGGTTACTTTGGGTAAACTTAAAGCGTTGTGGAACTTCCTCATTCACAGATTCTGCTTATGTTGTCAATAACTTATTTGACAAGGGATGGTAGGCTTGTACAATAACAGCAAAACTTTGATAAAAAAAAATCAAAGGTATGAATACCATTAATGCTGTCTTTGAAATATTTTGAATTATGTGGCAAAATAAAGGAATAATGCTAACAACCTTTCTTGCATATCTTGATAAAAGTATGATGTGTGGAATATGTTTGGATATTTAGGGCCCGATCACTAACAGTGCGAGGACCCTATTGAAATTGGTCCGTTTATTGTTGTTGTTGTTATTATTATTATTATTATAACGGCAAATTAATTGCGTTTTTGAGGGCTTTATCATATTCCAAAACTCACCAAACTCGCAACAAAACTCAATCCCGCTGGAAATGTACGTATTTCATTGTTTTCAGAAATGAGCATGGCAAAATGACCTACTAGCACCCCCTAGAATTGAGCCTCTAAAACAGGTTTGTCGTAGAGACACGAAATTTGACGCACCAAAAACTCTCAAGAAGCCATACCCGAAAACGAACAGGAAGACGGCCATCTTGGATCGAAAAAAGGCGTTTTTCGCCATTGCCACGCCGCATACTTGAACGAACTGGTCAAAATAGCACTGACGTAAATGCATCATAGGAATTCATTGTTTTGAGGACACTACAGCAGGGCAGATTAGGTTTTAGTTGGTACATCAACTTGCCACCTTGCTGTACTTCCAGTTGAGTTCCAGTAGAGGACAGCATCTTATAATGTTGCATGTAGCAGACATTGGCAGTACATGCTGATGTTAGATATGATGAAATAAGGGAAAAACAAATGTTCCTCAAATTATGAATTCAAAGTCAATGAACTAGGTTTTACAACTGTTTCTTGTTTCCATTATCTTGTCTGGGTGTTGCAGAAATGTATAACAAATATTTCTGTTTCAATATAAATGTGCTTTTTTGTCAATACCTACACAATAGTATGCTCTATTGATGTTGCGCTCTCAGTTACCTCACATATTGGTATGAACAGACAGGTTAGAGTGGTCTTGAGACAGATAATATATTTAAAGACATGTAATGTAATGTATTTGTTTATACTTGTTGTTAATCCAGTTTTTGCAAACACTTTGATGCATCCACAAGTTTAGTGTTGCAATTCTCCAATGTGACCACTGGAAGGCAGTAAACACTCATGATTATACACTCAGATCAAGGCAAAGTACTAACAATGCCAGGGGAACTGTCAAGTGTGTTTAAACTGACATTGTCATGCCAATTTGTAGATAACCTCAGTTTTTTCTTTTAGAAATTTCTGTTCTTTCACAATAGGGCAGTTTCTCCACAAGGTCGATTTAGAGACCAAGAGACACTGCTGCTGTTTCCATGTCGATACTATCACATGGAGTCTCAAGTCTAGACATTTTTTAATGTTGCACATAGGCCATTTATGTAGATTGCATAGATTAAAGAGTAGTTGCAGTCCTGATTGTTTGTAGTTGTAGTAAAAGCAGTGGTAGTTGTAATGGTAGTTATAAAAGTCTTTTTCCAAGCAAAAGTTACAAATTGCTTTACAACAGACACAATGTGTCAAATACAGAAACACAAATACCTAAAATATAAAGCCATTATTATAGAAATAAGATATTGAAAACAAGTTTAAAAGTTTTCTTTGAGGATGGTTAATTAAAAGCACATTAACCTTCAGTCTTTAGCCATGTCTGTTGTCATGGTCATTAGTTGAGGTACAGTAGTATTATAATTGGACAACAAGTTGTTAAAGTACAGAGAAACCTGATCCTGAACAGATCCTTAACTGACAGTTTGAGCTAGTTTGATGTCAGATCTTGTGCTTCACTGTAAGGTTCTACACTATTCAGTGTTGAACTTCAGTAACAGAAATTTGCTGAAGCAATTAAGCTAGGTGTTAGTTGACCCACAATATTGTGTAGTAAAGAAACAAATAACTTGTGCCATGGTTTAAGGGCCAAGGAGAGCCCTGTTATGTTATGTTTCTGCAATGTAAATTAAATTAAATAAGACCCAAATTTTACACGGGGCTCATACTAGAAGCTAAGATGTCCATTAACGGCAGATTAAAGATTTGAACACATTGTGTTGCTTGTCACTTTTTATCACTTGACAACGATGCACCATGGGGCCAAAAAGTTGAACGTGGCTCAACTTTTTCCAGAATGCAATGTACACACTGTGATGGCTATGCAATTCCTCTTGCATTGCTTTAACATGAATGTACTGTGTCAATATACTATTTACCATTAATTGTCAGAGGAAAGGATGGTTACTAAAGTACTGTGCACTGTTTTGGCATTTGATAATTCTTCAAATCATTTGTCAGTAAACACTGTTAAAATGGGTTTAGGATCTCAATCACTAAGTCAAAATCGTCTTCAACACAGCATGATGTTCATTTTGTAAATTATGGTTCCGTTTAGATTAAAATAGATGATAAAGTAGGACATGCTTCAGGGTAGGACTGACACGTTGCTACCACAGCATACTGTGGGGCAAATTCACTCTCTCAATTGGATGAAGGGTGAACTACACCTCTGCATCTCGGTGCTTCTATGTTATTTGACATATTTAAATGGGCAATATACATACATTTGCAAAATTGTCCCCTTTCTATGCTTAATGCAGTTACAGTGAAATTATCTTGTCTACTTCAGAGAGTTTGTGCTCACTGAGCAGGTTGCCACCTCAAACTCATTTTGGGATCCACTATGTGTCATTGTGTCATTTTCTTAAAAAGCAACAACGGAATTAATAAAAAAGTAAGGTATATAAAGTAAGCAAATAAACTAATAGTTTTTGCCCCTCTTGACAGGACCTCTGAGTCAGTCTGACTCTTGTAGTATCTACAGGTGATGCAGTCACATACACTCACTGAATGAAACTCGACTGTATGTGTTAACTTTTGGATGTGTAGAAGAACACAGAAACTTTATTAACATTAGATCCTGAAAATTGATTAAACCAATCAATGAAGTTCTGCTGTTGTGCCTCATGCATAAATGTGCATGGCGACTCAGGTATCTGTTAAGACACACTCATTGTTTCTGCTGCGGTTAAATGAGCCAAGCCCCGTCTATTAAAACACGCCACGTTGACTATGTCCATTAGATTAACAGTCTGTGCCTCAAACTCTAGAATCTATCACTCAAATTGGAGGGAAGGTATCTGTTTTCTTTTGTGGAACAGCAACATACACTAATGCAGGCCTTATTTTATGGGGCAAAGTCAGGAACCTGGGTCGGCTGTGGCTCAGTTGTTTGAGCGGTCACCTATGGATTGGAAGGTCGGTGGTTCGATCCCTGACCGTGGCAGCCTATATGTCAAAGTATCCTTGAGCAAGATACTGAACCCCAAATGGCTCCCGATGCTGCGTTCACCGGTGTGTGAATGAATTTTGCTATATAAGTGCGCTCCATTTACCTTTGCTGGATTCCCAATCACGAACATACTCTACTATATTTGTTGGAAAAAAGCAGAATATTCATGGTTCTCACTGAATGAATCCCACTGACTTCAGTGATTCAATAAACTTTTCCCTTTAATACCACCATAAAATTGGCATTTGTGATTTTGAGTGAAATATTTCCCTTTGCCTTGAAATCTGGTAGGGCTACAGGCAGTGGCGGTTCTAGACCAATTTTACTGTGGGGGCCAAGGAGGGGCCACTGTTTAATCAGAATGGCACATTAACACGTTAAAAAATGGCAAAGATAATATTTAACAAAATAAAAATACAAATACATTGATTTAAATAATGAGACTCGCCAACAATAACAGGTTTTTTTGTATGACAATGGCATTACTCATTTTTGTGCACAATCACTTTTTTTTATTTTGAAAGTGCAGTACAGTCAGAATGGGTTCTGGGTTCCTTTTGTGTACAATGAAATATTGTTTAAACAAAAAAAAAGGTTAGAATTGTTCATCGTTATAAATTGATCATTTTATTATTAATTTGACACAGGGGCCACAGCAGGGGCCAAGGGCTTCTTCACAGGGGCAGTGGCCCCTGTAGGCCCCTGTGTAGAACCACCACTGGCTACAGGCATAGAGACAGGATGTTGCTCCATCATCAGGTCAAAACTATGAACATTCTCATCAGCCTCAACTTAACTTAGTTTAAGTTAGTTTAGTGCTTATCAAATATTAGCTAATGTGTGCTAACGCATTACATTATACCTCAATTATATCACTCTTGTCATTGTGGCTATAGACACTCTTTCCTCTGCTGGCAGACCGGGCCAACCTCCACCGCTCTCTTAGGCCCCGTTAATATCTGACATATTTCCTTTTCCTCTGTTAAGGCTATGCTGAAATTCACAACTCTCTGTGAGGCTGGACAACACCTGTAACTTCCAGTCTAGGTTCCTAGCCAATATAAATTGCTGTGGAGAATCACAGCATCATAGGCTGCCAATACTAACACATTTATGAAGCTCCCTCACTGTGATGTGGAGAGATCCTTCCATCTGAGGTTCTATTTTCTCTCTCTTGCGTGAAAGCACCTCAGTGTCATCTGAGCTTTGTGGTTCCTTTAGAAATAGGTCATTCTCTGATAACTCTTGGGTCAACAGGTAATGTATTGTCATGGAGTATGGAGCAGTGTTGCGCTGAACGGAAATCATATCATATAATAATATAATTGTAGAAGACTGGTATTTACTTATTGACTACTGTCCAAGTATCAAATCAGGTCATGAAGGAGCTATTTATGAAATTATAAACTTATCAATGAACTGGGCTATTGGGCTGTGGTTTGCAAGTCTAAAGCTGTCACACCACAAAGCGACATTCACTTGTATTCAGCTTGTGGACAACGTCACCACTGTTTTAAGATTAAGATTCACTTTTGCACACACACACTTAAACAGGGAGCAGTAAATGTATCCTCTGCATTTAATCCATCCTTTACACACCAGTGAATACACCCTGCTTAGGAGCAGTGGTCAGCACATTACTGCTCCTGGGAAGCTGTGGGGGTTAGGTGCCTTGCTCAAGGGCACTTCAGTCCTTGACCTGTCAGTCCTGGGACAGTCCTGATTCTAGACTAGTCAGATAAAATAATATAAAAATGAAAGTTGTTGGAAAATATATAGCTCTCCAAGCTAGCAAGCTCATCAAGATTTTTGAAAAGAAGGTCACACTTTATAATACAGCCTGTACTATGTAAGTCCTCTTAACTTATGGTGTAATATCCTTGTATGAATCACTACAGATAAATACTAACTGGTACATACATGTTTCTACAGTAGTAGAAGGGATTACAACTGAGAATTTTAAAGTAAAGGAGAAATGTCATACAGTAAATATTTTAGTAAGTACTGGGGACTTTGGGGATCTTTTAGAAGGAAGGAGAAATTAAGTATAATAATAATAATAATAATAATAATAATAATAATAATGTGTCCTGGTTATTCTAGAGGATAGGAGACATTACTTATACTGAAAGTATTTTGTAACTGCTGAGTACCTCTAAAGTAATTACAGTACATATTTCACAACTGTGAGGTTTTGTGTACTAACAAAGTTAATTTATTAATATACATATTAGGCCTTTTCCCTTTCCCTTTTCCCTGTCAACACAAAAACCAGTCAACAGCAATAACAAAGACAACACCAAAAGAAAAAGAAACAACCATAAAATCCCACAAAAAAATCAAAATCAAGAAAATATTACTGCTTGGGAGTTACATTCCTCATAACCTGTCTTCTGTTTCTGTTATTGTGACTAGTTATCTCAGTTATCCTTTCAACAGTCTTTGTCGCTGTTCTGTGTCCTGAATGAGGTTAATTTCTCCAACTTCTCTTCCAACTGTGTCAGTTTTCCCATTATGTACATTTCCTCTAGTTTTTTTATTCTATTTTGTTCCTTAATAGTTTAAATCATGTTCTAAAAACTCTTCAGCTTTTCAAGTTTTAAGGTCACTATTGTAGCAGCATTAAAACTTAAGCAGCTATGTATTGTAAATAGGAAACACATTTCTGACCACTTGCTGATACAGGCTGACAATATTATACAATATTAATATAATATATAATATACAATATTTGACAAATTTTACCTTATAAAGTTGTTGTGGTGAACATGTTAGCTAAAAATTGCACACACACACACACACACACACACACACATTGTAAGTTCGAAATGTATTCTCCTTTTGAGCTCTGGTTTGGTTTCCATACTTTTTAATTTACCTGTCTGCTGTTTGTCTCTAGGCAGATAGTGTACAGTGGGTTTATCATAACTTTTTCACACTTGCTGCTGCTGGAAACTACACTGTAAAAAAAGATAAACAGTAGCTACTCAATAAAATTGAGGCAACAGATTGCATGCAATATTATTAATTAAATCTAACTTTGTTACAAGTTGAGTTAATAACAATTTAACAGGAAGTGCCTGTCAATTAAAAATGGACTAATTCTATTGTGTTGGATTCATTCAAAATTCTCTTCATTTAGAATTACATACACATAAAGATTATATTTAATGTGATCGAAATAAGTAGATTCCATCTCAAACATTTTTATATTAAAGTTACTTAAACAACTGCCTCAAAATCAAGGACGCATTTATATTTAATACATTTTATCAAATATATTAAGTAAAATGAAATGACGACAGAATACATTTTTTACAGTGTAGGGTGATGAGAACTGAGTTTGTGTTGTTGTAGTGGGATCACCTAAATCTCACCTGGATACAATGATGCTCTTTTTTGACTGGCTGTTGGGTAGCTCTATTTCTTTCTCTTTTTTTTGATTAGCTGCTGCGTGACAAGCTCCTTCTTAACTCTACAGGGAACCTACTTGATTCCTTCCTGTTCCACAGTTAAAAAATAGCATCACAACTCGGTTGGCGGTCTCCTAGTCATTTCTCTGTGTGAGAAATATAAGGCGTGATTTTGTGAACAGATTGAAATGTGTGTACTTGAGAGCCAAGGAATCCCAATGTCTTTGTTCAGCCATGTCAACCTTACGTCTAGTGCTGCCATACTGCAACAACATGCATTTGCACACTAGTAATATTAAAATATATGTGTATAGTACCCACAAAGCAGCTAGGATTCTGCTTTCCTGGTCCTGTTGTAAGTGAAGACTGGAGAGTTGGTAGAGATGTGGCCCACCATTCTGACTGTGGCAGTCAGGAGGAGGCAGAAGCCAGGGTGAGGAATTTAGTAGTCCACCGTAATGTTTGTGCTTCAGAGCCAGCCGGAGTATTGTGTAAGGCCACGTGGCATCATAAATTCAGAGCTCTGGCTGAAAATGTGTGTGAATGTTGAAAAGCTCTGTGGTAAGACTAATACACTAATAATTCAGGGTTAAGGGTTGCACTGTTACAAACACCTGAAAAAGACATAAAGCTGATGGTTGCCTAAACAAAGATGTTACATAGCATATATCATGGCTAAATTACCAGAAATAATGTCAGAGTTAAATAAAACATTTACTTAGATATTTAACATGTCAAATCACTTATTTTCCTCTCTGAAATATCTTTATTAGATAAAATAGAATCATACATGAACTGTACAATGTAAATAGAAAAGATAACAGGGAAAGTTTAGAAACCATTCCCATATCCCTCCCCCAAATTTCCTCTAACAGTCGGTACTTTGCATCACTTGATAGTGCAGTCTGGTGTCGCGGAACTAGGTGGGAGGAGATGATAGCGACGTACGACAGAGCAGCAGCAGTGCTGCACAGTAGCACAGTGCTAATAGGCAGAACAGTTAGCTCTGTTGCAGTACAGTGTGTATGTGCTGCAGCAGTATATGTTCAGTTAGCGACCTCAATTTGTTTACAACAAGCATCAGACAGTTAGCAATGCTGGTTTGTTCACAATACCACGTGTACAGTTAGCATGTCGGTTTGGCTACAATAAGCTGCAGACGCTGTGCACAGTTAGCGGCCGCCGCAGTTGTTGTGGATGCTACCGACCATCATTCACCGGAAAGAGTTCAGGTTCAGTTTGTATCCTGAAAACTGGCCGAATTGGGTGCGTAGTGACAGCGTGGGAGGTAGGGAAGTGACCGGGTTTGATATGAGAACCAAAAGGTCATCTGCATAGAGAAACACTTTATGTTCAACACCCTTCCCCTACAGATGCCCAAGATGTCTGGGGAGCTGCATAGCACAATTGAAAGGGGTTCTATTGCCAGGACTCAGGGGACACTCTTGGCGAGTTCCCCAATTGGAGGTTCAATGGTTGTGACTTTTGAGTTAGTGACAACTGAAGCAGTAGGGATTAAATACTATAATTTTATCGAATTAATAAAGCATGGTCCAAAATCAAATTTCTGTAGAACTATTAACAAATATGCCCACTCTACACGGTTAAAGGCCTATTCTGCATCTAAAGAGAGGACCCACTCAGGTACTATATTGGAGAGTAGGGATTAAATACTCTCTGTTTTGATCTACGGTGGGGACGGAATCGTCTCTTTCCCAAACACCTAACACAGCAGGTCAGAAAAGAATTTGGTAGGACGCGCACCTTCAATAGACTCAGCCAGGCCCAGGATACGCTGGTTTTGCCGCCTGCTCGTCCCTCCAAGTTGATGACTTTAGACATTGGCTTAGAGTTGCCTGGCACAGGCTGGAGCACTGGTTGAAATGTCTGCCTAATTGGCCTATCCAGTGGATTACCTGTAATACTAAAACAGAGACTAAAAGTACAACAACTGCTTCTTCATTTTTTTTTTTTTTCAAATGTTAGCCAAAAAATAATATACACATTACGGGTTGATACGTTTTTATTCACTGTGCAGCAGTTAACAGCTAAAAACACCCAACAAACATGTGTAACATGTCTTAAATATTATAGCATCATTTTATTATTTAAAATAAAGCATTGCCTGTATAATGTGAGGGACACACACACACACACACACACACAATAAAAATAAAATCACACCCCGAAAAATGAGGTCATCCTAAAATTTACCACTCCACAATTAAAAGTGAAGTCCATATATACTATATACTTAAATCTATATTCTGTACTCTCACTTGTGAAAGTTGTATCAATACACTTTTACCAACCTACCTACACACACACACACACACACACACACAGATAATCAATATCACAATAACAACATCTGTAGGACACACTGTATCACACAGGACAGGCAATAAAGAACACATAGCCCTTGTAGTCACGTCTAGTTCTTCCTCATTATTCAGAATGCATGTCCAGAATTCCTATCAGGTCTAATAAATGTGGTCTAAAAAAACCTTCCTTCTGTATGAAAAACTATAATATCACCATCTGTGAAGCGCATAAAATTACAATTAAATAAAAGACATTTCAGTAAAAGCACTCTGCCAACAGTCTAACACAGCAGCATACTGCAGTCTATTGTCCTCAGTGCTGCCCTGGTACAAGAGAAGTAACACACCTTTAGTGTGGACAAACTGATGTCATTGTGGCAAGAAGCTTAAAGTGCAAGCGAGTGTATTGCCTAGTTTAGGAGGGGCGTGGCAGCAGCACCCCCAGCTGACAGACAAGAAGGCTTGTTGGGGTATTGTCAAAGTCTCTGGCCAGTGTTCCAGGTCAGTGCTGGGCATGAGGAGTTAGCCTCAGTGCCTGAAGGTGTGGATGTCGTTGTGGAGGCTGACTGAAGGGCTGGAGGGCCCGCTGTGTAAACGACAGCTTGTACTGCAGCTGCAGCGCTGGATCCACATGATGTCTCTGGAGAAGCCCTCTCCATCGGGGCAGTGGAAGCGGAGCCGCACAGTGCTGAAAAGGGAGGGTGTGCAGCAGCGGTCATCGGTGCAGGTCCCACAGGTGCGAGGGCGGTACCGCTGTGTTGTCGAGCATCCAGCGAAGGTGATTCTGATCGGTTCCTGAGGGCGGACAGTTCGCTGACACTTCTTTCCTTTCTGGATGGCAGAAACAGAGCCACCATTCAATTAAAATCTCGAAACTTCTATTGAAGTTCCACCAAAGAACATTGCATTTACTGATTTAGTTATTCATTTTCCATATAAAAAGTGAAATTTACTCTGAAGACTTAAACTGACAGTATAATAATGCTCACTACCAGCATTGGATTGTTGAAAGAAACTCAGATGACTTTGTGATGAAATATCCCTCACATCCCACTAATATTTTATGTTTATCTCCACTGTAAAAAAAAAACCCTGTTGTTTTTACCGTAAAAAAACGGCAGCTGTGGTTGCCAGAACTTTACCGTAATAAACACGGTGCAACTTTTTGTAATATTACGGTAAAAAGATATTAACACTGTTGATTTCACGTTTAAGATCGCCCTTTTATTCCATATTTTACCGTAAAAAATAAAACGTTTTTCCATCAAAAGAAACGCTGTTCTGCCATATAATTGACAAGAAAATATTTTATAAATGCTGCATAAATTAAAGATTTTACCATTAAATATTACAGTATATTTTTGTTAGAGATATGATGTTTAGTACATTTGACAGTGAGAAAAAGTATTTTTACAAAAAATAAATGCAAAAATGATGGCTTGTATATATATTACAGTTTATTTTTGCTACAAACGCGGTTCCAGAGTATTTTATAGAGGAGTAATGTATTTAAAATAAAATAAAAATACTGTTTTGGCTGATATATACATTTACAGTGTGTTATTGTTACTGAAACTGAATTAACCCATTTATCATTTTACAGTCTTTTACTGTCATGGTTTAAAGGTTTTTAACCGTAAAATCTACAGACATTTTTTACAGTGTCCAATATGCTTTACTTTCCTAATAGGTGCATTTTTTTTGCGTACCTTGCTCACAACAGGAAACTGCAGTTCACATTGCCGGATCTGGCATAGTCTGGTTTCTCTGACTAGCCGACATTCTGAGTTGTTATTGGTTATTCGACTTGAAATTCCCATCCCACATGTGGTGGAACACTCGCTCCACTCAGTAGTTTGTGGGAAACAGCTAGATTTGAGCAACACCTCAGACGTGGGGAAAGACACCATTTCTGTGGGGAAGCCAAAAAACAAAGGCAATGAGTTACAATTAAACAATGAATCCCAGCAATGATGTGATGTTTTCTTGTAAAATAAAAATAGTATTTATGATCTTTGGATAAAATGCTGCTTATGTGACTACTAGAAGACACTGAGGATAGAGTTGTAGTCAGTTGGTTGTTTTGTTTACCACACTTGGGTCCTGTGCATGATATTTACAGGACACATTTTTCATAAAAAGAAATACATTTGTGATTCATCATTTATGTGGACATTCATGGTTCCCATAATAATTTTGGTGACCCTAAGACCTTTACTGTTGTGTAAATGCCAGGTCTAAATTTTCACTTTTACAAAAGGAGTATCTAAGTCTAATCTGAAGGTTCCAATTATATTCACTGAGAACATGTTCCCCTGAGGTTAAACACTTCCCATTTTGTACTCGCTATGAGCTGTTTTGTAGTGCCACCTTCAGGATAAAATATCACAAGGTGACAAATATATCAAGAAAAAAAAAACACTGTCATGATTGTTTTTTAAAAATAGAATCAAATTCATGCTCCAACTAAAAAGATGCCTTAAAATCCTTGGACTGCTATCAGAAATACATATATTTAAAATAAAATGGCTTATCAAAGAGGAACACTGAAATGCAGGATATTGTTTTGTGTATGTCAGAAGCTAAATATCTTTCTGAGACCAGTTCAAGATGATTTCCAAAGCAGGTTTTCATCGGACGTGCTTTAACATGCAATTTGATTATGTTGTATAAAATTGTGTGTTCACAGATTCAGACACTGACGCTAGCCCATCTCCTGCACATCAAAATGAAAAATCTTCTAAAGCATATGTGGTGTTGGTGGTGACATGAGTAAAGCAACTGGGATACACTGTGATGTTTACCTCTGAACAGGGCACTGATGTGGTTGGGAAGGGGCTGGCTGTCTGGCAGGGAGGTGTGTGTCATCTTGTCTGGCTCCTCGCTGATGTGGTTGTTGTCATCGCACACCCATTCCCCACAGCAGCCGTCCTTGGGCCTGGCCAGCCGGGGCCGCGAGCAGCGCCAATCAGGCAGTGGCACTTGGTGAGGACAGAGGGGCATGCAGCCCACTACTCCGTCCATACAGGCGCACTGGTGCTGGCAGTTAGGCTGGAAGTCCTCCCCATGCTGGTACATCCGTCCGCCGAACTCACACGGCAACCCCTGGGCTTCAGCTGTCAACACACATAAAACAGCAAACACAGCTGTGAATAGAGATCTTTGAACTTCACAGAAGGACACAGTGGAAAACTTGCATTTGTACACAAGCACATCCACAAATACATCATAGACATCGGATCAAACTGTGCAAAGAAATGTGTTTTCTAAAAGGGGATATTTCATGATTTGATGTTTTTTGAACAATTTAAAGGGCTACGCTCGTGATGTTGAATTGCAACTCCAAAGTTACAATCACAGAGATCTCTTTGGCACCACCCATGGTGATACATGTACCGGTATATAGGTTGTTTTTGGATCACATTTTTAAATTTGACTGATTTTAAAGAATCATCATCTGCAGTCACTGCTCTTTGTTTGTTTAGCCATAGTAAGCATTTACTGATGAGGTCAGTATCAGGGTTTGTATACTTCAGCAGTGATAAAATTCAAGCATTTTTCAAGGACTTTCAAAGTAAATTTTTAAGGTTTTCCAGTATCTTACACCTGTTGTAAATTGCATGTTTTAGATGAGTACTTACAAACTAAAAGGGGGAGATTTCACTTAACCATACCAACAGCGATGGTTTTACACTTTTAGGAGGAACGCTCTTCATTTCAGATACTCATTATTTTTTACATTGAACATGTGATTATCTATAGTCTATAGATGGATATAGTCAGATTGCAAGAGAAATACAGTAAGAATTTCAAGCATTTACAAGCACTTTATCCAAAATCCAAGCACTTTCAAGGATTTCAAGCACCTGTACGAACCCTGCAGTATGCTCCTTCACACATGAGTGAGTTGAAGAGCTAGTTTGTTGTGTCAGCCAACCCCTCTAGTGATATTCTAGACATCCAGTTTGTAATGCTTAACAATACAGCCATTGTGTGAAAATCTTCAAGATTATTACTGTAAAAAAGAATGGTCAAAATTTGAGGCAGAAATATCTTCAGAGCACGGTTTATTAGGCCCTCCCTGGCTTGAAAAACCTCACATCTTACACCTCCAGTTTATTACACCCATTTTATGGTTATGTATTCTACAAAATAACCCAGGGTCATGTTTTCTCAGAATTGAAAGAGTTTCTTCAGACCATATATATATCTGTTTCCAAAGGCTGAGTTATACTTCCGAGTAGTACGACAAGTAAATTGATCTGATTGTTAAATTATTAGAGTGCTCTTTTAATAAGCCTTTTTTCCCTCTCTTTTAAACATTGGTTATTTGGCTTGTGATAGGAAGTGAGTGACATCTATCTATCTATCTATCTATCTATCTATCTATCTATCTATCTATCTATCTATCTATCTATCCATCTATCTATCTATCTATCTATCTATCTATCTATCTATCTATCTATCTATCCTATATCAACATGTCAACCTGTAACTCCCTTTGACATAAGATATGTCTGTTCACTCAAGGAGTGAATTCTTCCCTGATTGTTTCATTTGAAGTATTTTGAAAGCCTTGAAATTATGTAATCTTTCACAAAAAAAAAAAAAATCAAAAGAAAAAAGTTTGCTGTTTTGTTATGTACCATCTACATCCAGATATAATGTTCATACAGGACCAGTTTTTTCTCTCTTTTCTCATTTAAAGTTAACAACGTGCTTTCACTCAGCCTAATTGTTGTCCTCACCTCGACACAATCCTCTCTCAGGGTCTCCTCCAGCCCCCAGATGGCAGCGTAGCCCCTTGATGTGATCGCAACGGTCGGTGGCGCTGCAGTCCTCATTGAACTGCCTGGCACAAACTTTACAGCAGCCGCAGTGGTCCGTCACCCAGCTGACACCTGGCGGGCATGGCTGGGGGAGAGGGTTGCAGGAGCACTCAGCCGAGCACTCGTTCTCTGCCTGTCAGGGTCAGAGCTCAGGTCAGCATGCGTGATAAAGGCTGGATGTGATTTTATGAATCAAAATTTTAAAAAACAATACAGAAGACAGTTCATCCAGTTAAAGATAGGACAAAGGACTAAACAAAGAAATAACTAAACTAAACTAAACTAAAAAATAAATTAATACAGAAGGTTTAAAAGCAAATGGCCACAAGTCACATCCACTCACCATCACTGCATTGCTGCTCAGCACAAACAGGGTGGAAATGATCTGCTGGAAAGTGACAGGACTAAGCATCCTGATATCAGCAGATGACTGAAAAAAGAAAACTAATAAAACTTCCAAAGGTATAAAGAATTGTAGTAAGTCGTTGTTTAGATTGTGTCTTCAAAGTCCTTGGAGAAAATTATTAGTTTGTCAGCTCCACAATGAAAATGCATCCACAGTTTAGAGTATGTAAGGACCAAGAGGTACACCCATCTGCTCTTGCTTGCTCTATGCCTATCTTGTTGTTAGCACAGGGCTGCACAGCTTAGCTCTACTTCATAGAGAGGTCTCCCTGAGCAGGGCCTGTACTTATAGACACACATGCCCCCGCCCCCGCTGTGATATCATGGACTCTCCTCTAAAGACGGCAGGAGAGCGCCCAGAGGGAGGTGGACGGTGGCAGGTTTGTTGGGGTAAATACTGTAAGAGACGTGTTCAAATCACTGTGCTACTTTGAACATGGACATCAGGGAGAAATTTTCAAGGTGTAAAAACAAACACAAGAGACACATCTTTAATAATTAGTAGTTAGTGATATATCCAGGCAACCAAAGTATGATTCAAATGTATTGTAAGGTACAATACATTTGCTGATAATGTATGGATACGTTTCCATTTACATAGATCAGGATATTTGACAGATCTGTGCAAGAAATAAGAAAACAATGGTAGGACAGGTGTAATGGAAAATCTGTTTGGGGAATCCCACTCCATCATGGTAGATTCTGTAACAGGGGAGGTGGTGATGTGGAGAAATTCCCTGTGAACAACACTTCCACAAGCTCTGGCTGGACTCTATCCTCTCCACTTTAGTGTGCTATGGGACACTGTGCTCAGGACATCCTGTGTTCCCTCCATCTCTTTCCGAATGGGCCGCTTTCCAGGAAATACAGGCCTCTCCTCAGGTTCCCATGATTGGTAGGAAAAAACTCTGCATTCCCATTGTCATCCCATGGGCCTGTAAAAAGTGTTTTGCTGGAGATCAGGAAGGTGCTCACATTAAGCGCTGCTGCGTTGACATGAAACATGGGAAATGTAATTTGGTACATTGGATAAGGCTGCTGAAGGTCTCCCCTCTGTACCACAGACATGGTGTGTATACAGTATATACAGTCACAAACATACATATGTTATTATGAATATGATGCACTAAATGTGTCATGCATAATTGCTGCATCTTATCAAAAATGTCAGTGATTTAGAGCCTGAGATCTAATGTAGAAAGGCACCAGATGATTTAAAGTTATATGTGTCTGAGGTCTACTGAGTGGAGCTTTTGATAATATCACGATTTTTGTAAGCTGATGGAGGTGGCTAGTTTTCAAGGGAATACAGATGCTCAAATTTCCAATTTGTCTGTGCACTTTAAGGACTTCTCATCCATGTTGGCTCAGGAGCTGTTCTCGAGATTAAATACTTAGACAAGATGTCTTTCAAGTACCCAGAAAATTAAATGGAAATTTGAAAATCAGAATTCAACAGACCATAAACAATCCAAAAAGTTGGGGAAATCCCTCATTAGTTTGTTTTTATTCAGTGAAGTGACCCATCTGTCCAATCACCATGATTTTCAGTCAACATGAAAACTGTGGTTGTGAATGCTAGGAGGACTTAACATTTTTCATGAAAACTGAAGATTTATGTAGATGCAGAGCAGCTGCTTCAGTCATTTTTGTAAGCAATTTTTGTCACTGTTTTTCATGGATGATGACCCCATTCATAATCCTGCCCACAAAGCACTGGTTGGACAATTGTTTCTCTAACGTGGGAAGTCTGAAGCCTGGCTAGTCATGAGGAGTTTGACATATACATAATTTAACAATATCTTAACACCAGGAGGACAGCAATATTTCACAGTTTTCTCTGGTTGACAGTTTCAAGTCAGTTTCAAGGTCAGAAATGTGCTCTATTGTACCTGTAACTAGGGCTGGGTGATATGGACAAAAAGTCATATCCTAATATATTTAGGCTGAATATCAGTATACGATATCTATCCCAATATTTTTATCGCAAAGTGAGAGCAAATGTTCAGTCAAAGTCAAATATGACATGTCACAAGTAGTTTCATTGAAACAGTTTATTTAAGTGATCATAAATACTGTATAACAACAGGACTACCTTGTTTTTAAAAATCAAAGCTCCATAAAGTGCACATTTAAATGAAAAAATAAAATTAATTAAATAAAAATAGCCTATGAAATAAAATAATTTTCAATCTTTTTCAGATTTTTATATAAGAAAAGAATAACGAACATTACAAAAGAACTAAACATGACAAGGGCAGCTTTTAAATATAAAAGAGAACATTTTTAACTAAATCGATATAGACGATATGGCCTAATCACATTTAAAAATATATCGATATATATCTTTTATATCTTTTATATCGATATATCGCCCAGCCCTACCTGTAACCACACCCAACAGTGATGTCACACTGTAATGACACACCTTTGAATACACATCTATATCAGTTCAGCAATGTGAGTGGAGCTCAGCAGAAACAGCATTTTAAGCATCTCTTAAGTTTCTCTTTAAACCTGTGGGCATTTTTCAGTCCACGTCATGGTATGTTGAGGGGCAAAACCTGAGCCTTTAGGATAAAAGTTGCTTCCACTACACACTCACACTTCCTGAAAGCACGTGTTGCAGCTCCAGACTGCAATGGTGATGTTACTGTATGCAGAGAAAGCACAACATCAAACCACACGCAGCCACCCGTCAGGCTCGTCTGTAAAACCACCAGGACACTGGAGTGGGGTGAGACGGGGGATGAGAGGAAGGTGGGATGAGACCACCTTGTTGGGCAGCAGTGGGGAGGAGGGTAGCAGTCTGGATTCTTGAAATTCCTGGCCCACAAAGGCAGGATGTGTGTACTGGCCATGCTGCGTTGGACACTGATGGAGGAGCGGTAGGAGGGGGGAGTCAAGGAGATGTGGAGGGGTTGCCAGTTTGGCAGCCTCCTGTCTGGCTATGTGCCAGCCATTGTTTGTCAGCCAGGCAAACGTTTCCAAATTCATAGAGGTCAGGAGTCAGCGAGATTCATCACATTGTTGCCCCATGTTTGTTTTCTCAGCTTGATATCTGACAACATCCATCAGTCTGATAAAGTGCTTTCAACATTTTTCAACAAACTACTGACAAGTTTCTGTAACAACACTTGTTGTAAATGCAAACTAATTTTCATTGGATTCGCTTTGTTCATTCATGTTCTTAGTGTTGAACCATCCTGATCCTCTAGCACTACCATATCCCTCTACTGGATGGCATACCCTCTTTTTTTTTGCAATTCATTGATATTTAAAAATAAAATTAAACACTTATTGGCCTTTCCATACAAAGTAGGGCATTGTTTTAACTAATTATGTACTTGAATGAGGACACAACATTTAAAAGTCTCCCAAAGTCTTACTCTTTCCCATGCTGAGATACCTGAAGGAGAGCTCCTCATCTGCAATGATTTCTTCCCGTTTTATATATCTGCAGCATTTGGAAAACACTGAAATAATATCTGATAAACTATGACCTATTGTTTTATGTAAATATTAGTTCAATTAAATTATTGTGTTTTTATTCAATTAATTAGGCGTGTTGCCATGAATGGATGGATGGATAGATGAATGGACAGAAACTACATTGATGGAAGAATAAACTTGTGACTTATTTCATGTTGCATTTCATAAGAAATTTGAATATACCCTTCTGTTGTTGCATAATGTTGACATGTGGCAAATTATATAAATGTAGCCACCTATCAAATATTATTTGTCAAAATAATAATAATTTGAGTTAATTGGTAAAAAGCACATTTTTCCAATGACGTTGTCTGTCCCATCCAACATTTGTTAAATGCTAGTTGTAATGAGCCAGCCCTGTGATAGTCTTAAGGATAATGAATGCATATAAGGAACCATGCAGCCTTAATATACAATGTTATTTCTAACATTATGGATCTACAATGACTGATTGTTACCACTTTACAGGTGTATCTATGACAAACCTGCTGGTCTGTATACAGTAGATGCAAGCAGAACTAAGAACATCTCAACACATTTTTTGTTGGCAACAAACATTGCAAAACCATTAGGTAGGTGTATATGTATGTTCAGTTTGGAATCAGCTGTTTGTGTTTGTGCTGCTGCAGGTAATGTGTGAAAGTTGCACCCCAGCCCTAGTGATGACACCACCTCAACAGGCTACGTCTTCACCACATTCCTCACACAAGTGTCTTTTAAAAGCTCCTGGTACACTGCAGTCATCACTCATCCCACTTTTTTCCCTCCAAACACATACTGCCCATACTGTACACACTGATCACCAGTGAAGTATTAAAATTCATAGATGAGTGTGAGCAGATTATGTCATGAGCAGTGGTGTATTTGGATGCCCATGACTGACAGCAGGCATCTGCACATCAGCCCTCTGATGCCTGCAGATAAAAGGCTTTACTGGTAATTTCCAACAGCCATCCCTTTACAGTGTGGGGGTCATTCCTCTCCCTTTTTCACATGACAGTTTCACACAAAAATATAGATTTCATTTTCCACTAGCTTTTGTAAGTAAATGCAATCTTTCACTCAACATTTATTTCATTGGTCTTTCTGAGATGATGAAGCATATTCCAGGGATTTACTTTATATATGATTTGTTTTTCTACTCAATCACTTTGTATTACAAACTGAAACCCCCATTGTTTATATTGTGTTATATTTGGAGATGCCTCCACCTCTTGTGCTTCTTTCTTTTGTGGAGTCCCCCAGGGATCTACTGTAAACCCCTTCTCATTCACTATATACATGCTACCACTGGGGTAAATTATGGGTAAACATAACACTGTTTTCCATGGCTACCTTGCTGAAATTAAGTATTGGCTGTCCAAAAATCTCATGCGGTTAAATGTTTCCAAATCAGAATCCACTCCAAGGGCATTCGTGGAGCACAGACCTCCCCCAAGGCAATGCCTTCAAGCCATATGCGTATGGAGCTACATTAGGGTCAAAAGTTTTTTACTTGAAAACATACAATCTGAAACTGAAATTTCAAGTATTGATCTTGAATTTTGAAAAATACACCAACGTATTAATCTCGACTTCTTTCTTCAATTTTCATTGTACAAGTTGGAGAAAGGAACAAGCGGGTATTTTGGTGCGCTGAATTGCATTGTATGTCTTATGTCAATGAAACAGAAACACCCATAAAAAATGCATTTTTCATGGTTTGATGTGAAAGCTTGATATGCTAACAAACAAGCCCCCAATACAACAGTTGCTATGTTAACGCTAAAATAACTCTGGCTTGTCACAAAACGACCTCTAATTTTGACATTGATCACAATTTCCCCAACTTATTTAACTTGTGTGTGCTGGTTCCTACAAGTGAGACTGCATCACCGTTCACGGACGCCATCATTGCCAGCTGGTGTGCAACAGCAGTTTTTTCACTGCCATCATGTGGTGTAGCCGAATCGTTTTGGATCCTACATTTCCTGAAGGCAATGTGATAGGGGAAGGTCTCTAGCCTTTTGGTTGAGCTGTCTGTCAAGATTCCACATGCCTCTCAGTTGATGCCACACCCCCCATGCTAGATCTGGGTCAAAAGTCTGAAACTGAAAAAAACAGATCTGAAAGATTTTTTTTTAAATGTAAAAAATAAGATCTGAATTTAAAAAAAGATAAAACATGCAACTGAAAGAAACATATTAAATTGAAAAAATTAAAATAAATATTTTATTCAAAATAATGAGTTGATCATAATTGTATTTAATCTGTAAAAAAAAATGTGTACACTTATTTTTATTTTGAATACGTTGGTGTATTTTTCAAAATTCAAGATCAAAACTTGAAATTTCAGTTTTAGATTTTATCAAATCTAGTATATGGCTGACTGTGTTTAGTCGGTGAAATTTTGTGGGCAATAGGTTACAGGAAAAGTTAATGGTAGTGACATGATAATGTGAGTATTTTGGATTAGCTAGCATGCTTTTGTCCTAGTAATACAAACAAGTAATAATATGCTTAATTATATAATAAACCTTACAGCCAATCCCTAGGACACAGTTTTTACGTCCTTAAAGTGCACAGACAGGATATTTGGATATATGTGATTTAAACAGCTGTCTATGCAGGTAACGATTTTCATAATGTGACAGAAGACGGAGTCTGTGTGGATTGCACGATAATAGGAATACACACTGGTCATTTCTCGCTCCCAGAGGAACAATATTGTTTTTGCATCACTCTGTGGGCCCAAATAATTACCTGTGAAATGAAATGAATGAAGTAAAACACTGACCTTGAAAACAGGCGCTCGCTGCAAACATAGAAGAGGACAGTGGACAAGCAGCCTCAAGCAGCCTCGCCCCCTAAACAAAGTGGTATCACTCGCGCACTCAGTCAGTCAGCCAGTCACATACAGACCCGTGTGTAGGGCTGACCTCCTGCGGTCAGCCAAAAAAGACACATGAATATAAAATGAAGCACCAACTAACTGCGAAATATACATTGTGGTTTGTAGTTAGCAAACGCGTGGATGTACTATTTATGTTTCCTGGCTTGTTTCTGTTGGTAATTATATATCATTATATGTTATAGGTCTTATTAGTGGGTTACTTTTATAGGTTTTCTAATGTTTTAAGGTTAGGTTATTAGCTACAGATATGCTTTTGGAAGACGACAATGCTTGCATCAAGTACAAAGCTTTATGCTTTTATTAAAATGTTGCATTTCATAAGGAAGTAATTAGCAGTTTAAAGGTAATATCTGAACTAAAAATACCTGATCTATCTATCTAATCAAGATACATAGAGGATATGTGAATAATCTGAACCTCAATGTCAGTATTAGTTTGTGCATCTTTCAGTAATCCTCCACTCCCAATCTCATTGTTACATGATTGACATGTGTGAAAAACATTTGTATAAAATCTAGATGATTTGAAGCTGTTGGACATTCTGGAATATTGTGGAAATATGGAAAAGGGATACTTGCTCAAACAAAATCTACAAATCACTGTGTAAAAAGGCCCCATTTGGAATGATTTGTCCTAAAGAACTATTATGTCTTCCTTTAACAATACTGTGGTTGAATAGGTTTCCATTGGCATGTTAAAGAAGATAAAGAATGAGAATAAACAGAAGTTAATGAAAAAGTGGGCTAGTCTTGCTTGATGGCTGCAAGTGTGGTTGTCCTGCAGCCACATACAAAAGGGAGTCATGATTTGAGCTGGCAGCTGTCCATTCAGCAGGGCGGAGGAAAGCTGTGGCCTGCACATTCCTCCACAGCATCTAATAGGAGTGATGACAGCAGGGTGCACAGAGCAGTAACAACTGACCATAGTGCTACCAATACTAGCAATAACCTGGCCATTGTGTGTCTGGCATGAGCAGGTGTGCTGCAGTTAATGATGGACACATCCCTTCCACAGGGAGACTGAGGTATGAAGCAAGTAGATTTAAAGCTGGTCTGTATTATATATACAGGCCACATATAAACACATATGCTGTTTAATATTTGGTATTGCTCACCCAAATGCATTGTGTGTTTTTACACAGTGTTTGCATCCATGTTTTCAGGTTTCAGTCTTATTCTTCCCTGCCTTTGAAGCACTTTGCAGCTTAACTTGGCTTGTTAGTGGAATGGTGTGACACCATACATAGGACTATGTACACTGTCACTGCGTGTTTGCACAGCATTATGGGTAAAGTGCAGATGTTACATATCATTTACAGTAATTAACTGTATTTTTGGAAATTACAGTAAATACTGTTTTGCATATTACTAGTGTGTCCATCATAGGGTATTTATGTATTTTTATGGAACATTGTGTGGTAACAGTACATATAACATTTTTTAAAAATGTCCCTGTCACCCCTCATGGGGTGGTATCTGTGTCATCCTCAATCTCAGGCCTGGGAGTTTAAGGGTTCTGCGCAGTATCTTAGCTTTTCCTAGGACTGCACTCTTGTGGGCCAAGGCTTCAGATGTTATTCCCCAGATCTGCTGGAGCCACACTCCCAGCTTGTGGGTCACTGCCCCCAGTGCTCCTACTACCATGGGGACCACATCTGTTTTAACCTGCCACATCTGTTCAAGCTGTTCTTTCAACCCCTTGTTACTTCTCAATCTTTTATGTTCCTTCTTCCTGATGTTGGCGTCAGCTGGTTTTGCCACATCTATCACCACTGCTTTCTTCTGCACACCACCACTATGTCGGATTGGTTAGCCTGCAGCTGTTTTTCAGTCTGGAAGCTGTCCGACAGCACCTTAGCCCTGTTGTTCTCAACCACCTTCGGTGGTATGTCCTATTGGCATTTGGGTACTTCTAGTCCATACTGTGTGCAGATGTTCCTGTACACTATCCCAGCCACCCATTGGTTGTGCCTCTCCATGTCCGCTGATCCAACTAGCATCGTATACCCAGCTACTATGTGCTGGACCGTCTCAGGGGGATCTTTTGACAGTCTGCATCTTGGGTTTGATCTGCTCTGGTAGATTGTGGCCTCTATACCCATCGTGCTAAGGGCCTGTTCTTGGGCCGTCATGATTAGTACCTCTGTGTAGGGGCTTGTCCCCTCCATGTTGTCTGCTCCTCTTCCCCTGTACTCTCATCAGGGTTCAGCTGCCTGATGCATTTACTTAGCAGTCCATCTGTTGGGGCCATCTTCTTAATGTAGCCTTGGATTTTCAATGTGGACCTGACGTTTAGTGTACAACCTCAGGGTGCTGGACTTAGGGTGAAACCCTCCATGCATGGTGAGGAGCTTTCTTGTCTTGATGTCAGTAGCTTCTATATCCTCCTTTGAACAGCTTATGATCCCAGCAGTGTATCTGATGACTGGCATTGCGTAAATGCTGACGGTTTGGACCAGACTGGACAGAGACAAAAAAATCATCCCTGGTAATTTCTAAAATTATTCTATCAACACAGACATGTACATCGATAGTCCGACGTTATAATGCATTTGTCTCGGGTGTTCTGCGGAGCAGGTAAAGCTGTTTTTAGTGACAGGCTGGATGTTACTATTGACGTGCGCTAGCTCAACACCAGTTTAGCAACAGTGACTTGTGCAACTATAAGGACTGCATAAAATGTGCTGAAAACGGTCTCCACCGACCTATATCACACCGGCTAAGTTGGAAACGAGGTCCTATGTCCAAAATTCCAAACCATTCCTTTAACACTGAACGTAAGATGTTAATGTTGGACTTTGTTGCAAGCTAATGTTAACGTGCTAGCACTGGCCTGATAGAGCTAGCCCACTAGCCCGTATCAATCACATTGCAGTTCAACAAATCAAATAAATGAATGATACACGTTTTAGTTGCTCTCTCTCAACGGCTAGGCCGCTAACACTAGCACGATATCGCTCGCCAGCTAACGTTAGCATGCTAAGATCGACGGATAACATTAGCACGCTATAATCGGTCGCTAACGTTAGCACTAGACTGTATCAATCACATTGCAGTTAAAGAAATCAAATAAATGAAGAATACACATTTTAGTTGGTCTCTCGACAGCACCGAGTTGGTCTTGTTGGTCCGATAGCCCCGCCCCAGCCCCTGACGTAGCAGGTCTCCGGTCCTGAGCTGTGAAGCCTATGCAGAAGTGCCAAAAACTGCAATTCCTCGACTTGCCGCTTGAGGCTGGTTGCAGAAGAGAGCAAGTTTGATTGACTCTCACAGTAGAAATAAACTTGTTTACTGCCTGGTTCAAAAGATGCTTCTATTCTCAAAAGCTGATTTCACCTTCCATGACAACTCTGAGGGGGTGAATTTTTTTATATGTCATCTCTTTCTTGTCAATGTACGAGACATAATGACTGGCATCAGCTCCACTTCAGCTTTCGTTCCTTAGAAGCTCCAAGATATACGTTAGGTTAAGCTTAATCCTTTGGGCCCACTTTAATTTACTACCCTTTAAGGCTATTAAGGCTAAAAACGTCCACTTCCAAAAAAATGCGATAAAACTTTACAGATTTATATTTTCCCCTACTCTTTTCTGCATCCTCCTAAACAACTTCCGCCCTGCTCAAAACTACTAAACATTTTTGGCATTTTAGCTCTTTAAATTCCAGTTTGATTGCACGATTGATGTTTTTTCATGAAAAAAAAAAACAACACAAAAATGTAGCTATTAGCTCAAAACTATCAAACTTCCAAAGCCTCATATGCCTGGAGGTGCCAGGTTTGCACCAGGAAAGCTGCTGGCAGTGCTGTGGAGTTGGGCCAGGGCAAGCGTGTCGTCCTGGACATGACAGAGGGGTTTGAAGAGGTCACTGACATGTGACAATTTTTTAACATCCTATTCAATTGTGCAGGAGTTTCTGAAGAGGAAAGTGGGCCTGGTCAGGACCATTCGGAAAAACAAGCCCAGGCTTCCACCCAAACTCCTGCAGATGAGGGAGAGAATCCTCTCCTCTCTTTTTGCCTTCACTAACAACACCACAGCAGTGAGCTATCTACCAAACCGGAGGAAGAATGTGATCCTCCTCAGCAGTAAACACAGAGAACCAGCTGTGACAGAGGATGAAAAGAGGAAACCGGTGATCATGGACCTGGACAAGGTATGAGCCTTTATTAGGCCTGTTTTTTCTGACTGAATGCATTGGCTTTTATGATATATTTAGTGATTTTATTTTATTTTATTTAATCATTCAGTAGGCCTATTCAGGTATTTACAGAATATAAAGAATGAATGATAAATGTGGTTATAATAAGAAAGAATATTTCTCTACATTTTTTCTTGGTCTTTTGTAGGTTGTCGGCACCTACAGCTGCAGGAAGAAGACCCGTCGGTGGCCATAGGTCCTCTTCTATAGTATGATTGATGCCTCTGGTTTCAATTCATTCGTGCTCTTCACTGCTACAGATCCCTCCTGGAAGCAAAGAAAATCTTACAGGAGGAGTTGGGGAAATCCCTGGTGTTGGAAGAAATCATGCGGAGACGGCGCTGAAAATATTATATGTGTATATGTTATTATA
This sequence comes from Centropristis striata, assembly GCF_030273125.1. Classification (NCBI taxonomy): domain Eukaryota; kingdom Metazoa; phylum Chordata; class Actinopteri; order Perciformes; family Serranidae; genus Centropristis; species Centropristis striata. The sequence goes on from NC_081523.1 coordinate 32,340,202, forward strand.
AACAAATAATGATTTGTTAGTAGTTGTATGCTTCTCAATGGAAGCGCATTACATTCACTGGATAAAAAAATAAATAGACACCTTATATGTAATTACGAGACAATTTCTGGTAACTAGAAAATTTCCTCTGGGGAAATTCTGAAAGGGCCACGGGGGCTACTGCCGGTGTGTGTACACTATGATGAGATTCATCAGAGATGTCAAACAATTAATACTAATAATGTTATGATACTATATTATATACAAGGAGCACACCTACAACAAGCATTCCTTTTTCAAGTATTTATTTATACAGCAACCTACGCCCTTTAACCTCAAAATGTGTGTGTGTGTGTGTGAGTGTGAAACTTACGCGCGCAGTTGTGTGTGTACCTGTGTGTGTGTTACCTGTGTCTGTGTAATTAAAATCACATAACGTTACCTGTGTGTGTGTTTGTGCGTGCGTGTTTGAAGCATGTGTATCTTGAGGAATGTGCGCGCTTACGCGCATGTGTGTGTGCGTGTATCTGTGGGCGCTTTCACACCTATCTCGTTTGGTCCGGACTTTAGGACTTTTCAGTTTGATCCGGACCTAAATTCCAGGTGTGAAAAGTGCCGCGGACCACGGTCCGGACCAAAGGACCAAAGTTTGGTCCGACCAAAAGAGGTGGTCTCGATCCGGACCAAACGAACCAAGGTCCGAACCTTTTACAGTGTGAAAACAACTTTTTTTATAGTTCGGACTTCCGTATCAATGACAGGAAGTTTTTTTCTTCTTCTGCTCTCGAATTACGGTACAGGAAGTTGGATTGCAGGATTGCGAGCCGTTTTCTCCTCCTCTCCTGTCGACGGCAATACAGTTTTCGAATGATGAGGAGGCTCATCTTGCGAATACCAAGCACTCTCACGTATTGCTCATTAAGCTGGTGCTGCTGGTAGCAAAAGACCAGCTAAATATTTGTTGCGGCGATCTGTCTGGAGGTGCAGCTGCGTGTGTGTGACAGCGGCCGTGCTGCTGCATGCGCGCGACATTGTGTGCGTTGCTCCGCGGCACGCCTCAGCAGGTGAGCACAATCACTAATCAGCAGCAAGGTACCACAAGACCAAGGACAAACATTTAATTGTGTGCACAACGGAGCTGAGGACAGCAGCAGAAACCTTCACTGCCACAAGACTGAAATAACGCATGGGAAAAGGAATCAAACGGAGTAAAAGGTGGATCGCTGGATTCATTTTGTGTAAACACCTTAAGGAAGTAACACTGACTTCAGATGCCGGCCGGCCTAACAACGCAGCGTGACCAAAACAAAATGAGCCGTGGAAGTACACAGGGAGATGACGTGTCCAGTAGTCTTGTAAAGTCCGTTATTCCTTTTGCAGTGTGAAACCAAAACCAACAGGACCAAATGTATAAAATGTAACAGAACACGGACCTTGATACGGACTTTCAGGTGTGAAAACGCCCTTACTCTTCTTAACGAGCCGCTCGCCCCAAAGCACTCACAAACGACAGTTCTCCCGCAGGAGTCTCTCTCAGCTGCAGTCACAGAGCCGGAGGGGATGTTAACCCCTCAGCGTCTCATCTGCAAATCGCGCATGCGCGAAGTAGCCGCTGGCTGGTTTACAGTTAGAGCGTCTCTTTTGGGTCACCTTTGCCGATCCCGAGGCCGGATAAAGAAGGGTGGTTGGAATTGTGAGAGTCCACAGTGCACTTGCAGTTCTAAACATATTTAGGATGTTTTTTACTCACTTTTTGTCTCTCCCAACGTTACTCCTCTCTCCTACAGCGTCTATTACAAGTACATGCACATGGTAAATTGTGCATATTAGGTGATGACTTAATCTAGCAACTTTTAGGACAGCCAATAGCACAAATAAAATTAGATAATTACATTTAAAAAAAATACTACCTAAAATATACCCATCTAAGGCATATATATCAAAATTCCTTGACATTGATAACAAATGTACCTTTTCTTTGAGTGTTTGGTAGTTTTGAGCAGGGAGGAAATTGTTTAAGAAGTTTATGCAGAAAAAAATATTAATCTGTAAGTTTTTATAGCATTTTTTTGGAAGTGGACATTTTCAGCCTTAACTGCACACTTCTTTCTTGATAAACTCCTCCTTCAGACTACTGAAGGGCAGTTCTAGCTTGTCGTTCCTCCCGTACAAGGCGATGCTTCTGAGGCTTCGCGGATGGCCCAACCACTTCCACTTTCCACTAAGAAATATAATTGTTAATAATACAGTCTATTCTCATATTAAAATCAGTAAACCTGTCTTTAGGTTTGCAATAGTAGGCCCTAATATGATTATGTGATAAAACACAGTAACAGTATTAAACTTCAAAATTAAACTATGGTACAATAAAATTACAGTATCATTATGTAATCAAACTGACAGTAAAGCACAATTACAGTATCGTACTTTAAATCATTATTACAGAACATAATTATAAAACACAAATACTGTATCACACTATAAACCAGTGGCGGGCGGTGCATTTCACACTTAGGCCTTCAGTGATGTCCAACTTAGTCAATAAATACCTTTCATTATGCCAGCATTTATAACACCAGGACTGGAGAGTAGTTAGAAACAGACTTAAGCACTACTAGGCATTGCATCACCTCAGTTGTTTACAAAATGGGCTATTATCCGGCGCATTTTAAAAAATCAACAATACCGCATCAGCAATTAAAACATATCTTATATGCTACTGTCAAAACCTAAAAATAAAAGGGTCTTTAAAATTATCTTTCCAAAAAGTTTTATTAAATGAGTCCACAAAGAATATGCAAGCTTTAAAGAGATTGTACAATACATTGCAAAATCGCAGTTTAATATCAGAAAGACACTAACAAGACGGCCATACTTTGGCGACAGCGACACAATAAACAAGTCTCTTTGTAAAAAAACTTTTTCATGTCAAAACGTGACGTATCACGACTTTCTGTGACCTGTTGCTTTGAGTACAACCACACAGCTGCGCCAATGCGCCAGATTATTTACATACCGTTAACAGTCCCGGGTGTGACTCTGTTGATCTGCATAGCACTGCCGTGGCTCAAACTAGTAAGTATCCATATCCAATCACAGGACGCGTAAATGTCACGTTCAACGTGAGGCCAGCTAGAGGGCCTTACGGACACAACTCGTGATCTGATTGGCTATCGCAACTATCTATCAACTGTATTTGCCCGTTCACTTACAGTGCACAGACGCCCGCATTGTTGATTCTGAAGGCCCGGGCAGATTTCATACAGCCTGACAACATAAGATAGCTGAATTCTGATTGGATAAAAACTCTAACCTAAAAACAACAGCACTGGAAGGAGCAGAATATGACATGAGGAGAATATGAATACTTTTAGATATTTAGGGAAAGAAAATTAAAAATTAAATTAGCCTTTATCATAATTATGATCATGATTTCTGGTTATGTTAGGCCAGCAGAGAAGGCCTTGCTGGCCCTGACGGCCCACCACTGCTATAAACCACAATGACAGTATAGCAATACTCTAAAGCAGACTTACGGTAGACCTGTTTTACTATAAAGTAGACTTACGGTAGAGCTTTTTTACTGTAAAGCAGATTTACAGTAGTGGTGTTTTACTGTAAAGCAGACTTACAGTAGAGCTGTTTGACTGTAAACAACATTACAGTAAAGGTACTGTAAATAGGTAGTTACAGTAACTTACTGGCAACAGTGCTGCCTGTAATCTACCGTAAAAATAGAATAAAATGTCTAACATTGTAGTTTTCAGTTTGCCCTAAGTGTTTGTTATAAATGGTTATTTCTTTGTGTTGATGAAAAAATCTATATTTTTGTTGTTGTTGTTTCTCCCTTCATCCCTTGACTCACCTGTAGATGTAATATTTTTGGTATAGCTTGTATAGCTGACTGTTTTTGTCTAGTGATAAGTGTGGAAAAACACTTATGTTCAGATATTCATTAGTTGTGCCTTCATTCAAGGGATAGTTCCGATTTTTTGGAAGTGAGGTTGTATGGGTATTGAGCAACAGTCAATGTATTCTGTGTAGTAGACGATGGTCTGATCTGTAAGTTTGAAGATCCAGACAAACGCTCCAGGGACTTCAGACAGGGCCTGTCACAAAACACATTTTAACCACCTAAACAAATGCTCACCCTAAGAGTGTTGTACTGGTTTATATGTATGCTATATTAACAATATGTCCACAGATTTTGTTTGCTATCTGCAGCTGTTTCATTTGGCACTACTTTTTCTCAACCGTATAACTTCCACGTTCCTACATAAGCGCACTACAACTACGCAACAACTACTATGACAGCCATCAACGCAGATGCTGCTTTTCCCAACAGTCAGACGGAGGTTTCTTAAACTGCACACTGCATATTTAGTACACAAGAATAAACAAACTGGTATTTCAAAGGGACTCTAGTGTGGGAGCTGGAGGTTTAGCCAACTGACAGGGAGTGTCCTGTTAGTGGGCAGGGGAAAGGTGGCACCACTACACAGTACTGCCTGTGATTCAGAGGGGAAAATGTTATCACAGTAAAGCTGTAAACAGAAAATGTTCCAAGGCTCCCCTACGGGAACTGGGACACAAACACATAAAGCTCACTGAGTCTGAAGCTGCTGGAAAACCAATATACAGTAAATGGAAATTAAATCACTTTGATCAAGAAATGCACATAAGTTATTGTATGTGTGAGTAACAAACAGGCCTGGCTACACTCAATCTTAATGTAACCTATTGCAAAATCCTTTAGCAAACTAGCGAGATAATTTGCCCAGCAGCTAGCAGCATGCACTAATAACCAATGACAAATATTCAGTGTCTAAAAATCTAAAATTAGAGTGTTTGCAAAGATTTCCTACTGGATTGTGGTAATTTATTCAAAGGGCTCTTTAAAACTCTTCCAGGTTTTGGGGAGTGAAAAGTCTTGGAGGGTCGTGAATGATTTCAAAGTGAAAGACAAAAAACAAGCTGGACAGCTTCAAAGCTGCTGCTGAAATCTAGACTAAATACCATATATAAAGTCCATTCATGTTATTGAGGAAGCACATTTCTAATGAAAAGAGAAGCTAAAACAGCTATGGCTTAATTAAAGCAAATTACTATAGTCATTGGATATTGGGTGACTGGACTGTTTTTCGGTCTTCAAGGTGTTTCATCCACCAGGCTTAATCAATTCTTCAGATTAGTGAAGTGAAAGTCCCCACATTTACACCTGTGTAGGTCCATCATGATGTTAAACCTTATTGCCAGAAAGGACATTTTGCATTGACATCTAAAAACACAAATGACATTCACTGACAAGGTTTGAATTTTGTTTTCCTGCAATATCTACACATATGGTCTGGGATTTTTCGGGGTTATGGCAAATACGCTATGTTTAAGGCTTGATAAGCATCAGGCAACTAAACCACTTCCACCCCTTAATTGCTTTTGTTACTGCTTCATGCCTTATCACCAGACCTTTTGTATTGCAAAATTGCCCATAAGAACACAGCCCCTAGGGATGCTGGTGTGGTAAAAGTCACATAGCCATAATTTAAAAGTTAATTAATTATCCTTAATTGTTATCCAAACTTGGGTCACAGGGGCTGGAGACAATAGCTGACATTCGGCAAAAGGCAGGGTACACCCTGGACATGTTGCCAGACAATCACAGGACACACGCTCTCATTCACATCTAAGGGCAATCTAAAGTCACCTATTGACTGTGCGGAAAAGCTCCGCCCCCTTTGTTACTGTTGTTATGCCCGTCAAGCTTTGAGGACTGTCAGCAGCCGAGGAGTGGACTGCCGACGCATTAGCGAGTGTTTTTGGAGTGATACTTCTGATAGGTAGGCCGCCTATTCACAAAATGCTACACAGATTAAAATATAATAGGTTTGTAATGGCCTGTTGGGACGTTATGTTCAACATTGATACAGTATATACAGTACAGGGCTGTACATTAACATTTTTTTGCTAATAGCACTGGTGCTAAAGAGGTTGATAGTTTTGTAGCACAATACACGTAACTAAAGTTACAAGCACCTCAATCACCAGTGACATCTGTAAAATAAGATGTCACTGCCGCCAAGAAGGTAAATCATCCATAGCACAGATTAATGTAGCATGTGCTATATCTGTATTTTTTTTTACTGTACTGTGACTTATTGTGAAAGACTGAATAAATACGGAACCAGACTGGGTGTGTTGACGACGATGGTTGGCTTACCAAGAAACATCCAATTTCCCCCGAAAAAATCAGCAGCCTCCATTGTTTACAGCGAGGAGATGAAAGTTACTAATCCATGAAAATGATAGACACACAGCTAATTCACCGCCGTTAGCATCAAAATAGTTGCCAGCTCAGGTAATCCCAAGGCTAACATACATGGTCAAAACGCTATACAGTTTGAAAGATAAATAGTTAGACTCCAGTTTCATGTGAAATTTTGACAGAATGTTAGCCAAAAGCCATGCGATGTGGGATTCAGTGATGCTAGCCATTAGCACTGCACAGCTCTGTATTATGTTAAACTCCTAGCAACATTGCTAGCCAGTTTAGTGTGCTAATTTTACAGCAAATTTTTATAGCTGTTAAATCTGGTTTGGGTTATCTCATCTTACATCTACAAAATTGCCCAACAACTTTAGCACGCTAGCTTGCTCGTATCAATCACATTGCAGTTCAACAAATGAAATTACTAAACAATATACATTTTAGTTGGTCTCTCTTAACGGCACAGAGTTCTTGTTGGTCAGATAACCCGGCCCCAAGCCCCTGACGTAGCGGTTCGTGGTTCAAGACCAGCAAAGAGTTGGTGCCGCTTTTTTGGAACCACTTTTCCTGGCCAGGTATCAATTCTTTGACAGTGGAAAATCAAAGAACGGTTTGTAATTTGGCCACCTGCCGGGAACCGGCTCTGGTTGAAAAAGGGTAAAAGAGGTACATTTAACTATCACAGGACAGTAAAGCTCAACATAGCTTCCTTTTAGGTTTAGCGGGTCTTCATTTCAGTTATTAAGAAATTGCAGGATATTTTATGTCACATATCAACATTGTTCGAAATATATCCCAATGCACCAACAAAGTTCAAGACCAGTTGAAGCTCAAGTCCTGGAGTGCATATCAAACATGACTACCTCATTATCTGGCAAAGGTCCAAGCCAAAGACATGGGTTTCATGGTGACATCATGCTACTAAGCACAGCAACAGACACATCAACAAAAATGCACACACACACACACACACACACACACACACATTCCTACACAGTTTTAGAGCCTTTTAATTCCCTTACTACACCCTCTACAATTACCCTATTACCCAACAAGGATTACTAACTTAATCTAATTAGCATTATGCCAGTTATACCAATAACCAAGTCATGGTTGCATCACCCTATGTTAATCAATCAACGATGAAATTGTATCTCTATTCTGAAAAGTTATCTCTCTTCCATAATGATCCAGCCTATGTTCACATGAGTCTCAGTAACTCTATGGTGACACCTGCTGGTTGGTATTAAATTATATTATTTTTTATCAGGTATCACTAATTTAAATCTATTACAGATTATTTAATGACATTCATATGCTCACTTTAATATTGAATGAGGCATATTTTCTGGACTTGCTCACACTCTCCACTTTGTCTGCCTTCCACACATCTGTATCACACATCTGCATTTAGGACCAAGGGAATACATGAAATTATGAGAACTTGCTTTTAAGGGTTGGGAGGAGTGATTTGATTGTATACTATAAATATTGCTAATAATATATTTACACTAGGGCATAGAGACTAACATGCCCATTGTTCTGGCCACAGGTTGAAAACCAAAACCTGAAGTCGTCATTCATAGGAGGGTCATCCGTGGATGTAGATGCCAGGAATCGATAATAGCTCAAATATAATATCAGATAATATCATTATAATTCATATCTCTGAATTTAGCATGGCCTGTGAACCTGAATATCAAGATTAAACTTGTTTGACATGCATATGTTGTATCTACAGCAAGTATATTTAAATGCATAATCTGGTAGACCCTTATAGATAAGATTATAGAGTGGAGGTTTGGTATTAATGTTGGGACGAGTGCTACATAATCACCCATAAAGTTGGAATAGTTTTCTTTGCAGGCACAATATTCTGTTGATTGTGGTTTCATTTTGGTTGTGATATGTTTGGAAGAGATTGATTAATAACATTTTGAGAAGATATACACTATATCTGTCAAGAATAAATCATATTGTCAATTATTTCATGGAAATATTTTATTCCAACTTTATAGGCGACCTGTATTTGACTGGTGATGTGAACTTGGTATGGGGAATGGGTGGAGTCTGTATCAAATCAAATCAAATTAAAATTACTTTATTTATCCACGAGGGGATATTCAGTTAGTCTGGTAACTCTGGAAGAATGAGACAGCCTGATGGCTGTGGGAGCGAAGGATCTTTTGTATGGTACAAAGTCTGGCTTGTCCTCTGAAGATAAAAGCCTCCCACACTCATAATTAATAGGCTGAGTGTGTCTCATCCACAGGTTTGTTTGTCTCTTCCACTGACCAGTCTGAGTTCCCAATACAGGGAAAAAAAGATTTGCACTAATTTATGTACAGGAACTGTAAATGCAACACTTTCACAGCCTTCAACGGTATTTGAAACTCTGAAGTGAGGGTTGGAAAACAGTATGTCGAATAATGTTATTGCTTCATTTGAATTAGCTGTAGTTTTATCACAAAAAAGAGGATCCAATTTTAGCTTTGCAGCAAAATTTCAAAAATGACTATCTGTATGAAATTGAAATTAGATTTTAAAAAACAGTTTGGGCTTTTACAAGCTGTGCACATCATTGCCATACATTTTGCATAACATCAAATAATTATCTCTTGTAAGTCTCTGTTTTATTAGTTTATGAGCAGCTGACAGGGAAGTAATTTCAGCCTTCCTGTACTGAGGCCTGGGTAATCAGGGAAGTACGTGACCAACAGCCAGTCTTTGCATGGGATGTTGAAAACACACAAAAAAAAACTGAAGAAAAGTTGTGTTTGTGATGGTTATCAGAGTTGGCATCTTTGGAAGCACATACCCACTCTTATTCTGCAGTCTCTCATACACACTTGCAGGGGTTGTTATTGATGGAGTAACACGCATGTGTACTGTAGATACAAGGGTTCCAAATCACAAAGAGCACTGAGATTGACCATTCAGCTAGCAATGCAAGGCATTCCTTATATTTCTAAACTCATACATTAAGATCTTTCCCTCAATTTGGCACCGGCCTGTATATAAGGACTATTATCTACTTACTTGCACATTTGGATGTTACATCTGTTATTTTTGGATAATTATAAGAAGGCCGATAGCTCATATAGCAAATGTTTGCTCCACTGTAGCTTTTAATTTTCCATTTTATTTGTATAATCTCTTTCCTACAGGCCTGTGGGAGCACAGTTTGTGTTCCCACAGAAGCAAGATGTGGCTACAAGCTGTATTTTATCATGTTTAGGCTTTGTAACTCATAGAAACTCGCCTGTAAGACAACAATCACACACATTGTGTAGAACAAACAGCATGAACAGCTGTTTGCCTGTTTATGTCATTGGTAACTGGCCATTAGAACTTGTTGCGTCAAAGTCCAATTTCTGTACGGGGCGGGCACAGCCCAAGAAGATGAAATGTGAATACTACAGAGATCGGGGCTCACTCTGACTGAAATCCTGCGAGAATGATTTTACATGTGACCTAAATAAAAGGCCTGCATTGAGGCCAGATTTTTTGCTCAGGTTGTGTCTACTCTTGGGCTTCCAATCAACAAACCTGAACTTTTACACATCCCATTTCTTGCAACAAATAAGAAAGTAACTGAGGTTATGAACAGGAAGTCACATGCCTATATATAGTGTTTATGTTTTTACATGATTTTTTTTACATAATTTTATGCAACACTTGTGAAATTTAATTATATTAGTTCAGTCAGTGTGATATTCTCAATAGCTTTAATAGATTCCGTGACCCAGAAAATGTATATTTTGACTCCAAGAGTGACCTTCTAAGTGGCTTGGAAGATATATTGGTTCTCATAGATTTTATATGGCTGCCATCTCCAATCTGCAATCTTGATGAGGTGACTCCTAATAAAAATTTAAACTTGTGGTGAAAAAATTTGGTGCTTTTGTCCTGCTTGTCCCCTTTATTTTGCTAAGCCACCTGACTAATATTCTTGCTCCCGTTGGTAAAAACCATGCAGCTTCTGAGAAATAGGAAAGACCTCAATGGGCGTCCCAGCATCTAACAACTGCTTTAACTACAGAAAAGGCTAGAATCCTATCCTCTGATAAGAAATGAATAATTTATCAAATGGGCATACGACAGAAAGTGGGCGTACAGCCATTTCTATGCAAGGCACATTACAGCACATTATTACAATAACTGACAATAGAAGAACAAGGAAATTAACAGGGTCGAGAGCCAGGTAGATGAGAAGAGTAAGATTGCACATCGGCAATTTAACACTGGGAAATATTCGCCCGATTTCAGTCTCAGTAGTTGACCCCACTTGGCTATGAAATGGACAACAAACCAGCACACTGAATTCCATGTGTGTCCAATCCTGCACTGCACTGCCCATATATTGCCTCTGCAGGCGATGGTCACTTGCCTGCATTCCCACATGTGTGATCACAGCCTCAGGATGCAATGCAATGGAAGATATCCACTGTGATGGTTGCGATGTGACTGAGAATCAGTGGCCTGACAGACATTGGGGGGTGTCAAAAGACTGTACTGTAATTCCCAAATTCCCCACACAGCACTGCAGAGGTTGCATTAGACTTTCCGTGGTCCATCATTTTGACAGACAAGTTCATAAAAATCCAGTCATAATGTATTATTATCCACCATTTTCATTTTCTGTAATTTTTTTAGATCTACTTAATACCATTTAATTATTGGTTTGTTTTTTAATAATGAAAATAAAGAAAAATCTTACAGGCCTACATCATGCAGTTTTAGAACACAGAGAAAATATGAACAGAAACTGCGACCATACACCATAATGGTAGTAAGCTGAAGTTTCAGCTGTTTATCACACATTCAATGCGCTGAGCATTACTCCAGCTCCTCAGACAGAGTACCAACAGTAACGTTACGCTGTGCAGCTCCAACAGTGTGGAGCTCTGAATATCAGAACTGTGTATTCCAGCAGAGCTCCGGAGCTCGGATATTCCAATATTTACTAGTGCACACGGTCGACCAATGCATTAATTGAAGCCAGTTGGACAACAAGGTTTTGCACCTGAGATTAAGATAAGACTATACAATAGATAACTAATATACACACGCCACCAGCTGGTCAGGAGTGTGAATTACTTTAATTATGGTGGATCACCCCAGTTTTCTAATCTGTCAAAATGACGGACGGCATTTGGAATTTTTTGTGATGAGAGTTTTCCCTTTGCTCTATGCAGTGCTGTAAAACAGCCGCGTGTCAGCAAATTACAGTGTGAACAGTAAATGTGCAAATCTGAACCTTGTCCAATCTCGTTATCAATCTTCCACATATAGTAATGTTTGACTTTGTACTGAAAACTGACGCAGTATATGCCATACAGAAAAAGTGAAATAGTCCCGTGGAAAAGTGGTCTTTTTTGCTAGCTAGTTTTCTTTTGTGATCACAGAGTTCTTATGGGCGGTCCGGTTTTTATAATAATAATTGGTCTTTTTGTAACGAAGTATGTGTAGATAATAAGTGGAGGACATAGGAGATTACTTCCAGATTACATTTCTCGCGAAAGCCCCCGCCCCCACAGGAGGGGAAAACAATTACTCTCTCAATTGACTTTGTATTGACAGGAGCATCATGACCATTCTTATTTTTAGCAAAGAGAAAAATGTCTAAAAGCTGCTGTGTGGTGAAATGCACTACCAACAGGGTAAATAACCCAGAACTAAGTTGGTACAAAGCTGGCAAACATATGCTAACTTAACGTATGCAGTGCATTCTGTCACTAAGTCATGTTATATTATATATTATACTATACTATATATCCAAAGTCAGTTTTAGGCTGTCTAGAAATTAGCTTGCTAACAGCCCGTTTGTCCTTTCTGGGAGACATAGAAGGCTAAAATAATCATATGGTATGTCTTAAGAAACAGGCTTTTTGTTAGTATTTTAGTCCACGGTTGAGTATTGTGGCACCGATAGTTTTCCCCCTCTGGTGGGCATGGCTTTCAGAATATGACGCATGGCGCTCTGTCTCTATTAAAATGTTTAGTTAAGACTGTCAGATTTATCTAAACCATCTCTGGTTTTATGCCATCTGGTACAGTTCATGGTTGACAATGCTGTTGCTTAGCAACAGTGTAGCTTTATTAGGGTCTCGAGCACCCCCTGTTGGTCTGTGGCAGTCAGGCCCTATTGGTTATTTTTTAAACAAATTATTAACAATTAATAAATATTGACAAATTTTGTTTGGGAATCCATAGATTTGCATCAAATTCAATTTAAAATCAATACAGTATTTGGGGATTTTTTTTAATTATCTGAAACTAAATGCTAACCTTGACGAATCAATAAATTACTGCAGATAAAACTGATATTACACACACAACATGCTGAGAGAATCATTTCATGTTTCCATTTATTATCTGAAATGAATTTTCAGTTTACCAAAACTGTGTAAAAGTTTATTTTTAAAGCAGCAAGCTAATAATTAAAAACAACGGGACAACATACTAATATGCTACAGTGGTGTGTACAACACTGAGATTAAATTACATCACCAGTATGTATCACATAATTGATTAAAAGTATTTGTTTTGATTCTTCTTTGCATTACAGGCTTGTTATTTCTAATAAAATCAGAGTCTGAAATTATAGTCGTGGCAGCAACCGACAGTCAGCAGGACAGCAGAGAGGTGAAGAGCGACGCTGTCTGACTCCTACGTCTGTTCAAGTTCGTCAGCAGAGGCCTCTTTTGTTGTCAGGACCCCCACCAGGCAGAGACAGCTGGTTAAGAACCTTGTGCATGTTTTTAGTGTTAATTAAGATGCAGACTTGTATGAATCTGGTTCCATCTCAGTTTAGCCAATCCAGATCGTTGTCTTCCTCATCATCACCAAAGAGAGGGGCTGGGGGGGGACGCCCCTTCAAGCTCTGGACACAAACGAGAGCGAGAATATCATAAATGCTGTTCATCAATGTTGTATTGATGATAATATAGAACAGAATTGCATTTTTTTTAAAAGCTGTATTAACTTATGATAAATGATTGTTGACAGAATTAACAGTGAAACAAACACAAGGGTTTACTGATCTTTCCTCACCATGTCATCCTCCTCTTCCTCTTCGCTGGCTGTGGCAAGGTGGGCAGGAGCTGTGGTAGGATTGGCAGGGGCTGTGGTCTGGAAAAATTGCTCCTCTCCATTTTCCTCCCCCGATAGCCCAGTCAGACTGAGAAAGTAGCAGAAAGTGTGGGGGGACAGTGGGGTAGAAGAAGAAAGACATGAAAAATTGTGATGAGTTCAGACATGCACTTAGTTTGCAGGTTAAGTTAAATAAGTCTGGTCAATGAGTTATTTTGGCCTACGAGACAGCATGTGATCATGTCTGCAAGTTAAAAATGACACTTAATGCCTAGAATTACACCTCAAATGAAACATAGGCAACAATAGGTACAAGCAGTATAGTTTTTTGTTTTACTGGCTACTGTTGACTAGCTGATAGGAGGGCCATGTGTCAGTAGGTCCTAAACATCTCAACGTCTTTTCACTAATACCCCCTTTCCACCAACAGGCCAGTGGTCTCCTTAACGGTTCTTGCTTGTTTACTCGATGAAAACAAATATCTGGAACAGAACAAAAGCTTGCAGGCAATCAATGCGATCAGTCTTTTAACAGTCTCTGCCTCTTGGTTTGCTGGATATTTGGCAGGTAGGATGTAATTTGTTCAACGCCATTCTTGAGGTAATAAAAGGTGTTCCTCAAGGCTCAGTTTTGGGATCCATCCTGTTCTCAATTTATGTTAATGATCTGTGTGCAAATTTGTCAAATGCATCGTACCATCTTTATGCAGACAATACTGTGAATTATTGCTGTTCACGCTCAATTGTACATGCATTTGAACTCTTAAAGTCCACTTTTGATCTACAAACTGGTCTGGAGAAATTGAAACTGGTTTTAAATGCGGAGAAATCCAAGCTAATGCTTTTTTGAAATCCTTCGGTTCCCTCTGAGAATATTCCTTCAATTGGAACTGCCCAGGGTAAAACTCCAGAGCTGGTCTCCAGCTACCAGTACCTGGGACTAACTATTGATGGGGACCAAAGTCAAACTTCATTCAAAGTCCATATCAAAAATTTGATCTTCAAATTAAGAGTGAAGCTTGGACTCCCGGTTATGGCGTCTGCCTGAGCAGCAGCAGGTTTCCGAGCTCCGATCCCGTGTCCCTGTTTTACACTTCCATTTTGCCAAGTTGACCCTCAACCAACTCGGTTAGTTCTGCAAGAGCTTCCTTGTACTATTTTGAACAAAAAATGCCAAGAAAGAAACAACACAACCAGGTTAAAACGGCATCGGGTGGCGACGAAGACGACGACGCTAGCATGGACCACACCTCGGTGGGTGATGAGGAGGATTTGGACGATGCTAACGCGGCTCACCAAGACGACGGTGCTAATATTTTAGCTGCCATTCGTTTAATGAGAGCTGACTTTTCTACTCAACTGCGCGAAGTCGTCTCTTCTAACCAAGAGATAAAAGAAGCAATTGGTGTTTTTTCTGAGAGGCTAACCGCGGCAGAGTCCCGCATTAGCAAAGCTGAAGACGACATATCAGGGCTAACTAGCAAGGAAAAGTCCCTTCAAAAGAAAGTGCACGAGCTTACACTAAAACTTGACGACCTCGAAAACAGACACCGAAGATCGAACCTACGGATGATCGGCTTGCCCGAGAAAACTGAGGGGGGAGACGCGGTCTCTTTCCTCCAAGCCTGGCTGCCCGAAATCCTTGGACCGGGCACGTTTCCGGGACCCGTGGTCATTGAACGTGCCCACCGGCTGCCCGGCCGACAAGACCCGAGCGGTCCCCCGCGCACTCTCATCATGAAGTTTCTTAACTATCAAGACAAAGTCCGAGTAATGAGAGCAGCTCGGAAAAAAGGAAAAGTGATGTATCGGGAGCACCATGTCATGTTTTTTCCAGACTTGTCTGTGGAGGTACAGAAACAACGCCGACAATACAACGACGTGAAGCTGAAACTCCGGGAGCTGCACATGGACTTCGGGCTTATATTTCCCGCAAAGATGAAGATCTTTCATCAAGGCAGCCGGCACCAGTTCAACACACCAGAAGAGGTTGAAGCATTTATTCAACGTGTTCGTCAGCAGCAAGAGGGGTAAACAACTGTCAACATTATGTATGCTAAAACAGAATACTAAACACATCACGTCTTAAGAGGGACAGTTATGAACATTGCCACAGTGTTGTTTATCCTGTATACAGGTGAATTTGATTAGGTGGCTTACACTTGTGCATTTATTTTGAGGTTATTGGTCGACATGATTAACCCTCACGGGGAGCGGAGCACTTGACCTATAAAGTTTAGGTAGTACGTTCTATGTTTTTGTTTTTCTTTTCTCCCTTTTCTCTCTTGCTCCTTTCGAAGGATCAGTGAGTTTAACCGGATCGGTACAAGTGGGGTGGGCTTCTGTGTGACTTGATCACAGGGGGCGGGAAGGGCTAAGAGTTCTGTGTTATAATGAATGTTGTAAAGTTCTTGTTTTTGAAATGTAAGGTGCCTTTTTTCACAATTTTGGCAAAACGGTATTATCAGGGCCATGTCATAATCACAGTATTTATTAATGAATAGGAATTTAGACATTCAGTTACTTTCTTGGAATGTTAGAGGATTAAGAAAATTAGTTAAAGTCAAGCAAGTTTTGAATAGGATCAAGCAATATAATCCCAAAATAGTTTTCCTACAAGAGACACATTTGCTTTCTAATGAAACAAATCGCTTAAAGAGGAGATGGCCAGGTCAAGTAATCACATGCTCTTTTTCATCTTATGCCAGAGGAATTGCAGTACTTGTCCACAAGTCTGTTCCTCTTCGTATCCAAAAGACAGTTTTGGATCCAGCGGGCAGATATATTATTATACAAGCTTCATTAGTAAACCAAGACTTGATTCTTGTGAACCTATATGGTCCTAATAATGACGACCCAAACTTTTATAGTAATATATTTTTGCAAATTTCTTCTCTTCAGGGTGTCATAATAATTGGGGGTGACTTTAACTGCGCCCTTGACCCAAAACTGGACCGCTCTTCAGGCATAGACCTAACCCATTCAAGAAGCAGGAAGATAATTCTCCAATTTATGCAGGAGCTTAACCTAATTGATATTTGGAGAGTTAAAAATCCTACAAAGAAAGAGTACTCTTGCCATTCAGCTACACATAATACATACAGTCGCATAGATTACTTTCTCGTGTCCAAATCTCTTGCTCCAGACATCAATGATTGTATATATAAGTCTATTCTCATTTCCGATCATTCTTTACTTCTGCTAAATTACACAGCTACAACAGCTGTCAAAGGGAAAAGACTTTGGCGCTTAAGGCCACAGTGGTTACATAACTCCAAATTCCTTGAATATGTTGGACAAAATATTGATGACTATTTTGAGTTAAATACAACAGAAACATCTGCCTCTGTAAGGTGGGAGGCTTTCAAAGCTTTTATTAGAGGTCAAATGATGGGATACACAAGAAATAAATCGAATAAACAATATCTTGAGATGTTGGAGCTGGAAAGAGATATAAAGGAACTTGAGTTGGAAGTAACTTCTGACAATAGCAGAGAAAAACAACAGAAATTAGCAATCCTAAAAGCGAAGTACAATAAATTATCCACTAATAAAGCCCTGGCAGGATTAATTAGACTTAAGCAGACCTATTATGATCAGGGAGAGAAGGCGGGGAAACTACTTGCTTGGCGCTTAAAAACAGAACAAAATGCAAGAACTATCACAGAGATTGACACTGCTACTGGAGATAAAACGTCAGACCCTCAAATAATTAATACACTTTTTGAATCATTTTACACACAGTTATACTCATCGGAGTGTTTAATGACTAATGAATCATTTCAAGATTTTTTTGATCAGTTAACACTCCCCTCACTTAGTGAAGAAGCTAAAGATGATTTAGATTCCCCCATCACATCAGCTGAATTATCTGAAGCAATTGATAAAATGAAAGGGGGAAAGGCTCCTGGCCCAGATGGGCTACCTATTGACATATACAAAATCTTCAAGAGCAAGCTACTTTCTCCACTGCTAGATATGTTTGTGGAAAGCTTCAATTCCGGCAAACTTCCACCATCCATGTGCAACGCACTTATAATTTTGATACCGAAGCCTGGAAAACCAGCAACAAAATGCGACTCATATCGGCCGATTTCATTAATTAATTCTGATGCTAAAATAATTGCCAAAGTACTGGCACGGAGGCTTGAGAGGTACCTGCCTTTTCTCTCTGATCCAGACCAAAATGGGTTTGTTAGGGGACGACAAGCCTTCCACAGTGTCCGCAGGGTTCTCAACATTGTTTATGCAAAGACAGAACATCCAGATACAGCAGTGCTCTCGTTAGACGCAGAAAAAGCGTTCGACCGTGTCGAACATCAATATCTCCACAAAGTACTCGAACGTTTTGGCTTTGGTCATTATTTCTCTGATTGGATTAAAGTCTTATACAACAATTCGGTAGCATCTGTATTAACAAATGATATTATATCCAAACCTTTTAATCTTTCTAGAGGCACACGCCAAGGTTGTCCTCTTTCACCCCTCTTGTTTGTTTTGGCAATTGAGCCATTGGCTATCGCCATTAGGAGTAATCAATATATCACAGGCATTAAAATAAATGAGATTGACAACAAAATAGGTTTATTCGCGGATGATATTGTAATTTTTTTATCCCATTTAGAACAATCACTGCGTCACTTGTTCAATATCATTAGCTCTTTTAGTAAGCTATCCGGTTACAAAATTAACGAATCAAAATCTGCTATACTTTACCTTAAGCATTCAGATAGAATAAAACCCCCTGTTCAAACTCCATTCAAGGTGATTAGAGATAGCTTCACATATCTTGGTATTAAAATTACTCCTAAAATTGATGATTTAGTAGAGACAAATTATAACCCAGTGATAGAGTCAGTTGCGGAATCTATCAATAGATGGTCATTACTACCAATCTCCATGATAGGGCGGATCAACATACTTAAAATGAATGTTCTTCCAAAGTTCCTTTACCTCTTTCATTCCATTCCTCTCAGTCCTCCTATTAATTTTTTTTCAAAGATGAAAAGCATGTTCTGTAATTTCATTTGGAACAACAGACGGGCCAGACTTCGCTTATCTCTGCTTTATCTCCCCTATGATAGAGGGGGCTTGAAACTCCCAAACCTTCAATGGTATTATTGGGCTGCCCAACTCACTACTGCCTCCTGTTGGTTCTCACAAGGAACGCCTCAGTCGTGGATGAGTATGGAAAGAAGTATGTCATCCCCTCTACCACTCAAGTCATATCTATACTCTGCTAAATTAAAAGAACTAAAGACGTTAACAGATAATCCCTTCGTTAAAAACACAATTCTGGTATGGTACGAGGTTCATAAACATATAGATGAGATACCAATATTATCTCAATTTACACCAATCTGGGGCAACAGTGATTTTAAACCTGGGAAAAAAGATATGGGATTCAAAATTTGGGCAAACAAAGGCCTTAGTAAAATTGCAGATTTATTTGACAACAACGTTCTCTTGTCCTTTGTCGACCTGAAACAAAAATATGATATTCAACCAAACCACTTTTTTAAATACCTGCAGATAAGAAGTTATATATTTAAGCTACAGAAGTCTTTAGCTTTACCTACACTTAGTCCTATAGAAGAAATAGCAACAAATCAACATCCTAAGAAGGGATTGACTTCAAGCTTTTATGCATTAATCTTGGAAGGATCAAAGGTTTCCTCAGATAGAAAGAGACTGGCATGGTGTGAGGATTTAAATTCAGTAATTACCACTGAGGACTGGCAGAATATTTGCTTAAAATCTCAAACACAAACAATAAATACCCATTTTAAACTGCTTCAATACAAGTGGATAATGAGAATATATGTAACACCATCTCAGCTAAATAAATTCAACCCCAATAACCCTGACACATGTTATAAATGTGGTAGAGAGGGCACTCTATACCATTGCCTATGGGACTGCCCACTGATTCAGGCCTTTTGGAGTGAGGTGATGGATATGATTTTGCAGGTTACAGGTATAAAACTAATAATAGACCCCCAACTATGTATCCTAGGTATTTTTCCAATAAATCATAACCTTAGCAAGGCGAATAAAACTATGATTATTTTTTGCATGCTACAAGCCAAATACACCATAGCCAAAGCATGGAAATCCACTACTAAACCGAGTATTAGTGTCTGGCTTGCAGGGCTATCAGATTCGCTGGCGCTGGAAAAACTCACCTTCACGTTAAAGGGTAAATACCAAATTTTTGACAGTATATGGAGGTCTTTTATGGTGTTCTTAGAGGGGAGGTAAGCATTGGAGGCATGTTATCCCTGTATGTAAACCATCGACAAATGAAATAACCATGTATTTATCATACGTCTGTTTGTTTGCTCTTTTTATTTTTATTTATTTGTAATGCTTTCCTCTAAAGGAGTAGACAGATTATTTTTTATCTTTGTTTTGGACTGTGCAAATTACTCATGCTACTGCCCTGTGATACTCACATCGACGATAAGCCTTATTGTGATTGTTTTGTTTTGCACCTGTATTATACAGTATCTTGTTGTAGTGTGATTATTCTGAAAATTAATAAACACACTTGTTTAAAAAAAAAAGAGTGAAGCTTGGTTTTTATTATCGAAACAAGTCATGCTTCTCCCTGCCTTTGTCTCCGGTCTATCACTGTGCCTTGAGGTTCCTCACTGGTTGTAGCCGCCTCAACCACCACTGAACTGTATGCTAAAGCTAGCATGCCCTCCTTGAATGTAAGACGTCATACACACTGGATGACTTTGGTCTATATATAACTTGTTTCATTGGAAGATTTCTGCAGCGTCTTACGGAAAAGACGATGGAAATCCTTTGATCAGTGCCTGTGTTCTTGAATTGTTGCTGTAAACTCCTGCACTTTATTGCTCTTCACAAAGTATGTCAATGTTTGTTCTTATTTATCTGTCTGTCCTGTCCATTGTGACGTGTGCTGCTGCCTTTCTTGGCCAGGTCGCCCTTGTGAAAGACGTCTCTATCTCAATGGGTATTTTATCTTGTTAAACAAAGGTTAAATAAAAATAAATAAAGTCTCTTGGCTCAAATTTACAGTTATGATGTTTTCCAGTCAGGATTTCAACCCCACAACAGCACCGAGACTGCTCTGGTTACTTATAGGAGGCCAGACTTTGCTTAAAATGAACATTTATGAGACTTTTCTGACAGGCACCGTGGTTGGCCAATGATAATCTGATAAATTCACCGTTAATGCCAGGTCTCACCTTGTGCCCTCTCCTGGGCTGTTTGGTTTTGTAGTCGGTGGTGGAGGTGGGTTAGCTGGGGGTCCAAAGGCTTCCTGAGAAGCAGCATGGGTTTCTCTTACATACTCTTCATCATTCGCAATCTCCTTGTCCACCTCACTGGTCAATGCAGAAGTTCTTTCGGACATAGTTTCCTGTCCATCTTCAGGGGGTGAACTCTCATCAGGTGCATCATCTGGATCTGTAAAGTTGTTGGTGTCTGTTTTCTCAGTAGAGATTTGAGGAACAGAGTGTACTTCCTGCTCCTGCTGTACTTTAGACTCTGCTGTGTCTTGTAGTTTCAGTTCAGTAGGAGAAACAAGAGTGTGATCAGTAGCCTCTAATGCCTCTGCCTGCTTTTGTGCCTTTGATTCAATTCCTTTCTCTGTCTCCTTCTCCGTTGCCACTTCCTCATCCATCTGGGTCTCACTGACTTGGTGAGAATCTGATTCAACCTCATGTTCTTTCTCTTCGACTTCTCTGTTACCATTCAAATGTACATTTTGTGCAGTATCCTGTCTTTGTTTCAAATCACCACTTTCCTCTTCTTCTTTCTCTTGCTCTTCCTCCTTATTTGGTTTCTCTGAAGATCCTTCTGTGCCACTGAGCAGCTGCAGCGTTACATTCTGGAAAGAAATAGCCATATGATTTGAGAAAGTTTTTGGTTGTAATTCAATGCAATGCATCATTCTCCACTCTTACTAAAACCACACCCAGCTGAGAGGAAATAAACTGCACTGCATTATTAAACCAATGGCTGAAATGCTAACAAAATGCCTGAAGCTAGCATGTCAAATGATTACTTTAGCATCCTATGTCTATTAGAGAGGAAAAGTCACCTGTTACAAAGCTAATGTCAGCTATGTGTTAGCAAGCCAAGGCACTTGCAAACAAAATACTGCACAGCTCTCCAATTAATCCACACTGTAAAATGCTTTAGCTTAACAGAAATATTGTCAGTCTAAACCTTATATTTGGTTATATGTGCTGATATGCTGATGCCTCAGGGCTCTATACGCCTGTGTTCACCTCTATCCTCTTAAAGAGGTTTTTCAGTTTGAAACTTATGAAAACTTAGTTTGAGGGCAGATGAAACAAAGAAGCGCCTTCACAAAACACTAAGTCAATGGTTGTGTTTTATATATGCCATTTGGGTATAACTGCCATCCAATGTTGCTGCCATGACTGCATGCTGATATGTATTCCACTGGTTATATGTGATGTGGATACAAGTCACCTTTTCCATCCATACATTCAAATTATTTTGTCCTTTTGGGGAAGGAAAAAATCAGATTTATTTTCATTCCTGACATTCCGGACTGCCACAGAAAGGCCACTTTGGGCATTTCTGTGAGCACAAATGCACTTACTTTAATGGTAGTAACAATAACTCCCAGCACAGCCTTTCCACTGTAAGATTCATCCAGGTCAAACTCCCTTCGCAGAGAATGAAACACTCCGTTCATCACACGCTTCACCTGCAAGGACACACAACTGGATTCATTGCTCAAAAATTATGAGTAATGTCACATAAATTACAAAAAAAGGCCTTGAACATATGTAAACAAAACAAACATCTTCAAAAGTCAGCCATCAAACTCAAACAAAATCTGTATCTCAACTTAAAAAAAAAAAATCATACCCTGATTTATTGTTAATGTTTGAATTTGCATGAGCAGTTTTGTTTACAGATTGTGAAACAGTTAAAATAAATAATACTATAAACTAAGAGATTTATAGAAAGATATGTTATAGACTTTGTTATCTTACAGTGTTTAAAATGTACCTGAAATAACAGGAACACACATCCTAATGCAGTGCAATACAACAGAACTTAAATAAATCACAGATTTATTAAGATTTGTTAGAATTATTGTGTTGTTTCCAGCTGTCTTTAAAGGTGTT
Source organism: Centropristis striata (assembly GCF_030273125.1). NCBI lineage: Eukaryota > Metazoa > Chordata > Actinopteri > Perciformes > Serranidae > Centropristis > Centropristis striata. Next base: position 32,362,683 of record NC_081523.1, read on the forward strand.
GAAGCAATAAAAAGCAAATAATGAGCTGCCACAAATTATCAATGAGTTGAATCAAAATCTGTTTGACACTGTCACTACAAATACTGAATATAATAAACCCAAAGGCAGAGTTTACTGCAGGACAGTTGTACTAAATTGCATGAGAATGTGCAAGCATCCACTGTAGCCTCTACTAAGAGTAGAGAGTAGGAACTAGATCTGAAGGCTCAGCTATACTTCACATCTGGAGGTAATAATTACTGCTATTGCTGATCTTTTTTTATTTTATTCTGTGAGTTGCACTGTGACAAAGTTATACTCTGAAATAACTGTGATGAATCCTGGTTTCATTGTTTAATGTATGACTCCTCACCTCCGCTGAAGTGTCTCCTGAACTCTCCTGCTCTGCCAGTTTCTTCTCCAGTTTCTCCCTTACAGCTCTGCCTTGCTGTTCTTCCAAGGCTGTGTACTTAAAGAGAACATACATTGACTGTGACACTGTGTGCGTGCGTGTGGTGTTGTGTTGTGCTGTGTTGTGTGCGTGAAAAGTGCAGAAAAGAAAATGCATTCCCTGCAAATAGTACTACTACTGTAACCAGTTTCAACTTTGTCCCCAAATATTCTGTACAAATTGTCGCCATGACCTCTGCAGTACGCTTGGACACATCTGTTCCTCAATAAAGTGGAGGAGTATCTACATATTTATGTGTACACATGTAAAAAGCCCAGCACTATTTTGGTCACGTCAGTTTTACAAAAGGTCAATTTTCAGTTTTTGTGTGTGCACCATACACTGTATAGAAAACATTTTAACCATTTTTAGTACCAGGCTGTTAACATGTTTATTTCTGCAGTTCCTTTAACATGGGGGTGTATAGGGATTGACCATAGACCGTATTTAAATAATGGTCGTAGTCACTGTGCCGTAACCCGTTGGTTTGTGGACTGCCCATTTTAAGCATTGAGTTCATCGTTACAACTGTCGGTATTCTTGCTTTACATCCGTTGACATCTTTGTTTTTTGAAACCGGGAGAGACCATATTTGGACTTGGGAGGCGCGAGGAGGGGTAGAAATCCGTCTCATTTTGTTTTGAGAAAGATAGGACTGGAGTTGGTGACCCCTGTTGGAATTTTTTGATAGAATGCAAGCTTAAGGCACTTCAGGATTTGCTTCGAGTAGGGGAATCCTGCACAGCCGGAGAGCTGCAGCTTCAGGCCGCTCATTCTTTCACGACAGCGCCACATAGTTTGGAGGATAAACAAGTGCATTTCTCCAGAAAATATGGCTGAAATTCAAACGGCGAGTTAAGGTGAATCGAGGTTTATTCTTAAACACATTTTTTTTCTTTTTTATTCTCAAAAAAACTATTATGGTGTCTTACACTGCACAGTGAAATTAATGTTAGATATGCAAAATTAGATCATTTTGTTAAAAAATAACCATCCCTTTCAACACAAAAGAGACCTATGTTACAATCGCAATTTTTATTTTAACAAAGATTATGACTTTTACTTAAATTTACTTTAAATGTTTTGTTTTTTTTGTAACCTATTTTATTGAGTGGACTGAATCATAATTGTTCGGGTATATTTAAGTTAATTTTGTTATCTTATTTTGAAGGGCAAACGTCTGGAAATGTGTTGGTAAACTGTTGACGGCGAGCGGAATAAAGGGGATTTTGGCCGCACATTCACCTCCGTTTTGTTTTTTTATATTCTCCATAGGTTACATTTATTTTTAAAGAAGTCTCTAAAAGAGATGTGACATGGAGACGTGGTGGTGATGGTGAGTATTAATGTATGTGTTATTGTTTGTATTGCTTCACTGGTCAGACCGAGAAGTTGCTGCCTGGGATTGACTTGATTTTGGAACCACCCTCAAGTGGTAATTCGAGGAACTTTAGTTATTGGCACTACCACAATGGCTTCTTTTTTTAGTTCCACAGGTTGCTTGGTGTGACCAACGGGCTAGAGTGCAAAAAAACTAAAACAAAAAAACAAAGCTTTATGAAAATACACATATACTTTTGGACACGGCCTCAGACTTATTAAGGAAAAAATAATGTTATGCCCATAATGTTTCTCTGATCACATCATCAAGGTTACCAATAAGGTTACTATAATGTGCAAAAATCAGTCAAAAAGCAATGACAAAGCTTTTTTATCCCTGTGTTTAATCATGGCAAGCTGGGTTACCTTTTCCTGTAGCTGGGTTAGCGTGTCCTGCAGGGCATCTCTCTGCTCCGTTAGTTCAGCCAGCTCTCTACTGTGCTGCTCTTTAGCAGAGGCCAACATCTGCTCACACTTCCCCTTCCACTCCTCCTCCAGCTCCACCTGCAGCAGAAGCAACTGCAACACATACACGGTATATGCCATTAGTGGTCTGGTGTAAAACAATGTTAGGCACTTTTCCATTAGGGTTAAGAGTGGCCGCTGGGAAAGTGTCAGGCCATGCCCTCTCAAATAGACGCTCACTTGGCGTGTCTCCATTACAAAGAAAGGCCCCAGAGGGATTTACGAGACTCTGGAGGTGACGTATGGTTTTCGATCGTCGCTTAGCAACAAGTTTTCGACAACATGCACAACAACTGCGGCCACCGTAGCTAACTGTGCACAGTGTCCAGTGCTTGTTGTAAACAAATAGAGATCGCCAAGCTAACTGTGTAGCCTATTACCACTGTGCTACTGTGAACCTTGTTACGTGACGCCAGACTGCACTATGAAAGGGCAGAATAACACTTTGCCTTATCAGGGTCACTATGAACGCCCTAAGGCGAGAAATCGGCACAGATCTTTCCGTAAATGTAGCGGGACATTATGGACACTATGAAAGGAGCTTATGTTTCTTGTTGCTTGTGACTACTCGAATTTCTGATGGTGGCAGGTGGCACTGTTTAGGGTAGCCTCTGCCACCAGTATGAATGTGTGTGTGTGATCGGGTGAATGAGCGCAGTCTGTAGTGTAAAGCGCTTTGGGTCGTCGCAAAGCGACTACAAAAGCGATATATAAGTGAAGGTCCATTTAGCATTTAATAATGGCGCGTGATGTTGTGGCATCGAGTACTATGTTACATTCCACTTAGCGTTCTATCCAATCAGCAACCAGGCTTTTTTCAGGGGAGAAAATTGGCCCTGCTCTTCGACCGTGCCAAAAAAGGTTCGGTCAAACGGCCACTAGGGACAGCTCACATTCAAATTAGGGGCGTTTCGGCCTCATTCTGGGTATTCGACTATAGTGGAAACGCACCTGTGTAGCCACTTGAGATAAACAGTTCCATAAAACATGTTATTAGCCCATCCATAAAATATTTCAGGAAATTTAGAGAGAAGACCAAGTGCAAGTTGTAAAACATCATGTTATCATTCATATAGCCCTTTGATTGGAAGTGACCTGTTCAGATGCAGTGTTGTCAGTGCTGGTTCTGGCCTTGCGAAGTTGAACTCTGAGGTTGTCCAGCTCCTGTTGGCTGCTCTTACGGAGCTCCTCCACCTCCTCATCCCGACGCTGACGCTCAACCTGCCACTTCTTCTTCCTTTCTGAAAGTGTCTTAAAGCGAGTGGAAGAAACTGTTTGTCAACATTTACATGACAACTAGTTCACATGAAGAAAATCTGCCTGAATTGTTTTGAAATCTGAACAGTTCAACACATTATCTGTGTCCATGGTGACATACCCAAACGTAATGATATAAATTATAAGTGCATAACCAAAGTCTGTCCCTTTTCTCTGACAGAAGGACAAAAGCATCAAGAATACTTACTCGTTCTAGGCTCTCTTTATCAGTCTTCTGGTCCTGCAGTTCCTCCTCCATGTTGTTGACTCTCAGCTCAATCTCTTTGCGTCTCTGCTTCTCTGAGCGGTATTGAGCCTGGGCCCTCTCTGCTGCCTCCTTCAGCTCTGAAACACAATTGTGATACAAGTGTTTCTTCAAAATGATTGTCAATTAGTGTGTAAGATATAGTACATAATGGACACAGAGCTGTCTGGGGACATCCAACTTATGCTACCTACATCTGCTCACATCTAAACAGTGTTTTAGTCCCAGCCTAGTCTCAGAGTGAGGTTTTAGACTGTGAATCTTGCAGGGTAACTATTTACAAGACTACAGCTAGATTCTTTTAGCATTTTTTCCTACAAGGCATTTTTTTTCCCATCATGCTCTTAGTAAAAACTTACAAAATGGAGGAGAAGCAGCTTTTGGCTCCAGCTGCTCTAGTGTGTGCAGTGGTTTGTGTTGGAAAAAAACAACAACAAAAAAAAAAGAAGAAGACGCCACAAAATGCTCCCTCACAAAGCTGAAAAGGGGTTTCTGTTTTTCTGACATGAAAAGTTGACTATTTTACAGTAAAAAAAGATATAAAGAAGAATAAAGGAAAGGAAAATTTAGAAATGAATTCATGATATACACTTATGTCCTGTTTAAAAACATTGTGTTTAATTGAATAGTTATATTTATCAGCTCTATCAACTTTCATTTAATTAATACATTAATCATTGATTATTTATTACCTATTTATCGATACATTTATTTATAAATTTTAACTAGGTCTCCTTACTGTTCTCTTTACTAAGAAACAGCGCCCCCAAAATCCCGCTTGTGGCTGTAAACATATTCCATCACTATATTTTTATTGAGGACTGAGCTTACTAGCATTATTGTGATGTTACTTTTTCCTGTCGAAGTGGTTTTACTGGCCGGTCTGGAACCAGGGACCTTTCCCCCGCTCATCTATTGGTTATTGATTGTGTTACGTCACTGCAACTTGCGGTTATATCAAACACGTTTGATAAGATCGCAAACCCAAGGCTAGGAAAAGACTGAAATGAAACAGCGCAGATTACTACCTTAAACTTAACAATGGAGATGACAGGAGCGCACTGTGACTCCAGTAAAACTCCTAGATTTACTAAAGACTTTCAGTTTTTAGTCTGGGACTGTGGAAATCTTTTGGTGTAAGCCCAGCATGAGAGTATATTTTCAGAAAGTTGTCAGTTTGTCTAAAATATGAAAAACCTGGCCTTATCCTTCCAATCTGTGTTTATTATGATTGTTTGTTAAAGCTCTTTAAGAGAGGTGTTAAGAGGTGTTGTCAATTTTATTGTTTTTCATTGAAAATTGTTGCAAATTGTTTGTCCTTCTGATTATATAAATGAGGGTAAAATGGATCACATATCGCCTCCAAAATGATTGTAAAGTTGAACAACCTCAAACAGTTTAAACAAAAACTTAACATGAGAACTTTTTTCTTGTTGTAGTTTGTTCCATGTTATTTCTGGATGTCTCTATTATAATGGTTATTATGATGCTATTTACGCGCATACATTTTCGCACACTTCATCGCGTCACATCGCATCCACATCCTGGGACGACCCTGGGGACATGAAACTAATTCATTGAAAATCACTGGAACATAGGACATCATTACTCATCCTGTCAGCATTCTTCCATTTTATTGTTTTAAATATTTACTTCATTCATTAACTTATCTATTCCTCTAACCCCCCCTCTCAAACTAAATTTTAAAAAAAAGTAACTTTCGAGAAGGATGGGGTTATTGCAGGACTCTTGGATGAAACAAAAACACAAACCTTCCAGCTGTGTTTCCAGGGCAACGATGCCCTGGCAGTGCCTCTCACTGTCCTGCAGCGCCGAGCTCAGTTTACTCTGCAGCTCCCCAGACTTCTGCTGCTGAGCTGTCAATTCTAGTTGCAACTGAGACAGCTGGGCCGTGGATGAAGCCAGATCCTCCGTCAGACGGACCTGATGTAGATGCAGACAGACAAGGGGAGTGTTGAGGAGATGTACCAGTGAATGTCTACACTACAGTAGAGGAAAACCCAGACCACACAGAGACAGTGTATCAACATAGTGACAACCTAGATGAGTGGCTACTGGTGCTAGTGAGCACCGTGACCCTGTGGGAGAAAAATGGTGAATGATAGCTGATGGAAAGGAGACAGAAGACAAAAAAGTTAGTTCAAATGTCAATGAAATATGACATAAAAAGGATGACTCCAGTGGCAGCAGTCAGATCTGGGTCAAATAGTAGTTTCATATGATATTTCATACGTTGTGCAGCATGTTTGGAAGTGGTGCTTGATCAGAAAAAAATCAAACAGATTGTACGATCAGCTGTTAAAGCCCCCCTCCAGTGTATTTTTGGCATTTTTATGGTATTTACTATTTGCTAAATATTTTTGAGGGATAATTTTGTGCTCAAAGTTGCAAAAAGAGAAGAGAAGAGTTTGTTGTAGTCATTCTTCATCCTCCGAGCTTGTGAACGTTACTCTTATAATAATACGGTAATGCTAACTCATACGGACTGTGAGTTAGCTCTCCTAACGTTAGGAGATGGTCTTCATTTTAGTTTTTAGTTTCCTCCACCTGAGTTTATTATGTGTTATCTCTACAGTGGCGTGTGTGTTTGAAGTGAATGGGTGCAATCAACATAGTGGATAACATTAAATCCAACAACACACCCACTGTCAATCTCTCTCTTCACGCCATGGATTGCACAACTTTCAGCTCAGACACGACAAATTCAAGTTAGAGAAATGAGAATGATAAACAGTAAATGCAATAAATTTAGTGAAATATCACCGATTTCCTGTAAGTTAGCTGACGATGAGATCAAAGACAACGCTGACTGTTAAACAGGATGAAATACTGACTGGAGAGGGCTTTAAATTCCAGAATTGCAACCACAGGACATTTTAAATTATTTGCAGAGTTTGTCTACATTTACTACCGTCATTGTTTGGTTGAACTGAATATTTACTCGTTATCTCAAAATTGACTTCATTGCAAAATTTTGCAGCAGAAAGATTATGGCCTATATATTGCTCAAACCAGCTGCTGATTTGAAAATAATCCTCTGGAGCATTTAGAAAATTTCACTGTAAAAATTTTAATTTTTCTTCTTTTGAAGATACTATTTGACCGCAGTCTGGTAGCAGTACGCAGAGAAAACAGGCTCACCTGGCCGGAGCCCAGGTCCTGAGGCAGTGCATGCTGAGAAGAGAGAGCAGTGAATGCTAGATATTCCTCAGAGCAGCACTGCAGCGGCAGAGAGCAGTTGGCAAAGAGTGAAGCATGTATCATTAGCATCAGATTTGTAACAGGAAACAGACAGTAACTGATTAAATAAATACCAAACCCATATCCACTGACAGTGGTAAATATTAAGTGCATTACTGAAGCGAGCAGCTTTATGTGAAGTTCAGATTGCAGATCAGAAGATAATGATGCATGGACTCTTAAGTTACTATTCAAAATGTAACACTTATCTCTAATTCAGAACAAAGTATATCAGTTTGATGTCAATACTGAAAAGACCAAGACTTTTACTGAGCAGGACATTATACATTCATTAAATAAATGTTACAATATATGTTAGCCCCTTAGACGGTGTTCCCTCAGCCCTATGTTAGGGTTAGGGTTACGGCAATGCCACTGAACTTTGTCACTCCTTGTTTGGTGCCGCTGGGACCAGAAGTTCTGAACGACTAAAATCTTTCCTCCACAGTTTTCAGGTATCAAGCTTCCTTGAATAGCAGCTATTTTGGAAAGGAGGATGGGACAATTTAATCTGTTAAGAATAATAATGATTCTTTTTTTAAAGCTCTTTTTTCCATCTGTGAAAATGCAAATGCAAAACACAGGAAAGGGTTAAAAAAAAAAAAAAAGGTAAAAGTTCCAAGACAAAAACACAGGTTGCACTTTGGAAAATGACCTGTCAATCATACGCTGGCCCTGCTCTAAAGCATACCCTGCTTTATTGTCTGGTTTACCATAAAGCATCATAAACAAAATGAACCTCATGTTGTATTGAAGACTTGAAACTAGTAACTGAGACCATAAAACTCATTATGACAAGGTTTACTGAGGTACTCATTTAAGTGTGAAGTAGAGTCATTTTACTTTTGACATACAAATGGACTTCTTTTTGTAACCAGTGGAGTCGCCCTCTCCTGGCCATTAGATACAATACATGTTTGAGGCATTTGCGTATTGCCTTCACTTTTCAGTTATGGCTTTGCAGCTTGGTCAGCTCTCTGGTAGACAAACACTGTTTCTAAACTACCACAAACACATCTTTGGCATTTCCACTTGTATGCCTGGCCCCACCAGTGTATCAGTTGAGCTCCTCTGCGCCATTTACAGAATTTCTGGATGAGAGTGAAGAAATAAATATTCCCCAACGTTTTGTGAAAACCAAATCCAATCAGAAGGTACAGTTACAAACTGCAAGCTACATTGTTTATGTGATACTGTATTTAGACAGATCTGTCCCATTAAAGGCTCTGACCACCTGTACAACCAGTGGTCTGCAGCCATAAAGGCATGATCAGGCAAATCTAATTCAAATGTCAATACTCTGGAGTACGGATGGTTTTTGTCCATCACAAACTACTATCCTCTGACTAACAGCGTAGTCAGCATTACATGACAATATTGATGTGTGAATGCACACTCTACAAATCAATTGTTTCCTTTTTCACCATAAAAACACATTCTCACCTTGTCCTGCTCAGCCTGCAGTAATCTGGCCTGGTTCTGTTCACTGGATGACTTGAGGGAGTCATTTCTCTGTTCCATCAGCAGGTTACTCTGCTCCATGTACCTAGAAAACCACAGCATGGCTGCTCAAATACATTTAGACAGACAACTTACCTGAAACTTCCTTTAAACTACATGAGTCAGTTTGGGCTGTTGTCACTATTTGTCAAACAGATCAAATATCACAGTGTGACAGCGAGGAAGAGAAACCGACTACTGAAATATTTTCAGTCTTTTCAAAACACTCAGCACTCGTCTTTTTTTTTCTTTTTTTTCAAAAATCAGATAGTGGCCCAAAGAGTTTTAAAATAAAACAGACAAGAGACAATGCCTGTCCAAAAGAAAAACATTTCACAGAAAATTGAAATAGTTAAATAAAAAGAGTTTTATAATATGACCCTAATTTTATCCTAATAACCATTTTAAACTAAACTAAATGACAACATAAGTCACATAACGGTGGTTTAAAACATAAGAGCTCCGCATTGTCATAAGAGAGAGATTACATACATATACTGTACTTGACACCGCAAGTGACACAAGTCACAAGAAATAGTGTTAGGACATGACGTTCAGCCATAATTATGACTTTTTGACATTCAGACTCACCTCTGGTTCTGGTTGATGAGCTCCCCGATCTTACGGTTTTGCTCATCAATGCGAGAGCTTTTGTCAAAGACTTCCTTTTTCAAACATTCATTTTCCTAAAAATAAAATAAGAGCTTTCAGAACACAGTTTGATCCAGCTTTTGGTACCTTTGGTCCCAGTGCACCAAAAAGTTTGATAAGAGAATCATGTTTGGTTTAAAAAGAGCTGAGAAAAAACACTTGTGTAGGAGACTCCAAAGGCATGTTATATTCAGGTGTACCTGGACAATTCTTTGGATGTTGTGCATTATCATGGAGGTTTCCATTGACATACTTGGAACACCCATGGAAAGACTTCCATGCCTTTGAAGATCATCGATCTGTTGGTGTAAGAAAAAGAAAAGAACCAGATGTATCTCCTTTCTATTAAATACTCTTAATGAACACAGTCTTGTACACAGAGATGATACCTTTGAGGCCAGTTGATCCACTTTATCTGCAACTTTTCCGACAGATAAGCGGATCTCTGTGTTGTGTTGTCGGGCTTCAGTCATCAAAAAGGAAGTCACATCACTGGAGCCTAGCGAGAACATATTCACACAAGGTTTAAATCTTAAACAGTTTCACAATCTAAATCAAACTTGAAACAGTCTTCCAGCTGTATAGTTAATTAACATGGCTGCTGTTGCAGAAGAACCGCATCATGAAATAGACCTCGACCTGTTAGCATACCACCTCTTCTTTACATACATGCCTGCTTTATGATGATAACATGCAGTTTAAGACAAAAAACACATTGTTTTTCCAATTTTTTTTTGCCTATTGCATGAGTATTTCTGCATACTAGGGTCCCCAAACAGTCTATGAATGGCATAATTAGGTATCACTAGAAAGCTGAGACTATTTTGGATTAAATTAGCCTAATTGTATTCAATTGTGATGTTAGGCAACGTAGCCATTTCATTGTAGTGAGGGCATTTCTTCTTAACCTCACTTTATAAAATGAGCTCCTGTAATCTCCAGGATAATCACAGCCTCATGAAATGTCATGGAAAAGTTGAAAAGCATGAAAACTTTAGAGAACAGAATTGTTTGACATGCAATCACCGAAAATGCAGAAATAAAATCACAGCATGGATTTTTTTCAGTGTGTTCCAAAGGTCTTGGTGTATATTCTGGAGGGTTTTTTGACCATTTATTATGAAAAAAAAGTCTAATTCAGCACCAAATGTGTATAAAAAATAAAAAATAGTATCAACCCAAACATTGCTGCAACAATGAGTTGAACATGGAAATTGAATTCAGTAAGCCATACATTATGTTCTGAACCCTTATACACCTTAATTATGACAAATTTATGACCAGAACAACTTAACACACAGCGCTGAGCTGCATCTCAAAGTAATTTTCAAATTCACAGCTTCAATATAATGTACACCACTTCTATGTGGCATTAGTTGTTGACCTGCTATCTCCCCCTAAAAATCCACTGCCCCCCACCCCCAATTCTGAATAAAAGGGGGGCTTATGATAAGTAGATTTAAAGTTCAATGTGCAAATGTCTGTACCCTAAACTGTCAAGAGTTTAGGGTACAGCTTTACTATGAAAACTGCATTGCATTTTCCATGTCATTAAACATTTCCCACTGCATTAAACACTCCACTGGTTTGATCATAATGGTTTCATTGAATTGAACACTCTTACCCATGAATGGTACAGTTTGCGCAGGGTAGACTTGGCCAACAGGCTGCAGCTGAGATGGAGCCACAGAGGTGTGTGTATAGGAGTAAGGCTATAGAACAACATAATGCACTGAAATTACCAGATTTGTCCATGCTGAACTTACTGATGAGAAATTATTACAAAATGTGGCGAAATCTCACCTGAAATGCATGGGTGCTGCCTGACAGTCCAGGCTGTGGGGCAACAGCTGTCATGACAGGAAGTAAGGCAGCAGATGGAGCGGCGTGAGGATGAGGATGTACTGCAGGAAATTTCAAAATTCATTTCACAGCAATTCAGGAAATTTACCAAGACATTGTAAAACATACCATTGTGTCCTTTGTAATCCTGGGCTGCAAGAGAAATGCATATATACACATATGGAAGATGCTTACTGTGTGCTGAAGCTGGAGCAGCAGTGGACATCTGCACTGGAGATGGAGCCGCAGGCTGATCTTTCACTCTGCTGCCACTGGTGTCCTGGATTTCAATACAGTAGTGGAAGAAAGTCATTAATGACTCCAGATTTGATAGAGGGAACTCCAGGAATTTGAATTGAATCTCCATAATGGTGGAGTTTTTGCAAGAGACTGATTAGTCCAGTTAAGACCAAAATATCCTGACTTTCACACACGTTTTAAGTATGTAAAAATACTCAGCTATGATAATATCTTGTTTAACATGTTTTTTTCACATAAAAAGGCATGACAAAGATCCGCAAAGGGGGTGAAAGCACATTTATTCTTTCTCCCCATCGAGAAAACTTTGGTGTCTGGCCCACCACCGTTGCTTCTGTTAGGTTGACTGGTGAAAGAGCAATGCATTAGTGTAAACATCACAGAGATTCAGCCATACAGGTACATCTCAAAAAATTAGAATACCATGAAAAAGTTAAATTTTTTTGGTCAATTATTTCAGAAAGTGAAACTCATATATTATATAGGTTCATTATGCATAGAGTGAAATATTTCAAGCCCATTTTTCTTGTAATTTTGATGATTCTGGCTTTGAGATAATGAAAACCCAAAACTCAGTGTCTCAGGAAATTAGAATATTGTGAAAGAGTTCAATATTGGAGTCCACAGTCAGTCAGCGGTGATTTGGGGCCATGTCCTCTGCTGCTGTTGGTCCACTGTGTTTTCTGAAGACAACAGTCAACATAGAAGCCATCTACCAGGACATTTTAGAGCTCTTCATGCTTCCACAAGCTTTATGGAGATGCTGATTTCATTTTCCAGCAGGACTTGGCACCTACCCACACTGGCAGAGGTACCAAAAGCTGGTTTAGAGACCATGGTGTTACTGGACTGGACTGGCCAGCACAGTGGGCTGACCTGAACCCCATAGGAGTCTATGGGCTGTTGTCAAGAGGAAGGTGAGAGACACCAGATGACCTGAAGGCTGCTATAAAAGCAACATGGTGCTGTAGGCTGATCTCCTCCATGCCACCAAGTATCAATGCAGTAATTCATGCAAAAGGAGCCCAACCAAGTATTGAGTGAATAGAAATGAAGATACTTTTTCAGGAGCCTGACATTTGTGTTTAAAATGTCCTTTTTCTTTATCGATCTTATGTAATATTCTAATTTTCTGAGACACTGAGTTTTGTGTTTTCATTATCTGTAAGTCATAATCATCAAAAATACAAGAAATACAGGCTTGAAATATTTCACTCTATGTGTAATGAGTCTATATAATATACAAGTTTCACTGTCTGAAAATATTGACAAAAAATATTGAACTTTTTCACAATATTCAAATTTTTTGAGATGTACCTATACATGTTTGAGGTCAGTTAGGCGCAGACTCAGAAAAGGTATCTCTGTACTGAGAAGTCTGCTCTGCACTGAAGGTTTCTGGTTCCTTCTTCAGCCTTTCCATATTAGACAGATATTGGCATGGTGGCATACCAAATCTAACTTTTCCAGTGTACATTTGAATCTAATTTTTTGGGGAAGTGCACAGACTCCCCCTTCAGTATAAAAATGTTATAACACCTTTCTACAAGACAGCAGAGGTCGGACATTGTAAGGAACATTAGTGAAAGAGTTAATTAAATTTGGGTCAACCTTCAAAAAGCTTGCTACACTTCCCATGCAACTCAAATGCATTTTTCATTCAACCATACCCGTCTTGTAAATTCTGACATCTTTCTAACTCGACACATCCAGACTGTAATGAAGCAAAAACATTTCTAGTCTCCACGCAAGTGATGTAACTTGAGTAATTTTCTCAAACTCCATGAAACTCCTCCAGATCTTTGAAACTGTATGATTTGTACACTGACTGACATGTAAAGTTCTTGGAGTGCCCCTTAAAGGAAAGTTTAGAGCAACTTTTTACATGCACTTTAAAATATATACTTAATTTTTGGTGGGATATTTGAGGAAAAAAAAACAACTGTCCTGCATGCTTAAATAGGCCATAAATAATGAAATGAATTATGGTTGAATTCCATAAAACTGCTTCAATTTTAAGGTCCTGGTACTATGGTACTATTCATGCCAGCTCATCAGTGACACCTGTCATTTTCAGTGTCATTAATCCACGTTTGGTAGCAGCCCAACTGATATTGAATTGAGTCAAAATTAGTGTGAGCTCTATAGCACAGAGGAATAAGATATATTAGGCTTTGATACACACACGCAATCCTTAATACTGTAGCATAAATTCACTGTTGGTTTTTGCCTTTTCATTAAATTTGTTGACAATAAGAACAAGCCTCCAGAGTTCATCTTTACCATCCACAGAAAAACTTCTGCTGGGGCGTCCCCGGTGGCACACCTGGTAGAGTGCATACCATAGAGGCATTGTCCTCGTAAGCGGGCGGCCCGGGTTCGAATCTGACTCGGAGCCCTTTCCCACATGTCTTCCCCTCTGTCTCATCAATAAAAAAGCCCAAAAATGGCCAAAAAAATATGTAAAAAAAAAAAAAAAAAAAAAACTTCCGCTGTCTCACCTCGAGCTCAGAATCACTGGATTCGGGCTGACTGGCTGCTCCTGTCAGAAAGGGCAACATGGGCTGGCCCATCTTTGCCATGCGAGATATCAGCTTGGCTTTTGTGGCGTCTGGATTCTGAAATTTTGCAAAGAAAGCTTCCATCAATTCAGCCACAAAATAGTTGAATACAATTATCATATTATCGTGTTTAGAAAAGGGTTCTTACCGCCAACTGTTCACTCAGCGAGTTTGACTTTGCACGAAGAGGTGGCTCCCTGTTAAATAAATAAATAAATAAATAAATAAATAAATAAATAGATAGATAGATAGATAGATAGATAGATAGATAGATAGATAGACAAGGTTGGAGACAAATCATCTTCAGCGACAAAAAAGTTCAGGAAAATGATGTTTCTTGAGGTGTAAACTCACCCTGGTCTGCCTGGACCGGAGGCGGCCGCCTGTACTAGAGGCTCTGGGACTAGATTCTCCACACTGGGGGCTGGGGAAGGAACAGGGGAGGGAGCAGCAGAGTCTCTGGAGCTGCTACCAACAGACCCATTGTCTTTGGAAAACTTCACCTAAGACACAGCAGAATCAAAATAAGCTTCAATTCACACCTCACTTACATTAAAAGCAACTAGAAGGAAAGAGATCAGGGGCCGGATTCACAAAACATTCTTAAGAATGAATGAATGTATCACATAAAGCTTATTCTGGCAGTTGACAGATGTAGATGAAGAAATGTCCTTTCAGTCTGTGTGACATTTAGGCCTATTCCTAGATTACACTACAATGTACTCTTAGTAAATCACGGAGGCAGTAGTTGTATTTGATACTACTTAATTAGTGATCTAGCAATCTTAAGTAAAAAAATCTAAGAACTTCCTAAGTGAGAAAACGAAGAAGTTCCTAAGACATACGACAATTCTTAAGAAAAAAATGGTGAATAGCATTTAAGAACATTCTTAGGAACATCCTCATTTTTTTCCTTAAGAATTTTCTTAAGTTTTATCTTAAGAACACTTTTGTGAATCCGGCCCCAGGTATGTTAAACAAGGTCAAACACAAGAGCAGGTGGATGAAGAAAATTGTTCAGTGTGTGTTACCCGTCGAAGCTCCACTTCAAAGATAAGAGTGCTGTTAGCCGGGACACGGTTAGGGACTCCCTTTGATCCATAAGCTTGGTTTGGTGGGATGACAATGAGCCGCCGGCCTGCCTTCTTCAACCCAAGCATTCCTTCCTCCCAGCCCTGCTTATACACACACATGGTTATAATACATAGTAATAATAATGTAATAAAAGTATCCAACAATACATTATAATTGTTATAAATTCCCTTTGTGACCAGCAAATACACCCTATTAATCTGTTAATTTGATTATATTGATATTGTTGATTTAAACAGGTTAATAATTTATTCAGGCACTTTTTAGTTCAGTCTGTTTGAGTCAGGCAGTTTACAGGGCAGCTATGTTTACGTTCGGGGGTCCGTAGAATCAGCATGTGTTGAACAATGTGTGCATGTACTGACCTGCTGCTGAAAAAGTTTAAGATAAAGAAGTTAAAGTCAAAACGGTGTCCTTATTCCCTAACCGGAGTACGCTCACGGGTGAAGAGTCCCAGCACAACACTTTCCCCCTATAGTTCTTTAATAATAATAATAATAATAATAATATGATAATAATAATATGATAATGTATTTTTATTAACTCAAATATTTGTTTTCCTCCGAGAGGACTGTTGATTATGAGAGGGAGGGATGGGTTTTATGACTGTCTGTTGTTGTGTTCATTGTGTATTACTTTTTGAAAAAACTCAATAAATAAGAAAGAAATAATGAACATGATGCATCCACAGTTTAGGCTGGTCATTTACAGACTAGCTGGTTAATTTTCCAAAACAAAGCAAGGCCGATCATCATATCTACATTTTCAATGACTTGTCAAAAAGTGGCTCTTGCTTGTCCGCTGATGTGATAGCAACATGTGATATCCAAACATCTTTCTCAACATTATCCATATCACATTTATGGAAATAAAACATATTGCAATGTTTAATTTCAGCATCACCCAGTCCATTCTCTACCACCAGACGTTATATTGATGGGGAACAGTGAACTTGTTTAGTGGTAAAATACAATATTTCCTGTTTACAAGAATTATGCATCTCTCCTGAAAACGGAATTATTAGTAAAAATTAGATACCACTGGATAAAAAGATGCATTTATTTAGTTTGGGGATTAAACTAAAGCTGCCATTCTTATTTAGTACTGCATGTTTTCACTCACTTTGATCACTTTTCCAGCTCCAATTTTTAGCCGCAGCAACTTGTCCTTGTTCTGGTTGGAGTCAAACATCTGAAATTACATTTAATGTTCAATGAGCTGTGTTCCATCAAATAATAAAAATCCATATTGACTGGAAACAAATGAACAAAATGTATTAAATAACGGTGAAAGTGTGCAACCTGTCCAATGGCGTGGTTCTGCAGGAGCCAGCCTGTGTACACCACCTCCAAAGAGTCTCCATTCTCCACCGCCTGGCCCTCGCCAACACTCAGATCCTGAACCACAACAGCATCCAAGGAAACTACACTGTTCGCTTTCGCCAAGCACACCTGATGCACAGAAAGTAAAGGAGTCATCATCATATAAACAACATAATTTGTGCAATTTGACAAAAGTGTATATGTAATGTAGGTCAGAATGATACAGGGGTCGTGAAGATCATCCTGATACTTGTGTTGCCAACACAGACTGTTTGATAAGTTTCTCATTCCATGTGTCAAACAATAATCACAAACTGAGGCCCCGTTTGCACGAGGACGCTTGCGGGTAAAAACGACAAAATATTTTATCGGAAGTGCCTTTCGTTTAGACGGTGACGGCGTTTTTGGGGCTTAAAAACGCAAAAATCTGAAACCACCTTCCAAAGTGGAAAAGCTGAATCCGCTCCGCCGTAGCGTGTCCGTCTACACTGACAAGACGCAAAACTCTGCTCAGATCTGCTCACGTCACGTATGTGTTTACGTCACATGCTCCAATACAGGAAAATAAACAAACGTGGGATTATTTCTATGCATCGGACCTTCAAGCTGCTCTGGCAGCTCTAATAAAGTTACAGGAGTCTTTCCACCAAATGTACAGGATATGTAGAGATAGTATTAGTGAACAGAGAAGGATCTGGAATTACCTCTATCACATTTTGGATGCAGCAATTGGTCGGAGGTGAGCCAGATGGCTTTGGACCTGGGAGATCTAGTGGATGGTGGAGAACTTTGTGGAAGGAGTAGCTGATGAAAATACGTGGTGTGAAAACTTCCACATGCCCAAAGATGCTCTTATCGCTTAAAGTGATGTCGCCTGGCTGCATACAATCCAATTCCACGCACTTTTGCGTCACCGTATACAGCAGATTTCCTCCCGAAAACGCTCGTCTAAACGCGGAATAAAAAGTGAAGACGCAACGCCACTTTTGCGTCTTCTGTTCAGACCGTCATCATGTAAACAGAGCCTTAGTTGCAGGTCTGCTCCTGTGTCACTCACCTCTTTGCAGAAGACTGATGAAGCTTTCTCTGATTCAAAAGTCAGGGACCAGTTCTGCCTTTGCTCATCATAAAATGTGTAGTAATTGTTTGGCTGTACCTGCAGGAGAAAAACAGTATGTGGTCAGGGACAAGACGTGGAACACTTGAGTCCATGGTGAATCCTTTTTCATCAGCAATTTGCTGATATTGAAAGACTTTTGAAGCAATGGGGATGGGGATAATACATATACAACACAGAACACTTGACATTATGAGCACAGATCTCAATAAATCCCTCTCGTCTATTAAGTGTAAACTTACAGCTAGATTTATTTTGGTTGTTATCATGTATGACCAAAGAGATTGGTATCTTTTTATTTATTTATTTAAAAGCATAATATTTTAAAGATGCATACCAGTTTTATATTAGATTACATCTAAATAAGAAACCTTGGAGTCACGTAGAGCTAAGTTGTTAAACTTCTTTTCTTAGCAAGAAACTAAATTTACTATTTAATTGAAGCCATGAAGAACACCGTGTTGTAATATTCAGTTTTCCAGGGAAAAGCTCAGTGCCAAAATAAAAGGAAATGACAACAGCTTTATGGCTCTATGGTGTCCTCTGATAAGTCACTTGCCCACTGATTCCAAAGCTTTAGACAAACCTCCATCAGCAGATGGACTTTGCTCAGTTGTCACTGGTGAGGCTCAATTGTTATTGTGAGAGTGTAACTAAGCATGGAGCTTCTGCCAAGTAACAGACTTCTTTGCTCTAAGAGACACAGTTGGTTCAATTAAAGCAGGTGAGTCAAAAGATCTTTCAATTTGTCAATAATTCTGTTCAAATTACTAACTGAATCTACTAAATACATTTGCAAACTTAGTTTTTTTTAAAGGGTTTTAAATGTTATTTTTTTCTTATTTCATTAATTATTCTGTCTGATTATCATACTCTCACTGACAGTTCATTTCTACAGTTTCCATTTATGTGATGAGCAGTGTGCCACCGAACATTTCAGGAAAGAGGAACTCTGATTGCTCTGCTGTTATGTGTCATCAGAAGTCAAAGAAAGATTTTTTCCCCCCACAACAGAAACATGACATCACATCCTGTCACAGGGCAGACGACTCTTTGAATGTTAATGTCATTTGACCATGGCTTCTGAGCTCCTGCTGCTGTATTACTTTGTCACAATTTTTTTGTACATTTCAATTTGAAACATCAAATTTTCAAAAACTCATTCGAGGAAACATTGCTTGCATTTTTTAAAACACAGTACAAGCTTAGAACACATTAATAAAATAAAATAAATACAGGGGTTGACTTTCAACAAGGTGCGCGTAATAAAAGAAAACAGGATTGCATCCTAAAAGACAAGAGACCTAGACATTGTTTCATACAAATCAGTTATGGACTGGTTATGTTCCATTAATGTCTTCAGGGATGTTATATCATTTTTAATTAAATTTTTAAAACAATTTATGGTGGGTTTGCTGTTTTTACATTTATTCTTGTGTATATGATATTTTCCCATAATAAGAATTATGTTCACCATTTTGGATATCGTTTTTGGCAGACCATCCATATAAATCATCTCTTGAAATTTGTTAATCCCAATATTTAACCATCTATAAACATCATGCTGCATTACATTTCAATCCATTCAGAATAGCTTTTTACAACTTCTTAAATCTTATGAATTCATTAGAATTAAACAATATAGATGTTTACAAATATTGCAGTGACACACAAGACTCCAAAGACGAATGCAATCTCAATATAATGTCTAACATACTTTGGAGTGTGACAAATTCATTCATATTTACAAAAAATGCAATTAGTATGTATAATTATTTGACTTTTACCACTTTTGACTTTTTCCTAGTGTACTGAATATTCCTATTAAAATAACTTTACTTTAAAAGTAACTTTATGTCTCCACTCACCGTGAAAACAAAGCCCACATGAATCTTGGCAGCGGCAACTTGTTTCTGTTGGCTCAAGTACAGAAGCAGCTTGTACTGCAGAAAAGAAGAGGTGCATTATTCATAAAAATCAAAAGTCACACCAGTAATCTCAAACAAGTGACCAATTAGCAAACCTCCAACCTCTTTTGTTGTATGGTTGCCCAGTACGGCTGCTCCCAGCTTTCCCTGCTTCACATACTGTCCATTAATACTACACATGGGACAAAAGTGGCAGAACAGCTTTTCACTTGACTTGGCACAAGATGATTTGGGGAGACGTGACTTCATTAATGCACTTTGTTATCGAAAGCATTGTATAGTTACAGTTTTTACATTTTGAAAAAAAAAAAAAAGTATGAAAAATGTTTGCAGCTCACAGACTATTCACATTTAGAAAGTACATGGTAAAAAGCTGAAAGATTCCAAGAAGCACTTCAAGCTACATTCCAATGTTTTTTAAAATAATAAAAACTGGGTCCTCACTATCTGAAGGCTTGGACTGCTGTAGCAAATAACACTGCAGGAGCTCCAGGTGGTGGGGCTGGTTTCTGGGTGGCTGGTGCTGTAAATGGACAAACGTCATAATACGGTCATTCTCAACGTCACGGCTGAATCTGATGTCACTGACGTCTCTACTGTGATTATCTTACCTGAATTGGAGCTCTTTCTCGGCTGTTTCGGTGCCGTGTACTGAAAGGACTCGTTCCCCTGACTGCCTTCCTGGTCAAGTCCAAACAGGGAGGCCAACTTGGCACTGCAAGGAAAACAAGTGTAAAGAACACCTAGTTATGGTTATGGATGCCATGAAATGTATGATCTGCGATTATCTTCATGGAATAAAAATATCCTGGCCTCTGAGATAAGATATGGCTTTTGATGCAGCACCGTGCAGCGAGGCTAGCTCCTACTCATAAGGGTAGAGCTGCTCATACAAGCCTTTCATCTTCATTCCAGGTTTTATTTTACCTGCCTGCCAAAATTCAACAGTAACAACAATTTAATCAAGTGCACTCTCTTTCAATTGGTGTATAAAATGTAAGGAAGGGGTTAGAAAGACCATTACAAAAAAAAAAACCTTAACCCACGGTCCACTTACCGGCATTATTTGAACCTTTATACATCTATTCTATTCTGATTGTTTACCAAATATATTTTAAATGCAACTAACTAACTAACTAACTAACTAACTAACTAACTAAATCTCATGATCTGAGGCTGATAACCCCATGGCAATTAACAAATCCAGTTGTTTTCTTGTTTTTTTGGTTTGAGCTTTTCTGAGATGTTTTTCTATGAAAAAGAAAAAGTTGTTATTCTAACAAACAGTTGTCTGCCAAAAAATCTTGACTCAATGTTCACATCCAAACTTTTCTTCCTCAGAAGATTAAGTTTGCTTAGCATCACAGGGCTATTTTTTTGGTCAAACTACTTATTATTTATATTTTTTAAACCAGCATACATCTAAAGAACTATTTTTTTTATGGTCAACAAATCAACAAGGGTTGAAGTCTGGAAACAACTAGACCATTACTACATCATTACAACTACTACTTCAATCATAAGCATCATTCTCATTATTTGCAACATTTGGGATCAAACCAGTGAGGCTAGACCAACATTTCTGCAAATCCTCTTTGGTTTCAAAACAAGATAAGCTTTGGAAAACTGCCTGACTAACTCGTACTGACCCCTGGAACTCCTTCCACTGGTAATCACCGGTATCTCCCAAAACTGACATGTTGAAAGCCTTGAGGCCTTCATCTCCGATGGTAAGGAACTGGGGTGAGAAGGTGCAGTCAGTTTGCATGTGTGTGAGTCAAGCTCCTTCTAGTATATGTTGCAAAGCTTCAGTCCTGGGATAGCCCTGATCTCTCGTATCCTGGTGCAGTCACACCACCGTGGTAGATTCAACAGCATAGCAGACGAAGAAAGTGAGGCGTCCTGACTAAGAAGTGGACTCAGCAGAGAGGGCTGTGGCAAAATGCTTCACCTTACTCCTCTAACAGGCAGCATGTGATAGGAATTAGGCGCCATAACACTCCTCCCTCTGCAACATGTCCTACACTGGCTGATTATTCCACCAGCTCATACACATACCCATGCTGCGCTGCTATCACGCAATGGCCATACAGCGTCAGAAAGCACAACACGGTTGTCAGTCTGAAAATGCAGCGAAGCTGTAACTGAATGCCTCATAATTGAGAACCAAGATGTATAAATAGTAGTAGTAATAACAGTTAGTCTGTCTCGTAATGAAAAGGTCACAGGAACTAGTTTGTGAACATCATAACCTCCATTATAAGTGGCTTTCTTTTACAAAATGGACATAAACATAGAAAATAAAAAATGTAACAACAATATCCTTAATTCCATACAATTAACAATCTTTGAGTACTTTGAGCTAGATCCAGGGGTATGGTTTATCAAGCAATAAAAGAAAACCTCAAAAGACAAAGTTTGAAGTTATAAAATGACCTTTAGTCATTCACAGCGTAAAGTCATTGTTTGCCTAAGAGGAACTTGTGACCTTAGTCGCTTTATATGAAAGTAATTCAAATTTCAGCACAGACATGAACACACCAGGCAGTATGAGACACTTCATTTATCTATATTTTAAAAGTACTTGGCTGCGCTAACACAACAATAAAGTAAGTCGACTGTATAAATTGATAACTAATCAGAGCAGCAGTGTGGAACCACCAGAGATACGTAGGTATGAAATCAGTGCAAGTATCATATGACTTGTTATAACGCTCCGTGAACTAGGCACTGGTTAGTTTATAAAACAGTCATGGAATAAGTCAACTCTTAGCTTTCATGGAATATTTTGCTCTCTAATTTGAAGATTTTTTAAAAGTCTCATCAAATATCTATCAGTGAGCAGTAGTGGAATGTAACTAAGTACATTTACTCAAGTACTGTACTTAAGTACAATTTTAAGATACTTGTACTTTACTTGAGTATTTCCATTTTATGTAACTTTATACTTCTACTCCACTCCACTACTTTTTAGGCAAATATCGTACTTTTTACTCCACTACATTTAGCTGACAGCTTTAGTTACTTTTCAGGTCGAGATTTAATATAAAAACATGGTCAATTTAAAGTGATTAGACTTTTTTCTTGTTTTTACTAAATTAAATCTTACAACAGTATATCAAGTAATTAAATATGCCCTGCCTTTACAAAATTAAAACGCTGCTTAAATGCATCAATACAAATAATGTAATAATATATTTAGAATATATAAAAAACCGTCTGAGTGGGTCCATTCGGCATAACGAGTACTTTTACATTTAATACCTATAGTATATTTTGATGTTGATACTTTTGTACTTTTACTTCAGTAAGATTTGAATGGAGGACTTTTACTTGTAGTGGAGTATTTTCACAGTGTGGTATTAGTACTTTTACTTTAGTATGGGATCTGAATACTTTTTCCACCACTGTCAGTGAGTATTGGTGGTTACGTTAACTTAAGTTAGATAACGGGACTTTTCTCTTAAATCTGAGGTAATTCGGCACACACGTATCCAACTTAATATTAAATCCCATCCATCTGAAGTGGTCCATCGTGCTTCTTTTGCTATTTTGAATTGAGGAACAACTTAAAAATATCCGTCTAGACTTAACGGTATAAAAGTAAACGGTTATAACCTACAAACAAGGTCGCAATATACTGTCAGAATTGAAATGAGATTTGGCTCTGACATGAGCAGCTAACCGTGGCTAAATGGAAGTGAGCTATCTCAAAGCCCAGCTGCATCAGCTGGGTGGACACAAACAAACTCACCCTCCTGTGGGAGACAAGAAGTCCCCGTCTTCATCGTCTCCGCCGAACATGTTTTTAGTCTGAAGCCTTTTTTTTTGTTAAATAAAACAAATGCACAATTGGGTTAGCTGTTTTTACATGACTAGTTTGTTGAAATGTGACTTCCCCTTCCTGTTTGTGGGTGAATCAGCTGACTTTCCACCTGACCCGAATTAAATGAGCGCGAGCTACCACTGGAGAGCGCCAAAGACTACTAGACCATTAGAAATGGTTGGGACAGGTCTCACGAATATTTAGATGCACTTTAACACAAAATCCGACTGTTTTGCCCCTTGATCCATCCAAACATGAAATTGGCCAAATTTGTTTCTCTTCTACACGCAACAATAACCGAAAAATACGTTCACTGTTTCAGAAAGAAGTTGTATCAACCCCCTACATCATTGCTTATTGGAATAATTTTATTGATAACCTTAATTGGGAGAAGATTTGGAATTTGCCAGCAAAATATATAGTCAACAATAAGATCAAAGAAATTTCTTTTAAAATAATTCACAGAATCTAGGCCTACCCCACTAAAATTTTTCTTCAACGTTTTAAAAAAGATTTAGATTTGAATTGCTTTTTTTGTGAAGGACACCCTGAAAGTATTTTTCATTTATTTTGGTCTTGCCCTTTTTCGTCTAAGTTCTGGAAAGATATTTGTAACTTCCTTTTTTTTCAATTGAACCTAATTTGTCCCTTTGTTTTGAAAATATACTGTTTGGTTTCACTGACTTCCCATACACAAAAAAAAATCAATATTACATTATAAATCTAATTATACTATTGGCAAAATATCACATACATAAATCTCGATACACAAAAAAAAAAATCCCCTCTTTTCTATATTTATAAGTGAAACCAAGCAGTATATTAATTCTATTAAAGACTCTACTAATTTGAAAGCTGCTAAAACTCTGAATATTTGTAATTTTTATAATATTTTTGTATGACAACCTCTTTATGATTTATTGAAACCCCCTGGCGACGTTCTGATGTATTTTTTTGTATTACACCCCACCCAACTGCCTTAATAAAAAAAAAAAAATAATAAAAAAAAAAAAACATATATTGCTGAAGTCACAAAGGCATGTTCAAAAAAAAAAAAAAGGTCTAACGAATATGGAAACGTTTTTATTGATTTCTATAATCAATCAAGTGTCAGCTAGGATAGGTTGTTTTATTTTCGATTCAAAATACAAACACTAAAATTTAAAATACAAGGCTATTTACTTTATCCAGGTCAGAAAGGGATAGACAAATAGATGAAGATATATTTTATATGTTATTTTAATTTTATAGTTATAATAACCAAAACTGTAATCTTTTTAAATCTTAGTCACATAAATGAAATGCGCATATTTGTTTTCTCGTTGTCTTAATAAAAAAAAATCAAGTCACTCAAAACGTACGTTTGTTTGATTATCTAAATCGTGTAATGAAAGTATGAAAGCTTAACAAGGAAGTCCAGAGTCTGAAACAGGAACTGCTCCCCTTCAGAGTAAGAGTCGCAGGGTGTGCTGGCTGCTTGGTGATGTTTTGATTTCTGTTTCTGTTATTCTAAAAAAAAAAATCTAATCATGTTTTAAATATAGGATAGTCTATCCCCCTCTGACCCTGATGAAACAAAAAAGGCTTGTATTTAAATTTTAATGTTTGTATTTTAAAACAAAAATCAAATTACAACTCATTTGTTTTTCCAAAATCCAATGACCAAAAGATACCCGGACCCCCCTGCGACCCAAGTTAGGATAAGCGGATTTGACACAGATGAGTTTTTGAACAATGTCCCACATTTGTAGGAATCTGTAATCTGTGTATTTGTCCCTCATGTCACCTTGTTTGTTACGTCATTTCACCAATTAAATATATATATATATATTTTAAGAGCAATTTGGCAAGACCAAGTCACAATTTTTTTATCAAATATAAATATTTCTCAGTGAGTTTGTGTCAGGTAATACTTTTATGGCAATAGATCTCATTTCTGGCAACACACAGATCTAATACAATACTAATACTAATACTCTGTGCAAGCTGTTGTTGTATGCCTTGGACTAGTGCCCTCCTGCCCTCATCCTTTTCCATCTATCATTTAAATATTTCACCTACAAGTTGGTCCGAAACTAATTGTCGTCACCTTTTTTATTCTGATATTTTCTTGTACTTGGCACTGAGAGTCTGTTTGCACATTCAGCATTATTACAGCTTTTCAATGAATATTGGCTTCACTGTAATTTGTGTGTTAGCAGTTGAAATTCTATTCTGAACCACTGCGATTCTAACAACAGTTATATGTATCAATATTTTTTTTTTTCTATCTACGCTAGCAACATGGATGATAATGGGGATGAAAATGTAAATCTGTTGACTGGTCAGTCAACCACTTTGGTCCAGTGGATTTCAATTACATTTATTTATGTATCCATGGCGCCCAGGGGATGAATCCACATGAATTTGGCAATCCCCTGACTTATCTTTGCGTGTCACCATGAGGTTCATTAGAGTCCAAATATCCCAAACGTTCCTTCTAACTCACTTTTGCAACCTTCTAAAGGTCCCATTTAGAAGATTTTGTGCCTTTTATTGTTGGACACATGTCATATTTCATTCATAATATATGAAGTGAACAATGTATACTTGATGGCCATTAGGCATTTCAAATAATCACAAACATATTAGAGCATAAAGCTGATCATAGTAATCAGTGCATGATATACTGTACAGGGGATGGAAAAATTAACATGAGTAAACATGTTCCTCATTTTTAATCTTTTATGGCTTTAACATAAAGTTATTTTCAAAACTGTTACATATCAAAAATGCACTTAGATTTCTTTGACTTGATGCCGCTGCAGTTTGAGATTATTGCCTTTTAGTTGCTGCTGCTGTTAGGTCACTTCAATGATTTTCCATGAGGTTTGAGCAATATTTTGTTCACCCACTGCATTAAACTCTAAAATAACAGGAGCAATGTCAAGCCTGTTCAGCACTGCATGATTTTAAGTTAAGTTAAATTTGATGGTTGATTTGAAATTTGCTTCCTAATTCTTTTATCAATGTATTTTGGTTAAGTATTAATGCAACGTGTTAAATCCTTTGAGCAGTTTTTTTTTACCTTGGAAATGAAGCTGCCATGTATCCCAGAAACAGCTCTCTCGGAAGTTAAGTCATGCTGCAGTTTGTTACCTAAAACTCAGCTCCCCACTGGTCAACACTTACACACAGGACAATTAAATATAATCCATCTTCTTTACTTTTTCCAGTATTTACACATGATCATCTTACAGTAATAATACTTTAGAATTATAGCATTTTAATCAACTTTTACCTATCAAAAATATACAAAAATAAAATCACATCTGTTTCTTCCCATATCACAACTGTCATCAGTCCATTTCTTTGCATCGTGTTAGGAAGAGGCACATGATTTCCTGTTCCGCTTTGCTCGACGTGTGGCCGGAAATCGGATAAACTCAAAGTGTTTGCTTTGGTCTGTGTTGGGGAAGGGAGGTGGGCCTGTGTGTAGCCTCTTGATGAAATGGACCTCCCTCTGGTTCTCCCTCGTCCTAGAGGCTTTGATGGGCCTCCCTTTCCTGGTAAAAGCCACATACCAGCCCTCATACTTGGCATTCTGGAAGGCCGTGTAATTGTTCTCTAGTACGATCTCTGTGAAGATGCAGTCCCTGCTCCGGCCGTTGGGCTGCGTGAGAAGATAGAAAACTGTTAACACTGGGCAGACAGTCTGCACACAAATAAAGGTATCTTTTCTGATTCATTCATATACACATCACACAATAAGTTATCCCAATACACTCAGGGTTTTGGGGCTAGGACTTAATTGGTCTGGTATGGCCAATACTTTATAGTGGCTTTATGTAAGCTATCATTAGCAGACTTTTGATTGGTTTTGCAGTGTTATGGGGTAAGTTTTGAAATTGTAACACAAGCTATAAAAATGTCTATTTTTTGAGTAAAATTGTGTTTCAAGTAATAAAAAAAGATTTTCATTTCAATAAATGTCTGTTACTCAAGTTTCTATCACCCAATAAGATAACACAATCGTGACTATGGTTAACTGTGGTGACATTCAAAGGACAAATCACAGATGATGCGCAGTTAGTGACCATTTTCCATTAGCCAGCAGTGGTTAATTCACCAGAGAACATAGGCAGAGCTAACCCAAAAGAGTCGCTCTTAAATGTGCAAATTTATGCACAAACAAAGAATAGAGCGATGACTACAGAAAATTAAATATGAAAATCAAGCATGAACCAAACCTGCAATTACTGCTAATCACCATAGATGGCGTCAGCGAGAATGAAACTGAGAACTTTCAGATTGTAATTTTAAGAAGTAGTTTGACACTTTGGGAAATAAAAAATATTCATATTATTGCTGAGATGAGAAGATTGATGAAATTATCATTTCTTCCCATTAAATATAAAGTTACAGCTAGCAGTGCGTCGGTTTATTTGCCTGGCTCTATCCATCACGACATGTTATGGTGACCAACCATCCTGAAATAATCGAGACATATATGAAATACTATGGCATATAATTTTCCTGTAAACCACAATGCATCTGTGTTTTTTCAAATGTGGAGGAGGAATTTTGTTACATTTGGACAGAGCCAAGCGAAGCTAAGCTAACAACCTGCTGGTGTTAACTCTATATCTACCAGTAGAGAATGACATCTAATCCAACACTCGACAAGAAAGCAAAAATAAAAATGTTAATTTATTTAGTTCAGCAATAAAGTCTAGACCAATGTCTTTCTTTCTTTCTTTCTTTCTTTCTTTCTTTCTTTCTTTCTTTCTTTCTTTCTTTCTTTTTGCAACCAAAGCCTCTTTTGACATATAAAAAATTTAGAGCTAACAATGTCTGTCATTATATTTTATGACATCATCACCTTAAAATTTAAACCCTCTATTTTAGCGATTACATTTATTTGTAGTGGCTCACTGCCCCAACATGAACTACCAAATATTGATTTCAAAACTTTTAATTTTTTTGTACTCCTTCTTTCTCACCTTGCTCTCTTACTCAGTTTATCAGACCACATATGAGACAAGAATTAGCCAGCTAGCTGTTGGGCGATGTGAGTTTTTTCATCTACAAACAGGTATTTTAGCAGCCACAGTTTTTTATATGGGAATCCATCCAGAGTTGACTTATGACGAAACACACAGGCAGTACATGATAGTAGGGTACTTTCTCCTGGTTGCCGTCAGCCATGGCCAATACCACTGAGCGATTATCACTCTGAGGATTTCATTTTCCACCATATATATATCGTGTCCTGCGGTAACTGACAATATATGCACCTACAATGGAGTGTAGGAGCTGAAGTGTGTGTTTTAGTAGATGTGAGATCTGATAAGGGATGGCAAGGAACAGATTGTAAGACCTCATAAAAAGACCAAGCTCATATATGGACTTAGAGTTTTTCCATGTGTTGAATTTCTTCATGTTGATTTCCACTGACAATTTTGACTGGAAAGCTTTTCCTCCACTCAGTACTGATATGGTTATACACACCTACATGACTTGTGAAATTAACTTTGATTGGTTGGGAAAGAAAAAAACCTGGTAGTAGTGATTTTTACACCCTCAGAGAACATTCTATCTGTATGTTTGACGCATTTTAAAACAAATGCTACCATGTGAGATTATATTTTGTCTTGATATGCAAATATGACTTGTAGAACCTGATAATGTAATAAATTCCTGATAATGTCATAACCCCGATAATGTAATAAAAACCTGCACTTGAGTCCATTGAAAGTGTAATAAAACCTGATAATGTCATAACTTCCCGATAATGTAATAGAGTGCATTTCCCAATAATGTAATGCACTTTTTACCAATAATGTAATAAAGTATAACACCAAGCACCTTTAGATTTCTAGAAGCTGTTGAATGCATTCGTGTGTCATGGATACCTTGTTTGTGAAAAACGGATGAACGGGTCAAAAGTTAATAAACATTCAACTCTGACCTGTTGGTGGCGCTAGAGCTCTTGAGCTAGAGTTGATACACAGTATCACCACTTGAACCCAAGTAATGGGTGGTCTACTGTTAAATTATTACAATATTGGGGAATTATTACATTATCAGGACTTGCGAAATGAAGGCTAATCTGACAATGTTATAACCTCCCATTAATGTTATACTTAATTACATTATTGGTAAAAAAAAAAAAAAAAAAAAAAGTGTATTACATTATTGGAAAATGCACTTTATTACATTATCGGGAAGTTATTGCATCATCAGGTTTTATTACATTTTCAATGGACTCAAGTGCAGGTTTTTATTACATTATCGGGGTTATTACATTTTCGGGAATTTATTACATTATCAGGTTCTACATGACTTGATACAGTTCCTGCCTGCAACTATACTAGCCCAACAGTAGACTTGAGCCATAGCTCCATTGCTTGAATTTGCTTTTTACTTTATTTGGAACAGCACTGATTCTATATTTTTCCCACACAAACTACAATCAATATTAGCTTTCAAATTTATTGCATTCAAATTAAAGAAATCCATAAATGTATACTGTACCTTTCCAACAAGTTTCCCCTTCCGATTCATGCAGAGGTAACGGCCACTTTCCGCACCTCTTATTCTCACTCTACTGCCAAAGGTATCCGTCTCAACAAAAAGTCGAGCTGCCGGAAAAAGAAAGGAGAAAGTGAATGAACTGAAGGACAAAACTGTGACACCAAACAAGGCAAAAACAATGTGACATCAAAAACTTCAAAGTAATATATTGTCTTTATTATTTATTATGTCCTTATATTTTTAATAGTTACATATATAATCTCATACAAAGCAGTTCTCTTCATGAAAAGCAAATATAATTTATTGATGCTTAAATATGCTTCTATTTCTACTTTACTACAAAATGTCAGACATAAGTAATCGCCACATAATGCTTGTTATTTGTTCTTAAAACTCATAATTTACTTGTGAACTTTTTTTTCAGTGAATGATGTCTCTGTGGAACTGAAACTACACACTGACAGAATAAACTGTTGAGTCAATAAGAGCCTTGAGACACCCACTGGCCAAGGGGCCTCCTGAAATTACCTCTAACAAATGATTAAACAAATGTTATCATTGAACATTAAAGAGCTGTATTGGAAGCAGAATATACATTCTCAATGGAATTGTTCCTGCAGTCAATTATGGCAATTGGGCATTACAACAGCCTTGTGTATTAGGGCTATAGAGACAAAGGACTTGTCGTAATCAGCTGCTAATTCGCCAGACGATGGCTTTATGGATACAGCAGGGAGGCTGAATTAACATACAAGCCTGAAAACACCTCACAGAGGGAGGGACAAGCAGGCTGGAGGAGAAACTGCTGGTTGTGCCTGAGGACATCAGTCCCCAGCAGGGGCTCTGAAGCTAAACTGCTAGGGACCAGATACTGCATTTGACCAACAATTTTCACTAATTCCTCAGCAGAAAATGTTATCATAATTTTGTCAGTCATTGTTTACCGAGATCTAGTATTTGTACAAAAAACATGTGATTGCATACAACTAAAGAATAACAACCTGTCCCTCTGCAGATTTTACATACTGACAGTTTAAGAATTATTTTTAGCTGTTACCTCTCAAACATACACATCACAGAGCTAACCACCTGATTAAAGACCAATACACGACACTTTCCGTTGTTTTCAAGATATTTCTAGAGTACACTTTTTTTATGAAATGATTTTTAACCAGATTCCAAAACCATATTTTCATTTTAAAACACACACACACACACACACCCCAAAAGGCCAAAAGTTTGGAAGCAACTTTAATTTTCTGTTTACAATGGCTTTCTTAAAAACCAGTATGGATTCTTTGAATTTTTGGATGTGTTTACTGCATGATCATACTTTACCTTTATTGAATTGAACCATTTTCCTCAATTTACCTTTAGGTATACATTGATGTTACCAGACCATTGCTGAATAAATGTTAACAAAAGAAAAGAAGGGCTTAGTTTTAGGGTTGAAAAGATTTGGAAGAGTCACAACTTCAGTGCAAAAGTTAAAATAAAAAAAATAAAAATCACAGTTTGCATTTTTCACTTTAGCTCTTTGGCTTTTGAGAGTTTGGATACAAAAATCCCAATAAATCTCAAATGAAATGGCTAAATTTGAAGCAGCTGAGTAAAGAAACAAGAGTTCAAATTTATACATTAAGGAAAGAAGGATACACAAAGTCTAAGCAATAAAAACCCAAAGACCTGGTAATTATAGTAAAAAAAAGTGTTCTAATAAGTGACTCTTTAAATAATAATCACGTTTATTTTGTTGCAAAGTATAGCAATGAAAGTATGATCTTTTTGTACAAATTTGATCTTGCTTCCAAACTTTTGGCCTGTAGTATATATATATATATATATATATATATATATATATATATATATATATAGGCTATATATATATATATATATATATATATATATATATATATATATATATATATATATATATATATATATAATATCCAGTTACATGACTTTCTGAGGATTCTAGAAATACTTTTAAAACTTTTAAACAACCCTCTGGGTTTTTCTAAGGTCAAGGCTGTTAGTAGGATACATCCTTGATGTACAACTCCAAAGCAAAAATTTAAACAAAATCGGAAAATGTGCTTCAAGGTTAACAGCAGGCCTCGGGTCCACACTTACCGTACATATTTCCATCCTCAGCTGTGGCGGTGACCTTTTTGCCCTGAATCTGGACGTGTTTCCCGCTGGTGCGGCTGTAGAGCTGGTAAACCCTGACCTGTCTGCGGCTGAGCTGGTCCGTCACTGCGCCCTGCGTCCTCACATACTGGTTAAAATTAGGAGACGGGTGATTCTCCCCCTTTTTTATGCAAAGGGAAAAATGAAATACATAATTTTTTTTCTTTCTAATATGGGAATCTGGGATAAAGAAAGCCAATTATAACCACCAAAACAGGTTGGACAAATCGATTTCCCCGATAATAACTAGAGAGGTAGAGATAACCTTTCTATTCATATGACAAAAGACGAGATACTCAGAAGTGAGTGAGTCTGTTACAACTTCTGATGTTAGCTTGCACTATTCCCACTTTATCAATCATTTCTCTTGATAGTGAACAATAACGAGGAAAGTTTAGTGCCCTTACCTGAGCATTGCAACACAGCACGAAAAAATGAAATGATCTGGAGAGAGAACAATTAAAGAAAAGTTGTTATTATAAAGCAATCATTATGTGGCAATCATACAATAAGAGTCTTACAATCACGTCTTCAGTCGCCTTACATGTAAATGCAGCGCTGGTTTATTCCATACATTCTCCTCTTTATTTCATCCGACCAAGAAATGGAGCAGATAAATCCCAGGATAAGGTGGCAAATAAATCCAACAGAGCTCCCACAGTGTTGCATATGCTGTCCTGACCTGTCCATCCACACCAATAAACCACCTCGGAGTTATTTCATCTCACATTTATCAAAAACCTGATCCAGCTGACTTGGTGTTGAAGAGCCCTCCAAAAGATCCGCGCAGCGTATCAAAGGCAGATTCGTCCATTATATACAAGCTCGGGAGAGTTCACTTGACATGAGTCCGCTTGGGTTAATTCCAGGTTTTGAAAAGCCCTCTGTCTCACCGGGATCAGGCTGCTCACTGGTTAAATGTTGAAAGGCAAAGACCCTCCCTGAAATCTTTCTGTTGTGGGTGGGCACAGCAACAGGACCCCTGATGATGATTTAATAGGGAGACGCAGATGCTCAGAAAAAGATTTCTGAAAACATCTTTAAGATTAGCCGAAGACTGAGCAACAACGTTGAATTCAACATCCAAATCCTCAAGTTAATCTACAATAGAAAACGGAACTGATGCGTTCACAGTTTCAGCTCAAATTCCGTTCAAGACTCCGTCTGTCTGTCTTTAATATAGATCATTACTGTGGCATTGTATTTAAAGGTGATGGCACCTAATGGCACCTTATGGGTGTGGCAATTACGTGTTAAAGAGACCATTTCTCTACTCACACCCCCCTACCACATTTCCCTTTTATCTCATGTTAACTGGTCACACTTCCAACTCATGGAAAAGGAGGCCAAAACAAATCATATAGACAAAAGGCTTGTTTCATCTTTACATAACAGGCAGTCAACATCCCAAGATGAGCAGGATACTGTCTTTCCTCTTCCTTTCAAAACAATTAATTTACAGTGAAGAGAGAAGACCAGCAAAGAGGGGAAGACATGCAAGAGGAGCAAAGGGAACTAAAAAGAAGAGAAGAGAAGAGAAGAGAAGAGAAGAGAAGAGAAGAGAAGAGAAGAAAATATTACAAAATGGGGTAAAAAATTGTGTAATTTGCTGAGTCCAGATACACCTAGTTTGTGTTCATGAACAACAGTGTAACCTGAAGCTTCAAGTGCCTTCACATCTTACCCTTCTCACGTTCTCTTGACCCTAACACCATCATCACCCCTGTCTAGGGCAATAAAGTGATAAAATGCAGCAGTTAAGAATTTCTGTCATGTTGATCTGCTTTTGACTTGCTGACAGGAGCCAGCAAATACTGAGGCGACTTGTTGATGTCACTTCTCACTGTAAGACACAATTGGCCGTCATTAATCAGTTCTCCTCTTGTACTGTACCAAGTACAAGTGGTAGCTGGTCCACTAAAGCCAGTATAACCCCCCCAAAAATCTGTTTGTGGCAGTAGCTGACTTTGTGTGTGTTACTGCAGTTAGCATTCAAGTTTCCACAGCACTCACTTAAGGTCATGCTCCAGAGCTCCTGCCCGCTTTCCTCCTAGTGGAGCCGACTCAGAGTGGACTAACTAGCTAACCTACACTGTAAAAAAAAAAGAAGAAAAAAAGGTTGTTTTTACGGTTAAAACAACTGGCAGCTGTGGTTGCTGTAATAAATACAGTGCAACTTTTTCTTATATTACGGTAAAATGATATTTGCACTGTTGAGTTCACAATTAAGATTGCCATTTTATTCCATGTTTTACCGTAAAAAAAAAAAAAAGTTTTTCCATAGAAAGTAACGCTGTTCTGTCATATAATTGACAACAAAATACTTTATAAATGGCTATATAAATGCTGCATAAATTAAGGATTTAACAATTAAATATTACAGGATATTTTTGTTAGAGATATGGTGTTTAGTACATTTAACAGTGAGAAAAAGTATTTTTACAAAAAATAAATGCAAAATTTACAGTGATGCATGTACATATTACAGTATATTTTTGTTACAAACACGGTGCCAGTGTATTTTATAGTGGAGTGATGTTTTTTGTTTTTTTATTGTAAAAAATAATGTTTTAGCTGATATACATTCATGGTGTTTTATTGTTACTGAAACTGAATTAACCCATTTATCATTTTACGGTCTTTTACTGTCATGGTTTAACAGTTTTTAACCGTAAAATCTACAGACATTTTTTACAGTTGGATCAATTACCCATACAGCTACTGCAGATGTTTGCTGTGGCAAATTCAATGATTTGGTAGCCTAGTGGTGTTATCTATGGTCAAAGCAATCATACTGAAAATAAATCTATGGGCATGTTGTTGTAACATTTTAACATCAATCCACACATTAGCTAGCATTAGCCACCTGTCATAGAAACACTGCTCATGCTCAATTGATGCTGTATATACTAATTTAATATCAATAAATTACCTCTCAACTGGATTACTGTGCTGCAAATATGCTACAAATATTCATTTAATTAAAAAAATGCTGCATGGCTGAAAAAAATGCTTTATTACTGTTACTGAGTATTTTGTGAGATTGCATGATTTACAATTACTCTCTGACAAATCATCTTGTGTGTCCAGTATTACCCTGGAATGCTTCTTCATACTCAGGATTCTACAGTTTATATAGAGTGAATTAATGGATACATGGCAAATGAGGCAGCTATACTCACAATAAATAGAACAGTCGAAATAAATATCAATGACTTATTTTTTCTGTTATTCGTGCCCAAGGTGGGTATTAAGAGCATTGGAAGACAGCTAACTACTCACCTTGTATGTTCCCTTGAATTTAATAGCTTACCTAAGTACTTTAGTGCATTGCATTGAGCAGCATAAGTGCTAGACTTCATGCTATCACCTATAGCCCACATTACGCCTTTATTTCCTCCAAGACCGGAGGTAGCTATGAGCAGAGCTCACCAAAGCATATTCCAGTCCCAGCCGGTCAAAAAG
This sequence comes from Centropristis striata, assembly GCF_030273125.1. Lineage (NCBI taxonomy): Eukaryota > Metazoa > Chordata > Actinopteri > Perciformes > Serranidae > Centropristis > Centropristis striata. The sequence continues at coordinate 32,398,009 of NC_081523.1, forward strand.
TTAGAGGGAAAAAAGTTCAGCCGATGACAAAATAGCACAGAAAATACCAGTCCTCTCCAAAGTCACCCACTGCACCTCCCCTCTTCTCATCATGTTGAGACATTAACACAAAGTGCTGTCCACTGCACATAGTGGGTCTGCATTACCACGTCAGCTAATGTCTGTAGTATACAGAGGAGGCAAAGTCTGCCATCATGTAAAATATATCAGATGCCTTATTCAATTCAAGCAGTGAAAGCTGCATGGTTGCTTACAGATCATGGATGTATTATAGAACTGGAGCCTCCCCTCAGCCTTGCAGCCAATTTTTCCCAGTAGCCACTCACGGTTTTACACACACACATACACACACACACACACATATATATATATATATATTCTATCTATATTGGATATGGAGAGAGGTCTCACTTGAAAAATACATTTGAATGTTAACTGAGAACTCGGCTCATTCAATGAAAATAAGTGTTGTGGAGCAGTGGTGGGAAAGGCAGTTCTTTTCAGTGTATTAAAACAGTGGAATCAGTTCATTAAAAAGATGAGTATAATAGATTTGTTCACCGAATCATTCAGTGCTTTACCGGAGCTATGACTGTGTATTAGTACTCACTGAGCTGAAACAAAGCTGAGCGTTCAGTTCTGCTCACTAGTGAACTGAGAACAGCTGTTGTGAATAAGCCAATGAGCTGAGAATTTAGTTGGATAAAGCTATAGCTTGCAAACTGAGAGCTGCTATCACAATCACATATATTTTCGCAACATCATTATCAAATACAATAGCTGGCAGTACTTCCTACTTCAAGACAGGAGAAAGGGAGAGAGGGGGTGAGCTTGAGCGAAATCTTAAAGGGCTCCCTTTCACTCTACAGGTACATTCAGTGAACGTACCACAGACAGACTGGTGCTGAGGCAGAGAGCCAGTCAGGGCTCCGGTTCACTTTTCGGTTCAGTACATGAACCGAAACATTGACTGACAATGCCTACTGGGAATTGCAGTTTGCTCGAGAGGGAGAAGGTAGTGCACCTATAATACTGGTTGCGAACCGCCGGTAAAACACAAAAAGAAGAAGAAAAACAAAAAAGAAGGGCAGGCTTGAGCAACTCTGTGCTCGCGCTACTTGGCACTTATGGTCCAGAGAGAGAGAGACACTAGACAGGATGGGAGTTCATCTGAAGTTGAGAAAAGAACTAAACTTTTCAGGAAGTGATTCATTACTGTTCATTGGTTAATTTCTTGAAACAGAAATTACATTCTCAAAATAACCTCCAAACCACTTGGCAATTGTTCATAACAGAATTGAATTTCTCATTAATTCCATCAAATTGCAAATTTCTTACTACATCTTTGCAAATGATTAGATACAGGTAGCCTACAGTTAGCACACTGACTGTTGATTCTCAGTCTAATGGTTGTTCTCTCCAAAGAATGTCAGCATCATTTCATTATATTGTAAGTTATCACATGCACAATAATCTGTTCAATTGTCAAAATTAGTCAAGAACCTAATACCATGAATACCATAAAAATCTCTTTGAATTTCATTTGATAAATTGATGAATTGACAGTCAGGTGAAAATAGAACTTGACTACTGAAGGAGGAGTTTCACACATCTCAGATGACTAACCAAACAATATGTTTAGTTACCTGACAGGTGCTGTCCATGATTGTTAATGCTGCCAAACATGAGGACCAGTACAATTTCTGAACATGGAGGCACCTGGCCACACTATAAAAAATGTTTGTAGAAATAACAGTAAAACTCTGTCAAATACATCAGAAATAGAGCGTAAAATTTAAAATTATATTTCACCCTATTAGACACTTTTAATTACCGTAAATCAAAGAATAGCATAAAACTTCTACCTTTTTCTGTCATAAACTGGAAGAAACACACAGTTTTGCTGTAAAAAATATAACAGTTCCATGCAAAATGTATGGAGAAATACCATGATGTGTGAATGAATTACACAATTACCCTAAAAATAACAGGATTATTCAGTCTAAATGACAGTTTCTGCTGATATTTACATTTAAATTTAGAATAGAAAACCCACTCACTGTAATTTTTACGGTGAAGTTCTGGCAACCACAGCTGCCGGTATTTTACCGTAAATTAAACAGATTATTTTTTACAGTGCAAGTAAATGAACAAGGGCAACTGCCTGTTTGAGGAAGAGGAAGAAGAGGAGGAGGAGTAAGTGTGTGTGCTGGTAGAATGGAGGAAAGAGGACACCATGCTGTCCCTGAATAAATTCGGGCCACTCTTGTAGACCATGTTATCATCAGAGCCTGGTTCATTACTCATCCAAGGATGGTGATGGGGTTCCTACCACCTTACTCTCCTTTCCTCAATCCTATTGAGGAGTTTTTCTCCGCTTGGAGGTGGAGAGTGTCTGAGCATCAGGCTCAAAGTCAGAGGTCCCTGCTCTATGCAATGGTGATATTACAGGAGATCAGTGCAGGGGATGGTTGCGACATGCACGCTGTTACTTCCCTCGTTGCATCTCAAGGGAGATTATACGCTGTGATGTGGATGAGAATCTGTGGCCAGACAGACAGCCAGAATCTCCAGCTTTATTTACAGCACTGTAGGATACATAAAATGCTCCTTGTATATGTGTTTATATTACAGTATATTGTGCTGTATACTTTTTATTTGAACTCTGATGTATGAAAGTTACTTTATGTATGTGAATAAAAATGGTTGCAATTTCCTTGGCAGTATGAGTGCAATATTAAAAAAAACCTAGTAGAGTAACCATTGTCAATGAAGGACTGGGCTAAGACTGAGAGGTGGACATGAGGGATATTTCAATGGTCCTCTGCCATACTGACAAAACATCTAAACATTTTGACTTGCAGCGCTTACACAATTCCAAAGGGACAATGCATTTTGGGGGCACTGATTATTTATATGAGAAAGTAATGTAGTTTTGACACATGAGTGAACTGTTTAGGGAGAGATATGAGCTCTTTCAGGTGAACCATGGTGTTGTGCTGAACCATCCAGGTTATTCTGGCAAAAGAACAAAGAGTGTTGAGAACATCCGGTCTGCTTTGAGAAATGAGCTAAAGCAATTGAGAAGGATTTTTTGCCTTTTGGTGGCACTGACTATTTATTTGGGAAATTTAGTTTTCAAGCATGAATGAACAGTTTTGGGAGAGATACAAGCTTTTACAAGTGAACTGTGCTGTTACGCTAAAGTGTAAGTCTGTTTTGCCAAATGATCTTAGAGTTTTGAGAATGTAAATTCTTTTTCAAGAAATGAGCCAAACCAATGGAGAAAAACTGTAAATCCTGGATAAAGCATTTTTTAAGGAAAATCAAATCATAGGGTAGCAGTAAACTTCAAAATACTGCTTCACTACCTCACATTTCGTTCTTCATATTCATTCATTAGCCCAAATTGTTTATCTGAACATGGGTGGTGGGGGGCTGGAGCCTATCCCTGCTGACACTGGGCGAGAGGCGGGGTACATCCTGGACAGGTCGGCAGTCTATCACAGGGCTGACACATAGACAGGCAAACACTGACCGAAAGTCACTTCACAACTACAGGCAATTTAGAGTCACCAGTTAAACCTAAGCTGCAGCTGGAGGAAGCTGGAGGACCCAGAGAGAACTTGCAATCTCCAGAAGAGCTGCAAGCCATGTGGCCCTGTTTTTCATATTGTTCTTTATAAGTCTGAATAAATAATAATTCAGACTAGATAATAGATAGATTGACTAGATATAGATAATAAAGTCTTACTAATCCCTATAGGGGACAAATCTTGTCCATTTAACCCATCTAACAACACATACACAATCACATACATAAACCTGTTTCTTTATTCTTACAACTTCAGCCGACAAATGTGAAACATAGTTATAGTACTAGACAGGCCTCAGGAAACAACTTCACCATGCCTTTACCTAGAACTAATGCACTCAAAAGGTGGGTTATGTATAGAGCTGTAGCTCACTGGAACAGTCTCCCCCCACACTGGATCACAACCATTGGAGTTTTAAACTGAAACTGAGAGAAGCAATGTTTCGTCATCATTTTATGCTGCAATAGTCTTCTATGAAAATATGAATTCATGTTAAGTTGAACTCAAGTATGTTAATACATCTGCATTGAACGTCATGGTACAATTTATGCTTACCTCTTATACTCTTCTATAATCATGTAACTCTTTTTATAATCATGTCTTGTACTACTTAATATATATTCTAATCATGTTAATATACATTATAATCATGTTAGGATGAATAACTTCATGTTATTATCTGTGTAAATGCTGTAATTGTGTAATAATTGTTTGATTTAATGTGGACCCCAGGAAGAATAGTCTTCATCTCTATGAAGACTAACGGGGACCCAAAGGATACAATAAACAATAAACACAGCCATAATCTGGAGAGACCTGAGGGCACAGTTGGCTTGCATCTGATCTTGACTCATTTTTGTGATTTTTGTGCCATCTGCTCAGGGATTCAAACAGACAACCTTCAGGCAAATGATCTGCTTCTCTTACCTCTGGGGTATCGGCTCCAACATTGTGCTGTGGTCCTTTCATGTTGGAAATATGCAGGGATTTGTCACCTTGTTAACAGGATGACAACATTAGCTGGATTTATAGTTAGTACAAGTCATTTATAGTTGATCATTCACACTTTGATGACCTCTGCAACAATAAACGCATGTGTTTCATATGATCAGGCCGTAACATATTGTCCATATTATTTTCTTAAGTTCCTCAATGTTTTTTTTTACTCTCTACAAATGTAATCGATATCAGGACCATTTAAGGAAAAACTGAAGTAGCCAATCACAGTTCAGTCCCCACATGGCATCCATTGACGCCATCGCCACGACATGTAGTTACAGTTTTGAGGTGCACAACAGCTACACTGTCTACTACACAAGAAGCCTCTGAAGAAAAGAATAATCCAGCTCCTTCTAACTGATATAAAATCCATAGTTTACTAAAGTGATGAGATGTTGCTCAATCTGCTAAATGTAGAAACGTAGCCATGCAAGATTACCTCTTCAGCCTGCTATCACAGGAGCTAAAAAGGATTTTAAATAATGTGACTGTAGAGTGATTCTGTATCGCCTGTCACCAGTGTAGCATTCAATTTAATAAGGTACAATTGAAGTATGTTCACTTCAATTTTATTCATATAGCCCAAAATCACAAATTTGCCTCAAAGAGTTTAACACTTTGCCCTAGACCCCAGGCTACTAGACCCCCACATCAGATGAGGAAAAACTAATCATTGGCAATGCAAAAAGATGTTACGGTAATAAGGTAGAGAAAGAATAAAAAAGTAAATAATAAATAATAAGCTCTCTTGCTGCCAACTTTAAGAACATAAATATACGGTGAGCAGACACCTACAAATTAGTGTACAAGAGCAAAATATTATTCCTTTGCTGTTAGAAAAAATAATCAACTTTTATTTTCTAACATGCAAATATTCATAGTCCATCAGAGTAATAGCTCAAATTTGATTACATAAAAGACAAAAAGCTGACGACAATGTATATCTAATAAAATTTTGTCTGTCTTTTGGAACCCATCAGCTAATAGGTCTGACAAATCAAGACTTCTACTTCTGTGCGGCAGTCATTGTTTACAGTCCAATCAGCAACTTTAAACAACTGGATTGTCTCACAAGTAGCACGTGTATGATGGATATACCAATGCAGATACATTTTTCATAAGCCAATAAAAAGCTTAATTGTCATTAGACCATAGCCAAAGGGTTCCAACGCATTTCAGCCAGTGTGTTCCACCTCTTTGTGTGTGTGTGTGTGTGTGTCTAGGGCATATCTCGCTGACCGTTAGTGAGACTGACCTAAGATTTCGTATGTGGCTTGCGCTTGGCACGAAGGTGTGCATCCTCGATTTTAAGCTTTTTGAATCCTTTCTTCAAAATATCATTATTTACGTAGGATGTTGCAGCATTGCACTGTTTCTGATCGGACACCTTTTAGGGGAGCTCTGCCCCATTGTGTGATAGGCCTACACCTAGTCAGTAACACAACTCTTCACTCTGGATTTCCACGCCTGACTCATCTCATCTGTACCTATTTTTCTGAGTTTTAAAGTGCGCTACAAGGTTTGATTTTCCAATAATATTCAAATAGTTTCCAGCGAATATCAATGTTCAATGTGTATGTGCTGGATGGTGTGCGTACCTTATGAAAGTAAGTGTTTTATGGAGTTGCAGACGTTGTAGTGTGGCATGTAATGTGCAAATTCTGTTATTCGCGATTAGCATGCTAAGCGGAGATTTAACTTTATTCACTTCTTATGTTGCATCTGTAACTCAGAGATGACATTCATGTTGCTTAACGTAATGCCCATTATCATTTGATATGAGATACTTACATGCAATATAGTATATCAACTAATTGGGTTCATGTTAACGTAGGCCTACATTTAGTGCAGCATACTGCGTAATGTGCTATCTCATGATTAGCATGCTATTAGCACGAATATATCCATCCTACGGGCACTAGTTTCTGAGATTATAAACAGAAACCAGAACACTTCTGATACTAAAATCTTGTCCCATGTAAGTAGAGCCTATGTAAATCAAGAAATAATAACTTAATAACTGATGATCCTCTGACTCATCTAGCACCATCATCACACATTTAAATGTGTAAATATTAGGATTAATGGCAAATCAGGCTCAGCTACACTTTATGTAAGAAGGAAACATTAGCATGCTAACATGCTTAACCTCATTATGTTAGTATTGTCATTGTGCTGTTATTAGGATAATAATATTTGCATTTAGCTCAAAGCACTGCTGTGTGTACGTACGACCTCACAGGCCTGCTATGGCTGTAGACTCTTTGTCCTCTTTTTTTTAATTCAATTTTTTTTAAACTGACCCATCTTGGATGTAAATAGGGAAATTCAATGGTGTTTGTTACATGTGTTGTACAAAAAGTTTCTGTAAAAGCCTAAGAAGAATATGAAAATGCGCAAATATTTTTTTCTTTATATTGTCCATCATATTGACTGCTATTCCAAGGTATAACAGAAATGAATAGTACAGTATATAAATATTTAACTAATGATCACAATAAGTCTGTTTATGTATTATATAAGTATTACAAATAATACATTTCTCGTTAATACAGGGAGGAGAAAACTGCTTTTGACTTCAAAACATTGAAACCCATTTCCCATATAGCTCAGACCTTCTTCCGGGCTACTGTAGCTCCAGTGACAAGTGAAAGGAGAACTGGTGGTCTCCAAACAGCTCTGACTACATCGTAAACATCTCCACCATAAAAAGAGCAACTGGCCACTGTTTTTGACCCTGCAAAAATAGAGGCAAGTGTTCAGAAAGTGGGTGGTCCCCTTTATGAATGATCAAAAGAAGAGAAAACTAAAAAAAGAAGGAAAAAGACCAAAGGATTCACTTGGGTGAGCAGCCTGCTCTTCCTCAGCAGCAATGGGGCTACATGTCCTTCACACCACCCGAACCCAAAATCAGGTCAGCCTTTACCGCTCTCACTTGATTGATTCAGCAGCCTGGGAATGTTACACTCAATATGTGAACATAACAGTCATCTGTGAATGTACTTGAGAACTTTTATGTAGATGAGCACTCAATTTATAGACTGAGAGTTGAAAATGTACAACTGCTTATTACAAAGGCTGGTGACCCTTAGGTATCGCCCTGCCATTTGCAAGCTGACCATTTGAGCTTGCCAAATTTGACACAGCTGACGCAGGCAATAAATTTGAACTAGTTTCCCCACCCCCTTTATCCATAATAAGTGCTGCCCTGGAAAGCCTTTGAACAGACATACACAAACACACTCATGCACACATAGCAGCAATCCTAATGTGATAATCACAGGGAAAAGTTGTTTTATATGACAAAAGACACAGGCAATCTGTTAAATTGTAAATCTGCAGAAATGTGATAATATGTAGTGATGTTAAAACAAAACAAAAAAACATTGCAGGTTGGATTGATGTATGAATAACTAAAGATGATATGTAAGAGCCAGTGGGTGACAGACAACATTGTCAGGGTGTCCAGACTGTGCAAATCCCCAAGTCCCTGAGCGCGGGGATATCTGACAGGTGAAACCCAAGTTGCTGATCCATGATTAACACTCGCCTGTTGCAGACAGACTCTGACTGCTTCATCTACAGGCCAAGAAGCTGGAAACATGTCAGACTTCCAAACTAATAAAGTGACTTACACAACTGCCCTTCTCAGAGCCAAAGACACAGAGAGAGAGGGCGAGTTGGGTGTATGTGGGGGGGTAGCGGTAATGAAAATAGCCGGATGTCCAGCTACACTGAGGCTACAGGGACAGAGTCAGACAGGGCACAGCATCTGTGTTATTTTTAAGGAGCAAAATGTCACTGAGCAATGAACATGCTCAAGGCGCATATCTAACAGGGTTAGATGCAAGGTCACGCCAAAGCCAGATCACTTTCTGAAGACAGATGCTGTTGTAAATGGTAGTGACACACATGCTACTGCTTTGAAGTCATAACCGAAGCTCCTGAGGAATTCATTGTTAGTTTTTAATTAATGTGCACTCAAGAAAACAATTAAAAAATGTAAACTTCAGAAAAAATCCCCTCAAACATCTTTTCTGTGTCTGTGTGCGTCAACTGAAGAGCAATTAGCTGCACTCAGTCTATTTTAAGTAAGTCATCTAGCACATTGTCCAGGAAGTTGATTTGTTCTGCAAGGCAGTTCGCTATAACAGTTACTATGCAAGTTTTCAGCAGACTTGCTTGCAGACAAGTCCATTAAACTCTGCAATGGAGATGGTGTATAAAATGCTGCCGAGACAAATTGTCATAATGGACAAAAGTATGAGAATGAGAATCTGGTTGACAAATAATACACATTTTCAGGGTCTTACTTTCAAGAATATCTTTGTATCGTTAATCTCTCTTACTTAGCTTGTGTTCCAAATTAGATTCAACAAACACATTTAAATTGCACTAACTTCTCATTAGTAGCTGTTTCAGTCTGATGAAAACCACCAGTTAAAGCATTCTCATTTAATTCTCAATTTAATCATTAACATAATCAAAGCCCCTAAAATTGCCATGTAAGGCTACCTGTTGCATTATTTGTCTGGGTTTTATTCACAAAAAATATACCAAATACTAAAAAGAAGAATTTCATGCTACAGAGCTGCCTTCTTCAGGAGGAAATTAACAAAAAGAGAATAAATTTCAGCATTCGCATTAGAGGACCTGAAACTATGGGGGGAAAAAAGACAGCTGTCAATAACTAATATGAGATGATCAGAGCAGCAGGGCTGTGCTTTGAAAGAAATAGCAAAGTTTCTAAAAATCATATATCTGAAACAGTGGTCAAGGGGACACAACACATACCCTACAGTAGATATTGTGTACAATGGAGGATGAAGCTGGAGTGAGTGTGTCATCATTTTAATAATAATTCATTTTCCAACGATACAGAACTGTATAAGCTGAGTCGCAAATATGCGAAAAACAAAAAAAACACCTCAATAAATTTAAAAGCAATATGATTAATTGGTCAACTGAAAACTAGTGATTTTTGAACATAACTTGCACAGCAGGTCCGGACTACTTGTGAAGTAGATTCAAACAAATCTCGCTGATTGAGGATGTTCAAATAGCGAGGATCTTTCTACACAATGTAGGTTAAACAAATATGAAACTGTTAGCTGTTTGATTTTTCCCATTTCAGAATCATTTTGAAATCAGTTCTTTTTTCTAAGACACTAACCATGAAGCACTTCTCAGACAAATCCCCTACTAAATGCACAGAATAGATATTGCTTCTGACCCTTTCATCCAAACTGATAAGATAATAATATATGATAATTTATAGCACTAATGTAATGTTATTTGGTGCACAAATAAGCAATAAGATGTCAAAGTAACAGTATGAAAGTCAAATATTTAAATACGTTTTTAAAATTTGAATTTGTCATATTAATTGAAACCTACAAAATCCTCACAAAAGCCAAAAAAGTACCCTTGAGAATCAATCTGCAGCTAGAGAAAAAAGCATGCAAACAATTTGACCCCAGAACACTAGCTTTGGGAAACTAGCCATTTATAAGAAATTAGTTATGGATGAAAAACATGTGACCTTCTGCTCCCAGAGGACACATCAGGCCATTATATTTGACTGGTTTGGGATTTCAAGGAGCCACTGATTGCCATTTTCAAGATATATTCTGTCATCAGTTGACAGCAAGACTACAGACATATGTCGTTGATGTCACTAGGCCTTGCAGTCAAAACATGTCTCAGACCTCCAAGGAATTCTTCAGAGAAATCCTTCCCAAATAAGAAAAAAAGTATCTATACATCAGAAGCCAGGAGGAAAATTTGCTTTAGCCCTGTAGTCAGCAGCACAACAGCAATGATAATCATATGTAGAGTGAGACATCAAAGGCCACATACATTTTAAATGCTAGAATTTTTTTTTACTTATTTGCATATAATAAAACAAATCAAGTAACTATCTGTTAGCTAGAGTTTTAGTTTTAAGCCAACATTAATACTTTGGGATTGGAAGTAGCAAAAGCTGACACACAAAATGTTTTTGACTATTTTTGGAGCAATACCTTTTTTTCCCTACTAAATACTAAAAAAAAAATAATATTTGTGTCATTGTGGGAACAGCTCGCTTATGATCAAATTGCAAATATAAAATAAAAATAATTTGATCAAAATGTTTCATTAGATTGAATTGAGGTCAAGGTGTTTGCAAATTGTAATTTATACACCAAATATGTACAGAGATGTACAAAGATGGATCTTCTAGTGTGGGTAATACTGACTGTATCATGCCTCGTTTAAATCAGTGGCTAATGTCACAAAACCAGAACATGTGTTTTATTATTTTATATTTACACATTTATGTCTGCTCAAAGACTCATGATTGCTGTGATTTAATATTTTTGATAAACCCTTTGTAGTGATTGTTTTATATGATTACTGACTGCTGACTCCTCACTCATCCAACCAGTAGGGGTCACAAGTGGTGAACAACTGCGCCAGTTTCATAGCAAAGGCATTTTCCCGGTGAGTTTGACATACAGCACATTCATGGTATTTGACCACAGAATCACATATGAGTTTATTCATGTCACTTGCAAGAGCTATGCCAGTGTAAACACAGCTGCCTACTATGGCCACACTAACCACTATTGCTGTGTTGTTCCACGAATGGAACGACGCTGCAATAGTGGTTAGTGTTATTGTTCAGAAAACCAAATGTCTGGATTGATAATGTGATCAGTAGGTGCACACAGCTCAGTGAATTTCATTGCCGAAATGGATGAAAGAATGCAGACATAAATATTATATGATGCTAATTTGTAAAAATTCTGAATTCATGCTTTGTCAGGTCGTCTGCAAGACGACAAGCAAACAGTTGTCCTCTTACAATTAGGGCTGCAATATATGATTATTTTCATAATTTTTTCATCTGCAGATTATTTTCTGAATTCATTGATTAATTGTGGTTTTTTGTTCAGCCCACAGTCAAAAAAACCCCACAGATACTTTCCAATGTTAACGAAACAAAGTTTCAGCCCCAAGTACAGATGGATCAGATGGATTTGTGATTATGTCTGTGCAGAAGCACTAATACAACAGCAAAGAATAAAACACGGCCAAGAAAAATAGAATATGAATGGGTCTTGTTCCCAAAATGTAAAAGTTATGAAATATGTAGAAGTGGAGGTGCTGCATAGTTCCTGGCTGCCTTGCATTCGTCTTCCCCTGAACAGCACTCCCTCCCACCCAGCATGGCTGCCCTGCTGGTCTGGTGAGAACCAGGGCCCTTGGTAGTGAGCGCTGGGCCCCAGGCCCCAGTGTGCTGTGGGCTTTAGCAGCTGTCTGCTCCCTCCGCCCCTTCCTGCTCTGATCTCTCACACCTGATCAACAATGACTACACTTCACACAGGAATTTTCCATTTTCTATTTTCTGTCACCCCATCCCCCATCCACACACACACACACACACACACAGACACAGACATACAGACACACACACACACACACACACACACACAAAACGGCTTGACAATTGGTGCCCGACAACTTGTTGGCGACAGGGACACCCACACCAGCCAGTGACACAACAGCACGCCTGGTATTTCAGGCCCGCTTCCATGACTCAGTTGCTGTGGAGGGAATGGAGAGTAACAGGTCCTCTACTGCTAACTAAAGCCTCTAATGTTCGGTCTGATGAACAACAGTGAAAATGCAAATTAAATCATCAGTAAGGAGTCAGTATGGAGAGCGAAATGATTTTATTTTGACATCCCAACATCACTATGCTGTTTACTATGAGATATAAGTTTATTCACAGCATTTTAGTGGAACACAGTGTTGTAGTGATTAGCTCTTTTGCAGGGTCTCAGGTTAGAATCCAGTCTGCAGTTCTTCTGGTGGGTCTGAGTGGGTTCAATCCAATCCACTCCACTTTATTTGTTTAGCACATTTAAACAACAAAAATGTCTCCAAAGTGCTGTACATAGAATCATAAAAACAATTTAAAAAAATCCATACAAATATCAGCAATAAATAACCAAATAAGTGCATAAATCTAAAATGATGCTATAAATAAAACAATCAAATCAAACCCATAAACATAGTAAAATAAATGAAAGATGTAGTTAAACGTGATAAAATAAATAAAAGACACAGAGGACTACAAAACTCAGACAAAGTTAAAAAGCCAGGGAATAAAAATGGGTCTTAAGACGAGACTTAAAACACTCCACTGTGGGGGCTGTTGGGACGTGGAGGGGGAGGGCGTTCCAAAGTCTGGGGCCCACCACAGAGAAAGCCCAGTCCCCCCTGGTTTAAGTCTCGCCCTAGGGACCAGGAGCTGGAGCTGGCCCTCGGACCTCAATTTGCTGGAGTAAAGATTTTAATGAGGTCCTTGATGTACTGTGGGGCCAGTCCATTCAAAGCTTTAAAAACAAACAGTAAAATCTTAAAATCAATACGAAAATGAACAGGGAGCCAGTGCAAAGATGCGAGGATTGGGGTAATGTGTTCCCGCTTTTTGGCCCCTGTTGGCCCTGTCGTGCTACGGCATTCTCTCTGGGTCCTCTGGCACAGTCCACAGACATCCAGCTTAGGTTAAATTGGTGACTCTAAAAGGTGTGAATGTAGGTGTGAATGGTTGTACCCCACCTCTCACCCAGGATGATAAATGAATTGCATATAACTATATAATAAAATGTAGTCAGTTGACACAGTTTGCTTCAGGGACAGATTGGACATAAGATCTACTGGAAACTACAATGATTCAATTTCATGTTGACTTAAATGATCAGTATGATTATGACCTGTTAGCAGGGACTGTTATCAGCTTTTAACCTGCTCTTTCGCTAAAACCAACACTGCTAATATTAGCTTTTATAATGTGAAGAATTTAGAATAGACCAGAAACATTATCATTTTAGGTAAAGGAAAAGGCTTTTTTAATGTGTTTTGCTTCGATTAGATACGGTTGTGAATGTTTAAAAAAACATATTTATAATTTCCTGGCGATAAATACTCTTGTGGTTATACAAAACTGATGTTTGCATCTGATTTTCTAACCCAAAGTTAGTGTATTACGAGTTAGTCAAAAACTTAACAGGATATTATGTGGGACATGATCTCAGACAAACGGCTCAGAGTGAAAATCTTAATAAGCTTCACATCGTAAAATGTTCCAGTGAGTGAAGTCCAGCCTCCAAGATTCAATCAAAAAAAATCACAGTCTTACAGGTGAGGACTGATTTTAAATCTCTATTAAGTTATCACAGTGACAAATATTGGGTTTTATTGTCTTAGTGATTCCAAATAGTTAGAATTCACATCACGAAAAACGTATAAGGAATGTGCACTCACATATATATTTTGCTGTATGATGTTGCATTGTGTTGTATATTGTTCACAATATGATATGAATAATTATCTTACAAGGTTTGTTACTCACTGACTGAGTCAAGTGTTGATGAACACATTGCTGCACTCTTACAATTGAGGAGTGGATGGCAACCCTGGAGGTCACAGCCAGGTACAACCCTGGTCTCCTGGTTATACGTTGCGACATTATCTTACACATGTACAAAAAAATGAGCAGTTAATTGCATATTTGTTATTTACATTTCAAATAAAGCCCCATCTTTTTTTGAAACCAGGGTTGTACCTGGCTGTGACCTCCAGGAATGCCTTACACTCCTCAGTCTCTCCTCGCAGCTTGCCTCTACTGGCCCCTTGTTTCTTTCAAAGGCTCCTTCATGGATAATGAGGGCCCAGACTCAGTGGCCCAGCTAACTCTGATGCTGGGGACAAATGTAAAGAGCCACTCAGAAAACCATCAGTCACATGTTCCACAGACATAATGACATAAACAAACAAGGCCTGGTGTTACTTCAACAAAGGGGAGGGAAAACTGCCATCACATGGTGGTTGTAGTGATGTGGAGATCAAGACAAACAAAATTCCTTTTATTATTTTGCTTCCTGTCTGTCTGCAGTATGCAGGGTAACAGCAGAATTCAGTGCAAGGAAGAATACATGTTACACTGAGGTTCAAATCATAAAAAAAAAACTTCTGGTTGCCATGAAGGGAGCCGTGTACCAGGACCCATTTAAAGACAGCACCTGAACATTTTTTTAAAAATCACACAAGTGCATCTCTTGTTTTTGCTCACCTGTGAAGCCCCGGGATCAAGCCCAGAGCAAGTCACTTCAAGGCCGATCACAGTGGCTGCAAGCACAGAAGTGGCTTCAACACATCAGTAGTGATGGTTAGTGGGTGCGCTGCCCACCCATATCAACCCTGATTTGTCTACATTAGGCCTTAAAAGGACAGCATTAGTCCTCTCAGAAGGTTGGATGTCACTTCTTGAGTTTCCGGTGGTCAAGTGGCCCCTATCTAAAGGTGCCCTGATAACAGTGTTTGATCTTGTTTGGTTGAGTAGAGAGCAAACACTGCTGGGGGTCAAACACGTTTGCAGTAATGCCATTAGTTGGGTCACAAGTGCATGAGCTAATACAGTGATAGCAGTGGAGCTTCAAACAGGTGTTAGAACACTATTATGCAGCAAATAATTGCTTTTTAATTACACTAGAATTGAATAAAGCTGGTTTTCATGATAAACTTGTCCCCTACTAGGGAGGATTAAGTACCATATATCTGGTAAGAGACAAGAGGCAGCTTAAGGTGACATGCTGAGTCAGAAAGCCCTGTTACTGTTGGTTGGAATTTTTAAAAAAGTTAATTGACAGAAAACTATGATAAAGTGTTTATATGGTTCCATTAAATTCGACAATTGCACCTCTGTGAGTACAGTGGTACTTTTAGTGAAATCCTCATTAGCATTGCAACGTGTTTACAATGGCAATGTGAAATGCTGATTTTTTTATTTAAAATGCTGATGTAATATTGTTTACCATGTTCACCATCTTGGTGTAGTGTATTAGCCTGCTAACTTTAATTGGTGCTAAACACAAGCCTGATGAGAATGGCTGTATATCTGTTGACCTGATGATCCCATACATCCTGTGAGAAGTCACATGTCTGTACACAATTTCATGGCAATCCATCCAGCAGTGTTGAGATACTTTAGCCTGGACTAATGTGGTGGCTGACATTGCCATCCCTGCACACATGCTTATAATAATAATAATAATAATAATAATAATAATAATAATAATAATAATAATAATAATAATAATAATAGCAGCAGCAGCAGCAGCAGCAGCATTCTGGCATATTAGAGACATTTTTCCAATTTCTGATATTTTTATCACCAAACAACAGGAAGATAATTGTCAGATGACTTGATAATGAAAACAAACATTAGCTTAGAAATATTTATGTTCTTAGTGGGACCCCCTGGAAGCCTCTAGAGGATCCCTGAATATCTCAAGACCCTTAAGAGCCACCGGAGCAGTCAATTGAAATGAAACAACAGGGGTTCTTTCAAATGTTTATTCATCCAAATGTCCTGATCAAAATGTTCCTGCATGGATGCAGATGGGAGGATCAGCTCCCAGCAAGGCTCTCAGGTTCAGACAGGAGGCATCAGCAGACTAAGGGAGCAGTCAACAGCAGAGCAGAGATAAAGCTTGAGATCTGACAGAGGATATGGTTACATGTCACTCCTGAAAGCTCCCAGGATTCCTGAGAAAATGTCTGCCAGCTCTCCCTCCCTCAGGTTGACAGGCTGAACAGTAGATACGGGGATCCACAGGGTGTGTGCGTGCGAGCGTGTGTTTGTGTGCGTGTGTGTGCCCGGTATAGCTCCAGTCACACTTCAGTTCAAACAGAAGCAGCTCTCTGCTCTCAGGGCTGGCTGGATGCAAACAGGTCAGTCACAGACAGAAAGAATCAGACACCCACTTCTGACAGGACTTGTCTTTTACACCAAAGATGAAGAAGATGTCCGAGGAGAAACTCTAATACATCATGCCTGTTTGGGGTTGTTGGGAGAGAGATGTTTCAAAAAAGACAATGGCTCTGTTCTTTTATTGTGTGAATTTAGAGGTTTCACTCATAAAATTGTGTTGCAGATATTTTGTTTTATTATATTTTATAAAATATATTTTTATGAAACAGATTATCTTCGTTAAGATGACTATCATATATATATAAATATACATTTATATATATAGTACTTATTTAAATATAAATATATAAATAAATATAATAAATAATTATAAATTCATAGCATATACCTATATGCATGTCTGTTAAGGTATAAAAAGGAGGGACTTTTCCAGTTTCTTAATGATAAATAAGTGCTCAAATTCACACACGCACGCATGCATGCACACACACACACACACACACACGTATATCTTGTGTTCTTCTGGCAGAGCACCATCAGAGCAAAAGTCATGACTCTGTGTGTGTGTGTGTGTGTGTGTGTGTGTGTGTGTGTATATATATATATATATATATATATATATATATATAACAAAGTAACAAAGTGAGTGTTTCCACTCAATTACTCAAATCTGAAAAGTACAGTCATTTTAAAAAAGCCATCCATTTTAAAGTAATTGACAGTTGTTTAAGACCCCAAATAGTGGAGAAAAGGACAGTGGTGAAGTCCCCACAAAACATACACATACACACACACCCTTTTTAACACATTCCGGAAGCTGCCGATGAATGACATCCTGTGAGGTACTGTATCCATCAGGCCAACCCACCCACTGCAAATTCTGACCGCCTCAATACACAAGTGCACCTGATCCGTGAAAGGAAGGTGAAAATTAAGTGTACTTTGGGGCATTAAAAAAAGCCTGTGGCTTATCTCCCGGCTGGAACGATGCCTTCCCCTATCTGACATACAAGGAGGCAGGGAAGCTGCCCTGAATGGGAAACCACATAGCCCTTTACAAAGGCCTGTTAGAAACAATTAGTTCTGAGTGCCAGGGTTTTGATTTGACCATCTAATTGCCGGTTCAGGGTTGAGAGAGTGTGTGAGGTGGCTGGGAAGGCCGGGGAGCTGTGAGGGCCCTGGGGGATAGCCGCTGTCACACAATAGCAGCCTTTATTTCACATTCAGCTTCTACAAAGTGGGTGTGCTCAAAAGATTTAATCCCACATTCAGCCCTCACAAGAAAAGTCATTCATATTGAAAAGGTGGGTACAACACTGTTTCAGGTGCCTCCCATCTACTTCCCACACTTGCACACACGCATGCAGCAAAAAACTGGAAAAAAACAAACACTATTATAATATTTTACAGTTTTTTTCTTCTACAGATGAAGTGGGGGAACCTGATCCTTGTCAGGATCAACTCTGAATCCTTTACTGGTGCTCCTGTCAATGGGCTTGCTTTTTCACAGAGGACAAATTGATCAGGATACCATTCCTGACTGCAGTATGTGTGAGTGATGAGTGGCTGATACAAATAACAGAAGAGCATGCATGTAAAAGGATGGCACTGTGCTACAAGATTAAAGGAGCCTCATCCACAGTGGTTTGAGCCTCATGCTTTCACCTCCCAACAGAGATGGGATTTCACCCCCCCACCCCCCACCCATCCCACCTTTCCACACATACCAATCGCCCCACCCCCCCACTATTAAATATCACCTGCTTCCTGCTCCTTTAATCACCTCAATAGACATTCCTTCATGCAGTTTACAGCAGTCTATCATGCACAGGTAAAGGCTCAAATATACTTGCTTTTGGACCATGCATACTTGTATGTACTTGGACCGCGTTGTAAACATAAATGTGCACATAATTTCCAATGCAGGCAACGCGTGTCACTGGAGGATTCCTCGAGAGGGAGCATCACATAAATCTTCTTCGGAATTTGCATGGTGTAAACAAACATGGCGACACTCGAGGAGTTTGATCTAATGTTAATTCTCAGATCACGATGGCCTAAAAGGAGAAAGGCTCTCCATCGTAGATGGTACATAATAAATTAATCGATCTTCAAAACTCTCGAAACCTCCTGCCATTGTTGTAGCAGCTGCCTCACTGGTGTATTTGATGTTGTCACATCCGGTGTAATCCCCATTAAACCCTACACTGCCCCTAGTGGTTATTTGCATATTGCATCTTGTGAGCAAGCTGCATTAATATCTGAGAACGTGCACAACCACCGATCCAAACCAACGCAAGATACGCAAGGCTGGCGTCACGCGCTCCCTTCCGCGTAGTTGAAGGCAGGTATATTTGAACCTTAAAAGGGGAACACAATGTATAAATGAAATATTCCAACCTCGCCAGGAGTTGGATGGTCCGCTACTCTGCTGACAGCACCACTGATTTCCTTCCTTTTCACTTTTTATGTTGTCAAACAAAACCAGTTTGTTGTGTTGCAGCTGTTGGACGTCAGCGTTTCACTTTCTGCCTCTGAGAAATTCCTCTTCTTTTGGAATTAAAACTTACTTTAAAACATTGTTCACCTCCTTACCTCTGCAACCAAAAAGCTGTGGAAAATTGAAGTCTGTGGTCCAAATGTAAAATATTCACCGAACTTGTCTGAGTAGTAACAATAAGTACTTTTATTTGTTAGACCTCCGTCGATGCGTATTTCTGTAACATGTCTATTTCGCTCCTGTTGTTTGTGACGATGTACTTTGCTAATAAAAGTGAGTTTAAAAAAAGAAAAGGAAAAAAGGCTGTATTGCGTCCTTCTGTGTCGTAAATTCTCGGTGCGAGCCATCTGAATTGGATATATACGAGGGCGTGGTATTTAAAATACGCTTGTTTCGAGCCGCCACATTTATCAACATCCGATTATTCTCACGCTGTGATTGGAGAGATACGAACGTTTGATAAATCTCACGTGAACCTTGTCGCAAGACGCTCGTTTGATAAATGAGGGCCAGTGTGTGTGTGTCATTGAAGTCTAACAAACACATTTAATGTTTTTCCCTTCTTCATAAAAAAAATTGCAGAGGATTTTGTGTATTGAATTTTTTTTCATTTATGCATTCTTTTACTTTGTCTGCTGGGAAATCTTCTTCATCTTCCTTGCATTCTCAGGTAGCATGATAAACATAAAAAGGGGGCATACTTAGAAATACATTAATCCCTAGCTCAGCTATTTGTCAAAAACTCTACAGTGTACCTTTAATTTCATGTCTGACCAAATTGGGAAAAAACTACAAGAAAACTTCTCACACTATTATTTAGTACTTGTATGAACAAGTTGTTATCAACAAATCTTCAAAGTAACCTGACTATTATCACTGACTGAATCCGTAGCTTTTGCCAGTGGAGCTCTGCACTTAGTCACCAAGCACAGTTGTCAGCTCAGCTGTTCTTCACAGTGCATTGCTTCGTCTTTTGAAGCTTTTTATTTAAAAAAAGAGGGGAAAAAAGGCAATCACTGTCTGATAACTCATGTCATAAATGCTTTGTCCCGAACAAATATCACTACAAAACAATCCTGTTGATCCATATAAATTGGTGCTGAAGTTTTAAAATGTTTGGGAATCATTTCTTCTACTGGTCATAACTGACTGGCTCATGTTTCTTGGCCTATCTGACTTGCTGTAGTGATGTTCCCATGATCTCAGCAGTTATCATGGTGAGTACTGTGTATTATAAATAATAGAAATGATCAATAAAACTACCAAAACAAGTTCCTTACTCTTTACTCGACCTAATTGTTGATTAGCAATAAATTAATGTCACATTACCCCATAATTGTCATAAAGATAATCTCATCCCTGTTAAGCTCTGAGGTGATTTCCAGCAAGCCATATGCACCCCAAGTTGTGCTGCATTCACATTCACAGAGCAAACCCTAAATTTCCCCATCACCTCAGTCGACAGAGAAGGTCACTTCAAAGCAGGGACAGAGTCACAGGAGCAATAGAAGTCTGGGACCGACAAATGCACCCGTTGTAAAACTTAACAAGGTGTGAATGCCCTCTGAGTGCCCTGGCTCTCCAGTATGCAGGGGCAGTCTGTGGAAGTTTTTAGGGCCTGTACTACACTGCAAAAAATGTTGATTCTGCCTAGATGTTATCTTGTCAGTCAGAATTAACTACTTCTATTGGTGTAAGCCAATAATAGGGTGTGTGCTCAACTGAGACGAAGATACCAGCTACTATTCTGTCCAATTCCCATTTGGCTAAACACCATTAACAATCATTAAACCAAGCTTTTGATCAACTGATATATGCACTGATGAACCAATCAGATGAAATGCTCAATGGATGTCAGTTTATCCCATTTGATCATCAATTCACACCGTGATTAACACAATTAACAAGTGGTGTGACATCCATTGTTTTCTTACCAGAATGTTCAACACTGGAAACTGCAGTTACAAATCCTCAAGGGAAAGTTGGCTGTGACTAAAAAAAATTGTTTATCAGCTGTCGAGAGCCAATCACGTTGCTGTGTTCACCTTTTCATTTGATTTCACATCAGATAGTTCATACTAACAAGTGCAAAAATGAATGAGAAGTTGATTGCTGCCATAAAACAGCAACTCTTTATTGACTTGACTTTAAAAAATATTGACACTGGAGACTTATATATTGAGGAAACCTTCAAAATTAAATTATCTGACTCCAACACAAAATCCTCTCACCTATTTCTCCGCGCCGATCATTTGATGGGGAATGATGAGCAGGAGACGTCCGAGTTCTCAGTTTAACTTCACTCTATTACAATATGTCAAGAAATGTGCATGAGTTGGTCAGTTTGTGAAGCCTGGACCCAATTCTAAATTCCCTGAACCCATTTTATAGCCTAAGGTTTACTTTAAAATGTAGGCAGACGTCGCCTCCTTTCGATCCTCTAATTTGTCAGTTTATTCAATACGTGGACACGGTCATGTCACCAAGCAGAGATGTCATTTATCTCTCTGCTTAGCACATCCCTTGACCTGACTTGCAACAAACTTTCAAATCACAAACTCCTGCCTTGATATAAACAACCCTTAGAGATATTACACTGCAAAAAAAGAAAAGCTGGGTGAACTCAATATTTCAAGGCAACAAACTTCGATAAAATTTCAAATTGGACAATTAAACTAAATATTTTAAGTTTTGTTTTTGAGTTTGCTCAACTCTGAATTCAGATTTTTGTCAACTTAACTGTAAGTTGTACTAATTTATAATTTTACATTGTAATAACTTTTAATCCGTACTTCTGCTAACTTCTGCAATGTGCTGAATTGGCACGATTGTAACGCCGCTATGAAATGTCAGCTAATGTTGCGACCACAATTTTGAGTTAGCATTGATACGCTAATGGCTACTCTTGTAGCTGTAACAAGCAGCGACGCTAGCATCAGTTAGCCGCTAGCATCAGTTAGCCGCTAGCTTTCGCTAATGACCGAAATAAGAAATAAGAGTTAGCAGAACTATTGTCCCTTTATGTGAACCCCAACTTAAAGATATAAGTAACAACAATTCACAAACTTGTTTTTGAGCAGACAACTGGCTTTCTTTGTTGTGCTAACTTACATAATTGCCCTAAATGTCAATAATTTATATTTCCAAGTTTTACCAATTTAAATCACTGTTTAAGGCCAAAAAATACAAGTTGGCTTTTTTTGCAATGTACTGGAGACACAGATCTTGCAATATCCATATAAATATTTTTGCTGCATTTTTTTTTGGTGAAGTTCAGCTGAGGTTTTGATCTGGTTTCAAACAAGATGAAGAATTGAAAGCCATGCTCAAAGCTCTGCCAGGCTATAATGCTTATAGGAATGAACACCAAACTCTTAGATAGACAAGTTGAAATATTAATCTGATGGTGCTGAATGAAAGGTCAGAGCATCATCAGTAAATCAAAGTCCATGATTGTATTAACCAATTTGAAATGAACAGCTAGACCATGGTGGTGCACCAAAGTGACATCATAACATTGCCACCCGGTATGCAATTTGTTGTACATATAGCATTAGATTAATTTTTGTCTGAACTTGGTTCACCAATTTCCAGCTTGTAGGAGTGAATGAGACACAGACCACTGTGGTCACAAATAGCAACTATCGGAATAAATGGCCATGCTAGGACTTCACTTATCTTGGGGGCAGTTGTTGTGCAGCAGTTGTGGTGCAAAGTAGAAAAGAGTGCAGATATACAGTATAACGTCCAGATAAAAACAGAATATATATATATATATATATTTTTTTAAATATGATCAATAAAGTGCTAAAACAAAATGTACACAATGTCAGAAATGTAAACAGGTTAATGGTGAGAACCACAGATGATAAATCCATTCTTGAAATGCGAACATTAACTAATAATATGTCAAGCCACAGCTCACATGGGACCAAGAAAGGCTGTAGAATTAAACCCATAACTATATCGATCTGAGCAGGGGTCAGTTTATGGATTATGTATACAAGTTTTTCATTTGTAAGAGGCTTATTGTGTTTTTTCTTCTTTCAAAAGTTCAATTGTATTTTCTTGCTCTAAAAAAATCGAACTAGATTTAGGCTTAAATGTCAGACTGAAGTGGATTTTTTTTTACAGTGTAGCAGCTCTTAGGGGGAGGAGCAAGTGTTGGGAGAGGAAACATCAGGTGGCTGGTTGGACCACTGGGCCTGAACACTTCTGATTTATCTGTGCATTTCAGAATTATGTTGCCGACCTCTTCACCTCACTGCCATTTGTGTCACCCCCCAAGTTCTGTTCAGGCAATCACCCCCACCCTCTAAATCCTACCAACCACAGAGAAGAGCAGTGTCATCTACAGTTCGGTGCACACACATACACACTTACTATAACTACTAATAATACTTATACTAGTCACACAGAAATGTTATCTGCCTCTATTTAGATTGTGAATGCAACAAGTTATTTTCTCTTTTGTATTGTATTGTGTTGTATTAGGTTATGTAGCATATTAAAATATTATTGATTTAAATGAGAGATGTAAGAGAATGTAAATATATTGTATATATGTATATATGTATATATTGTTTTACCAAAAAGGTCATATAAACAGCTTTATTTAAAAGATGATAAAACGATTTTGGGTTACATTTTCCGTCATTTCACAGCTTCTGTCTTATATCTTAATGTGAGTGTGTGTTCTGTTCTGTTAAATAATATAATATTTCTTACATTCTATGTAGCTTATGAAGCTGCATACCACTAATTCACACTAAAGTCTTTGGGGAGATAGAAAAAACAGTCAATTGTATGTCAAATTGCAACTGCCTTTCAGAAATGAGGCATTAGCTCACCCTAGTGGATGTAAAAACTTAAGGCCACAATGTCTCAGAAATTAGATACAGAAATAGTACAGTTTTTCTCAGTGGCTTTGGTGCATTTCTCACATCACTATTAACATTTGCAACAGTTAGTTCAACCTCCACAAAATTTAGCCATGTGTGCTCATCATAGTAGCAGTTTATCATTCCTTTCAACAAATTGCAAATGCTTTTGGACATGCATCACTGGCTTTCATACAACTCTCTGCTGTTTAATAACATTATCATATCTTATGTCATGTCAGTGAAAATGAACTATACTTGTGAATGCTGAGAAAAACTGTGAAAACCACTATGTGTCATGATTCCACTGACTGATAAGTATTTTCTTCCCCTTCATGTTTCATTCTTGTGTCATCAGTTTGTTGTTCTTCACAGTTCACATACCGCCTTATTCATGGTCATAGCCTTGTCATTTTTTGAACCTTGCTCATTTTTTGTCTTGCCTTTTGTCTCTCGACTGCCTGTGTGATGGCCTTTAAAACTCTGAAACTAAGTCATTGCCAGGGGTGGAAAAAGTTTTGAGATCCCTTACTTTAGTAAAAGTACTAATACCACACTGTGAAATTACTCCACTACAAGTAAAAGTCCTGCATTCAAAACTTACAAAGTACAAAAGTGTCAGCATAAAAATGTACTTAAAGTTTCAAAAGTAGAAGTACTCATTATGCAGAATGACCCTACTCAAATTATTATATATATTCTAAATGTATTATTGAATTATTATTGTTATTGATGCATTTATATTATTTTTCTCAAGATATCACTCATTTTAACTACTAAATATACTATTATGAGGTTTCATTCATTTTTATATATTTTTAATCCATTTTTTTGTATTTTATTGTCAGGATTTTTACTTAATTTTTTAAATTCTAATACTTGAATCTAATATTAATTCCTCTCTGTTTTACTATTATTACTCTTATTGCAGCATCAATCTTATTTTTTTTTTCATTTTGAATGAATTGGATTTATTTTTTATGGTCTAAGTTTTCTGTCTTAACATCAGCATGTCAGTTATCTGCAAATATCTGCAGAATCACCCCACTCAAATTGTTATATGTCTTCTAAATATTGTATTAGTATTATTGATGCATTATGTTATTTTTTCTCAAGATAGGGCTCAAAACTGTTATGAGGTTTATTTTCTGAAAATGTCTAATCGCTTGAAATGTATCGTGTTTTTTATGTTAAATCTTAACCTGAAAAGTAACTAAAGCTGTCAGTTAAATGTAGTGGAGTAAAATGTTCAATATTTGCCTCAAAATGTGAGTAGAAGCATAACGTTACATAAAATTCAAATACTCAAGTAAAGTACAAGTACCTCAAAATTGTACTTAAGTACAGTACTTGAGTAAATACTTATCCACATAAAACCATGAATAAAACCATGAATAAAACCATTTAAAACCAGAATAAAACCAGTTCAAACCACTTAAAACGAGAATTAAGCCAGAATAAAAACAGTTCAAACCAGAATAAAACCAATTAAAACCAGAATAAAAACAGTTAAAGACCAGAAGAGAACCAGTTCAAACCACTTAAACCCAGAATAAAACCACATAAAACCAGAATAAACCACTGAAAACCAGAATAAACCCACTTAAAACCAGAATAAAACCATTTAAAACCAGAATGAAACCAGAATAAAACCATTTAAAACCAGAATAAAACGTAGGCTACTTAGTTACATTCCACCACTGGTCATTGCTATCCAATTGATTATTTATTTAATAATTAATTGTCTCAACATCTCAAACTCTGCATGCGCCAGGATGTGTGCAAGAGGAAGCGGGGGATCTTACCAAATGATACGTCACATCAAAAGCTCAGACCAAACCCACGGCGGTGAACTATTTAATGCACGCCCTTCATATCTATGGGTTTCTTTACGCAGAGCTGCCGGGAGCATCGGAACGGAACGTCTCCAGTATGGCTCTCAGGCTCGCCCACATCATCCCTGCGGCTGTGCTGCTGGTCCTGGCAGTGGTCGGGATCCTGCTGCTGGTTCTTCCGGCTAAAGAGATGGAGACACAACCAGAAAACATGGTAATGAAAATAATTAATGTATGCATCATCTCATGATTGACAGATTAAAAGACACTTTTTTTTTTCTTTGATTGTTTGTTTGTTTTTTAGCAGGTGCTTCTGATATTCTACTGTATTAGGAACTGTACGAAAATGATCATTTTTGTCTTGCATTATTGTTTTTCTTTCGCTGCTGGAAGGGCATTCTGACTTTCTGAGGAGATAAATAGCTCTTACTTGCACCATGGTCAAAAATATGTGATTTACAGTTTTTCTCAGTCACTTTGGTGCATTTCTCACATCACTATTAACATTTGCACAACAGTTAATACATTTCTCAAAACAATTAGTACAAACTGCAAAACCTTGTTGATAACCTGTAAAAGCGTGTCATTTGCTCAAAATGGATAGCTCATTCCTCAAAAGCAAGTTCTCATGTCAGTGAAAGTGTCAATGTCAAGATAAAAAGTCCTGACACCATGTTTATGAACAAGATGTGTTGTGAAGATATGTTTTCCAATGCAAAAATGTCAGATCTTGGTGTTGCTACCTGAAAATGCTCAAGACAGCACTATATACTGTTTGCACAGCCATTTGAAAACTACAGTAAAGTTACACATTACTGTATTTAGTGAGGTAACTGATGTTTCACATTTTATTGCATATGCTCTTTTCAATTCTAATTTGTTCACAGCATTGTGCAAAAGGGGAAAAAAAACGTATTTACAACAAACATAAACTCCCTTTGGGTAGAGCTGTGACAGTACAGTGTCACATTGTTGTAGAAATGGTCCACTCTATGTCCTGCTTGGTTCATATATGTTGTATTGTAGTGTTTATGGGTTTATGGGATTCATCTCTGAGTGATTGTATAGAAGTGGCTTATCATTGGTTGCAACTAATGCTTCACACACCCCTTCTCATCAGTGAAAGCTGAGGTTCACCTGAGAGAAATGTATTCAATTCCAGAAACATTTCCAGGAAAAAATAAAGATTTAATAAAATGTGTAAAATTTGCTTGACAGATTTTGACAACATTTTTGTATGTAATGACTCAAGCAATGAAATGAGGACTATTAGTTTTATATGGAATGACTATTCAGCATTCACAAGTATAGTTAATTTTGACTGACATGACATAAGCGAATGATAAGGTTATAAAACAGCAGAGAGTTGTATGAAAGCAATTGATGCATGTCCAAAAGCATTTGTAATTTGTTGTAAGGAATGAGAAACTGCTACTATGATGAGCACAAATGACTAAATGTTTTTGAACTAACTGTTGTGCAAATGTTAATAGTGATGTGAGAAATGCACCAAAGTGACTGAGAAAAACTGTAACACTGCACCAGCAGTTCTGGATCAGTATCAGGGTTTTATGATTGTACAGGTGCATCTCAATAAATTAGAATATCATAGAAAAGTTTATCAAAAGTGGAAATAACATTATATAGATCCATTACACACAGAAATAAACATTGTCCTAATTTATTTAATTTCTTCTAATTATAATGATTACGGCTTACATTTAATCAAGACCTTAAATTCAATGTGTCAAAAAAATGTAATATTCCAAAAGACCAATTTTAAAAAGTATGTTTAATATGGAAATGTTGGCCTCTGAAAAGTATGTCCATCTATATGACTCAATACTTGGTTGGGGCTATTTGACTTGAACTATTGGAAATGGACTTTTCCATCATATTCTAATTTATTGAGATGCACCTGTATACATGTGGTTGTGCACAGGAGAAGTTCCATTGAGATACTGATTTTACTATCAGGGTCTATAGTTAAATAACGTTGTTCTTTTTTAATACTGTTACTATTTTAACATGTTGTTCAAATAGTAAATCACCAAGAGCATCACCAGCCCAATCATTTCATGTAGTCCCTCAGGGATGTGTTAACGCACGGACCATATAAATGGATTCCCAATCTGTGGGTTACATCATCAATGTCCCCACCCGCTAAAAGGCTATATTAAAATATTGTGAATTTACAAGAAGTTTGTTTGTTCAGACAAAATATTCAAATATAAGCATCTGTCACTAATGCTGAACAACCTCTCAGCTTTTGTGTCATCGCAGAGAGATTTCCCTGTACATAAAATAGTCACAGCTTTGAACTTTACTTTACTTTTTACTGATTTTACTTCCTCAGCCATAAGTCTGTTTGCTAAATGTTCAAAATGAAACTTGCACCCCTCACCACATTGCCTTGCATGCAACAGATGCTAGAATGACTAGTTAAAATGTGTTTTGCAGAAGGAAATGATGCAAAGCCCAACTGACTAGACAAGACACACACACAAATGTGTGAGATAAAAGACAAGTCAAAGCAAGGCGAGGCAGATCTATTTGTATAGCACCATTCATACACAAGGTCATTCAACATGCTTTACAGAGGCATGAAAACACATGAAAAACATAACCAAAATTAAAATAGACATTGAAAGCATTAGAAGCCACATTAAAAGCAGAAATGAAACAAATTGAAAGAAGAAGAAAGTGTTTTGCATTACTTGAGAACTTGCGTTATTTGAGATTCTGAAAACTGAGATCTGAAAACATTATTGATGTAATCTTCCTTTTGTTAATATCGCAGACACTTTGAAAAAGATTTCAAAGAAATTGATCTCATGTTGCCATATGCTGCCTTTATACTTTGCCTACGAAATAATACTTGAATAGAACTTGATGCTTTGAAGTTCATGTTGTAAAGGGAGACAAAGTCAACATTGCTGAATGAGTTAAGACACCACAAAATGTAACAACATAATCCAAGTCATTTAAGCAAATCAGCCTGGCTGAATCCCCCTCCGCTTTGCCGATGCCGACCTCCTGGGTATCCCGAAAAGCGCTATATAAATCTAATGTATTATTGTTGTTCTTGTTGTTATTATTATTATTGCTTTATTTTCCATGAGGAATGTCTTTTGTGCAGTAGACAAATAGGATAAAACAGCAAAGACTAAAAATCACATGAAATGAAACATAACATATATTCCTAATTCAAATAAAATTAAACGATACCAACAATACAAAGCTAAACACTGGTCTGGCAACAGACCAGTGTTGCAACAGAGAATGTGTCTGCAAAACCAGTGAATACCTCCATAAAGGGCCACCATCGAAAAACATGTACAGATGCTGCAACATAGGCCTTAGCCACATCCTGTTCAGACCACAGTCTAGTCTAACTGAACAGGACAAGCCAACTGCTAAAACAAATACTTAGTAAATAAAATATATAAAGAAAAATACATGTTACACCAAATGGTGTAGTCAGCAAACCTATGTTATCTAAGGAGCACTGAGTATTCCATATGACATATAAGATCAATATGATACATCAACAAAGCAATATGTTCGGGTATCTAGATAGTCTACTTTCTGAGCAGCATTATTCATAATTTATATACAGTACAGGCCAAAAGTTTGGACACACCTTCTCATTCAATGTTTTTCCTTTATTTTCATGACTATTGACATTGTAAATTCATCAAAACTATTAATGAACACATGTGGAATTATGTACTTAACAAAAAAGTGTGAAATAACTGAAAACATGTCTTATATTCTAGTAAGCAAAGGGTGGCTACTTTGAGGAATCTAAAATACAAGACATGTTTTCAGTTATTTCACACATTTTTTGTTAAGTACATAATTCCATATGTGTTCATTCATAGTTTTGATGCCTTCAGTGAGAATCTACAATGTAAATAGTCATGAAAATAAAGAAAAACGCATTGAATGAGATGGGTGTGTCCAAACTTTTGGCCTGTACTGTATATATATTTAACCATATGTTTCTGACTTTTATTCTCTGTTTGTTTCAGTATGGAATTGTTCTTGATGCAGGCTCATCCCACACCTCCATGTACATCTATAGATGGCCAGCTGACAAGCAAAATGGCACTGGTATCGTTACCCAGAAGAGCGAGTGTCATGTAAAAGGTGAGCTCCTCTCACTGGATGAGAGAAAGCAGGCATAACAGACACTGCATCGCTGCTTTAAAATAAGGTTTGCCTGGAAGAGACTTTTAAGGTTGATACCAACAACAGATTGGAGGGAGTCAAGTTGAATGGTAAAGCTACAGTACTTGTGGTTAGCTTGCAGACTGTAAAGGAGGTACTTCCTGAGAAGTCTACTGTCTCCACTGTTGTAACATATTGGCATGTTGCCCCATTTTCAATTGTGAAAAAGGGGCATTTAGATAAACTGCTTCTGCAGCCTTGACTTTGTTGCAGACTGATTTGGGTCTAGGTCAGTGGTGAAAAAAGTATTCAGATTCCTTACTTATGTAAAAGTATTAATACCACACTGTGAAATTATTCCACTACAGTAAAAGTCCTGCTTTCAAAACTTACTGAAGTAAAAGTACAAAAGTATCAGCATCAAAATGTACCTAAAGTATCAAAAGTAAAAGTACTCATCATGCAGAATGAACCCATTAAGATTGTTTTAGATATTCAAAAGAAATTATTAGATTATTTGTATTGATGCATTTATGTAAGCAGTATTTTAATTTCCTCAACTCATTCTAACTACTTAATAAACCGTTATGAGGTTTAAAAATAAAAAAAAACATCTTGTCACTTTAAATTTATCATGATTTCATGTCAAAAGTAACTAAAGCTGTCAGCTAGATTCAGTAGCGTAAAAAGTACAATACTTAAATTAAAATGTAGTGAAGTAGAAGTATAAAGTTACATAAAATGGAAATACTCAAGTAAAGTACAAGTACCTCAAAATTGTACTTAAGTACTGTACTTGAGTAAATGTACTTAGTTACATTTCACCACTGGTCTAGGTGAACTGGTCACTTAGAGTGTTAAAAAATACAAGGAATTGGAGAGCCTAGTCCCCATATTTGACATATTCGTGGTTGAAAAATGAATAGATTCAACATTATCTATGTTTTCTAGAACCATACAGTTATTGTAGGGACAGGGTTTAGTTAAAGGTGTATCAGTTTCTAGATGTTTTGACGTATTTACCCTGATGTGACCTGATATGACCTGTCTTATTTTTGGTATATTCTAGCTGTGATCTAAAATTTGAATGTCTTTAACTGTTACATATTGTATGTCTGAAACACGTTTAGTGAGCTGCTGCTGTCTTGGCCATGACACTTTAGTAAATGAGATTTTTAGCCTCAGTGAAGCTTGGTTAAATAATTTTAGAATAAAATAAATACCTGACCCTTTTACCTCAGACTGACCTGGTGGTTAGGACATTCTCACTTTCACTTCTACAATGTTGTCCTACAGAAACATATCCTATTACTATATTAAGATTTTTCGGGAGCAATGTCAACATGTCATGTCTTGTGCAAGACTTTTGTTCCTCAGTGCTCTACTTCCTCACCATAACATTTGTGACATAACATTGAGTTTCCCTAGAAACTGACCAGAGACACCCATGTAACAAACACGTTAAATCTTCTATTTTTTGTTACTAGGCTAAGTTTAAACCCATTTAACAATTCTAATCCGTTAATAGGGTGTCCTCTATTGCATTTAACTTGTTTTGACCATATTTCCTGAACAAATTAAAGTCACAATTTTGATAAACAAAAAGACACATGGTTATTTGTATTTATTTATTATCGATTTATTATTATTATGCTACTTAAAAACAAATCTAAAAAATAATTTGTTGTTAAACAGAACTAATAATGTCACAATTTTGATAGATGTTGTGGAGTTGCAGAGAAAAAGGCAAATTTGTGTCTAGTTTTTTAAAATTTTAAAATACGAAATATTATAAACATAAATATTATAATCATAAATACTATAAGCGCCCAATGTAATGTTTATGTCACATCACAAATCTTTCACATTTAGGGATAGTGTTTTTGAAAACACATCAGAAATGGTGCTATATCCCCCATAACTTTCCTTCAGGGATATCGGGGTCTGGGTTCTGATGGGTTAAGACAAAGAAGTCAATTTTTTAAGAAGGTTTTTTGTAATCAGAACTACTTCTCTGTCCATCAAGGTGGAGGTATCTCTAGCTATGCCGGTAATCATGGTGGAGCAGCAAAAAGTCTGGTGGCCTGTCTGGAACAAGCTGTGAAGGATATCCCCAAATCCAGGCACCATCAAACTCCACTCTATCTGGGAGCTACTGCAGGCATGAGACTCCTGAAGTCAGTAGAAGTTCTTATTAAGACAGGAAATTGTACTATTATTTCTACCACACTTCTCATCAATTATGAACGAATGCATTAAAATGGATCTCGGAAGGATTTAATATTTTTTCATTCACCATTAAACTCTTCCCACTCTTTATTAGTCAAGTCAATGCCACAGAGTCCCAGCGGGTACTGAAGGAAGTAGAAAAGAAAATGCGGTCTTATCCTTTCAAATTTCAAGAGGCAACCATCCTGAGTGGACAGGAGGAGGGGGCATATGGCTGGGTCACAGTCAATTACTTACTGGAAAACTTTGTCAAGGTAAGGTCCTACTTCTCTGTTCAATACAAAGAAAATTGAAGAGAAAAAAAAACCCTGAAGTGTTTAATGCTTACATTAAACTCACTTTGTGGAGGAATTGAAAGTGTCTGACTTGTGCAACACATGCATCATAATGACAGGAGAAGTAACCAAGCCAGGATGTGATGACCCAGTTAGCAAAGGTGATTCGTTTCTGCTTTGCATTTCAGCTGTGTGGGTGGGTGTTGTAATGATTTGAAATAGGGCATTGGTGTCTTCTGACACATCCGTGGTTGGTCTTAGATCGTCATGTGGTCTCATAGGACCTGAGCCGGCCCAAGCCTCCATGGGGCCCTAAGCAGAATTCAATTTTGGGCCCTCTATTTCTGCCAATAATATTGATTGTTAACAACAAGTAAATAACATGAATAATAGCAATGCAATAATAATACCAATAAATTAATGATGTCCAGGGTGTCACATATGGTTTTTAATCTCAATATGTAGCACATTCAACTACAAGAGCGACCTGGGGTTGTATAAAAAAAGATATAGGCCTATATATATATCATATACATTATATTATATACATATAGGCCTACATCAGCAGCAGCACTCTGTTGACATATCTTTGATCATACAGAAATCATCACTCATACATGCAAAAAATTAAAAATTAAAAAATATTATTGGTATTATTATTGGTAATTGCTCTTGGGGGCCCCCTAGTGGCCAAGAGGCCCTAAGCAGTCCCTTAGTTCGCTTATGCCTTGGGCCGGCTCTGCATAGGACACAAATAGTGGTTCTTTTGATGCATGTCATACAGTCTGGGTTGAGCTGTTCTTAAACATGGCAGTCTGCTCAAAAATAAATAGATTGTATCACTGTAAAAAAAAAGATAAACAATAGCTACTCAATAAAATTGAGGCAACAGATTGCATGCAATATTATTAATTAAATCTAACTACGTTACAAGTTGAGTTAATAACAACTTAACAGGAAGTGCCTGTCGATTAAAAACGGACTAATTCTGTTGTGTTGGATTCATTCAAAATTCTCTTGATTTAGAACTACATACACATAAAGATTATATTCAATGTGATCAGAATAAGTAGATTCTATCTCAAACATTTTCATATTAAAGTTACTTAAACAACTGCCTCAAAATCAAGGACGCATTTATATTTAATACATTTTATCGAATATATTAAGTAAAATGAAATGACTACAGAATAATTTATGACAGTGTGAGGTGTCCTAAACTGATATCCCAAGGTCCTATTGCTCATACTTACTATATTTGTGATTGTCAAATTCCTACACTGAAAAAAAAGAGATATTTTGGCCCTGTAATTATTATTCTAAATTCTAAAAATAAATACAAATTCAGTGCTTTTACTTTAAATTACCAGGTTCTCATGTAGTGCATTACTTAGTGATTGTTTGTTATTATGTGTTGTCAGTTGTGTATGTAAATTGAATCATTCGTTCCAAGTAATATTCACTAAACCAGTTCATTGGCTTAATTAGTTGATATTTCCAAGTAAAATGTAATCGAGGGACATCAGTGAATCTGCATTTTACTTGTGAATTTTCTTTTCTTTTTTTAAAGTGGTTCTATTAAATAAATATTTCTTAGAAACAGCCTGAGTAAAGATTACAAACACTTTCTGTGTGGAAAACTTACCGTAGCTTTTTTTTGAGTAAATGTCACTCCAATTTTTTTCAGTGTACTTATGTGACATATTTCAGATAGGTGCCACATTACAGGCTGTAATGTGTATATATTCACATTTTACAAAGTCTCCCAGATTTTTTGGAATCGTGTGGTTGTAAAACACATAAATGTTTGACAGGAGGCACATCTTATTGTGACCAATACTTACCTTTGTTTACCTCTAGTGGCCGTAGTTATTATGACGGCAGCAAAGAAGCAGATCAGGTGACGTAGTACACAGATCAAGAATGTCTCCGAAGGGGGAAGGTTTGATTGGATGGATGTCATGTCATGTCCACACTGAAACCAAAAGTCCATCCATTATCCTTACCCAATTATCTAAACCAGCTTTTCTCAACCTTGGGGTCCCGACCCCAATTGGGGTCAAAAGATGATTTCTGGGGGTCGCCAAATCATTTTGGAAGTCAGCTCTGTCTTTTTTTGGTAATTTTGTGTCTTTTTTTGTCATTTTGTTAACTTGTTTTGGTCATTTTGTTTCCTTGTTTTGGTCATTTTGTGTCTTTTTTTTTGGTCATTTTGTGTCTTTTTCGGTCAATTTGTCTTTTAGTGGTCATTTTTTGTCATTTTGTGGTCAAATTGAGTCCTTTTTTGCTTAATTTTATGTAACTTTTTGGTCATTTTGTGTCCTTTTTGATAATTTTGTGTCATTTTGTGGTCAATTTGATTCTTTTTTGGGTCATTTTGTGTCTTTTCTGACAAATCCCAAAGTAGCAAGTTATTACTTTCCAAGGAGTCTCTGGCTTGAAGCTGACTGTTACACACTCAGGAGGTCAGAATGGACCTTTAAACTTATAGCAAAGGACTTAGATTAAAAGTAACAATAAAATAAAAAAATATATATAAATGCACAGAGAGATGTTTTAGTTGTTGTCTGCTTCATTATTTGTCCAAAATTTGTCGTATCAACTGAGTTTGATTGATCTGAACTGTGCTTGTGAGATTCTGTTCAGTGAGGGGGGGTCACAGACAACATGCATGTTAAATTGGGGGTCGCGACTCAAAAAGGTTGAGAACTACTGATCTAAACTACCAGCCAATCCCAGCTGATTGGGCGAGAGGCAGGGTCCACCCTGGACTGGTCGCCAGTTTATCACAAGGCAGACACATAGAGGCCGACCACCATTCATGCTCCTAATCATATGGGGGGCATTTTATGCCAGTGAACTATACTAAAACACCTTAACCGCGTCGCCTGTGCCTGCATAAAGATAAATAGATATCCAAAATGTCATGGCAATCCATTGGACTGTGTCACTCTGAACCACACTGACATTGCCATAAATTACCTTTAGTTGCATCATTAAAAATAATCCACACATAGGGGATTTAAAAAGTGTCTGTGTTTTTGGCTGGATAAATAGTACTGTAATAATTCTACTTTTCTTAAATCAGTTCTGATCTTGACGTCCTTATATGTCCTTTCAGTATGGTTTTATCGGACGTTGGCTGAATCCAGGCAGAGAGACAATTGGTGCTTTGGATTTGGGCGGAGCCTCGACACAGATCACTTTTGAGACCTCGGAAAAAGTGGAGGACAAAGATAATTTGATGGAGCTGAAGCTTTATGGACGAACCTACAGACTATACACGCAGAGTTTCCTCTGCTATGGCCAGGACCAGTTCTTGCGGAAACTGCTGGCTCACCTTATCAAGGTACTGTTAAAAAAGTGTAATGCCACACTTTTCTTGGCCATCTGAGAGATCAGAGGTCAAGATAAGTTAAAGAACACTAGACCTCATAGAAATGCAATGTCTTGCTTCAATATTGTAAAATAGTGGAACAGCTGGTTGGTCACCGTCCAAAGGTAACAAATCCACCTACCAATACCTGGGAGTCTCCACTGATTTTCTGGCAATCTCACAGTTATTACAAAACTCAACAAGTCATTGCTAATGGTCCAGATATATACAACAAATCGTTATTTACAATTGATTTTGTATGGATTTAGCAAGTAGTAATACCCTGTCAATTTGTGAGCTTTGAGCAGGTGCTGGGAGGCAGATCTCGCTACCATAGAAACAGAGCTATGCTAAGCTAATCAGATAGTTCTGGTAAATTGAGAAATGTATGTCTTTTACCAGTTTACTTGGAATTATACTTGTTTTGTTCTGCACTTTCCCTTCATGTAAATCTGAAGAATGTTTCACTTGTATCTTTTTTTTACTTTTTCAGACTGAAGGTGTGAAGTCCCAAGTGTCCCATCCCTGCTATCCACAACAGTTCAACATATCTGTCAAGTTAGGGAAGGATGTCTTTGACTCACCGTGTACTAAGAGCTACAGACCAGACCGGCTTAACCCCCAGATGTCAATATCAGTAGTGGGCACAGGCGATTACCAGCACTGCCTGGACAGCATCAAAGGGATGTTTTCCTTTGAAAACTGCTCATACTCTAAGTGCTCATTTAATGGAGTCTTCCAGCCCAACTTGAGAGGAAGCTTCATGGTAAGAAAGCCTTTTAGAAACAGCAACAGCCTAAAGCATGGGCAATATTTACAAAAAGGTGCAGAATAGTTTTTACCCCAGACCAATGTATATGACATTCTTTGGCTGTTTTTATTTCTCAGTTTTACATCAGTGTGAACATATTTGCTGATCTAAATGTTAGTTGCAATGTTTCCTATTTCTCTACAACATACCAGTAACCCAACAGGCAAAAATGGTTGCCTATGGCAGCTTGCATATACTTCAAGAAAGTGTATGGGTGTAAAGGACAGCGAAGGGAGCTTTACAGGGACATTTTTGGAGACAGCGACCTCTTTTGAGTTTGAGTTTGAATACATTTATGTAAGTCATTTTAAACAAATACAAACAGGACTGACAGGTCAAAGACTGAAGTGCCCTTGAGCAAAGCACCAAACGCCCCACATAGCTCCCGGGGCTCAGTAATGTGCTGTCCATTGCTCCTAAAGGGTGCCTTCAAATGGATGGATTAAATGCACAGGTTGAATTTCTCCATTGTGGGACTAATAAGGGAATCTTATCTTGATTGGACAATATTTTGTACCATAACCAGTATTATTGCTGTCAAATGTTTTGTTATGATGAATTATTGAAAACTAATCTTCTCTCAAAGTGTGTGACTCCAGATTGACTCAGTGCCCCATCTACTCTACAGGCCTTCTCTGCCTTCTTCTTTACTCATAGCTACCTTAAAAACCTCACCAACATGACCATCACATCCCCCAGTCAACTGAAGAAGGCAACCCGACTCGTCTGCAACATGACCATCTCTGAGGTGCTGTAAAGAACTCAGATCTTTGAACCTAGCCCCTAATAAATAAGGATTCTTAAGGAAGTTCATGTATAAATCCACCAAAAAAAGGGCTGTCATTTAAAATGTTGATGGTAAATGTGATGGTAGACAATATCAAACAGATTTGAAGAACAGCATAAAAACAGCTGTGGCTCAGTTGGTAGAGTTGGTTGGCCCCCATCCGAAGGGTTGGTGGTTCGATCCCTGGCTGTCGCAGCCTACATGTCGAAGTATCTTTGAGCAAGATACTGAGCCCCAAATTGCTCCTGATGCTGTGTGAATGAATTCCCAATGGTGGCACCATTTAGGGTAGCCTCTGCCACGAGTATGAATGTGTGTGTGAAAGGGTGAATGAGCGCAGTCTGTAGTGTAAAGCGCTTGAGCGCCAGATGAGGCAAGTTTATTTGTATAGCACATGTTAGACACTAAAGCAAATCAAAGGGCTAACCCTTGTTTTTTTCTGCTCACAGATGACTGAAAAGACAAAGCAGGATAAGAAGTACATGAAGAATGTCTGCGCCGTCGCCAATTTCGTCCAGCTTCTCTTACTGCAGGGCTACCGTTTTGATGAGCACTCCCTTCCTTCCATCTCTTTTCAGAAAAAGGTTAGGAGTAAAGGAATAAGTTCAGTTCAGTCTGTGTCAAACTACTGACACCTATTACCAGCTTGGTCTGCCGTGATTTCAGTTGGTCCCCTCTTGTGTCGTTGCAGGCAGGTGGAGCTTCTGTAGGCTGGGCTTTGGGCTACATGCTGAGTCTGAGCAGCTTGGTACCAGCAGAGAGACTTGGACTGATGAAGGCTCTGCCCCCAGGGCCGTGGGCTGGCATCCTCTTCCTGTTCATTAGCCTCCTCCTCCTTGCGGTGGGATACCTACTAATGATCTACAGAAACACAAGAACTAAAGAAGGCCTGGTGTAAAAGCAACAGTTACACCTTCCAGTTTGATTCATATTTCTCTAAGAGGATGCATGTGAGCAGGGCCGGTTCTAGCCCATTGGCTGCCCTAGGCGATATTGACATTTTGCCCCCCCCCCCCCCCCCCCCCCGAACCACATCCATTCCATGTATTCATTCTGATATACGTACACTATGATGCACGTATCATATTTTATATAATATAATATTACATTTTCATTCGAAATATGGGTTGGGGCATGTTCATTTAATTCAATGACGGTTTTATTGCCCATGCTTTTTAAAAAATGTTTCGTTAATCAATGTTGTTAAAACAAAGATGTATGCTTAAGCCCCCTTGTGGCGCCCCCTGCCACTTTGGCGCCCTAAGCAGCCGCCTTGGTGGCCTGTAGGAATAACCGGCCCTGCATGTGAGTCCCTTTTGGGGAAAAAATTGCCAACATTTATACTCTTTTGTGATACATCTGTGTGTATGTACGCAATATTAACCTACCATCTGCTTACTTGTGCAAATAAATGCCACAAAATGTTTTTTGGCGCTCATTTTTATGTATTGACTGGGGCGTGGGGTAAGACAATGGGTTCCAGAGATTGTGTTGGCAGCAAACATGAATTCAACATTTCAGAGGAATCCTGTTGTTAAATTATTAACACGTTTATAAATATCATTCATAAACACATACTCAGAAAGTCAACCACTAAAAACAAACAAACAAATAAACAAAGAAGAAGAACAACAACAACAACAACAAACATGTTTCCCACAGAGCATGGATTTTCATCAAGTCAGAGAAATAGGTTCCCATGTTTTGTAACTTGTTTTTTCAGGACTCTAAAGACGTGTTTAATCATTTTGCTTGTTGACTGGATCAACTAGTGTGTCATGGTGTTCATTTGGCAGCCATCTTGAATTGATGTTGCTCAATTTTCGACATCAATTAGAAACGCAATTTCGCATCACGATTTTCATAACTCCTGAACCAGACAACATACAAAGACAAATGAACACACTTTTTAAAAATAAATTCTGACACCAGGAATCAAATGAAAATGGAAATGACATGGTACAACTAGTCTTTATTGGTTAAAAACAGGGTTTTAGGCCATTTTAGGCTCATAATGTTTCCAGCAATAGCCAAATTAAACTATTTTATGCTCTTATATCAATTGGTAATCACTCAAAAGTCATCAAAACCCTGTCACTGATCATCGTCCATCTCAATTCATCATCAATCTTGACCTAATCAGAAATTAACCCAGTAGTTGTTTTTGCAATATATTTGCGAAGACCATCAAAGACATAATAAATGGTAAAAATGGCCCTGTTGCAACTTTTTTGAAAGGTGTTGCTGCTATTAAATTCAAATTTGGTGTTATGATAGCCACCAAGACGCCCCCTAAAGCCTTGTTTTTCACCATGAAGAGTATAAAGAGTAGTTAGTACCACATCAATTGCCTTTCCATTTGATAACAGGTGTCAAAATTATATGAAAAATTGTGTTAATTCGTCTTTGTATGTTGTCTGGTTTAGGAGTTATAACAATCTGTGTTTTTCACCACTTGCGCAGATATGATTATGAATTCTGGGAAACAAGCTAAATTATTAACTAGACACCTATTGAAAAACCTTATTGTAAAAATCACTCTGGTTCGTAGATTGGAAGTCCAAGAGCAAACACACACTGGAAATAAAGTCAGGTCAAATTATGCAGATCTGGTCTCAGAAAAACATCATTCTCGCAGTTAGAGTGAGCCATGAACTCTATAAAAGTTTACAATTTATTTGTCTTGGGCTAAGCCTTCCCCCGTACAGAAAATGGACGGATCGACACCAATTCTATTGGCCAAGTTACTAATAACGACAGCTGTTCACCATGTTTGTTCTGCACAATGTGTGAGAGTGAGTGTGTGTTGTCCTCATAGGCGAGTCTTTTTTTTTTCTTTAGTGATATGAGTTACAAAAAAAATAAACAATCCTAAAAATTAAATAGAAATAAATATTTAAAAAATATAAGAGTAATTATATTGAAAAAAATTAAGCATAATAATAATAAAATAAATAGACGCAAGATTACATGTTAGTTAAAGACATTAAACACATATGTTGGTAGTCTTCACAGCTTTTTTTTGTAGACAGGAGAGAGTTGAGATATACTGTTCAAACTCTGACTTCAACAAAAATAAATTTGTTTTTTTACAAATTTGCATTTGTGTATGTCGTATTTGGCAAAAATAAAAATTAAATTTATAAGAAAATATGCAGCATCATCCTTCTTTTTGTGATCAAAACAGCCAAATATGACATCTTTATAATGCAAAGTAAAACCAGTGGAAAAAATGTCTGTTCTTCATAGGAGTGTAGCTAAGAGTTACCAAGTCTAAACATGACAGCTGAAAAACCAAACTGTGCCCTTGAACAAAATCACCAGCAAGGTGGAAAGTCATATTTACTCTACACAGCATTATAACTATCCATAAATAGAAATATACACAGCATTATAATTATCCAAATATAATGTAGTATATTTTATGTTACTTTTAATATAAGTGTTCTGCTTTACTAAATAAGCTACAGTCTGGCCTTTTGTTCAGAACAGAACTGTAACAACTTGTTTAAACCAGAATAATGAACTGTAAAGATCTGGGAGTTGTCAGACAGTAGAGGCGTTGGAATTTGAATATAAACAAGTAGGTTGTATCCTTTTAAGGTTAAAAGTAGACTTAGCAGCGTGCTCGTTCCCACTGCGTTGTGTATGGGCTGGAACAAAGAGAAAAAAAGACACAAAATTAAAAAAAAAAAAGACACAAAATGACAGAAAAAAAAATAAATTATTTAAAAAAGATACAAAATGACCAAAGAAAGACACAAATTATTAAAAAAAAACACACACACAAAATGACCAAAAAAAGACACAAAATTACAACAAAAAAAAGACACAAAATGACAGAAAAAAAAACGTAATTATTTTAAAAAGATACAAAATGACCAAAGAAAGACACAAATTACCAAATGCCACATCCGCCATATTGGATGTGGCAGATCTGCCCGTAAACTAATAAAAGGAAACGGACTGAACTTCATAAAGCGCCTTTCTACAAAGTGCTTTAAGTTAATGCCTCTTATTCACCCATTCACACACACACACTAATATATCTGGGAAACAAATAGGCACCAAAAACAACATATGTAAGTTTAAAAGTGATGATTATAAATGTTTACTCCTTATGTTTAGGATATAAGTAAGCACCAAACCAACGTATGTACTTTTCTAATGCTCTGAGTGTTTTCAGCTACTAATGCGTGTAACACTGTTACTGGAATGATAAATATTGAAATTTAACATTTAATCTGTGTCTATAATAACCAGATCCTGAAATGTAGATGTGCATGAGGGTTTTCTGAATAAAGAGCACTAACGTTTACATTTAACTGATTTTGATTAATCGTTTTATATTCACATTGATGAACATATATACATATATATATATATACAGGGAGGGGGTACACATTGATGAACATATATACAGTATATCTACACAGGGGGCATTGATGAGAATACATATCTATACAGCTATACAATTGAGGTCTGTGTGTGTGTGAATGTGTGTGTGTGTGTGTGTGTGTGTGTGCAAGTTAAAAACCTTGGAAAAGAATACTCTTGCACAGCTTTTTCCTTGTGTTGCCACTCTGCACCTTAAGGGTGTTCAGTTTGGCAATGTGGTGCAGCCTCAGTTTGTGGAAGACAGACACAACCAATGAAATCAGCACAAAACGGTGGTTGTCAATGCCGAACTGTGTTTCTGAAATGTGCCCCCCCCCCCCCCCCCCCCCCCCCCAGAAAAAACACATCCTCAGAACCAATGTCAGCCCGGACAAACTGACAGATCAAGGCCACTTTGACAGCTTGCCCTGACATTGACTGGCGAATTAAACGCTCAGCTGACCTGACCACCTTTACAACGCCCTCAGAAGGAACCATCGGCCCTCCTTTGTTTTTTAGTGTGAGCAAGTGGTAGCTCTGATCAAATGATGCAGGTACAGCATCAGACACCAAACTACCACAGCATACATCACAGGACAGCTTTTTGAGAAGCTGGCGAACAACAAACCCTGAGATGTACACCAGTGCATTGTCCATGAGACCACCAAAGCGGGTTGGTAGGTAGGTATGGTCACACACTAAAGCAGGAACGTTGGCAAAAGGGGGATGGAAGCTCTTCACTTCCTTCTGCTGCTGGAGACATCTAAAAAGCAGACAGGGACACAGTCTCATCTTGTTTGCCTGGAACTGGCTGGCTGAGGGATTGTTATTCCAGCCCCCTAAAACGCATACAAACACCACATTTACATATACAGTTACCCAGATAATATGCATACATGGAAATAAACCACATAGCAAAAAAAATCTGAAATCCCTACCTGATGCCCTGACTGAATTAAAGAGGAGCTCCAAGTGATCCTGGCTAAAGCGGTAGGTGCTGACGTAGCGCTGACGCTGAAGCTGTTCTGGAATCATCAACATCAGGGTGTCAATGTTGATGATGAATCCCATGGCAGTTAGGTACCTTCACAAGGAAATGTTTTGTCAGTATAACCAAAATACCTTCTATAGATGTTAAAGCCACGAGAAACAATATTATAACAGAAATGGGAACGCTTGAGAACATCGACACTGTGATACATACCAATATAACACCTTTAAGGAATGAAAAACACTGAAGATAGAAGTCCAACAGAAACAAAACAGGAGAATGAAAAAACATTGAAACCAGAGAACAAAGCATCATATGAACTTATGATGCAGCATACGGAACAAGAGAACAGAATAGGACTCGGCAATATATCCATAATACACTACCGGTCAAAAGTTTTAGAACACCCCAATTTATCCAGTTTTTTATTGAAATTCAAGCAGTTCAAGTCAAATGAACATCTTGAAAGGGTACAAAGGTAAGTGGTGAACTGCCAGAGGTAAATAAAAATGGTAAGCTTAACCAAAACTGAAAAATAATGTACATTTCAGAATTATACAAGTAGGCCTTTTTCAGGGAACAAGAAATGGGTTAACAACTTAACTCTATGGAGTCTTGGGCTATTTTATCCATTTTTGAATTCTTTTCATGTATTTGTAAGTCATTTTGTGTCTTTTTTTGGTCATTTTGTGTCTTTTTTTTAGTCATTTTGTGTCTTTTGGTGTCTTTTTTTGTCATTTTGTGTCTTTTTTTGGTCATTTTGTGTCTTTTTTTAGTCCTTTAGCCCAACATAAAATGTGATTTTGAATCTTTTTTTTAACTTCTTGTAACTTGTCTTGTAAGGCACCAATAGTCATCCCTTTAATATTATCTCTATATCAATAGAGGTATTTGAAAAAAAAATGAAATTTGAATTTCTTGTCCAGTCTAGAACAGAACATCATATGAACTTGATGTCATAAACTTATGAACTCTTCATGCAAACAAAAGCTTCACTATTTCCTAAAACCTCTTGGATCGGTGAAGGGGCGTGCCATCTTTCATCACCAAGCTCATCAAGTAGTCCCTGCCTCTCACCAACAACTCTACACTCTCTTCCCAATTCAAAGAACCCAGGGGAGCTTTGAACCCTTTGGCATGGGGATTGCGGCTGTTCATTATGTCAAAGAGCCTGTCAATTATCTAAAAGCAAATGTCTGCATTAACAGAAAGCACAATAATCTTCACCATGAACAATAACATGTTCCTATGAGTCATTAGTCTTCATTTCTAAAATATAAAAATGATTCACTAGTTGATCTCCATTCTTAGGGAGAAAAGTTGTGATATACATTTTAGCAACAATCTCACAGTCCTAGTTTGTGTGTATGTTAGTACTAATTCAATAGCACAGGCAAATTAGTAAGTGCCATTGAAATCACTAGGAAGTCTTAACAAAGAAGAGAAAGTATTATACAGTAAAGATCAAAGTTTCTCCATATTTGTATTTTAATCTTACCTGAGTATACATCGAGCTGCTCTTTCAACTCTTCATTTATTAGTTGCTTCGCCCTGAGATCCTGCAGAAGACCACTCACAGTGTTCTTTGCCCTCCTCTCTCTGTCCTTCGCGTTCCTCCTCT
Source organism: Centropristis striata (assembly GCF_030273125.1). Taxonomy (NCBI): domain Eukaryota; kingdom Metazoa; phylum Chordata; class Actinopteri; order Perciformes; family Serranidae; genus Centropristis; species Centropristis striata. The sequence goes on from NC_081523.1 coordinate 32,442,223, forward strand.
CTCTTTCCAGACTCTCCACCCTAGCCAGGGCTCCCCTGAGTCTAGCCCTCAGATCCTCATGTGATGAAGGCAGAGCATAGGAGTGGTCCTAGTACAAACAAGGATGAAAATATTATAAATCATGTTATATATATATACAGTACAGGCCAAAAGTTTGGACACACCTTCTCATTCAATGCGTTTCCTTTATTTTCATGACTATTTACATTGTAGATTCATCAAAACTATTAATGAACACATGTGGAATTATGTACTTAACAAAAAAGTGTGAAATAACTGAAAACATGTCTTATATTCTAGTAAGCAAAGGGTGGTTACTTTGAGGAATCTAAAATACAAGACATGTTTTCAGTTATTTCACACTTTTTTGTTAAGTACATAATTCCATATGTGTTTATTCATAGTTTTGATGCCTTCAGTGAGAATCTACAATGTAAATAGTCGTGAAAATAAAGAAAATGCATTGAATGAGAAGGTGTGTCCAAACTTTTGGCCTGTACTGTATATATATATATATATATATATATATGTATTACATCACTCAGTCACAGTCCATCACATCTCTACTAGTACAAATTGTTGGCAACTGTCCCACATTCTTACACATTCTGAATCTTATCACTCCTTAATTGTACTGCCAACACTGTGTGTGTGTGTGTGTGTGTGTGTGTCAAGGATGCAGATTCAATACTGTTTCAATGTATGTGCATATGTGTATGTACTGTAAGTCTGCCTGAAAGAGTGACAGAGAATGGGAGGTGTTATTAGGGCATGGGGGGTGGGGGTGACAAGAGGTCTGAATATAACCAGGGTCATAATGCTCACAGCTGTTTGAGGCATAGCTAGCACTTATTACTCACAACATTGGGGAGAGGCAGGGGCTCGGCCTCTTGGACAAGGTGGGAACAGTCTGACAGGGTCTCCTGTGCCTTCTTGGAGGTCTGAGGTGTCCTGGTAACCACAGGCTAAAGCGAAGGATAAAATATAGAAATTATCTCACAGTGTAATACAAAAAAACATCACTGATTCCTTCACATTAAAAAAGGGAAAAAACATCTTCAGCATAGTGTGGTGTTGAATTATGGTATTACAGCATAGTGATACACCTACCCTGTGGAGATGAGCTGGGAAACAGAAGACTGAAGGAACAGCTCCAGCTCTGATCCGGACTGTCTGACCTGTCCTGTCAAAATCCTCCGGTCTGAAATGCTCACTGCAGAGCATGGATGACGGAGTGGCTGAAAACCCTTCCCTTCTGACAGCTGTTTCCCATTGTTTCCTCTGCTCCTTATCTTTGGGAAACCTACATAGTATGAGAAACGTTATCAAGGCAACTAACAACAATCAGAGCAGTTACTTCGGGCCAATTTAGTTAAATAAGAAAGAGTTCTTCGTTGTTTGGTTTCACCGCGGGAAATCACAGTATTATGCGCGGGACTTCCTAGTATTAGCCAAAATCAGCAAATTCTGTTCGTAAAATGACGTTATAATAGCCAGATACAATCAAAAGTATTTTTTGATTCTTACCTGTGAAAGGTAAGGCCTTGCGATCGGGTTTGTACTGTAAATCTGTTGGTACAATTCCATGCAGCACATGAATGAGGCATCTTCTCGCTGACTTTGCCACATCCAAGATGGCGGCGATGTCGACGTACGCTTCAGCACTCAATGCGGAGTCGTAGAAATGTCTATGTAGGGAACCTACTTCTCCTACTACACAGTTCCGCCAATGGTGTTTCTGACGGAGTGTTTACACAGTTGCAACACGGGAAGTTTGCGCTGAATATGAGGAGCACAATGTGTTGGTGTATTGTGTAGCGAGCATTTATATACAGTCTACAGTAGCGAGCGAAAGCCTTTCGGCTGAAACTTCACATGGTAGAATACTTAATTCATACATAAGTATAAATTGATGATTAAAGGAAAACGAGAATGTTCGCGGGGCTGCCTGAGCTGGGGATATCCAACGGAGAGGATCTGAAGGAAACTCTCACCAACTGCACAGAGCCTCTGAAAGCCATCGATCAGTTTCAGGTAACGCCACGTTATTAGGTGTTTGTTTGCTAAACTGAATTATAGAAACCATGCAATGCAAACGTTGCATTTTGAATTAAACTCCATGCATCATTAAGAGTCCTTAATGATGGTGTAGCTATACATTCTCTAACTTTTTAGGTAACGTTATACTATATTATAATCAGGGCCAGATTAACACTTTGCTGTACCCTGGGCAACAATATTCAAGGGCCCCATCATCACGACCCCAGAATCACCACAATCTGGCAAAATATAGAATCAATTACAGTAATATACAGTTAATATACTCAATACATCAATAACTAACTGTCATCAAGTGCATTTTCATGTACAGATGTGCAAACGCTCATAGAACTACAAATTTACCGCTATGTCAACCCACTCACTCACATATGATGTAATGAAAACAAAATTCATCAGCAGCAGTATAATCTGGCAAAATTGACCCACTACATAGATAATAATAATAATAATAATACATTTTACTTGGAAGGCACCTTTCTTGGCACTCAAGGACACCGTACAAAAAGATAGGGAAGGAAGTGTCCTCAATTTTCTAAAAAAAAGTAAGCAACCACTTTCAAAGCATCCAATATTTATTTAACAACACCTATTCCCAGCAGCACAAATGTATTGAATTGATAGAGCCATCACAGAGGGAGACAAGACACAAACAAATAACAATAATCTAGAATCAAGTAGCATTTTGGTCCTTAGCTCATTTTAAACAGAAATCACCCTGAAATCACCTCAAAATTCATTTTTGAGCAACGGCTCAGATGGACAGTTTAACATATAAGAGAGGGATAACCAGATATTTTGCTTGTGCCCACATTGCCCCGGGCCCTTTAGAGGTCGTGGACCTCTGGGCAATTGCGCAATTGCCCATATGGTTAATCCGGCCTTGATTATAATACTATACTACTGTACCTTCATAGCTAGCTGTCTCTGTTATGCAGCTAATGTTAACAAAAGGGCAAGTTTACGGAAAAATGTGGCTTTATAACTAAGCCTTGTGCGGACTGTTGCCTGCTAGGGCTGGGTGATATGGACCAAAAGTCATATCCCGATATATTTAGGCTGAATATCGATATATACAATATATATATATATATATATATATATATATATATATATATCCCAATGTTTTTATTTTAGAGCAAATGTTAAGTTAAAGTCAAAGCCAAATATGACATGTTTTATTGAAACTGTTTCTTTCAGTGAACATAAATACTGTATAACAATAAGAGTTCCTTTTTTTTTTTTTAAATCAAGGCTCCATAAAGTGCACATTTCAATAAAAAATATCTTAAATAAAAATAGCCTATGAAATAAAATAGGCCAATCTTTTTCTACAATAAATATATTTATATGAGAAAAAAATAACGAACATTACAAAAGAACTAAATATGACAAACCCTAGTGAGGGCAGCATTTATATATAAAGAAAGAAAAAAAATTGAACTGTATCAAATTATGCGATAATCCCACAAACGTAATACATTTTCCCTAAACGTTGCTACAAATGTAATAACTATTACGTTTGCAGGGACTTATTACGTTTGTGGGGAAGTGAAAATCTTCAACTTTCAATATCATAATAAGTTCCCACAAATGTAATAACGCAAAGAATAATGGTTGTTGTGGTTGTTGTGGTTGTTGTTGTTTGTTTGTTTGCCTATACACACACTACTAATACTGACCGTGGGTGAAAAATCTAACTGCTGGCTCTCCGCTCCGCTCCAGGCATTATTACATTTGCGGGCGTTACATGGTCTAATTCCATATCACATTTCAAAATATATAGTTATATCGATATATCGCCCAGCCCTATGCCTGCTGTACTTAATTTGCTTTGTGAAGTATTCATTTTCAAAATACCCAACCCCAACTAGTTGTACTTAAACGGGAAATGACTGAAGTGCCGCTTGAATTGGTCCTTTTCCTAAAAGAGATGCATTATGATATGTTAATGACAGAATATACAGTGGAATGCACTAATTTAATTTGATTATACAATTACAAATATTGATTTCGGAAACTACTAAAGTAGCGATGCAAGACAATGTAAAGAGATGCAACTCCTAAACGTGTTTATTATTTTTTATACATATTTTTAAAGAACCGTTTCTATTTAGACTGTTAAGCAACGATAATAATAGTAATAATAACTCTCACACACAGCTATACTTATTTTATTTTTGCCCTCTGTCTTTGATTTAGTCTTCTATTCTTTGCTTTTTTATGAATATGGTAATATAATACCACCTGAAGGCATATAACCAACGGGAAACAGAATACTTGTTTTCTTTGTACAAGCTTCTGATAGGAAATAACACATTTGTAGTAAGCTAACATTTCCCATAAAATACATGTTCTTAGTATTATTCTAATTGTATTATTGGATTATTATACTGTGTAGTGTTTGATCTCATAATTGTCTTATTTTTCAGATGACTTGTTACACATTCTACAAGCTAAAATTTAGTATAGATAATAAGGTAATATTAGTTATAATATTTATGCAGTTTCATAGTTCTTTGAGATACTATGGTTTCATATCATCACTGTTGCGTATATCTGGTCCCTTTATATGAAGATTTATTGAAGATATTTCCCTAGTGCGTCACATGTCTAAAGTTGTGTTTTGCCAGATATCTGTCAATGCAAATATGCAAAAAAGCAAACATTCATTCAGCTAGCTCTGAATCTCCCAGCTCCAGCTGGAATTAATCCTTGACAAGTCTTTAATGTGTCACATGACTGCAGATGGAAAATGGCATCCTGCTGCCAACCCTCCAGTCGGCTCTTCCCTTCCTCGACCTCCATGGGACGCCTCGGCTGGAGTTCCACCAGTCGGTCTTTGACGAGCTTCGAGATAAGCTGATGGAGCGGGTCGCCACCATTGCAGAGGGCAAGGAGGAGGACCGGTGCGTCATTGGTTGGGTCGGACTTTAAGTAAAGTTTTCAAGGAACTAGCTTGGGTTGCTATTGTGATTTGTTTGCTTTCAATCTACTTGCAGATATGGGAAGCTTGAAGAGCTGCTGGAGAAGAGCTTTCCCCTTGTGAAAATGCCGTCCATTCAGCCAGTGGTAATGCAGGTGCTAAAGCATCTACCCAAGGCAAGTGTTTGTAGCGCAAGGACCTTATTGAAATCATTATGTTTATTGATATTACTTGTATTTGACTTGCACTTGAACAGTCTTTTAGTACAACCGCTGTAGTTGCGACCGGTCAACCAAAAGGTAGCACCACTCTAAATCTAATTTTCTGAGACACTGAGTTTTGGGTTTTCATTATCTCTAAGCCAGAATCATCAAAATTACAAGAAAAACAGGCTTGAAATATTTCACTCTATGCATAATGAACCTATATAATATATGAGTTTCACTTTCTGAAATGACTGACAAAAAATATTGAACTTTTTCATGATTTTCAAATTTTTTGAGATGTACCTGTATGCCAGATTTAATTTGGGGTCAAGGGAATTGTTGAATCAAAATCTACAGATTGGCTTAGCAAAAAGCTAAAGAGCACCCTTTTCTCTTTATGACATGCGCCCTGCAGGTGCCAGAGAAGAAACTGAAGATGGTTATGGCTGACAAGGAGTTGTACAAGGTGTGTGCTGTGGAGGTGAAAAGGCAGATCTGGCAGGACAACCAGGCTCTGTTTGGGGATGAAGTCTCACCCCTCCTAAAGCAGTACATTGTTGAGAAGGAAGCAGCTCTGTTCAGCAGCGACCTCTCCATCCTGCACAATTTCTTCAGCCCTTCCCCCAAAACACGACGCCAAGGCGAGGTGAGTCACAGTCATCAGATAAGATGTCTAAGGGCGTTTTCACACCTGAAAGTCCGAACCAAGATCCGTGTTCTGTTACATTGTGTACATTTGGTCCTGTTGGTTTTGGGTTCACACTGCAAAAGGAATAACGGACTTTACAATTCTACTGGACACGTCATCTCCCTGTGTACTTCCACGGCTCATTTTGTTTTGGTTATGCTGCGTTGTTAGGCCGCCCGGCATCTGACCTCAGTGTTACTTCCTTAATTGGTCTTATGTTACCTTGCCGCTGATTAGTGATTGTGCTCACCTGCTGAGGCATGCAGCAGCACGGCCGCTGTCACACACTGCACCTCCAGGCAGATCGCCGCAACAAAAACTTTTGCTGGTCTTTTGCTACCAGCAGCACCAGCTTAATGAGCAATACGTGAGAGTGCTTGGTATTCGCAAGATGAGCTTCCTGTACCGTAATCCGAGAGCAGAAGAAGAAAAAAACTTCCTGTCATTGATACGAAGGTCCGAACTATAAAAAAAGTTGTTTTCACACTGCAAAAGGTTCGGACCTTGGTTCCTTTGGTCCGGACCGTGGTCCGCGGGACCTTTTACACCTGGAATTTAGGTTCGGATCAAACTGAAAAGTCCTAAAGTCCGGACCAAACGAGATAGGTGTGAAAGCGCCCTAATAGTCCCTAACTACAGTCTTTGTGACATGAATTCCTCGTTGGTGGTGGTGTTGTAAACTTTTCTGTGGTTGTAGGTGGTCTTAAAGCTGACACAGATGATTGGAAAGAATGTGAAGCTCTACGACATGGTGCTGCAGTTTTTACGAACGCTCTTCCTCCGAACGCGCAATGTTCACTACTGCACACTGAGAGCAGAGCTACTGATGTCTCTCCATGACCTGGACATCAGTGAGATCTGCTCTGTAGACCCCTGCCATAAGGTAAGGACATAAACAGTGATGACGAATCAGTGAAGTAACACTGTCATGCTACTGAAGAGCCCCAAACCCTGTATTTTCCTTATGTTTATGTTACATTTTTTCCCTTTTGTTTAGTTTAGTTTAGTTTATTATTAAGATCCCCATTAGCCACAGCAAAGCCACAGCTATTCTTCCTGGGGTCCAACAGTATCAAATATACAGTTGAAAACACAAAACATAATAAAAATAAAAAACAAAACAAAACAAAAATTATTCACATATTAATCCATATTGCACAAATTTCTACATATATGTATACATCATTACAAAATCTACTAACACATAATACATATGTTGTATATACACATTCGTTCTATAGCATATACATTATAATAACACATATAATATATCTATAGAAATATACTACATACATATAAATATACCATGTTTTCTTTTTTGATAAATACTGTTTTATTAATATTTTGAATTGCTTTATGTTAGTGTTGAGTTTGATATTTTTAGGCAGTGAATTCCATTCTTTCATACCTCTATACAGAAACGTGCGCTTGATGGCGTTAGATCTTGCTTGTCTGGTGATATATTTATGACTCTCTGCACTTTTGTGTCCCTGTGCTGTGACAGTTCACTTGGTGTTTAGACGCCTGCATCCGTGAGAAGTTTGTGGATGGCAAGCGAGCCAGAGAACTGCAAGGTTTTCTGGATGGAGTGAAGAAAGGACAAGAGCAAGTCCTGGGGTAACAGATACAGCCACAGTTTAAGTTGAACAGAGCTGTTTATCTCTGATGAGTGGATGAATTCATCTTTGGAGTTTCTGTGTGTTCCAGGGACCTCTCAATGATCCTGTGTGACCCATTTGCTTGCAATACCCTGGTCCTGAGTATTATGAGGAACCTGCAAGAGTTGCTGAGTCAGGACGCTTTACCCAGGGTGAGCATACTGTGCACGAGAACACAGGCAGCATCATGCACAGTTACGCTCATTGTGTCATGTTATTCCACTTCACAGCTGGTCGAAACTTGATAAACAGGTTAGCCAGCAAGAAGACTAAAGATTTCTGAGGCTTTGCTAAAAATTTTATAAGGAATTAAATGGACACAACATGTGTTTTACCTCAAGGATACACACGATGTGTTTTTGTGAGTAAATGAATGTCAACAGAAATTACCTCATTTACAAGAAAACCATAGGGCCTAAAAATATCGTCTATGAATTAGGATGAATTGATCAGTATCACTATAAAGGCAATGTTTTAATGGAAGCAATGCAGTGAATAATCAAGACTATTTTTGGTTGTTTAATCAGGCAAAACTAGTGTTTTTTGTAGAAACTATTGCTTTCTTAGCTTTACTGTGCTGTGTGTTTTAGTCATTAGGACTCTCTGATCAACAGTCAAAAAGCATCTGAAACAGAAATATGAAGCTGGAACCAACAACTGTTAACCAGTTACCAAAATTGTTTGCATAAATCTTTTGGTTTTCTTTTCTACTTTCCATTAAAGCAGCAATATTGTAGTCTTTACAGTCTGGGTGAGCCCTCAGACATTTTTAAAGCAATTGTTGACTTTCTATTTACACATTGCCATCTCTATTGTTTACATGGTATGTGCTAGGTGTAAAAGACTGTTATATAATGCTGTAGCCATTTCAATATGCGTGTTACTGGAATTTTTTTTAAATGACATTATTCAACAAGGCAAAAAGTTTTTCCATCTCAGTTCAATGTGTTTTTTTCCATTGAGTTCCCTCACCCACATCCCATTGTGTCAACAGAAGGTCATGTTGTTGTGTCTGTGCTTGTGAACAGGACAGTCCAGACCTCATGCTGCTGCTGAGGATGCTGTCCCTGGGTCAAGGGGCGTGGGACATGATCGACAGCCAGGTTTTTAAAGAGCCTCGTTTGGTGCGTATATAGTACTCACCTCAAGTGTATCAGTTCATAAAATCACTGCAAAAAAAACAACAATCTGTCTGTAAATTGCCCTCTTGTTTTTCAACCTATTCTGATCAGAATTGATAGAAAGGCATGCACTAAAAACCGATAGAAATACATTGACTGCAGGTTGTTGATGTTCATTTCTCCTCCTGTGTGCCTTCTTCCAGGATCTGGAGGTGGTAACCCGCTTCCTGCCTGCTATGATGTCAGTGGTTGTTGATGATCACACATTCACTGTAGAACAGAAGCTTCCCAGTGAGGAGAAGAGTTCATTGTCATACCCCACCACCCTGCCAGACGCCTTCAACAGGTAAAGGGGGCTGAGAAGAATAAGTTGGCAAGTTAACAACAGACTTAACCATGATGTCCTACTCACTAGTCATTCACTCGTTTCTCATCAGGATAGATTCCCACAGTGTCAACAGGAAAGACTTTTAATAGATTCAGAAACAATAGTGTAATGATAAAAAGTGGTGTCCACTGAGTCCTGGTAAAAAAAGGTGGCTTTTTATGCCTCTGCGCCACCTTGACAAAGGGCATTATGTTTTCAGGTTGTCCATCCTCTGTCCAATTCTTGTAAATACTATATCCCAGGAATGCCTGGAAGAATTTGCTTCAGATTTGGCACAAACACCCCCATGAAAATGATGTGAATAGTCGCATTCTAAGGGGTTAGTTTTTATCAGTTTTCAGTTTCCCCATCAGGCTTAATGGAATGGGAAGAACCCTTTACCCTTGGTTTATGTTTGGCTCTGACAGAAAGATATTCTCTCGTAATGTATTAAGTACATTTTTCTTAGTTTCTTGAAAGATTAGACCTCTGTTTAACACTTGACTGTGAGACAGCCAAGAGCTAGTGAGATTTGCAGCTTACAAAAACCTCTGGAATTAATAGGACCACAAACCTTTGCACAATTTGCAATGCACCTTCAATCAAGGATGTTTTTTTTTCTCTCAATTGCCTGACATGAATTATGAAAAATGCCTCTGTGAGAAATATTGTGATTGTTCCAGTCCTTGTTCCTTCCCCTCAGATACTTGCAGGAGAACAGAGTGGCCTGTGAAATGGGTCTCTACTATGTCCTCCACATTGCCAAATTGAGAAACAAAAATGCCTTACAGAGGTTACTACCGGCACTGGGTGAGCATTGCTCTTTTTCTCAATTTTGTGTTAACTATCTAAAATCACAGCCTTTAAAGGACAACCCAAAATGCAAGAACCTCTTTTTTTTCAAAGCTGCATTTATTTTATTGAAGAAATCGTTCTGGTTAGTTGTTAGTTTCTTGGTACAATGTTTTTTCTCAACATTTCTGTAACAATTAGCAGCATTCTCTCTGTCCGGAAGTACTCATTTTGTAGTGGATCTCGTGGTTCATTCAATTCAAGATAGCCAACTTTTTATTGTGCGTTTTATGGTATGGGCCCAAGTGGTTTTTTTGTACATCTCGACATGTAACATCTGCCTACCAAATTTTGTCTCCCTAACTGCAATCTACTGCAGGGGCTAAGTTAAAAACTATTGATGTATGGCTATGTTCAGGCTTGGATTCTGATCACACATGACACATTTGCGTCAGATTTGACAATGTATGCTCAAGTTAGAGCAACTTCCTGTATAAGGGGAGTACTCGAAATTCACCGCGATGCCACACAGAAAGACTTTAAAAAGTAAAAACTTTGGAGACAACTTTTAAACCAATTTGAAGTCCATCAGGTTAAAAATGTAGGAGCAGTTCATCACAGTACGGAGCCTGGAAAATGACCCTCGCTCACTGAACAGAATCTCACAAGCACAGTTCAGATCACCCAAAAAAGAAACAAAATGACCAAATAAGACACAAATTGACCACAAAATGATCAAAAAGGACACAAAATGATCAAAAAAGACACAAAATGACCAAAAAAGACACAAAATGACCAGAAAACACACAAAATGACTAAAATAAGACACAAAATGACCAAAAAAAGAAACAAGATGACCAAAAAAGACACAAATTGACCACAAAATGACCAAAAAAAAGACATTAAGACTAAAACACATTAACACATGAACACTTTAACACAGTGGAGACAGAGCTGACTTCCAAAATGATTTATCGACCCCCAGAAATCATCTCGCGACCCCAATTGGGATCTCGACCCCAAGGTTGAGAATAGCTGTTCTAGGGTACTAAGAGAAATTGGCACGCCCCTTCGCACGACCATTAAAATATCAAATTCTTTACCAGACTTGACTTATGTTCAGATTGACACAACGTTTTGAGCCTCCAAAAAGGCAATTCATTTATCAGAATAATAATGATAATTCCTACAATTTCAATAGGTTCCTCCCAACATTGTTGAGGCTTTGATCCGAATAAAAATTCGTAATAATTTTGCCGCGGCCTGTCTAGTGTCTGTATTAAAAATCTGTGCTGGTCCCCCACAGTTGAGACCTACAATGACATGGCCTTTGGTGACATCTTTCTGCACCTGCTGACTGGACACCTCACCCTGCTCTCTGATGAGTTTGGATCAGAAGACTTTTGTTCAGTTGTCTTTGACGGCTTCCTACTTACTTCTTTTTCCAGGTGGGCTGATTGTAGCAGAGTCTTTAATATAACTGCATGCTCCAAGTCACTGCAGACTACTCAATACATTTCTATATAATTGAATTGATTATCATCATAAAACACAAAGTGAACAGAGACATACTTGAGTGTGCTAACAGATACACATATTATATTATTATTTCAAGCCTTTTTGGTTTGTAGACATGCTGGAGCTGAATGGCATCACCATTCCCAGGGACCCTTCAATATTACGTCTTTTTTTTTTTTTTTTGAATCAAGCTTCTCTGTCACGTGTGTTGACAGATTTTGTTTCTGTCTGAATGTTTTCCAGTAAAGAGAACGTCCACAGGCACACCCTCCGGATGTTGCTGCATCTACACCACAAGGTGCTGCCATCGTACATGGAAACCCTGATGAAAACTCTCGAACCTCCAAAGCAGGTTGGCTTCATTTCTACATTCAGCTTGAGCTCCGAAAAGGACTTGCGTTTTAGTGATGGTAGAATCTGGAGGAATCTCCCTATTTGTTAGCTTCACAGTGACAGTGCATTTGAACATACCTCCTATCAACCAAACATGAGTCTTAAGCCCCATTCAGATGGAATTTATTAGGCATGGGGAGTTGGGGTGACCTCAGTATTATCTTTGCTGATCAGTCCTTCTCTTGGTCTGAGGTTTTTCACCCCTGACTTCATTATAAAAAATTTGCAGTCCCGTTAACCTGCTGTTTTTGGCAAACTTTCTGTTCCCCTCCTTGGAATTTTCAAAGCATGTCTTGGTTTTTAAACATAGAGCTGTATGCCCTGTTACTGATCTTCATCAGCTGTGTGTACTATGTGGCAGCTGAAGAAGTAAAGTGACCCAAGTGAAATAAGTCCTGTCTGATTGGGGCTTTAGAAAGGGGAAATCATGAAAAGTTCATTATGATATTAATAGAGATACTTCACAATATTTATACATGTCATGAAATGGCAATTATTTTCAAAATGACCAAATAATCAAACTGATGTTAAATTCAGTGAATTCAGTTTTTCCTTAAACAAGACCAAATTTTTCACGTTGTGCAATAAGAACATTAACAAACTATCTCCCAGTTCTACATGCCCATATGTTCATTTAAGGGGAAGAAAAAATTTGTAAAAAATTGAATTTGAATGAACGTTTTTCTTCTGTTAGATGGGTAATTTTTGCTCAGTTCCTCTTATTGCTGGTCTTTTTCTTGATAATATCCAGCATCAAATCACAACATGCTTACAGGAAAAAGTATGTAGTTGAACTTGTAAAGCTAATTTCGGACTTCCACACATTGGATGTGAGACTGACACAGATATGTTATCTATGCATCTTTAAAAACAGAGCAAATGTATGAATGACACAAAGCACCTGCCACGATTGTCAGTGTTTTGAGTGTTTTTATCTATTGTATGTACTGACACGGTGTCCTGCTGTTCCTCGTGACCACAGAGCAGCGAGCCAGTGAAGGAGCTGTACACTCAGCTGACAGAGAAGCTGGATGCCCAGAAGAAGAGCCCTCCGCCACCAGATGAACCTCCATCCCTGGACCTGGGACTGCACCCAGTGACTGTCCCCACCACAGCCTCGACACCAACCACACCTCTCTGAGACAACAGATGCACAAACAGATTCTATATCAACGACTGACTGTAAATACAGCCACCAGCTGGCTCATTAATTTGGACATTTTACATTATTGTTTGTTCTATGATTTTTTTTGGTCAATTTTCTTTAGACGTTTGTCTCTAAGATGTTCTTCCAGTTCTGACAGTGTAGTCCAGCAGCCATCTGTTTTTCTTCAAAGATGGGGGTGTTACTTTTCTAAACTTTGTGCTCCTGCATTATTGTCAGAATATGTGTTATATTTGATTTGTGCCAGTAGTGCAACAAACCTGTAAATAAATGATTATTTAGAAATACAAAGTGGTTTTATTGTGTTCCAGATTATGTGCAAAAATGCAGCACTGTATCTTAAACGACACTGGAACACTTCTGTGCAGTCACTTGATGAGAAACACTTGACCAAAAAAATGATAGACCTTAACGTACTGAAGATAACTGGAATTCTGGTAAGATATTCTCAAGAATTTTCTGTATGAGAAATCTGTGCCCATAGAATAAGTTTTGAAAAAATATTTTTCCTAAATACTGGCTTTTATGTACAGTATATTGGATGATATTTTGGGTTATTATCAGCATCCATCGGTATACAGCTGTAGTGCACTTCAACAGAAGCTCCTGCATGAAACAGAAGGAGTTTATCAGGAAGCTGTGTGCAGGAGTTTGGTCTGTACTACTAACCTACGCTCTGATCTATGCTTTGATGCTTCGCCCAAGAAAAAGACAATAACAGTCAATGCCTCAGCATCCATCAGGATAACTTATCAGATACCTACTTCCTTATTAACTTTATCCTGTTTCTTGTAGCAGCTGTTTGCTATGGCTATCTGGCAAGCACCTCTGAATGTAATATGAACTGTGGGAGTGGGAACAAAAATATACTACCCGCAGACGGTGTATTGAATGACAGCTGCCTGAATCCACTATTGTACTGTTTTGGTTCACAAAATTTTCGAGATGCACTCCAGTCTTTCAGGATTGGGCAGGGAGATGGTCTGGCCAGAAGTGAATCAGAAATGACTGTGAATCAGTAATATAGAGTCACACCATAACCAAGCCAACCAGTATTGAAGGCCAAGGATTCAATGTTTACTGTAGTTTCCCACTTTCAGTACACAAATGAAATTTTCTCACCACACACTTAACAAGAAAGCAAATAAGTATTTTCCAAAAGGTTTAATTATTTAAGATCCGAACCCAGCTGTAAAACGATTTTGGTACCCAAAATTTGGTACTGGCAAATTTGAGCTCAAAACCCAACCTTTGAATCAAGGCCCTACTTTTGCTTATTTCATCCATTGCGAATGGTTAGCTTCTTAACTTCCCACTGGGATCTATCTTGCAGCATGACATGCATAAAAAAGAAGAAGAGAAAAATATCTTAATAAAATACATTTGAAAATAACTTAAAAGGGGCCCACAGCCTTATGCAACAAAACATCCTAACCTGATAAGAAAAAATCTGAGTAATTGTCAGGACCCTTCACGTTGAGGTTGTGCAGCAAACTTCCAACTATACTCAACTAAAATAAATGCCCCATGTCAAATATTGGAGTTAACAACTCTAAATGAACATACGCTGACTTTTACTTGTACAATAGGATTCTTTCTCTTGATTTGTGTAACACTTTTAATCAATCTCTCTGTGAGGGAGCACTTGCTCAGTGACGCAGTGATTTCAATCAGTACATGGGTGTGGCGTTTCCAGACAGAATGAGCAGTACCCAGACATGCGGGTGTGCCATTGGCATGCTGGATGCAGGGATGCTGTGCAGCTGAATGTTGCCAGGATCTGCACCGCCACCCCTCACGCCTCCATGGTTGAAAAAGCGCGCTAAAGTGCCCTCTAGAGTGGTGAAAACCAGAGGAAGTGCCTTATTGGCTGCTCTTTACACATGCAAAAAATGATTGGGTGCCCTCTAGGGGGCCCCTTCATACAATAAATTATGATGATGTGCCCTCTAGTGCAAGAAAATTCAATAACGTGCCTTAATAAGTGCCCTTCTAGTGCCCTTTTCCTTCTTTGGTGCCTCCGTGGTTGAAAAAGCGCGCGAAAGTGCCCACTAGAGTGGTGAAAATGAGAGGAAGTGCCTTATTGGCTGCCCTTTACACATGAAAAAACGTATTGATTGCCCTCTAGGGTGCCCCTTTATACAATAAATAATGATGATGTGCCCTCTAGAGATTCTATAATACGGTATCACCCAACTGTGAATAATGTTATGTGAGATGTTTGCTCTCATTTAGCTCTCAAAGTGCACAAAATAGATGCATTTTACTTAAAAATGTAAAAATGTTCTCCCGGGGGGGAAAGCCCCCGGATCCCCCTAGATGGTTTGGTTCGATACTTTTAATTGTCGATCACCATATAATTTATTACTTTGATCAGGATCTCCTTTTAATTTAATGCTTATATGTCATCATACATGATGCATCATAATTTGGCGTGCTGGTGGGGCCCCATGTTGTGCAGAATGTGCCCTTTTTATTTTTTCCGCCGAGTCTGCCACTGTTCTGGATCGACTTGTCTGCGACCGCGTTCCAGTTCTGGATAATGTGCGCCAGCTCTGTGGGGCCCTCCGGGAAGAATGGAATATCATTCCACAGGCCACGATAGACAACCTGATCAACTCCATGCGAAGGAGATATGTTGTAAGCACAAACTAGTCTACTGCTCACATACACAGGTAGCTGGAAGTCTCACTTTTCACCATGTTATTGCCTTGCTTGCCAGAGGCAATTCTCTACTTGGCAACAATGAAGTTAAAACTGAAAATTGAAGATGAAAAGATAAAAATACTAATTCCATGGGTGATTCGGTCCAAAGCCATTCTTACGTGACCTTCTGTTTTTGCTTCAGATTTCAAGAAGAAAGAAGTTTATATAATACCATGGAGTATGGGGGCCACTCTAAGGTTCACTATAAGGGAGCAAGCTGAGTGATGTACTTTAGAGCTGAAGTTAATCTGCCACACAATGGGGAGACTTTTGACTGATCAGAAGTGTTTTCAAACTATTCTGTTTTCTAACTCTAATGAAAAGAAACACACGCACACAGGCACTTCACTGAACTTTATCTCATCTAGAGACCTGTGTCACTGTGTCAGCCTGAAAGGAATACTACCATATTTGCAGATTGCAGAGCAGTAACATAATGCAAAGCAGTCTATAGGTCAGGTAGATAGCTGCCTTTCACATCATAACTGTGCTTTGGACTCTGCTTCATATTGACTCATACGCTGTGTGTGTGTTCATAACATTCATAATGCTGGTAGAAAAAGTAAGTGAACCCTTGGCTACTCCATTAAGAGCTATTTGGAGTCAGGAATTAGCAAACGTGGAG
Organism: Centropristis striata; assembly: GCF_030273125.1. Taxonomy (NCBI): domain Eukaryota; kingdom Metazoa; phylum Chordata; class Actinopteri; order Perciformes; family Serranidae; genus Centropristis; species Centropristis striata. Next base: position 32,458,446 of record NC_081523.1, read on the forward strand.
TCTTAACAATGAAATGAGATTCGAGCAAGGTGTCAAGATACTTTTACCAATAAAAAACACTCAAACTTTGCTATTCACAAGAACCATGTGCTTATGTGAACTCTGCCTCGCACAAAAGAGATCTCTGAAGACCTGCGATCAAGAGTTGTTGACTTGCATCAGACTGGAAGGGGTTACAAAGTAACCTCAAAGACTCTCAAAAGTTGTGCACCAGTCCACAGTTAGACAAACTGTCCACAAAAGAAGACTATTTAGTTCTTTGGCTACTTTCCCTAGAAGTGAGCGCCCAGCCAAGTTCACTCCAAAGGCCCAACGTAGAAAGCTCAGTGAGGTAAAAAAAAAAAAAAAGAACTCCAGAGTAACGCGTAAAGAGTTGAAGGAGTCATTGGAACTGGTTAACATCTCTAGTCATGAATTTACCACACACACAAGATTGAACAGACATGGCGTCCATGGCAAGACACCAGGGAAGAAGCTGCTGCTTTGCAAAAAACCCCATCACTGCACACCTGAAGTTTGCCAAAGAGCATCTTGACGCCACACAACACTACTGGGAAAATGTTTTGTAGACTGATGAAACTATGGTGGAATTGTTCATGAAGAACACACAGCAATAGGTGTGGTGTAAAAATGGCCCTGCATTCCAACATGAGAACATCATCCCACCAGTGAAGTATGATGGAGGGAGCATCATGATTAGAGGCTGTTCTGCTGCCTCAGGGCCTGGACCACTTACTATCATTGAAGGGAAAATGTATTCCCAATTTTATCAAGGTATTCTACAGGTTAATGTCAGGGTGGCTGTCTGCCAGCTGAAGATCAGTAGAAAGTGGCTGATGAAGCAGGACAATGACCCAAAACATCAAAGTAAATACAGAGTGACTTTAAAAAAGTAAATCTGCCTTTTTGAGTGGAGCAGTCAGAGCTCAGAGCTCAATCCAATAGAGATGCTGTGGAATGACCTCATGAGAGCCGTTCACACCAGACATCTGAAGAATATCTCTGAGCTGAAGCAGTTCTAAAAGCAAGAATGGTCCAAAATTCCTCCTGAACGTTGTGTAGGTCTGATCAGCAGCTATCAGAACAGTGTGGTTGAGGTCAAGTCAAGTCAAGTCAATTTTATTTATATAGCACAAAATCACAAATCACAGATTTGCCTCAAACGACATTACAGACTGTACATGGTACAAAGGATGTTCGACTTGTTATTAAATCAAGGATTCACTTACTTTTTCCACCATCATTTTGAATGTTTAATGGATGTGTTCAATAAAGACATGAAATATTATAATTGTTTGTGTGCTATTACTTGGGACCTTAATACTTGGGACCTAGATGCTGATCAGATCACATTTTATGATAAATTATTGGAGAAAACTAGGTAATTTCAAAGGGTTCACATATTTTTTCTTGCAACTATATGTATGTGGTTATATGTTCTCTGATAATAAGATCAGATGCGTATTGGTGAAAGCTGTAACTAAATTCCTTTGACACATAAGGGCATAGTATATATTATATATATATATATAGTATATAAATATGAGATATTGGTAGGGAGCACAGGGACATGTCCCTACCAATATCCAGCGACCACTTAATTTTCCCCAGAAATAATTTAGACTTTTTTTTTCTTTAAATATGTCAGTCCATCAAAATAGACTGCTGTCATCTTTTTACTACAACAGAGTGTTACAATTTAGCCCATTCATTTTTATTGATTGACGATATTCTAAACAGTATGATTTTGATTCTCTAAATACTATTTGATGTCCTAATATAATATTACAACTTTTTCTTGAATTATCATGACTTAATTCCATTAAATTACAACATTATTCTTGTTATGTCATCATTTTCCCCCTTCATTTAATTAACTTTATTAAAAAAAGTTTTAAAAAAAAAATGACAGGAAAGGGGAGAAAAAAGGGAACAGAATGTAAATACATTATTCTTCTTTGAAAAACCTCTCGTATATATCTGTGGATGAAGTGCTTTGTTTAGTGTCATTTAGTGCACTGCTGCATCAATTAAGATGTTTATCTTGATTTTACACACTATATATTGTTCAAGTTGAGTCCAGAAATTGATAGATTGAGTACAGTGGTAGAATAAATGAGTTAAGGTTTCTGGTTACATATTGCAAAAACTGCATTTCAATATTTAAGAATAAGAAATATGAATTTGTTGGATAGGCTATATAGTGTGTAAAATTTGGATGTGAAAGTCTTTTATTTAATTGGAAATATAATACTTATAAGGCAATGTCCAGGCCTTCTTCCAGTCAGTGTCCATAAAGATGTTAAAGTCATTTGGTTTTTTTGCCTAAATCATCTCCTCATGACGCCGGCCACCTATGGTAAAATCGCCTCCATCCTCAGTTGATCAGATCATGTGATTTTACCCCTTTAAGATCATCACTTCTTTGACAATTTGCCACATTCATAGGCATCAGATAAGAACCCAGCAAAGAAGAGCTAGAGGGAGATTGTTTAGTTATCAGTTTAGTTTATCAGTGTTTTATTGTTGACACTAATATTGGCAACACTTCACTAAGGTGTCTACATAAGAGTGACATGAGCGTGTCATAAACATGACATGGGATGTGTCCTTAACAATAATGACACTTTGAAGTAACATTAATGCTCATGATACTTGTCATGTCATGTATCTGACAGGCTTGTGTGACTCTTATGTAGACACCTTCCAAATAAAGTGTTCCCATATCTTGCTTAAGTCACAAAGGCATGTCCAAAAAATTGCCTACGTCATTTATTTGTCTTAAGTTACATGATTTACACAGTGTTATTACTATGCCAATAGCCATCCTTTGTTACATGCTTTTTGAGTGAAATGATCAATAAATGCCATATCTTACACTTTTGGTGAAGTTTTTTGTGTTTCCTGCGAAACTTGAAAAAATGAGTTAGGCGATTATTTTAACAGGGTGACGATTAGAAGGGGTTTTATTCTTAGTGTTTCTTGATACTGACAATGACTTCTCAACAGGAGAGAAAGGCCATTAGGGATTGCTTTAGTCACGTAGTTAAATTCTTTACTTGTAACGGGGAAGGGTTTAAGACGAAGAAAACGTTCATATCTAAGCATTATACCATGACAATCAAAAAGGTCACGTACCATACACCTGATTATCTTTGTCATCTTGAAGAGGTCCGTGACGTCAGGGGCGGATCCCACGAGTCCTACATGCGCTTGTTGTCTGCGCGCACAGGTGATCTTAACTCCCGCAGTGGATCGAGGACAACATGGGGAAACTTCAGGAGTTCGAGATTACATTTGACAAAAACAAAGTGGTATACAGTCCCGGCGAGTCAATAACTGGAACCGTAAAAATTAAAGTGGGCCAGCCGCTGCACTGTAAAGGTAAGAGTCTGCTACAATATTTGCTCACCTGGTGAGAAAACGCCGTCGTCTCTAAACAAGGAAGTAAGGATTTTAGCCAAAATAACATGAGTAGAGCAGAGTAGGCCTCTCACACTACGATACTACTGTGGAAATAGTCTATCCTATTTGAAAATCACCTCAAGGTGTAGTCGTCTGTTCTCGGTGGTTTGGGTCTAAACTGGACTTTTTATGTCATGTTATCGTACGCCATTTCATTAGGCCCTACTACATTATAATGTTCCTGTAATATTATTAGAGATTGATTCTGGGTTTCAGTGAGGGATTGAAATTGGACATAAGGCGCGCAATGGGTTAGTATTTTTTCAATTGTCAAATTATCATAATCCAAGAGACCGGGCCATAACAGGGATTTTTGAAACTGAGATCATTGAGAACCCCTTCACCCCCCTTCCGATATTTTACCACACACCTAAAATACACTCCCAACCTTATGTGAAACTGAATCATAAACATTATATTCAATTAATTAATTAATAAATTGTCAAAATAAGATGTTTTTCCAACATGAAGGTAAGGGTCTCATGTGAAAACCACATTCACATTTTATCTAAAGAAGACTGTCCTGTTGTCAGCTTTGGGAAATTATATTTTCAGATAATCCAATTTATTTTTTAATAAATTATTTACTCTAAGAAGTAGGACAAATCCCCCCAATAGTCTGCTCTAATCTACCTCTTTATAATAAAGCATACTCCTCAATGCTTATGTGATCGGTTGGTGAGCAGTCTAACATCTTAAGACTTGTGCTTTATTCTATAGGGTGCTCTTCAGGGTTCCATGTTAGTGCCAGCTAGAACTGGGCTGATTGCCAGTGTAAACCGGCTAAACCAGTATTTTTTCACTATAACTCCAGTACTTACTCTGACTTGTATTGCATTAGTAATAAGCAATATAAAAACGAATGACATAATATACACTATTGAGTGTTTTTAATGGATTAACAGAGCCACTAGTGTCCCACAGGCTCCATGAAGGACATACAGTTTCAGTAGAGGTGAGAGGTGGGAAGATGCTCATTGTGCATGCTGTTTGTTTACTAGAAACTTTACGTTGTCTTGGTAGACGAGACTAAACAATTATGTCACTTGTCCTGATGATTTTATGGTTGACAAACCACCTTCGAGTTGCAATACCGCCACCAAGAGGGCAGGCGTCTTTCATGGGCTCTCTCAATTTCATTATCTTCCACTTGACAGTGGCTGTTAAGTCAAGTGTGACATGTAGTGCTAAAATTTGGTATACACTGTAAAAAAAGATAAACATAGCTACTTTATAAAATTGAGGCAACAGATTGCATGCAATATTATTAATTAAATCTAACTACGTTACAAGTTGAGTTAATGACAACTAAACAGGAAGTGCCTGTCAATTAAAAACTAAATGGATTGGATTGGTTGGATTCAATCAAAATTCTCTTGATTTAGAATTGCATACACATAAAGATTATATTTAATGTGATCAAAATAAGTAGATTCTATCGCAAACATTTTTATATTAAATTCACTTAAACAACTGCCTCAAAATCAAGGACGCATTTATATTTAATACATTTTATCAAATATATTAAGTAAAATGAAATGACTACAGAATAATTTATTACAGTGTACCGGTCTGGACGGGTGTAATATCCACCTGGTTTTAAAATGTTTACACCTATGCTCGAGTGTAAAGGCCCATTTTTTCATATGCTTTTGATGAAGTGACACTTTCTCCTTGAGATTATTCTCAAGTGTGTTCTCTTCATCTGTCTCTCTCTCTCTCTCTCTCTCTCTCTCTCTCTCTCTCTCTCTCTCTCTCTGTATCTGGTGACTTGCTGAGAGCAGCTTTTGTGTTGGTGAGTTTCTGTTTGAATGCTTGCGGGGCCTCCAGTCTGTTTACATTCCTCTTCAGGTAGAGCAGGTCTGTCAGCTTCACTGTGCTGCTTCCCAGTAAGTATGCTTCCCTATGCTACAGTCTGAATCACTGATGGAATATGAAGTGGGCTGGTCCCTGACTCATTTTACAGGGCAAATATTGACTATGCATTTAAAGTCAAATATGTTTGAGTCATTGCTGTTCGACTTTGATACAATGGATATGGTGATGTTACTGTAGGGCATTTGATTTGATTTTAGACTTAGAATAGTTGCATGTTAGATGATACAGTGTGCAGTTGTGGACATATATATATGGTTCCGTTTCTTAAGATTTCATTTCAGGGGAGAGATATCTTCATGGTACACTGAACAGTTTAATGATATTTTAGACAACAGTATTTTTCCAACTTTGTGGCAACAGTTTCTGTTTGTCCCTTTCCTGTATTAACATGAGACTCTTGACAACGTGTTTGACTCCCAACCTTATTTGAAATTGTTTTATAAATGTTATATTTAATTAATTAATTAATTAATTAATTGTCAAAATAAGATGTTTTTCCAACCTGAAGGTAAGGGTCTCATGTGAAAAACGGATATTTTCATAATCCAATGTATTTTTTAAATAATTTATTTAGTCTAAGAGTGGAGAATGTTATAGCAGCAGTATGGTGTAATGTTCAGCTGTCAACATACTTTAGATCAAAATAGTGGGGTTAAAAAACATTATTCTTGATTCTTAGAGACTTATTAAGAAGGCTATAAACATCATGTGGGACCCCTCCCACCAGCTTTTTGCACTTCTGCCATTTGGTAGGAGGCTCCTGAGCTCCTGAGCCACGTCTACCAGACTGAGCAGCTTCTTTCCCCAAGCTACCAAGACACTGAAATCTCTTCAACTCCTATCAAATAGCAGAGGTGCGAAAAAGGTCCTAGGAGGGGTCCCTCGTGATGTTTTAGCCTTCTTCTTCTTACGACATCTCTCTGTATGGTCTTGAATTGGAAGGATTTGTGGAAGGCTCTTCCTGATGTGCTGCAGAACCAGCCTGAAGCACTTCATTATGATTGGCGTCAGTGCTACTGGGTGTTAGTTATTGGGGCCCATTTCAGGGGACTTCTTTGGCACAGGAATGATGGTAGCAGACTTGAGGCACTTGGAGACAACAGCTTGATTAAGAGAGGTGTTGCTTGCTGGGCTTGTTTTCATCATGTAAAGAGAGAACAATGATGTGGAAGGGGGTGTTGATGTGAAAAAATTTGAATCCATATTCCAAAGTGAATTTCACCAGGAGGTCAAGAAAGCGATAAAATAAAAGAATTTAGGAATCGGACTGGAAATAATAAAAATAACTTTTTAAGTGTTAATTTTTTAAGGGTTCTTGCAGCACACACAAAAAACCTTCAACTTTACATTTATTCATCCAAAGTGACTTACAGAAAAAGGAAACAGTCATGGTATAGTGCGATAAGAGGCGTTAGAGCAGCAATAAGTGCTAGTGACGATTCTTTAAGGAGTAGAATTGTCATGTGGTGCTAGGAGAGAAGGTACTCTATGAAGAGCTGGGACCGTGTTCTGGATCATCTGAAGGGGTGTCAGGAGTTGAGTAGCATGTTGAGTTAGGTAAGGTCTGATTTTTCTGATGTTGTAAAGTGCAAAGGGGCATGACCGGGCAACTCAGGCTACATGACTGGGAAAGGTGAGTTGGTCATCAATAATAACCCCTAAGTTTCTCACCACTCTGGTGGGGGTAAGACACAGGGAGTCAGTTTTGATGTTGATGTCGTGGTGTATTGTAGGTTTAGCTGGGAGGACCAGCAGTTCAGTTTTTGAAAGGTTCAGCTGGAGGTGATGTGCCTTCATCCATGTGTTGATGTCTGAGAGGCAGTCAGAGACCCTTGCAGAGACCGATGGGTCGTCAGGAGGAAATGACAGATAGAGCTGAGTGTCATCTGCATAGCAGTGATAGGAAAAGCTATGTGAGCAGATAATCTGACCCAGGGAGGTGGTGTAGATAGCAAATAGCAGGGGCCCCAGCACTGAGCCCTGGGGGATCCCTGTTGTGAGGCGATGCAAAGTTGACAACTGTCCATGCCAAGATACAGTGAATGAGCATCCTGTCAGGTAGTAATCAAACCAGGACAGAGCCAAGCCAGAGATGCCCATTTTAGAGAGAGTAGAGAGGAGGATGCGATGGTTATCTGTGTCAAAGGCAGCTGATAAGTCAAACAGAATGAGGACAGAGGACTTTGCTGCTGCTCTCGCTTTTTTTAAGGCTTCTGTCACAGACAACAGAGCAGTTTCAGTGGAGTGACAACTCCACCAGATTGATTTGGATCAAGAAAATTTGTTCTGTAGGAGGAGTTTTGAGACTTGTTTACTGACCGCTCGTTCAATAGTTTTGGATAAGAATGGAAGAAGTGAGACAGGGCGATAGTTCTCAACTCCAGCAGGGTTGAGAGAGGGTTTCTTGAGTAGACCTGTTACTCGAGGTGCTATGAAAGCGTGGGAAAATTGCTGGTGTAAAGCCAAACAAATGAGGTGCTACCCACTGATTCAGTGTCGCCTAGCTGAGATACAGAGAGAGATGTAGTAGGACTTCTACATGTCACAGCATTAGGAGTTGGGTGGGGAGTGAGCTGATTGCTGCCACTTTGCATGTACAGAATGATGCAAATGTATCAGCGGTAAGGCAGGTAGGAGGGGGAGGAGGTGGAGGGTTGAGTAGTGATTTGAAGGTGGAGGAAAGTTTCCGGGTGTCAGTGACACTGTTGACTTTGTCGTTGTAAAAAGCAGTCTTTGCATCACTGACGCTGGTTGAGAAGGAGGATAAGCGTGTCTAGTTGCTTTTGAGGTCATTGGCTAGTTTGGATTTGAGCCATTTTCTTTCAGCAGCTCTGAGCTTGGTGCGCTGTTATCCGAGGGTATCATTCAACCATGGGTGGGATTGGTTGGGTCGAGCAGGCCGTGTAGATAAAAGATGTTCAGACATCAATTCAGAGTAGAGCAGAGTGAGTCAGTGGCATCATTAACCTTCAGAGAGGGGAAGGTGCTGAGCGGAGGTAGGGCAGAGGCGACAATAGAGAAGTGGGTCGGGAATTATTTATGGAGGTTATGGCGGAACGTAACCATTGATGGAGGAGCAGAGGGTCGCTCTGACAGAGTGACATTAAACTGGATAAAAAAGTGATCTGATAGGGGGAGAGGCGTTACCACCAGTGCGTCTGTGGCACTGTGACAGACTTCATTATGATTGGCGTCAGTGCTACTGGGTGTTAGTTATTGGGGCCCATTTCAGGGGACTTCTTTGGCACAGGAATGATGGTAGCAGACTTGAGGCACTTGGAGACAACAGCTTGATATAGAGAGGTGTTGCTTGCGACAGAGACAGTACTCTAGCCAATATTGTAGTGGGCCACTGCTCTTTTTTTTCCAGGAAAAAGAGAAGGCAAAATAAAAGAGCTTTAAAATGCATAGTGGTTCAAAGCAGTTTACACATGTTGGTCATCTTTCAAAGGACTATCTGCTGAGCCATGCTTTAAGTCATGATCAAAATGCGGTGTTTGTTCCTGCGATGAAGACTAAAAAAATTATCCAAAAGTTGAATTTTAATTTAGTCAAGCTGCTGGATTTATGTCGTAAATTCTTTCTTCTACCCTCAGACTAGATTAGTGGGACTGCATTGGAAGTGGTATAGTGTATTTGATACCACTGTACATAAGATTTTTTCCCCCTGCAATGTTTACACTGATGACGATTTACCAATGAAAGTCTCATGTTAATTTCACCTGGATAACTTAGAATGTCAGTTCAGGACTTTCTTCAGTTGCATATCTACAAGAGTGCTAGGTTGTTAGTGGGCATCTCTTCTCTGCCCTCTCTTGTTTCCTTCATGTTAATGTAAAACGCAGAAAAGAAATGACTGTCTGCCTGAAATACTTTAATTGCTTATGAGTGTTCAATGCTGAAGCTGCATAGAAACATCTCTGTGGCTAAAACCTTAAAACTGTGTATTACTTTTTTCAGCTATCAAAGTCAACTGCAATGGTTTCTGCGGCGTCACCACTAAGGTAAATGACACGGCATGGACTGTGGAGGAACAGTACTTCAACAGTACTGTCTCTGTTGCAGACAAAGGTAGGCTGCCGAATAATTGAAATGCTAACTACAAAACTGATCCAAAGATGTAATATATATTCCAAAAGCAGATTTACCAAACTCTTGAGTCTAACCCTGATGTCCGAGGTGACTTACCCTGTAAAAGAAAAATAAGTGTTCGATTCCAGAACATTTTAATTCCATTTTAATCCCGCTGAGAGATATTAATACATGTATATGTGGATTGTGCATTTAATTTAATTTATTTTAAAAAGAAACATTTTGTTACACATTTTTTTACATTTGGGTGCATAATGGGTGATAAAGCTGTGTATATGACTTGGCATTAGGCTGTAAATATATTTTTAAAATATATCTGTTCAGTTTTAATCTGACGGGGACATCAACTCAAGATAATCATTCAAACCTCCAATATTATTGGAATTGGCCTATGTTCCATCAGTCAGACCAATCACATCATGAATGAGATAATTATTCTAAACCTTTGTGTCGAAAGCTTCACACTGATTTTTACAACCTAAACTGCAATTACTCATATGTGCAATAAATATTTTAGACAGGTACATTTGTGCCCACAGAAAACTTACTTACTTACAAAATTATTGATGGTGCATAAAATTGAGATACAAACTAATATCCAACCATGACTTTTATTCTGTAAACCTCTGCTAATTTATGCACTTCAATACAAGCTTTGTAACAGACTGAACCAATGATGACATTAAACAGCATGTCGGTCTCTGTGAGAGAAAGTAAACATAGAAACTCAAGGTTTGTTGAAGAAAATCCCGGCCTTAAATACCAGCTTCTGTGTTCATTTAACACTGTTAATGTCACAATAATAAGTTGAAAAACTATCCACACACATACACAGATTGTAGAAACATTTTGTTTTAGTGAAACAGGATTTATTTTAAACAATGTGAAAATAAAAAAGTCATCATTGGTAAATGTAAATATTGCAGTAGGTCTGGGGAAATAAAATAAACAAGAACCTTTATTCTCATTAAAAATAGTTTTTTGTGTTTTGATTTTCAAATGGATATGTATTGAATGGAAGATACACAGATTCTGCAGTAGGGAATGTACCCCTTTCCCGCTGTGCAGCCTTGAGGCATGCCTGGTTCGGAAACAACAGGGTAACTGTTACTGTTTCCACTAACAGATGTTATCTTTGCTCTCTGTGTCCTGTACAGGAACCCTGAAACAGGGAGAACACACATTTCCCTTCAAGTTTCTCATACCAGGTAGGAGTGTGGAGTGATGGGATGAACACGGGGTTGTGCATTTTTTCCTATGTTTGTGTGTGTTTGACAGACATGTCCTGTCATGTTGATAGCAGCTAACAGACTAACTGAATTTCCCCTCGGGATAAATACAGTCATTTTGATTTGATTTACTAATTTGCTTATGGTTCGGAAGCAGTGAGGATGGATCATTCACTGGGGCTTATGAATGTTGTGTGAAACATTGCCCTTATTTCCAGCATTTCTTTTAACCAGCCAACATATGCCAAGGCAGTACTTTGAATTTGACAATTTCAGATTAACATTCAAATTGCTACACTTTAAAGCAGCTCTTGGCAATATTTTTTATAACAATGTGTTGTGTCAAAGGGGTCACTCACGTTAAATATCTGACAAAGAAAGTTAGAGACTAGCTGGTTGACATGGTGGAACATTTAGCAGCTAAAGAGTCATTTGCTGAGCATTTTTGCAGGAGTTGCTGGATTCGAAAAACTAGAGAAAAGGTTAAAGCCTCCAGGAAACACCAAGCAACTCAACCACTCTTTTTTTCTGTTGTAAATCCTAATCTGTCACTTAAAATGTGTGTGTTCTCACAGGGGTGTGGTGGGTTGGGGATGAGTATCCCAACACTCAGTTGACAGTGTAGATTCAAACTGGAAATAAGTGGAGAGAAAAAGTAATGACACTCAACAAAACTCCCAGTAAAGTGTGATGATTGTTTTCAAGTTAACATGAAAAGTCAGGAAAATATCTGGTCATTTGTCAGATTTTGAAAGGTTTTGGTATTTGGAAATCTGGGAAAAGAGTTGTTATGTGGAGCAGTTATTCTCTGTTTATGATATGGCATGTTCAGATTGTCTACAATATTTCTAATTAACTCTAAAATGATCAGACTTCTTAGTGAGCAGTGATCCAGTCAAAAGAAAATGAAAACTGTACAATGACTCTGTTATTGCTAACTCTGTATTTGCTATATGCGGTCAAACTAAAACATATTTTACTTTTTTCCCATAGACTCTGCTCCGACATCTTTTGAAGGCAACTATGGTAGGATCGTTTACAGAGTGAGATCTTTTATTGACACACCGCGATTCGCCAAGGACTACAACACAGAGAAAGCTTTCTACCTGTTAAGACTCCTAAACCTGAATGAGGTGCCGGACATATGGGTGAGCAATGATTATATGTTACATATGGTAAATCCTTGACTGGTTAGATTCATAAGGTTGAACTAGGTTCAAAAAGGAGTTCAAAAACACCACCAACATTGTTATTTTCAATCAAGAGAAATGTCAATCTGGTTTTAGGGTTCATTTTGGGTTGGAACTATTTCCTGACAAAAGACACTTTACCCATCTGCCCAGAACTTCTGTCTTCTATCTTCTCCATGTATACCAATGTTTTTTTGGGTGCATGTATACAAAGGATTGGATGTGCTCAATAGGACTCAATAGCTGATACCTATAAGTCAAAAATGCTGTGATTGCCCTGATACAGACTCTTTCAGATCTTTCAGACATTCCTATAAATGGACATGATCAAAGGCCAATCAGGGCGAGTTTCTCTATCTTGTTTAGCCAGTGAGAGGGGGGTTCCAGGGGCATGCCCCCTTGAGAAAAGCCAAATTCTAATGCTACTATGCCATCATATATGCATATCTTTTTTATGTTTCTGGTGGAACAGCATGTCACTAAGCCATTAATTAGATCCATGGAAACGAGAGAAAAAATTGGTTTATAATTTAAGATAAAAATTCACTGGTCACTTATTCTAACACCCTGCAGCTATTTGCTCCATATGGGCCATAAATGTTGTAGAATATCTGAAACCTGGGAACCGGAACATTGATTTCAGATGCCAACTTTTTGTTTGTCAAGTTGTTCTAGTCATAAATCTGTAATAGAAAATAATTAATTGATTGATTTATTAAACCTAATAAGGTATATAAGGGTTTAAACATTACGATATGGCTTTCTGAAGTCTGAAATGGCTGCTATAGGGACAAACATAATCACACATGAATAAGGCTCATTTCTTTTTCTTTTTATGATTTATAATTTGTATTTTTTATGCTTTTATAATTTGTATATTTGGTGATTCTAGAAACAGGATGATCAGTGGAAACTAACTGAGCTCAATTTTGAGTGACATGGCAAAGACTGTGAATACTTATCTACATGTAATTTTTTTTATTTTTAATTAAAAATGTTTAACATCTGTTAAATGTACTGTACGTTGAATTAATTGTTGAGTTGCATCACAGCAAAATAAAAATAAAAACTTTTTAATTTGTTGAGGAAGACAATTCCGAGACAAAAGGTAAAAGTCCAAAGGAGGTCAAGGTAGAGAAATTGTAGAGCTGCTAGTCCTTTTTTATTTTCACAAGTCGAGTGGAGGCATCACATTTATGCCTCTAAGTCATGTGATTCAAGCCTACATCTCTGGCAACTTCACTCAAAGACTCCTGGAACATGCACAGTCACCGTGCCCAGTGTTTGTTCACCAAGATATGGCTCCAGCTCATAACTGCCCCTAAAACCACAAATTGTCTTTTTTTTTTCTATTTGTGTACATTTTCATTAGTTCATTCAGTTTGATTAAGTCAGGCGAGCTGTTATCCACTACTTCCAGTCTTTATACTAAGCTATGCTAACCACGTCTCGATTACAGCTGAGTAACACAAAGACATGGAACGGATATCTATTTTTGTTGTTATCTAACTTTTAATGAAACTGGGCAAGAAAACAAATATGCATATTTGAAGGTTTCTTTGACAAACATTTATCAGTGTCAGGCTTTCTAAATCCTTAACTTTATTTCAACACTCTTCACCATGCAGGGAACCTGTTCATCTGCAGTGACTCAGCAATTTACCTACATGCTGATGAAAACGGGCACAATGGTTCTGAAGGGCCAGACCGACATGAGAGGTTACACACCGGGCCAGATCATCAAGGTATTGGCAAACATCCACAACCAGTCTGGGAAGACCACAGGCAACATGGCCGCCAGCCTGATGCAGGTAAATTCTTATTCCAACCCAACCTGTAAGAAGCAGGTCATCATCAGGCTTACAGACCAAAATATACTGTAACAAAGAACTACCTACAAATATTAGTAATTTAAATTCCCCAGTATTTGCTGTTAAAGTCAATACAATTTTACTAATTTTTAATGGATTGATTTCTATGATTTTATTCATGGTTTTTGTTTTTTGTTTTGCTTTATTGGAGTTTATTTTTTATCTTTATTCAAGAGCAGGGTTCGTGTTCGTACAATGGCACATGTATATAGAAGCAGTATAATCAAAGACAAAGTCAAAGACCGGCTTATAAAGCGGGATACATTATCCCGCTTATTTCACAAAGTCCCAGGTAGGGCTGCACGATTATGGCCAAAATGATAATCACGATTATTTTGATCAATATTGTAATCACGATTATTAATCTTGATTATTCATCATCAAAAAACATCTGTATCTGTATTTTTATTGCACTACTTTTAAACAAACAAAAGGAACAGTTTTTAGTGTGTGCACAGAGTGTCTGGTGCTTGTTGTAAACAAACAGAGATCGCTAAGTGAACACCTCCTGCAGCAGCAGCACATACACACTGTACTGCTACAGAGCTAACTGTTAGCCTGTTAGCAATTTGCAGACTGGACGCTAAGGGGTTAACATCCCCTCTGGCTCTGCAGCTGGGAGAGACTGCTGCAGGAGGACTGTGCCGCTTCGACTCCTTAATCTTCTCAACAGCAGAAAAACTCGCTGGATTTGTTGCCATTCGCTTTTCTTGAAAAATTGTGGCTAAGGACGTCTGAAAAGTTGCTAAATATAGCAACAAAGTTGCTAAGTTGGCAAAACTGCTTCGCCAGCTTTTACAAATGGCGCGTTGTTGTCGTGTAGAGTACTACGTCACATCCTGCTTAGCGCTCGCTTGTTATTTATTTAGGCAGCTACATGAAACCTTAACTATGCGATCGCCCCCTGGTGGTTGATGGACTACTGGTGTGGAAAGTGCTTGATTAGATATGCAGGAGAGCCCGCATTTTAAAATGGAAACATCGCAGACGATCAGGTTAATTTAATCGTGGCGGCCAAAATTGTGATCATGATTAAAATTTGATCAATTATGCAGCCCTATTCCCAGGCAAGCCATGAACTACAATGAGCAATGCTTTGCTGTGACATACAGGCAGAAATACAGCAATGGATACAATGACAACTCAGTAAACCTGTCCATACCTGATTAGGTGCCTTACATGGTAAACACTTTTTTGTATGGGTGTCAACGATCTACAATTTACACTTTTTCATGTTGTAGAGTGTATTGAGTAGGTGCTTATGTTGCTCCTCCCCTCTCCTCATGTTATGCTGTATCTCTTTCTCGGATGTGAGAGAATGCTAGCGCTGTTTGTTCGCCGCTTCTCTATCCGAAGTTTATTGTATGTATGGTTATGTATATGTATATGTATGGACGGGTTGATGGCTAATTCTTCCATCCCTGTCTTCCAGATGTGTCCACCCCTATTGCCTGTTAAGCAACTTTGAATGTCTAGAAAAGCGCTATATAACTTAAATGTATTATTATTATTATTATTATTATTATTATCATTATTATGTATTGTCCATAGTCTACCTATTGTCAAATCTTTTTTCTTTTTTTTGCTAATTAATCCTGCTGTGTAGCATAGGTCATTCTGAGAACTGCAACTCTATGTTGTGTGTGTCTGTGTTTCTGTGTGTGTGTGGGTGAGTTTGTGTGTGTGTGAGAAGTGATTGGTAGAGGAAGAGAGAGTGACGGTGTTGACAAATGCAATGTGTTTTCAGAGAGTGACATACGAGACGAAGAAGCCCACCCATGATTTGAGGACGATAGCGGAGGTGGAGGGTGGTGTCGTGAAGGCTGGGAAAGAAATTGAGTGGAAGGAGCAGATCATTGTTCCTCCTCTACCTCAGTCCTCCCTTGCTGGCTGTGATCTTATAAAGATTGAATATTATGTCAAAGTAAGAGCTCATTCGCTGTTACATTTTTAGTAGTCTGACTCCCTGGATGTAAGCCTGTGTCTCTCACAAGGCATTGTCTCCCATTCTGCTATCTTTATTATCTGTTTTTTTGCTGCATCCGGGGCTTAGCACTGCCCAAGATGATTGTGATTGGGTCAAAGAAATACAAACAAGCCAGAGCTTCATTTTTACCGCTACAGCAAAATGATAATGTGTAGCCAGACCAATCTCATACACTGACACAGTGCTGTGGAGATCGGCCTGGCTGTGTGAGACTACACTTTAGGGATTATTTTCTTGTGAATTTCACCAGTACACTTTAACAAAAAGTCACAATGGCAATCTTACTATGTCGGGCCTGTAATATTTCTGTAATACATCCAACATGGCACAAGTCTGAACTGAATGCATGTAATTTACATACCTGTAAAGGCTACCACAGTTTAAGATTAAATAAACCGAGACATATTACAAGCACTACTTAAAAGTAGTATTTAATTTATTACTTAATTGTCTCTTATGCATAAAGGAAATGATCATTTTTGTAAATCATAAAACATTTTGAATGTTCTGCTAACCACAATAATAATCACACCAGCAGTCTCCCTTCTTTTAATTTCTATTTTGGCAATACCTTTTTCCAATTGGACGGATGATTACAAATATCAAAACATTACAAAAAGCTGTACCACCAAACATGTTTTTGAGGATTCACTGAGAGGAGGGGGTCATTAGTTGTGGCCCTATTAAGGTATTAAGGTCCTTGTAATAACTATTAATTAACAAGTAATAAGGCCCTTGTAAGTCCTTACAAGATGCTTATTAACATTGTGTGTTTATAAGCTTATACAAGTGTTAATAATGGCATTACAAACACCCATGACCCACCCATTGTCTTTGCCATGCCTTTATTAATCTTATTTTGTTTGCTTATTGATATTAAAATATACTTTATTGCTCATCTATTATAAGTCAACTATAAGTTAACTATGATTTTTGCAACTACCGGATCTAAAGCGAGAACAATGCCTTATTACTTGTTAATTAATGGTTATTAAGGACCTTATTATAAATCGTTACCAAACTTTTTTTTTTTTTTAAAAGGGAGGTAAACACATGCTTAGGGTCTGTCTGTACTTTCTGTATTCCTCCTGGAAATCTAAATTTCTCTTTTCCTCTGATTGATCAGGTCAGCCTAAAGTCTCCAGATGTCATGTTGACATTACCCGTCCACATCGGGAACGTCTCACTAGACAAAAAACTGCACCCTTCCAAAAGAGCAGCACCTGCCCCCTCTACTGCAGCTGAGGATACACTAGCGTCTGCCTCTACCCATAACACCCCCACCCCCGCCTCCACCACCACCCCAACTCTGCCACCTCGCACTGCCCCAAAACCTGCCCCCCGTCCCGCCCCGCGCTCCTTGCATAACTCCCCCAGCGCTCCTCCTGCTGAGTACCACCAGGGAGCCGAGGGCAGGTCTCCGATGAATGATGGCTTCCCAAACAAGCGTCAGTCTCAGCTTGTGTCACCCAATGCTTTCAGCTATGCTCCTGGCCTCTTTTTCCAAGGGAACCAGCAGCAAAACGGGCCCAGCACTGCACCCAGCGGGGCCACAGGGGCCACAGCACCTTACCCCACAGAGAACGCTGCTATCCCAATGCCAACACCACTCATCCTGCCTCCAGACTACGGCACCTCAGCATATCCACAAGGTCAGTTGGCACATGCTCATTATGAGCAGTGACGGAAGAAGTATTCAGATCCCTTACTTCAGTAAAAGTATTAATACCACACTGTTAAATTACTCCACGACAAGTAAAAGTCCTGCATTCAAAACTTAATGAAGTAAAAGTACAAAAGTATCAGCATCAAAATGTACTTAAAGTATCAAAAGTCAAAGTATTCGCTATGCAGAATGAACCCACTCAGATTGTCCAAATATATTATTGTATTTTTATTTTTGATGCATTTATTTATTTAAGCTTTAATTTACTTTTTTTACTGACAAGGTAGGGCTAATTTTAACCACTTAATATACTTTTATGTGGTTTAATTAATAAAAATGCATGATCATTTTAAATGTATTATGTTTTTAATGTGTTTTAATTTTAACCTGAAAAGTAACTAAAGCTGGCAGCTAAATGTAGTGGAGTAAAAAGTTCAATATTTGCCTCAAAATGTAGTGAAGTAAAAGTATAAACTCCATAAAATGGAAATACTTTAGTAAATTACTAGTACCTCAAAATTGTAGTTAAGTGCAGTACTTGAGTAAATGTACTTTCCACCACTGACTATGTGCCATCCAGGTTCTGGTTATTAATGTAGACTGAATAAATATTTACACAGAAGGACAAGGCTGTAATTTAGGACTGATTAGAAGAGTTATCTTTAATCATGGTTTCCTGATCAAAATGCTTTGTGCTTTAGCTTCAGTACAGATATTAAAGTCAGTGAGTGTATTGTAACACTGAAATGATGCTTTTTGTAGTAAATGGAAAAGGGAAAGGGAAAGCTTACAGCTACAAGACATCACCATAAAATTTGCACCCAAAGATGGAGTATGATTTTCCATCAGGTAGTTACAATGATAACAATAGAACTAAATAAACAACGAACTTTATTTGGTGAAACTGTTCATTATTATATAGGACCAATGCTATTTTAGCAATAATTCTAATGTATTTTACCTCATACCTACATGGTCACATAGTTAATGAATATATATAGTTATGCATCAGCATTGGCAATGTAATGTGATCAGGATAGAACATTAGATGCTACTTTTATTTAAAAAATGTTGGAAACGAGGCTATGATGGGTCCTGGTAACCAGATTTCTCCTTCATTTAAAAAATCAGATTAACGTGTCAGGAAGTTGGCCAACAACGCTGCAAAGTCAGGTTAGTTCTTTATTTGGCATGGTGATTTTCAAAGTGGTCATGTGACCTCTGGCGTCATGCTACCTGATTGATAGAAATATATATAGAATAGATAATTGATAGGTCGATAAATAAATAGGCTCTCTGGGTTCCACCTGGGTTCTGGCACAAGTCTCAACTTTACATACCTGCCTACTTTATGCTGATAACATGCAGTTTAAGGCAAAAACCACATAGTTTTTCTCATGCATTAAAATGTGCTATTTTCACCTACTGTATTTGAATATTTGTGCATACTGAGGTCCCTAAACAGTCCCAGTTTTCTTCATGTGAGATGATGTTAGTCATCAGTAGTAGCCAGTTCATTGCAGTGAGGGCATTTCTTGAGTCTCAGTGTATAAAATGAGCTGCTGTGACCTCCAGGACAATCACAGCCTCATGAAACTTTACAACCACAAACTAGAGACCTAGAGCACTCAGAGGATGTGCAGCTTTCCTAGGTATATTGACAATTAGGGGGTTTCGAGGAAAGGTGGAGTGAACCTAGTAAAATGGCCGGTGTGATCTTCTGCTTCTATAGCCCATCTGTGTTAACAAGCAGTTGCACAGGTGTACCTAATGTAATGGCCAGTGAGTGTATGGCTGTATGTGTGTGTCGTCACTGCCTAAAATGTAAAAGTTGCAACTCAGCATGGCCTTACGTCTATGGTCATCTTTTGCTTTTGTTGATGACATATGTTAAAAGTGTGACATGTTACAGAGTGCTCGTGTAATAACCAGCTGGTCTGGTGCTTTCTGTCTTACAGAGTCTCCTCCTTCTTATGATGAGAGCTGCAACACATGAAGTGTATGAAGAACCAGCAAGCTCCCACTAGGACCATGATCAATACACTATGATACAAACAAAATGTTGCCCTGCCATTTGAAAATAATTGCACAGGTGAGACCTAATGTAACCTGGCATAGTGAGTTTATGTAAGTCTTTCTAATTGTAGGACAATCAGCATTTAGAATTTAAATTAAAGTGGATTGAGCTGGAACTCTGCTGTCCAGTGGACAAGAACCTTTTCATAATAAATGGGTGTTATTATTTCCTTCAAACCAGCCACAGCCAATCAACAGCCAACTTTTGGTATTCTTTTAGCACTTTTAATGAAAGGAAAGACGGGGGAAATGCTGAATTTATTATTTGTACAGTAACAGCAGTCATGTTTTTATTTGTGTGTTATTTGGAAACCCCTTAGATTGTGTCTGTGATGTCAAGTTTGAAAGTTTTATAATGAAAACTCTGCAAAACAAACCATAACATCTCATATATAGTCTAATGTGCATATATTTTCAGGAGCCAAAAGAAATTGATCTGTGTATTTTTTTTATTGGAAACAGGTGAAATCATCTTTATTCTTCTGGCGTTTTTTTCATTGATTTTAAGTTTGAATATTTAAGACGAGATTAAATGGTTTGTTTGGAGAGGCTTTTTTTAATTTTTTTATTTGCCTTGGATCAGGAGTTTTCAATTTTATAATAATGGACAATACAGATATTGCTGTTGCAATTTGTCTACATATAACTAATACATGATACAGTTTGACTTAAAGTTTCTGCCATGTTTGATTATCTGTTGCTTTCATGTATTTGAACTGTGTTGGAATGACTGTTGACTTCCTTAGAGAAAATGTGTGTAATGTATTCATCTTCCCCTGTTCAATATTTACTGGTTCTATATTTGCCCGCTTTCTCTGAATTCTCCAGTAGTTGTACAATAATAAAACCTCAGTGATTTGGGGTTTTTTGGTCCTTCTTCATGTAGTTCACATCATCTATCTTAATCATAGTTTTGTGAATAAGATTTAATATTTCTTGTTAAAACCATAAAGATAAATCCATAAAATTTGCAGAAATACATTATGTTTATTTATTGTTTTGAGTGTTTCCCAACTGTTGACTTTCAATAAATCTGTTAAAGCCCCTTGTGTCAAACAGTTTCATATTTCTGCCTCCAGCAGCGGGAGGTTGTTTATATTTTATGATGCTGTTCAAGTAGATACTCGGATGTTCTTCCAGCGATGTAACTTTACTAAATGATCATGTACGATGTCTGTAAATGTTAATGTTAGTTGTTTGCAAAAAAAGTGGTTGTGTCAGCCAAAAATGTGTTTAGAATGAAAAGTTTGTGATGCGCAAAGAGGGCTGTTTTGTACGGAAACGTATTGCTGCCACACTAAAAAAAACAAGCTCAGTATCACGTTATAACCTTAAGATTCATGTTATAAAGTGATAGTTCCACGTTATTTTGTGAGAAAGAATAGATGCATAGATCGATATAGATAGATAGATTGCATTTCAAAATCCTTCTCAGAGTACGCATACTTAAAAAATATATATCATCCACTGTTCACTGCTCAATGACAAAAATCTCATGTCTCAAACCTCTATCTATCCTTGCCTCTATGCATCTATTCTTGCAAGTTTCACGTTAAAATGTGAAAACTTATCACATTATAACGTGATACTGAGCCTTATTTTTTTAGTGTGGCAACAATATGTTTCTGTAGTTTTGAGACCACTTACCTTACATAAAGTTAACAGACTCAAGTCTCAAATGCTGCCCCTGCCTGTGTCTCTGAAGGGTTTTTTAGTTTGAAAATACTTTGAAAATAGCCTGTGATATGGGGATGGGTTTCATACAATCAGAGTATCCAGAATCACCTTTATTGACACAGGAAAGGTAGTTTTTTCCAATCGTATGCAGCTCTCAATTTACTTTACATAAACATAAAGGTGACAAAGAACAATGTGATTATAGCTAATATGTAAAAGAACACAGGACAGCATAGTGTATGCAGCGTTCAGAAATAACTAAATACCTCGGCTCAAATACTGTGTTAAACTACTATTTTAAGTACTTTACTTGAGTATTCTTCACTTCATGTTTCTTCGTATTTCTACATCATTACATTTCAGAGGGAAGTATTACTTTTTACTCCACCACATTTATTTCATAGAAAAGTTACTTGATCTTTTTTTTCCTCAATAAAACACATTATTGCAGCGATTTGTGACCCCTAACAAAAAAGTCTAATTCAGATGAATTGGTTGCACTTCCACCAAAGAGACATCTTCCTTCTAAACATCCTTACATGGCTAATTTATATAATTTTCAGACACCCAAAGGGGGCAAGATGATATTTTTTCACACAAAAAAAAAAAAGATTAGAGAAAAGTAAAAAAGAATAAATGACGAGAAGCGAGTGAAGGAGCGAGTTGTCTTGTCCCCTGACGCTAAAGACGAGGTTGAGATGGACATGACTGATGAATATCATATTATGATGCCTTTCAATGAATTAACATCTTGATCTGTGGTGCCAGTTAAAACTTTAGTAGGCTGTACTGCCCTACAGAGTCTAACTGCAGTAACTACATTTTTGGTTGAAATTGAGTTATAACTAAAAATGAACTCCTCGATGTCTGTTTTATCTTGTGTCGTTTTAGATTTAAATTTTGCTTTTTTTCAGAGAAATAATCATAAAAATTGCAGTTACTGCAGTTTGCTTTGACTGAGACATTGTAGTCTTTCTTCATTGTGTTGAATAGTGAAGACAATAATAATAGAAAGTTTATTTGATTGGGAAGTTACTATCTAGATAGTGATTAAGTATAAAAATTAGATGAAATTATATTAAGACTAAAATAATAACATTATTTTATAATATTGAGTCTAAAATACACAAATCTTTGAATAGAGTTGTTAAACACTTTTAAATACACTTATGACAAAACCAATTTGAAAATGTTTATTCACTGAAATTAAAATATAAAAGCTGAAAGAAGACAACAACATTATAGTTACTGTACTCTGTTTCTGTATTACTATGAGAACCTTTTACAGCAAAACTAGAGTACACTACCTACATTTTGGGGGTCAAAGGTCAAATAAATTGTCATGATTTTTGAGCATAAAAATTACATAATCAATACATGTAGAAATAAGTGTCATATCACTTACCTACCTGTAACTAATTTGGCTTGCCAGTTAAAAAACTTTAAAGCAGTTTTTTCCAGTTTTACCCTTTACAAAGTAACTGCAGTTAAGCTTTGTAGGGCAGTATACATTAAAGAGTTTTATATGTTTATATATAATAATATGTGTATATACTGTGCTTATATATGATTATATATTATATATATATATGAAAAGAAAACAGTATATTACTTGCTTGCAAAGAGTTGAACATTGAGACTTAAAACATATCCCTTTTCAGTGGTTGTACAGCTCATTTTCTAGTGATGTGTCAGTCACGAACGAGCCGCTTCAAAGAGCTGGCTCTTTTAAGTGAACGATGGGAGCCGGCTCACGTCCTTCAGTGAGCCATTCTTCTTTTTCTTTTTTTTTCAGAGAGGAAAGAGACCTGCTCCAAAAGACAGTTCAGACAGGAACAGGGACGCTGACAACGTTTTTCAATTCACTTCAGTTGGAGTGGTGCGTTTCAGCGCAGGCAGCCTGCAGGGTTGCCGCAAAAACATCGCCGGTGTCCGGCATCCCTATCCCAGTCTGAACTGTCTTTTGGAGAAGGCCATGTTGTCAAAACTCAGTCAATCAGTACGTTAACATGCACAGCTTACTCGAGCTATGCTCAAAATGTCTCGTTCCTCTCTGTCTGGTGCACTGGCCGCGCAGGGTAATTAAACGTTTAACCAAACGGGCACAGTCGCGATAGTGTTATCATTGTTTTCATTTTATTTCCACGGTATAGGTTCTAATGTAATGGGCAAGGAAAAATAGTTTTACCGCAAAATCGAAAGTTAAGTTCACCTGAAACAGAGTCCAAACAATAGCTTCATCAATGCATATAACAACACTGCCACCTACTGGTTGAGGAGGGCGGGTCATTTGTTGTTTGTGGATCTTGTCAAGAACGTCTCAAAAATGCGTCTTTGAGGAAAGAGATGCCTGTGTGTGATTGATGATTCACAAATGCAGTCACACTTCACAAACAGAATTTTCAGTTTTACAAATGTCTTTTTTGTTTTTACAAATGGAAATTTGTGTATTTACAAATACACAATATATTTACAAATACACACTTATTTGTAAAAACCAAAGTACAATTTACAAATTAGAAATTTGTATTTGTGGAGAGCAAAACACAGGTGCAAGTGAAGGACTATTTGTACATCACCCTCTGTGTGTTTACAGGTTTTAATGAGACAAATTTAAGCCAATATTTTAACACTTGTGACAACATGAAAGCACAGTATAGAATTTGTAAAGTGAAGCTCTCCTATCGAGCAGGGTCCACTAATAACTTAAACAGGCATTTGAGAACTGTACATCCAACAGTTCAGTTGGAAGAAAAAAGGCAGACTAGCATGCCTGCTTCTGCCACTACTCCACCTGTTGCTCCTGACATAAAAATGTGTGAACCAGTAACTCTGCCACTGAGACCATGTGAACCAGCGACTGCCACTGAGACCATGCGAACCGATTACTCTGTAGATGAGACCATGTGAACCAGTAACTCTGCCACTGAGACCATGTGGTCACAACATGACCAACAAGACTGGTTCACTTTTTTCGCTGAGACCATGTGAACCAGTAACTCTGTCGCTGGGACCATGTGAACCAGTAATTTTGTCGCTGAGACCATGTGAACCAGTAACTCTGTCGCTGGGACCATGTGAACCAGTAACTCTGTATCTGGGACCATGTGAACCAGTAACTCTGCCACTGAAACCATGCGAACCTGCGAGTGCCACTGACAGACTTATCTTTTCTTTTCTCTTTGTTTTTACATAATTTCATATGAAAAATACTATATAGTATCAATTACTTTAAAAAAATTTGAAAATGCACTGGATGACATTTATTGATGTATTGAGTATATTAACTGTATATTACTGTAATTATTGTGATTCTGGGGTCGTGATGATGGGGCCCTTGAATATTGTTGCCCAGGGTACAGCAAAGTGTTAATCTGGCCCTGGGTGTAAGTGGTAAAATGAAGAGCCATTAGGGAGCTGAAAGAGCCGGTTCTTCTTGGTGAGCTGAACCAAATGATCAGGATCACTAAAGAGAGCCGAAATTCCCATCACCAATGTGACGCGCTGTGTCACGTGGTTCAGCGGATGGGAGCGGAAGTGGAAACTCTTGTCTTCCTCTCTTCTCTTCCCGTCCCACCGTCCCCCGTTTGCATACATACAACCACACCGACGGACTGAAGCTGGCAGGATGAGACTCTAGCGCTTCAACTTTTTCACTACGGCGTTCTTTTAACTTTCGCCAAGGTTTGTGACCATCCGCACTCTGTTCGTCTCACATGAGTCCCTGCATAGGCTGCTGCTGCACCGGGATGAGATTTGCTTTGCCTTTCTTCCTTTTTTAAGCCTCATTTCCATGCAAAGATTTGATAACTTTCGTCGTGGTGCACCAACACTATTCATTTTCTTCTGCGTGTAGAATGTAGCAATAATATACATACTGTATGCAGTGGTGGAAGTACTCAGATCCCTTACTAAAGTAAAAGTACTAATCCCACACTGTGAAATTACTCCACTACAGTAAAAGTCCTGCATTCAAAACTTACTGAAGTAAAAGTACACAAGTATCAGCATCAAATTGTACTTAAAGTATCAAAAGTAAAAGTACTCGTTATGCAGAATGGGCCCACGTAGATTGTTAAATATATTATAAGATTATTTGTATTGATGCATTTATGTAAGAAGCATTTTAATTTTGTAAAGATTGGACTAATTATCGACTTAATATACTCTTATGAGTTTTAATTAAAAAACGTCAAATCACAAAAAAATGTATCACGTTTTTTATGAAAAATCTTGACCTGAAAAGTAACTAATGTTGTCAGCTAAATGTAGTGGAGTAAGAAGTATGAAGATGCATAAAATGGAAATACTCAAGTACCTCAAAATTGTACTTAAGAATATTACTTGAGTAAATGTACTTGGTTACATTCCACCACTGACTGTATGTCATGGATATAAAAACTAAATATTTTCTTTTTGCACTGTTTAGTAATGACAGGTTTCTTCAACAAGTTTTAATAAGTGTTTATCGTCATTTTAAACGTTTTTAAGAGGAGTAAAACTTTTTTAAACTCCTCAGGTGCTGCAGTAGGACTGTCTTCAACAACCAGCCCCTTTGCACAGCAATGGATCACAGTGGAGCTCGTGAAGAACCTGGACTAAGCAGAGGTCCCTCCTCTGGAACACCCATGGCTGCAAAGGGACAAGCAGCACAGATCGGTCAAAGACCCAAACTAAAGATAACTCCTTTCCACAGCTCACCCATAGCAAGCAGTGATGGCACTCTCCGCAGCAAACAACCAGGGGCAGCTTCTGGTAAACCGCTGGCATTTTCAGGCAGCCCTTTTCTGGACACACTTGGTAGGCTGACTGCTCCACCTGTCAGAGGGAGGCCTGCTCCTGCTGCTCCTGCTGCTCCTGCTGCTCCTGCTGCTGCTGCTGCTGCTGCTGCTGCTGGGAGCTCAGAGGGACACACTCCCAGTTTAGGCTTTGCACAAACCACAACAGGAGAAAAAGCACAGGCAAGTCGGAATCAGAAGCCTCCATTGTCATTGCACAGGGTAACAAGTACTAGTACAACAAAATTTGCCATCAACCTGTCCAAAACGTATAAAACACACAAACAATAAGACAGGTGAACAGGACAGGAACAAGTCCTCTTGTTGTCAAGCGGAACGATATAGTGATTTGCATTTGAAGGTTGTGATACAATCTAGGGCTGGGCGATATGGACAAATAGTCATATATTAATATATATTTAGGCTGAATATCGATATACGATATATATCCCAATATTTTTATCGCAAAGTAAGAGCAAATGTTCAGTTAAAGTCAAAGCCAAATATGACATGGCACAAGTAGTTTTATTGAAACTGTTTGAAGTGAACATAAATACTGAATAAAAACAGGAGTACCTTTTTAAAAAAAAACAAAAAAAAAAACAAGCTTCTTAATTAAAAGCTGCAGCTTGCCTGGAGCAAGGATTACAGTGCAAATTTGAACTATATCGATATATGCGAAAATATATTGATATATCTTTAATATCGATATATTGATATATCGCCCAGCCCCAATACAGTCTAATGTAAACTGTTTCCAAAATCAGACTATAATCATTTTCTGTGACTTCTCCCATTGACCAATAAATGTCAGTGATGGTATGAGAGAGGAAGTTTAGAGGGGGTAATAAAGTATTTGCTAATCCTTTGTGATGCATTCACTTGAAAGCTGTAGCATTTTATGGTCAAACTGATAAACCTTTGACTTTTGTAAAACATATGAATCTAAATTTGGCTGTTCACATTTTTGGAACTGGGGTTTTATAATGCAGAATTTATTTAACTTAAATACTGGGAATCTAAACCTTTAAAAATCTAAACTTGCACTCTTCATTTATTCACAGGACAATAATTAATCAAGGAGTGTCGATTGTTGTATATTAAAATGGTCATAATATTGTCAACGTTCATATTTCCATACATCTACTGTATATTATGATTTCATTGTAATGACTACGTTGGCCTTGCCTTCTCATTTCTAGTTTAATAATTAATAAAGACGTATGTTGTGCTCTTTTTGCCTCCAAAGCCTGCTGGCTGGAAGGCACCAAAGTCAGACACAGAGCTTCACACACGGAAAGGCAAAGAGCGGAGAGTTGTCTCGACTTCTATCAAACCTCAGTCCGGTAAGTTGATCCCTAATTTTGCTGACTTTATTGATTTGACGCAACTGTAACTTAAAAACCCCGGTCCTCACGTCACAAAATCTCATTCTGTGCTAAAACAATATTTTCTAAAGTTATTTTGTGCATTTTAATTGATTCATTGTTGCATATTGTATTGGTAATACAACTGTGCCTCTTACTTGTAACAATAAGAATGTATTAATTCTGTGTTTCTATTTTGCTTATTTTATTACCTTGGCCAAGGAGATTACATTTGTGGTACATTCTGTCAGCATTATTACAGGAAAACCAGCCCACACTAATGCTGCTGCATGGGTCAAGAAAGAACTCATTCAATTGTGAAAATGATCCAAATCACAGGGCGGATGCACAAATAAATTTGATTTAGGGTAAATGTGCGAAATTCACATGGTGTCGGAATAATCACAAAAGGGAATTTTGATCATAATCAGTGGCGGACTCAGACTGTTTGAAGGGCAGGGGCGAAAAAATAAAAAGGGCACATTTTGCACAACATGGGGCCCCACCAGGGCACAAAAAGCTATGATGCATCATGTATGATGAAATAGTCCTCATCCTTGATTACGATTAGCATTAAGTTAAAAGGAGATCCAGACCAAAGTAATTATTGATATGGTACTGACAATTAAAACCATCGAACCAAAGCATGAAGAGGGGTCCGGGGGTTAATTTTTTTTTTTTTTTTTGTAAAATGCATCAATCTTGTGCACTTTGAGAGCTAAATGAAAGCAAAAACCTCTCATTTTTCACAGTTCGGTGATATTGTATTATAGAATCTTTATTGATATCCTACTGTGACATTTTTGTATCACTGCAGATTATTTTCTACACTGGGATTCTTTTTCTCTCTATTCCAAGTGCACTTTATCGTGTATTCTAACTTGGCATCTAATTGCGCTTTTCTACTACGGGTACAGGCATACTATCGATCCGCTTTTTGCTTCATTATCCATTGTGGATTTTAGTACCACTCGATGTAGCTGTCCGTCATAGCGACACCACATGAAAACAACGTCTCTATCACATTCCCTGTTCGTCAGCTACCAAAGAGAGGCACCATGGCACCAGAATGGCACTAGAAGGGGACTCATTAAGGCACATTATCGAATTTTTATGCCCTAGAGGGCACATCATCATAATTTATTGTATGAAGGGGCACCCTACAGGGCACCCATTAATTTTTTGCATGTGTAAAGGGCAGCCAATAAGGCACTTTCTCTCATTTTCACCACTCTAGAGGGCACTTTAGCGCGCTTTTTCAACCATAGGCAGTTGCCCCTCCTGCCCCCCACCCCCACCATCACACCTTCCTCCCCCCACCCCCCCGAGTCCGCCACTGATCATATTTCATGGCTCACCTGATCTATTTCCTTTGCACTTTGTTTTTATGTAAATCCTGGAAACGGGAAGCAGTATGTTGTCAGTAAGTTGAATGTTTTCTCAGTTCAGGAAATGGGACCATCTGATGAGCACACAGTTGGCCTTGGCGAGGTCTCTCTGAGTGCCATTCTAGTGTTCTCAGTGTTGCTTCCTTTTCTAACTTTTTACCGTGTACTGTATGATTGTATTTGTCAGTTGGGAAATGTCCTTATTTGAAGCCGAGGTTATTTAAATTTCTTAATGTAATCAATAATTTGGATTGCCTTAATACAGGGTTAGGCAACCTGTGGCTCTGGAGCCACATTTGGCTCTTTAGGACGTCTGAAGTGGCTCCCTGCGGCTGTGACAAAAAATGATCCGAAATGAAATGTTGTTTTCTTGAAATGTTTATTTATCATTGGTGTAGACCCAAAGAAATCTGTATTCTCTTATTTGTAAAATGTGTACCTTTTTATATACGCCATTTTAAAAAAAATGTTTTACATTTTAGTCAACTGTGCATCATAGCTTATGAAAAGTCTCTGGTCAGGCTCATTAACCTCTAAATTTGGAGCTTCCCTAGCTAGGCTAGCTTTTGATTCCAAATCTCCTGAGATATTTCTTTGGTGTCCAGCCTCTCATTTGCACGTGTGTCCTTGCTGCATTCTGACAAAATCATATTAATGAATGCTCATTATGACCTATTAGTAATGTTGGTAGGCTAATTTTGACTTAGTAGGCTGTTTTATCTTTATTGTAAGGCTCAAAATAAGGTTTTTGTGGCTCCATTCCAACATTTTTTCTCGTTATTTGGCTCTGTTGTTAGTAAAGGTTGCCAACCCCTGTCTTAGTACATCAGATTATGATTAGGCATTATTTTTTGCTGATGACTTTTGTCCTCCACCTAACCACACTCCTTCCTTTTCCTAGCTGTTAAGAGGAAGAAGAGGAAGATGGGGATGTATAACCTGGTCCCCAAGAAGAAGACCAAGACCCTTAAACAGCACGAGAAGGCAGGACCATTTGTTTATTCCTTCCAATATGTCAGACCTCCTACCAGGCCATTGTCAGTAAAGAGCATGTTAAGTTTTATGCAATGCTATTTAAAAAAAAATCTTTATAGCCTGTGGAGAGTGACAGGAAACATAGGGAAGAGACTGGGGCTGGTCCTGTTAAAAATGTCTTCTGTCTGAAGTCAGAGATCAGTCACAGCATTTATCGATTATTATGAGCCACCAGCAGTTATTACTCTTTCTACCAGCTGGGTCAGTTCTAAGAAATGACAGAAAACCTCCAGTTCATATGTAGTCCTAGTTATGTCTGTATTATACTGTCACATGAATGCTTTCACTCACATTAAGTCTCATAATGCTTTGCTTTTCTTCTCTGTTGAAAACCTGCCAATCTATTTAGCCATATGCCAATTGTGATGTTTAGTTAAAATGTGTGAATTTCCTTTTTCCGTTTGTTAGTATTTTTGGCTTCAAGCTGTGAAAACTATAAATGTTGTTTATTTACAGAAACGACTCTCGACAAAACTTGAATAGTCAAGAGGCTGGCCTAAAGTGAGCGTGGGCATGGAATATTAATTCATACAAACGTCTTTCCTCTTTCTGATTTAAAAAAAAAAAAAAAAAAAAAAGGTGGCAGGTGCCAGTGTGGAGAAGAACAAAGATGCAGCCGATGAAAAACCACTGATTTCACCAGAGACTCTGAATGCTGGAGAACCAAGAGCCGTCAAGAATGAAACCTTGATGGAGGTGGAACGTGGAGAAGACTGTCGTGTTGAATACACAGAGCTGGCTTTGGATTGTCTGAATCTGAAAGCTCAGGAAGAGCTGCTCTCCCCTCCTCTGTCAGGTAACAGCAGCATCTGACTGATTTAGCTGCATAATATTGATCTAAAATCACCCAAATAAACATCAACAGAATATAGATTCTGTAGCAGCAGCAGCAGCAGCAGCAGCAGCAGCAGTAGTAGTAGTAGTCAATCCGTCAGAAATCCTCACAATCATCGAGTATTTTCTCTTCATTGTTTTAATTATTTTGTTAATAAGTGTAATCTGCGTTACACAAGAACTGAATTCTGGCTAGAAATGTGTGTAATATGGATTAATATATGAATAATTTTTGTTTTGTTTTTTATTTTTTTATGTTTTGTGTTTTCAACTGTATATTTGACACTGTTGGACCCCAGGAAGAATGGCTGTGGCTTTGCTGCAGCTAATGGGGATCTTAATAATAAACTAAACTAATAAACTAACCTTTACTGGTCACACAGGTTAATTTCACGGTGATATGTGGTGAAGTAATGGGAATGTGTGTGCAGGTCTAGCAGCGGATGCTGAGGTGACAGAAACGGACCTGGCTGAGGAATTACCTCTGTGCTGTTGCCGTATGGAGACTCCTTACAGTGGAGGCAGCCTGTCCACCATGGACCAGACCTGCATGGCCATGGAGAGCAAGGATGGAATGGTAAAGATAATATGAATGAACCCTGATGTATCTCTTGGGTAATGGCATCTTATGAGAAATTAGATATAAAAAATCCCATCCAGTTACCAGCGACCAGACCTACTTTTACCACCAATAGACCTTTTATAATAGGTGTAGAATACTTAGTGGGCTTTTTAAAAAAAAAAATTGTATTAATATTTTTAGTTTTGATTTTAAAAACAGAACAGACAATAATGCAGCTCAGGTAAGACATTGCAAGGTATGAGTCGATGTATGGAAAATAAAAATGAAAATAAAATAACAATAGAAAGTAAATAATGAGTGGCCAGTACATTAAAGCAGTCACAATACCTCAGACCCCAATAGCAGAGAGGCACCAGTAGATAAAAATGCAAAACAGGGTTATAGAGAAACCGATCTGGAAGGTAGATAGCATGTAGGTCCTTAGGGGGAACCCTCGTAGTACAGAGGATGAGAGAACAGGTCCAGTATGTTCCAGATAAGGGTCCCATACTTTAAAGAAAGCGTCCACAGAAGAGCGCAGCATACAAGAGATGTATTCACTGGGGATGCAGTTCATAACGAGATTGTGTCACGTTTTTTTGGATGGGGCAGTGTCCTTGATCCAGAAGAGCAAAATGTCTTCTTTCTAGCAGCAAAAGTCAACATATTGAACAGCCTCCTGTGTTTGACACTCTCAATATGACAGTCTGGAAGCCCAAGTATAAGACACAACGGGTTAAAATCTATCGGAACACCAAAAATAAGAGACAGCTCATCCACAACACCGGACCAATATCCCTGCAGTTTCACACAGTTCCAGAGACAGTGAACATAGTTACCGATATCACATTTACACTTCCAACAGAGCGGAGATACAGTACTAGCCATCTTGTTTTTAAGAGCAGCAGTTATGTGTGTGCAATGTAGGATCCTGTATTGGATGGACTTGGTTTGGTTACACACAGATATTCCCCTGGCATAATCCCATGTTTCCCGTACTTAGTGGGCTTTATTCCTGCAGCGGAACATGCTGTCAGTCATCAGAATTAGATGTAGCACCGACATGGCAGCAAGTATGTATTTCCTCCTGAACAGGAGAATTAAATTTCAGATTTGAAGTGACCCAGAGTGAGAGTCCCTGTTGAAACGAGTTGTGATCAGTGTACGTCTTCTGTCATCGAACCCACACTGACTTTGTCTTCTGTCACATTTAGTAAAGCTTCACAGACAACCGTTTAAATAACACACCTGTCCATCTATATTTGTATTTGAATACTATCTACATTGATTGAGTTGAGCACAAACTGAAGGACAGTAATTGGTATGAGTTTCAGAATACCAGATTTAGTGTCCCATTTAGTGTTTTTATCCTGAAATTGGAAAGCTCTGTTAGGAAAACAATGGAAACTTGTGGGAGATTATCAAATTAAACATATCAAGGCTGTTGCTGAGTATGGTTTTTATGTGTTATTATACAGTAAGAAAGTTCATTTTTGTGAATGCCCACTCATTTTTCTTTCTACAGCTGAGTCGTTGCCAGAGGCGGGTGTTGAAGCAGGAAATGATGCGACCCTCCAACACGGTTCATCTGTTGGTTCTGTGTGAAGACCACCGAGCCGGCATGGTCAAGCACCACTGCTGCCCTGGCTGTGGACTCTTCTGCAGGGCGGTGAGAGGAAACAAAGCACACTGACACTGTAAATGCATCAACACCTGGTATAAGCACTACACTGTATGTTCTTTTGATTATAAATATTATACAGTAGAATTTATCAGGATTACAATTTTCATCTATGGGGAGATATCAAGAAACTCATTTTGGTCAGATTTTACAACTTATTGTTGAATATTTTTTAGAACATCCGCTATTTCCTGTCCTCTGGTTTTTCTTCACCTTCAATGTCTCTTGTCCTGTTTCTCATTTACCTACTCTTTTTTTCTTTATATTTCCATTTGTCCATCTCACTTTCTTCTCCTATCTTCTGTCTGTTTCATGGATGCCCCAACCTAGGTTATTTGTACCTGAGGGTTAATGCTGATAATGAACCAAATTCAAATATATATTGTGATGTAATAGAAGGCAATTTTTTCAATGCAACCAGCGGTTCGGAAGCACCCCACCCCGTGGGCTGTCCGACGCTCGATGTTACACATGTTAATGAAGTTACATGAAGAAAACAATGTGTGGGGGGCGCAGTTGGTAGCGCTCTCGCCTCACAGCTAGAAGGTCCTGGGTTCGATTCCCGACAGGACGCTGTGGCCGTTGGAGGCGTGTCCCCTCCGGTGTCCGCAGAGCTGGTCGGTGTGGGCCTTTCTGTGTGGAGCTTGCAGTTTGTTTGTTTCTCCCCGTGTCCCCCGAGGATCCTCTCACAAAAACATGCATTGATCCTGGTCGCTATAGAGCCGCCTGGGGGAGAGGAACCGGTGGGAATAACGTGATCCTCCCACGTGCTACGTCCCACCGGGGAATCTCCCCCTGTCAGGTGTCAAGAAGCAGTCTGCTAATTCTGCATGTATCGGAGGAAGCATGTGGCAAGTTCAGGGCTCTCCCCAGACCGACAGGGACGAGGTAGCGCCCAGGATCATGAAATAGGACAAACTGGGTGATTAGTAAAAATGGGTTACAAAATCGTGGGATAAAAATGTATTAAAAAAAAAAAGAAAACAACGTGTCAGATGCCACCCTAGAGACACGATTTTGAAGTTGACAGAACTAGCTGGGTTTCACCATTTTGCATTCTACCCAGGTGGAGCAGTGAAGCAAACTTGAAAGGGCCTCATGCTAATGCAAGCTGCATTCTTTCAAAAGTCCAACAGGGGTCGCCAACGATGGTTACAAAAGAACTCTGGTCCTATCTATCTCTATGGACACACCTGTCCATAGTGTTGACACTTGAAACTGAGTCAAAATAGTTGATGTAATAGTCTTAAATATCAGGAGTAGCATCAATTCTAGGAAACACAGACTGCACTTCTCAACCTTAATGTAGTGTTCCTATTCTTGGTCCATCCCACAGGGCACCTTCATGGAGTGCAGGCCGTATGGCAGCATCTCCCACCGCTTTCACCGCGACTGTGCCTCCATCTTGAAGGATCTCAGGTTTTGCCCACATTGCGGAGAGGATGCCAGTGGGGCGAGGGAGGTCACTGTGTCCAAGGTTGATGGGTCTCCCTCTGTGCCCAGATCAAACCCTGGGCCATCACTTCCAACTGTGCTCACTGTGGCCACCCTTCCATCAGTACCAACCATGCCTGCTGTTCCACAGATACTTAGAGCAAAGAAGACCAGTGAACCCCAGAGGAGCAGAGAAGAAAGCCACAGCAGGTAACACAGGACTGATATTCCAAATGTTATCTCATCCTCTTTTATAGAAAACCTACAGATACCACTTCCTTCTTGAACTCACTCTGTATGTTTTACATGACACCTTAAGAAAATCTAATTATTGCCTTAATCTGACTATAACTGGACAACTGTAAACGTGTTAGTCCGACTGATGTCGGAGTTCTCCAACTCCGATTAAGACACCCATATAATGCGCTTGGTATTGGATTTTCACCGGCATGTATGACAAGACAAGGGATGTGCACATGCTCCACTCCCCGCGCTGGTCTATGACCCTGGAACAAATACATACAAGAAAGCTAGTCGCATTAGCCGGTCAGTAGCGATGTCACAAAGTGTCGAACTGAGGTCAACTAGATAGGGCACCATATTAACCCGCTGAAACAACGCATGTCGCCACCCAGTGTTGAGGAGGAGGACACGTTCCCATCAGTTATTTAATTTTTTTTCAGTTGCATGTAAACTGGGACAAGGACAGAAGTCCGATTAGACGCCAAAATCAAATTTTAACCCATAAGAACCCATGGTGACATCCGTGTAACAAACACTTTAAATGTTCTAGAATCTCCCATATTCAGCTTTATGCTTTACCTTAACTCATTAAGTCCCTCAGCAAGACTGTTTGACTGTGACAAGAAGTGACTTCTCCAAAATATGTGTGTGACTGGAAACAGAAATGTAAAAAAAAAGAGCAAATTTCAAAAAGCTTATTTTTTGTTACTAGGCTTAGTTTAAACCAATTTAACAATTCTAATTCTAATCTAAGTACATTTGACCAAATATAAACAAAAAATAATCCTATCCTGTCATTTTGATAAATGTTGTGGAGATGCAAAGAAAAAGGCAAATTTGTGTTTCTGTAAGCAGAAAAGGTGTCTAGTTTATTTATTTTAAAATAAGAAAAATAATCATAACTTCCATAAACACCCAATGTAACATATATGTCATATCACAGATCTTTGACATTTAGGGGTAGAATTTTTTTAAAAACATCATAAATGTGTTCTATGTGGTCCACTCGGTCTGTGGTATATCCCCCATAAATTTCCTTTAAGAATAAATAGGTCTGGGTTCTTATGGGTTAAGGATAGCTCGACTAAACTGTGCATGTAAACGCACACACTAACTCACCACTATTGAGGGATAGTTTAATTCATTCCAACTCGGGTCAAATAAAAAATGTTACTGCTTGCTCCGTCTCTCCAGGTTAAAGGGCGGGGCTGTGTGTATTGCAGATAGACCACCTAAAGAGTCACTGGAGAGCATCCTGATGGCACTGGATGATGAGAAGTAAAGTTAACTATTGAATATTTTGCATTGGTTTACAAACAAGTACAGTTTGGGATAAAAGTTTTTACTTTTTATTCTTTTAGCCTGAAACCAACGAAACTGAAGTACCCGACCAGACAGCTGTACATCTCTGCAAAACAAGGAGAGCTCCAGAAGGTCATTCATCTCCTAGGTAACTCAAATATGTTACTTGACATAAAGCAGCTTCCATTACAATTACTTGTATGTGTATTTTTTTTAGCAATAGCATTTGTATAATCGCGCTGATAGACCAAACTTTGTGAATTGAAGTTGATGGAAAGGACCCCAACTTTTTGATGGAGGGCCAAAACAAAGGCACCCCTCTTCATGCAGCAGCTGCTGAGGGTCACCAGGAGATCTGCCACATGCTGGTTCAGGTGAGGAGACCGCCTTCACTTTTTGGTTACACACGATTTTCTTTTCAACCAGGCTTGGACATTTTATAAGCTCTTAAATTCCTGTCCTGGCCAATATTTAGTAGAACTCCAGTGCAGTATTTGGACACGCAAAATTTAATTAATGCTTGGTAGAGAAGCCTTTATTTGCAATGCCAGCTTTAAGATGCTTCCTGTACTTTGTAGCCTTCTCTTGGTAACACAGCTGAGTTAAATTATCTGCTTGCATTTATAATTTTAGGCACACAGGTGGCTTGCCAGTGTTTACTTACAAGCTAAGTGAAATGTAATTGTAGGCAGTATTATCCTCATAAATGTTGTATTGGTACTTGTATAGCCATACTCATTTTTTCCTGGTTTTCTTTGCATATTAATGAATTATACCCATGGGTATGATTATACTTATATTTTAACTTTTCAAATACTAAAATCTTCAGCTTGATTCTCAGTACAGATGTGTCAGTGCATATGGGTTCACATGAAAGATTATACCACCCACACCGCTATAGTTAAGTGTGCATATTTAACATTATCATTTTGCCACTGACAGAAGTCCACGGGGGACTGAAACTTATGTGCACTTTTATATTTGTTTTATGTAAATATGTTTATTTCTTTCAGTTCATTGGTTAGTAAACTGTAAGTTCAGCCTTGGCTGCTTGACTTCAGACAGCTGACACTATGATTACATTATCTTCAAAGGAACATATTAACAAAATAAATCCATATAAATAATGCTATATATTTTTGAGGTGTGGATTCCTTGTTCCATTTCATCTTACAAATGCCATATAGTAGCATTATCAACATAAAATAAATGAGCCACTCTTTCACTTTCTACTGGAAGTTACGAGACCCAGCTCAATGGATCGACACCGTTCACACAAATGACTTATTTTGAATTCTAAATGGCATTTTTCCTAAAGGTGACAAGTTTTCATTTATCAAACAACACTGATGAACCCCACACAGGCAGCCATTCAATTTAAGTCAGATCTGGCATTCATAAAAAAACATCAATATTTAAGGTTATATATTTATAAATAGTTTTTTTCTGAGTCCAATTCTATCCTCTCACGTTGAGCATCCAGTGGTCAATCATGCCTGGGTCACCTTTAGAGGAAAACTTAACACGGACAAATGGATATGCATATAATATATATATGTATGGGCAAAAATCCTTCATTATAGTGTCACCTGCTGGTGGACATGTGTCATTTTTTTCTGCCTCCTGTGGGTGCAGCAGTCTGTACCAGCCCTGTCAATGCCAGTGTTATGGCGTTCACCGTTTAGGCTGCAGTATGGGATCTTTGAAAGGAATAACAACAATAAAATTAATAATAATGATGATGATGATGATTAAAAAAAAAAATTAAAATCCTTAAAATTTCAATAGGGTTCCCAGCATCGCTGCTACTCTTGCCCTCTCAGGTTTGGACCCCTAGTAAGTCTTACCTTCAGAAGAACATCTTCTTTCTTGATTTTGTTATCCAGATCCTCAAAGTTCAATCCGCTGATAAGATCAGATTCAATTGATTCAATCAGGGAGAGTGCAGATTGACGTTGTTGTGCCATAGTTGTCCTGAGTTCATTCTTCACTCTTTTAAGTTGAGAGAAAGCTGTTTCGGCCTCGTAGTTGTTTACAGGCTGCGTTGAAAACAACCTGAGTGCAATGAACACGCTTGGGAAAGTTACCGCACGAAATTTCTGAACTGAATAACTTAATTTCCTAATTTTTTTAACAAGGTCATCTGGTAATGCAGAGGGAAGCACAGCAGTGTGTTTACGCACACAATTGCTGTCATTATCAGAATCAAACAATACACCGAATTGACCAGGGGTAGGCAACCTGTGGCTCTGGAGCCACACTTGGCTCTTCAGGCTGTCCTCAGTGGCTCCCTGTGGCAAAATGAAACTGTATTTCTTTACATTTTACATTTATCATTGGTGTAGGCCCAAAGCAATTTGTATTCGTCAATTTTAAAAATGTGTTTATTATAATGGCAGTTAAAATGTTTCAAAAACATTTTAGTCCACCAATATGTGCATCATAGCTCGGGCCGGCACCCTAACCTCTAAATTTAGTCAACTTCAAGTTGAGTTTTCCTTGCTAGGCTATAGCTTTCAGTTCCAAATCTCCTGAGATATTTCTTCGGTTTCCAGCCTCTCATCTGCATTCTGAAAAAATCATATAAATAAATGCTCATTATGACCTATTATTAATGTTAATGTAGACTTAGTAGACTGTTTTATGTCCATTCTAAGGCTCAAAATAAGGTTTGTGGCTCCATTCCGACTGTTCTCCTATTTTGGCCGATAATGGCTCTTCTGTTAGTAAAGGTTGCCGACCCCTGGAATAGACCATTAAAGTCCCTGTATGCATCAATGTGTTTATCAAGACAACAACCTGTCAACGATCATATTTAAAGTGGAAACCTACAGTTTGCACTTTACATTCCCAAGGCCTCTTTTATTGCCCTGTAGTTTTCTCTCAAAGCCTTGGTGGATTTAGCTCTACTACTCCATCTTTAACAGCAGTTTCAGCATCCTACTGATGTGCACATCCTTGTTGTTGAACATCCATTTCCAACAATGAGTGCATGCAGCACAAAACGCATACAGTGACTGGGAGAAGGTCTAAGGAATTACTCACAACTTTACAGCCATTGTCGATGCTGTTTACACCACCGAGATGAAGTGGATGTCCAGCACAGGGAACGTAATGAGTCAATGGGTTCGCTTTTTTGAGATGTGCCTGAAGTCAGTTATATTTACCTGCCATGTTCCTGGCGTTATCATAACTTTGTCCCCAGCAATTTGACATGTCTAACATGTCTCAGGCTACGTTTACATGAGGACGGTCTGAACAGAAGACGCAAAAGTGGCGTCGCGTCTTCACTTTTTATTCCTCGAGCATTTTCGGGAGGAAATCTGCGTGCATACGGTGACGCAAAAGTGTGTGAAATTCGATTGTATGCAGCCAGGCGGCATCACTTAAAGCGATAAAAGCATCTTTGGGCGTGCAGAAGTTTTCACGCCACGCATTTTCATCAGCTACTCCTTCCACAAAGTTCTCCACCATCCACTAGATCTCCCAGGTCTTGTACACAGCCCTCTGGCTCGCCTCCGACAAATTGCTGCATCCAAAATGTGAGAGAGGTAATTCCAGATCCTTCTCTGTTCACTAATACTATCTGTACATATCCTGTACATTTGGTGGAAAGACTCCTGTAAGTTTATTAGAGCTGCCAGAGCAGCTTGAAGGTCCGACGCATGGAAATAATCCCACGTTTGTTCATTTTCCTGTACTGGAGCATGTATGTGACGTAAACACATACGTGACGTGAGCAGATCTCAAGTTTTGCGTCTTGTCAGTGTAGACGGACACGCTACGGCGGAGCGTATTTAACTTTTCCACTTTGGAAGGTGGTTTCAGATTTTTGCGTTTTTAAGCCCCAAAAATGCCGTCACCGTCTAAACGAAAGGCACTTCCGATAAAATATTTTGTCGTTTTTACCCGCAAGCGTCCTCGTGTAAACGGGGCCTCAGATCACAGAGCATCCTAACACATTCAGCAAGACTTGCCCCAGTGTGGCTGTGGATAGGCTCAAAAAACCAATAAACCTTCCCA
Source organism: Centropristis striata (assembly GCF_030273125.1). Lineage (NCBI taxonomy): Eukaryota > Metazoa > Chordata > Actinopteri > Perciformes > Serranidae > Centropristis > Centropristis striata. The sequence goes on from NC_081523.1 coordinate 32,498,224, forward strand.
CCACTTTCCTTTCCTTGCTTACAAATCTAAAAATGAGTGACCACTGGTAAATGTGTGACATGTTGTCAATGTCAAATGTAAATTAGCAATGCTTGGATGCTGCATGTATGTGTTTGTGCACATAGGCTGGAGCCAACCTGGACATGTTTGATGAGGAGCAGAAAACACCGCTGATGCTGGCCTGTGAAAACAACCATCTAGACACTGTGAAGTACCTGCTGAGAGCTGGAGCAGCTGTCAGCCACAAGGTGGGTCTGCACAAACTCCGTCTGTAGGACCGTCTCAGTCAGGTTCTGCCACATCTTTTTCAAGTCAAATCCTGTGACTGCCATGCAAAGTACAACAGTTACAAAAAAGGGAAGTTGCAGAACAGTCTAGCAGTGTATCCTGCACTTAAGCCTGCAGAGAGGTTCTCTGCAAGACGAGGTTTAGAAGTTAATTTCAATCACATCAAGTCCTGGCTAGTTTTGCACAATGAAGAGATATGTTCTTGTAAGACTTATAAGAGTGATTTTTAAGTTTATTTATGTAATAAATAATAGTAAGAATAAGAATACGCCAATTTTCTTGTATTTAGGATTTTCTTCCGAGTATGAAGGAAATTTGTAAGTGGTCCAGACCTGTTGTGGTCATTAACAGACAGTCTGTTAACCCTTTATCAGGCAAAGAACTATATTTGGTAACTTCAGGTAATATTTTGAGAAAAAAGTTGCAAATTTACTAGATTAAAGTGGCAAATCTACAAGAAAAAACTTGCAGATTTAAGCAATTTAAATTGGCAAATCTGAGAAAAAAGTGGGGAAAAAAAACAACTTTTTTCTCCCAGATTCATCACTTTAAATCTCATAAATCTACGCATCTGTTATTATCTATCTTGTAGATTTGCCACTTTAATCTTGTAAACTTTTTTCTCAAAATATTATTTTCGTATGGTTTTTTTTACACATTCTGGCAGTATGTAATACCCTCCAATATTCTCTAGGGTTGAAATTTGGAATTTGCAAGTATTTCAATAAGTGCCCTATTAAGGGTTAAAGTGGTGAAAAAACTTTTTTCTCGTAAATCTGCGACTTTTTTTGCGCAGATTTGCAACTTTAAATCTCTTAAATCTGAAACTTTTTTTCTTGTAGATTTGCCACTTTAATCTAGTAAATTTGCAACTTTTTTTCTCGAAATATTACCTGAAGTTACCACATATAGTTCTTTGCCTGATAAAGGGTTAATGGCGATATTGGGACTGAAGACATTGAGCGAGGTATGCGGGTCACCAGACTGCATGCTCTCCTTCTGCGTGAATGTGTCAAACTCCACACAGAATAGCTGCAAGCTGGATTTGAACCTGAAACCCTCTTGCTATGAGGCGAGGAAAGTGCTAACCAATACACCACGGTGTAGCCTGGCTATTTCATTCTCTGTATAGTATCTATGACTTCCCTTGACTTCCTGTTGAACGCCTCACATATCAGTCATGGACCACGTTACTTTAGAAAGTTGTTTTTTGCACCTTTGCGTGTCTTTACTCTTTTTCTTCATTCAAATTGTCACAAATGGGGCTGAAGGATCGCCTTTAGTTAACTTTAAGTCTCATGAACATGCACCTCTTCGTGAATCATGTTTTTCAACAGATTTTTCCAGTAAAGAAGGCTTGGTGAATCTGACTTGGAACACTAAAACACAGAGGAACTGTAGAGTTGGGCGATAATTCTCTGTTTGTCAAGAGGATTGATACCGTTTAAAAGTTTTAAATATAACTTATTCAGCAGACTAAACTTACACTTCACTCTTCAATTATTTGATTAACTTATCCATCTTTTTGTCTAAGCTAGGCTGTAGGAGACCATTTGGTAGAGAAAATATCTGAACTGCTGTACACATATTTTTTCATCATGTTCGTTGCAATGTCCCCTTCACTCACAAGTTTTAACTCCTAGAACCCAGGAGCCAGTGAAATGCCCTTTCTTTTGGACTAACCAGTAGTGACAGTAGCACAGTGTTTCTCAATGTTTTTCATGTTGTCATCCAAGGATGTCATGGGTTTCACCTGTCTGCATCTGGCAGCTAAACTGGGACATTACGATGTAGTCCAGCACCTGCTCTCCAAGGCATCCAAACACATCAACTGTCAGGTAAGAACACACACCTCCTCGTTTACTAATTGCTGCTTACAGCTAATGTGGTAATGTGTTAATAAAGTAATTTGATAGCACACATTTCTGTGTGTTTGCAGGATGATGGTGGATGGACTCCAATCACCTGGGCCATTGAGTTCAAGCACAAGGAGCTGGTCGACCTGCTGCTGGCCAGAGGGGCTGATGCTAACATCAGAGATAAGGTCAGTGCTCACAGTACACGGTTCACTTCTATAACTTTGCTACACACACACACACACACACACACACACACACACACACATTCTTGTACTTCTATCTTTGTGAGGGCCCTCATTGTAATAGTGAATTCCCTATCAATGTTATAATAGTTTTGGATTTTTCATTAGTTTTAGTTTTAATTTCGTTTTGAATTTAAATTCGTTTTTAGAGTGAGTTTGCTAGTTTTAGTTTAGTATTTATTTTTTTGAAATGCCTTAGTTTTAGTTCAGTTTTTTATTACTTTTAGTGTTGGTTTTAGTTTTTTGTAATGGGGTAGGTATTTGTTGAGTGGGAGATTAAGAGAGGTCACATTCAATTTTGCCTTTATTTCCTTTGTCTTATCCATCTTCATTAAGTATGAAAAAAGTTGAGAAAGACAAAAACGAAGGACATTTTCACTATAATTTGAGTTAGTTTTGTAACCACACAATACAGTTTCAGTTAATTATCATTATCATGTAACCTTTAACCCTTGACACAAAGTCTGAAATCTCAAAAAAGCCTTTAAAGAAGTGAGGACGGGCCGAAATCGATACTTTTGAAAATGAGTATTGTATCCGGATACAATGTTTTAGTATCGATACTTTTTTGAGTATTGATACTTTTGACAACCCTAACCAGAAGTGGGATGCTGTGTAACGCCTTCAGAGGAAGTCAAAGAGGCGGAAAATTTGTGGGACTGTTGGAAGCGGGACAACTATGAAACGGCCATCCCGGCAAGGCCCAATGTTTGATGTCGTGCGTGACGTCTAACACACACCTCCTACTTGGTCCGACAGTCATCGAAACACTGTTCAGCAGCACAACAACTGCAGCTGCCGTCGCTAACTGTGCACAGAGTGTCCGGTGCTTGTTGTAAACAAACGCAGGTCGCTAAATGAACACATACTGCTGCAGCACATACACACTGTACTGCTACAGAGCTAACTGTTAAGCTTATTAGCACTGTGCTACTGTGCAGCACTGCTGCTGCTCTGTCTTATGTCAAAATCGTCTCCTTTACCTCGTTCTGTGATGCCAGACTGCACTATGAATGGGCACCAATATCACACCTTCGTTGGATCACTATGAACGCCCTAAGCCGGCACAGATCTTTCCGGCAATATAGTGGGACATTTGTGGGACCGCACGATGAAAGGGCCTTTTGATTTGTGTCAATTATTTTTTCAGTCTTTCGTTGCCCATGTCCCAACTTTTTGAGATGTGTTGCTGCGATCACATTCAAAATGAGTTAATATTTTCCATGAAATGGTAAACAACTGATTATGACATCAGATGTTGAAACTGAGACGTTTTATGTTCTATTGGGAATAGAAAATATGGGTTTATTAGACTTATCACCATCAATGATCTAGAAATAAGCATGTTGTACGCTTCAAATAAGAAATTAACTCTTAAAACAAGATCAATTAAAGCTGCAAGCAGCGATGAACTGGCCTGAGCAGAGAGCACTGCAAATTATTTGGTTCTTACCACGATAAAAAAAAATTTAGATTTGTGTTGGATAATTTATCTTGTTTTAAGAGTAAATTTCTTATTTTAAACGTTCAACATGCTTATTTCTAGATTTAACAATCTTAATTCAAGAAATCTTTCTAAGTAAAATTATCTGTCCATGCAGCAAGATAATTTCCCTCAGATTTAGTGTTTTTATCTCGTTTTTAGACACCCTTTTTTGCAGTGCAGTTTTAGAGGTTTGATCAATTACAGTTTTATTGCATTCATTTTGGCCTGACTTCTGCTGTTCAGTACCTGATTTCTGTCACATCAACAGCTGCCAATATGACTTCATGCTAATTGCAATCCAGTATCACCCTTTGTTTGACCCAGTGTAACATACTACCTAATATTATCCCAGCCTCCGTGACTATCTCATCCCCTTGACTGTCTACCATCTAAGACATGGATGGCTTTGCTTTTGGGAGAATTACAATGTTAACCATATTAGTTGTTGAGGCTAATAGGAATGTAAGTGTTTGGTCATAAACCACAGTATCGGGAGTCCTGCTGCTAGCATAGGCTATTAAATATTCAATCACTAAAGCTTGTCCCGATGAAATCCCTGCCTCTATCACTCCCATGTCAGTGCTTTCATCGCTTTTTTGCTTCTTGTCCAGGAAGAGAACGTCTGCCTTCACTGGGCGGCTCTTTCAGGATGTGACGACATCACCCAGGCTCTGCTGGAGGCTCGGTGTGACCTCAACGCTGTCAATGTTCATGGTGACTCAGTGCTTCATGTTGCTGCAAGAGAGAACCACCTGGAGTGTGTGATGTGAGTGTGTGTGGTCTTAGATCAAAGTTCACTTGTGTTTCAGAGTTGAATATGATGCAATTGGGGCGTGTAAAAGGTTTTCTGAAACGCATCCCTTTGTCTGTAAGCAGGACGCAGCAAATTTACTACTTTACCTCATTCTTCATATTCGTCATATGAATATACTTCTAGTCAAATTAACACGTTTTCATGTTCAGTTACCCTCCTGTATTCCTCATTAACTAATACTAACAAGCCCAACACCACAGGCCCCACCATTGGACGCAGCTTAATTTGATTTTAATATCGGATGACTATGTAGTATTTTCCTTGTCCCTTGCCTCTGTTTTTCTACTCCGTCCTTGTTTTACGGTCAGATGTCTCAATGTGAGACACTGAATATTTGAAATGTAGAGATAAGATTTACATTTGATCTCTTCAACTGTAGTTGTGAGGGAGTTCTTTCTTATCAGAAGTCATGGTCAAAGGACAGAGGTTGTTGTATGCTGTATAGACTGTAAAATTTTGTGAGGCAAATGTGTTATGTGTGATGTTGTTATGTGATAATTGAACTCAATTGAACATTGAAGTAATTTTTAATGACACATTCAACAATCACATAATCGCATGTGCCTGGAATGTTTGAGTGTCAACAAACTTTTCAGGTGTCCGCATGCTTTTTTAGCGATAGATAGATAGATAGATAGATAGATAGATAGATAGATAGATAGATAGATAGATAGATAGATAGATAGATAGATAGATAGATAGATAGATAGATAGATAGATAGATAGATTGATTTAAGTACAACAATATACTAATATAATAATAATATAATAAAATACTGAGGTAGAATAAATGAAGACAACAATAGAAGAAAACACAGAATAGTTGGTAGGTAATGTACAGTGGCAAGATGATGGTAGTTGTGCTGATGATATGATGGTAATAATGTTGTTGTGACTAGACGGTATACAACAATAATAATAATAGTACAGTATATAATACTAATATGGCAAAGTAAATCCATGAATATTTGCAGTATATTGTTTTTAGCTTTAAAGCTCATATATTGGTTGAGCCATTAATACACTAGTTAGTGTTTTTTAAGCTTCCTGTGTTGTCTTTGTAATATTGCAGAAAACACTTTTTGACCTAGTCACTGGACTTTTAACTAAAACATTCTAAATCTGCAGGTTGTTTCTGTCTCGTGGAGCTGACGTGAATCAGAAGAACAAGGAGGGAGAGACAGCTCTGGACTGCTGCACGCATGGCTCTAAAGTGTGGACGGCCCTCAACACCAACAAGAAGCTGACTGATGCCAGGAGAGGCAGGGACTGTCATGGGGAGAGAGTGCTCAGCAGGTAGACGGCAACACTGCTGTCTCTTTTGGCTGGGTTATCTAATTTTTTTTTTAATACTTTATTGCAAGGCTTCTTACTTTCACAAACATAATCAGTCATTTCGTTTTCTTTACAATATTGTACCTTGCTTTTTTCCCCCTTTTTTTCAAGGTGTATATTCACAAAGTAAATAACAAAACATAGGGTAAACAGACAAACATATATACAAGACAAACTGGTATTCCCCAAATGAGGATCTCCAAGAAAAGGAATAAACAACAAACTAACGACACCAAAAAATTTAATTAAAAAAAAAAAAAAAAAAAAAAAATACTAAGATATACTAAAATAGACTAATGAGAAAATAAGGGGTGGTGCATGTATGCGTGTTCATGAATCTGTGCGTGTGTATGCATGTGAGTGTTAGTGTCGGGGAGGGGACCATTTAGTTCATCTCCTTAATTTGATTAAATATTTCCACTGTTTTTACCAGCCTTACCATGTATTACCATGTATTTAATCCCTATTTCTAAAAGCTAGTCTTTCCATCTCTAAACTTTCTTCTGCTGTTAATACCCATGCTCTTAATTTTGGTGTATTTGATTGTTTCCATGGGTTATCTAATATTGATGTTTATTTTCTAATATTACACGCACAGCTCTCAGCTGTGTTTGGGTGTTTTTATTTGCACTGTTCCTCTTGAGTTGAGGCATATTATGCTTATGAAACACTTTTAAACACACAGGAGAAACTGGGGAAAAAATGTAAATCAAGCAAGCATGATATGTTTTCCAATAAGCTTGACATGATCGATTACACGATATGGCTTACAGTACAGTTTTTAAACAATTGAAAACTTTTTGCTTTAAAATTATAGCTGCAGTCACGGCTGACTACACTGCAAAAAGGGGTGTCTTAAAACGAGATAAAAACATTAAATCTGAGGGAAATGATCTTGCTGCATGGACAGATAATTTCACTTGACAAGATTTCTAAAATTAAGATTGTTAAATCTATAAATAAGCATTTTGTAAGCTTAAAATAAGAAATTAACTCTTAAAACAAGATAAATTATCTAACACTTCTAAATCTAAAGTTTTTTTTCATCGTGATAAGAAACAAATAATTGTCAGGTCACTCTGCTCGGGCCAGTTCATCGCTGCTTGCAGCTTTAATTTATCTTGTTTTAAGAGTTAATTTCTTAATTTAAGCGTACAACATGCTTATTTCTATATTTAATCATCTGAATTTAAGAAATCTTGTCAAGTGAAATTATCTGTCCATGCAGCAAGATCATTTCCCTCAGATTTAGTGTTTTTATCTTGTTTTTAGAAACCCCTTTTTTGCAGTGTAACTGTTGCTAGAAATGTGGTTGATGAGAAATGTGGGAGTGAATCGAAAGGGAAGATTTTGGCTGTGAAACCAAAACAGTCAAAAAGAGCCTCAAAAACAACGTAGCACTAAGGGGAATAAGTATTTGGGTTTTTCTCATTCACATTACGCCCCTGTCACATCCCTGTCACATTATATATAGTCTGGTGAGTGCAGCTTTTAAATTATGGTTATTTTTATACTTTTCTTTCTACAAATATTTCTCTCAATCAGAGCTGTGCTGGATACAGAAAGTCTCAGTGGTTATTTTCAAGTCAGACCTAAACTATCCACTGCACATGAGATTATTCTACCTGATTGAATGTGATTAACTTACACAGACTTACTTGTTGAGTGCAGTTAGTGGGCAGAGCCAAATATGTAAATACAGTAGATCAGCTGAGCGCAACAGCAAAGCTAAATATTTTACACTGATAAAGATTAGCTTTTCTTCCTTTAACCTCTACGTAAGTAAGATTCAGCACTTTAAGTTGTCAGAAAAAAACTTTGCTCTGCCCACTTAGGTTTGGGTAGCTTTCAGTGTGTCATATTTGAAAATATTTATTTTTTCTTCTCTTAGGGACATTTCACGGGGGTATGAGGCAGTTCCTATTTCCTGTGTTAATGGTGTGGACAGCGAGCCGTGCCCTGAAAACTTTAAATATATTCCTGACAACTGTGTCACCTCCCCACTGAACATAGACAAGGACATCACTCATTTACAGGTAAGACTTTAGCTCTCCATAAATTCTACAGTTAAGTCTGGTAATATACTATATGTTATACCTATTGTAAGTTAATCACATGTGAAGATCCAAGCCAATAATGGATCTACCAAAAAATATTGTGTTTGTTTCAAAGCCTGATATAGCATCTTTCTCTGTACAATAGAAATTTGTTGGGACCAAAAACTATTACGTTTTTTATACATTAGTTCCAAAATATGAAATTATTTAATCATGAGTAATTTTCTTTATATCTAGGGTAGAAAAGTATTGAGAAAGGTCTTTTATTGGGATTTGTTGCCAGTGAGAAAAATACATAGTGGTGAAAAACTCTAGCAGGCTCTTTCTTAAGCCTGATTTCCACCGGCCGCAGAACGGCTGCACCGCGGTCACCGTTGCTGATTGCTGCCACTCTAATCAATGAGAGCATTTCCACGGGCGTGCCGCGTAACGTCTCAGCAGCGTTCCAGCCGCAGCTCTCCGCTTTGCAGCATGATCAATCCGTAGCATTTCCATTTTCTCCGTGAGCCGTTGCTAAACCGCGTCAAGCTCAAGAGAGCAGATCGCACCAGACAGGAAATCTGACACAGAATCAATGTAATACACTTCTGCCCCCTTTCAAAATAAAAACATAATACGCAGTTCATGTAGCCTAAAACTACTTCACATCAACATTATGTCTTGACCGGGGGCACCAGGTCTCAATCAAAGGAACTCAGAAGATCGGCGACATGGACGACGAGAGACTGATTGTTGAAGTGGAACAGCATACAATCATTTTTTTTTTTTTCCCAACACTATCTTTATTTATTTTCAGACATAATAACACATACTTATAACTACTGGGACTCCAAACATATGCCCCAAACCATGTAAAACAACACAAATAGTAAACATAAATCACTAACAAAAGAATGAAACTTTAAAATACACAATAAAAAAAATAAAAAAACACGATACAAATACTACATAAGTAAATAAAAATAAATAATGAAATAATAAATAATAGAAATAAGAATACAGATGGGGGAGAATTAATACAAAACCAACCATACACATACATGTGTTTATGCATATAAATGCATAAACACATCAATTAGAAAGTGGTCAGTCAACACCAGACAAACATATTTCCAAAATGGGCTGCAGAGGGAGCATTCAATGATTTATGACATAACCCATTCTTTTTATAAGGAAAGATGGTCAGATCAACAGATCTTCCACGTCGGAGAAGCAGAGTAAGCTGTTTGTTGTTGTTTACTTTATACATACAGTTTATCACCAGATCTCGCGGTCTCCCGTACGTTCAGGATTATCGCGCGTTCTTGTTATCTCACATGTATACGGCTGGCTCGCTACGTTGACGTTACATGCCTGGTGGGGATTGACGCCGGGCAGAGGACGGAGCAAAACTGCGGTGCAGCTGTTCCACGCTCGATGGAAATCCCCAGTTAGAGCTACACACAGCGCACATACTGGTATATCAAACTGGAAGACCTAGGGAATTATTATCTTAACCATGCAGTTATTCTAATGCAGTATAGATGTGTTATTTGTCCTTATTGTATTTGAACATTTCTGCATAGTGGGTAGGGCTGCAAGATTATGGCCAAAATGATAATCACAATGATTTTGATCAATATGATTTGATCATGATTAGTTATCACCATTATTTGTTGATTGAACAAAAACAAATTTTATTGTCATATAATTATAACTGTTTTCAATATACAAATGTGTGCATCAAAATAAAATTGGTCTCATTCACCAAAAACCAGTGCTTCTCCTTAAAGAATAAATACAAATAAATAAAACAATAATACGACACTCTTTGCATATGACCTTTTCTTGTTTTCTGAAATGCTTCGGCACATTTTTCAAGTTTCATTGTCTTGTCAAAATTGAAAAAAGAAACAACTCCACAGTTTTAGGGAAACTGCTCCAAACAGGCTTGCTGTTTCTATTTTCTACTTTAATGTACATTAAATTTCATGAAAAACTGTAAATGTAATGATACAACCTGCCAAATGTCCTAATACCTGACATAATAGCTAACTGATGGTTTCATTCAGCACTGCAGCTGTACAGACGACTGCTCATCCAGTACCTGCATGTGTGGTCAGCTCAGTCTACGATGTTGGTATGACAGTGTAAGTTCACACACACACACACACACACACACTCGCACACTACAAATTGTGAGGTAAAAGTGAAGTTACATTTTTTGGTGGGTGACAAAAGATTTGACATGACAACACTAACAGACAAAAGTTGTTTTTTCAGCTGAAAAAAGTGTTTTAGGGGTTTTGTTACTCTTTAGTAATGTACTTTAAAAAAAAAAAAAAAAACATTCCTGACTAGGAATAATAAATCAAACTTCTGGCCCTCTGAAAGCTACAGATAACTTGTCTAAACGGTTCATCTGTGTTTTGATAACTGATGGCAGTTTGTTCCATGTCTCTTGGTATGCATGTAGGAGGGTCGACTACCACTTGACTTCTGTCAGAGGGAGCCCCCAGTGCTGTTTGAGTGTAACCATGCATGCTCCTGCTGGAGGACCTGCAGGAATCGCGTGGTCCAGAATGGACTGAGGTGACCTATTCTACTTCCAGAGATGTTGCCTGCAGTACTTCAGCAAAGAGCTCAAAAAGCTCACAGTGGCTGCTTGTTGTTACACCTTTCCTCTTGCAAATACATTTCCTGCAGTAAAAGCCCACAAAATAAAAGCCTTCCCTGGATTCCTGAGGGAAATATTTTTATATGAAGCAGCAACAGCAATGAAATTAAATCAGCAAATATAGCTCCAATGTGTCTGCAGGGCTATAGTTCAGAAAATATTGAGTCTGTTTGCCGAATCCCAAAACTGATTTTAATTACTTTGCATTCACAGAGCTTAAAGCAAATCATTAGTCGTGGTTCCTTTAGGGGGAAGAGTGGCCACCGGGAAAGTCTCAGGCCACACCCTCTCAAAAGTCCGCTCACTCTGCGTGTCTCCACTACAAAAAGGCCCCCGGAGGGATTTACGAGCCACCGGAGGTGACGTGTGGTTTTCGTTCATCACGACAGATTAAACACGGGAGATGCAACTGTGGCCGCCGTCGCTAACTGTGCACAACATCAGCAGCTGATCATAAACAAAGCAGCATGGCTAATTATGCACAGCGTCTCCGCTGATCATAAACATAGTGATTGTGCACAGTTAGCGATGCCGGTTAATTCACGGAGTGTCCAGTGCTTCTTGTAAACAAACAGATCGCTAAGTGAACTCCTCCTGCAGCAGCTAACAGTTAGCCTATTAGCAATTTGCTGACTGGACGCTAAGGGGTTAACATCCCCTCTCCGACTCTGTGACTGCAGCTGGGAAAGACTGCTGCAGGGAGACTGTGCAGCTTCTACTCGTTCTTGCTCTTCTTAACAAGCCGCTGGCCCCTGTGGCTCATTAAGAAGAGTAAGAAGGAGTCTCCAATAACACCAAAAAAAGTCGCTGGATTTGTCGCCAGTCGCCAGGGGGTCTGAAAAGTCGCTAAATATAGCAACAAAGTCGCAGGCTTTTTTCAAGGGAGAAAAACGGCCCTTCTCTTCAACAGGGACTAAAAAAGTCCAGTCAAAAGACCGCTCAGGACGGCTCATATCCAAATTAAGGGCGTTTCGGTGAGTGAGACCCGTCTCGTTCCGGGTATTGGGCTGTAGTGGAAACACCCTTATTGGCCACATACTGTATATGCATCACAGTTGAACAGCACAGGATCAGAAAAAGGGCTTTATTCATGTAGCACAAAAACACAGTGGTAAATGGACTACATTTATATTGCACTTTTTCGTAGTCTTTGTGACCAACTAAGCGCTTTACAACACAAGTGACAGTTGGTGTTTTGCTCTCTGTGTACTGTACTTGACTTGAGCATAGAGGTGATGTGCAAACAACATTGTTGGCAGTGGGTTTATTCCAGGCCTGAGGAAACGTGACCTCATTTCCTCTTCCAGGAAGCTGTTGAAACCATGTTTTCTTGAATAAAATCAATGTAATTTTGTCTTAATGTGTCAGCTACTGGATGGGATAAGAGCCTTGTTGTTGTTGTTGTTGATGTTTGCTTCAGAGCCTGGCTGCAGCTCTTCAGGACACAGAAGATGGGCTGGGGAGTGAGGGCCATACAGGATATCCCTCAGGGAACATTCATTTGCGAGTGAGGACAGGCTCTCATGAGAGAAACTACTGAATTCATCATAAAATATTGAACAGAAGCTGTGCTCTGAGCCCTTACCCTCCCAATTGTTTCCACAGGTATGTCGGGGAGATCATCACTGATGCAGAGGCTGATAAAAGGGAGAATGACTCTTTCCTCTTCACCCTCGACAATAAGGTGATTAAGTTAACAAAAACAATAAGAAAATGTAGAAATGCTTAATATTACAACATTTACTGTGGCTTAGTGTATAATATGTTGATGTAGGTTATGATTAAATCAGGGTTCTGTTTATTTTAGCCTGATAAGGATTTAAATCTCCCTCAGTATTTATATTGGTAATATACCAAAATTATAGTATGCTGTATGTCAGTGCTGTAGGCCTGTAAGATTGCGGAAATATATTTATGTATTACACGACTAAAAGCACATTAAGTCTTCAAAGGTCTCTACTTTCATTACCTTCAGAGGCAAGAGTTGGTGGTAGACATTTAGCAAAAGATGAGCTACATCAAAAGTCCTGTATGTACATTCTTGTGTCATATCAAACAGACTGGGATATCTGGCAGGCTTTTTCAGGAAAATGGATATTTAGGGCAAGTACTGTTCAGTTTAGCCAAGAGGTGGCACTAAAGAGTTCCTAATCCATACACTGCTCAGTACTTGATGTACTGTCTTTTTTCTCTCAGCATTTTTCTTCATGATCATATGATGACAACTAGTTGATGGTAGCAGGGTGGATGAGTCACTTTGATTCCTCAAATGCCTTTTGTTCTTTTGAAGTAGCTTAAAGAAAGATGTTAGCCTCTCGGACTACTTTCCATCTGTCAGACACTGTAGCAGGCTCAGTGTTAATGGTAAAGGTATTGGTATTATATGAGACTAGAAAATCTAAGGAATCAACATGCCGTGCTAGCTTGTTGGCAAGGGAGCTAAATAATCCTCCAAAATTAGGCTAAATTTTAGCAAAGGAAAAACTGAAATGCCCTTTTTCAAAGGGGTATCTTGACCTCTGACCTCAAGAAATCTGAAAGAAAATTAGCTTTATTGGTACCCACAAGTCTCCAATTTATAGACATGCCCCCTTTATGCTAATCCCAATCAGTTTGGGGGACAGTCTCATACAGTACATGTGTTATTTTTGCCTATCGTATTTCAATATTTCTGCATACTGGGGTCCCTAAACAGTCTTGGAATTGCATAAATTGGATATGACTGGAAAGCTGAGACTTCAGTTAGCCAGATTGTATTCATGTGTGATGTGAGTCGATGAGCATGACCTCTCTGTATAAAACGATCTGTTGTGGTCTCGAGGATAATCACAGTAAACTACACACAACTTTACAACCACAAACTCAGCATGTATAGCTTTTCTCAGTAAATGCACAATAAGGGGGTTTCTCAGCAGTTGACAGAAGAGACGTGCTCGCCATATAATTGCAGAAGAGTTCAAGGTTTTTGATATTAAATTACAGCATTTATTTTCAATGGTGTTCCTTGAGGTCTTGTCTTGATGTGATATTTTGGAGGGATTTTCACCCATTTTTATCAGTTCTTTGGTGGTAAAATGGTCAAAACTGCTCTAACTCGTAACAAATGGTATCAACTCCAAAAATGTATGCATAAACGTAGAAGTCATAATTTAGCATGGAAATATGCTTCATATACTCGTATGATAACGTAAGGAACCCTTACACACCATTTTAATTAAATAATTAATTGAGGAATTAGATATTTTTGCTACAGATTAATGACTAGAACAACTTGATACACGGTGCTGAGCTGCATCTGAGATTAATCATTAAGGTTCCCAACTTTCAGATGATGTCTACCACTTCTATGTGACATCTACTGTAAACCTGCTATCTCCCCCTAAATTTATCCTGTTCCACCTACAATGGATCTATGTTAAAGAGTGGCTAAGTTTAATAGGGCTGACACAATAATTACAATATTAACTTATGGAGCTTAGCAAAAATATTCAAGCACATGTTCATTTAGCATTTACAGTCATGGAAAAAAATTAGACCACCCTTGTTTTCTTCAGTTCATTGTTCATTTTAATGTCTGGTTCAACTAAAGGCACATTTGTTTGGGTAAAAATAATGATAACAACAAAAATATCTCATAAGAGTTTCATTTAAGAGCTGATATCTAGACATTTCCATGGTTTTCTTGATCATGATTTTGGTTATTATCAAAAAAAACATGGAAAATGTCTAGAAAAAATATAAGTAATGTCAAGTAAGGTTTATAAGCGTTTACTAGCCACTACAGCGACCGTCTCACTGTTTCTTCGTAAACATTTTTAATTGATTTGGGGACAATTTCATGGCTTACTGGCCAGCTAAACTTGTTGTGAAACGTACTGGACGATTACATTTACTCTTTGTCAGCATAACATTAGTTCCTGGCTCACAGCTAAACTGAAGGGTTCAATCAGCTGAGTGGACTAGTTTATCTCCTGTTACTCATTGGTATCTATAGACATGAACACTGTTTCCATTACATAAGAACCTTATGGGATTTAAATCTTTGCAGAGCTTCTGGCCCCCACCTCATCCATTATTTCCTAATAATGGACACCTCGTCATTTTTATTATCCCTTAAATATATCATATACTCTATATCTTTATATGGCTGGCATAAAACGGTCATTAAATGACAATAATATTGTTTATTGCAATTATTTCTGGGACGATTTGGGGGCTAACAAATATTTTATAATCACTCCACATATTTCCCATTGTGTGTGCCCCCCTCAGAGAAACCTGAGCTTAGGAACCACTGCAGGAGGTTCAAATAAGGAATAAATTCAGGACACAATCTGGAAACATGGTGACATCGCTAAAAAGAGATCTAAATAAAAAAAGAGACACAAGCAGTCAGGTTATTACAACCGTTGTTAAGAAAGGGTAACGACTGTTATTGTGAAGGTGAACAATAAAAATAGGACCCAAACTGTCTGTTGTAAACATTCATCACAGTTTGCACAACAGTAAGTACAGGACATCATAGTTTTCCTGTGCAGTGATCGATTATTACCAACATTGTTTTTTTTTTGTTTTTTTTTGATTGATTGAGAATTTATTTGAACACAAAATAAAAGATGAACATTTAAAAACAAACGAACAACAATAAATACAAGACAACACAAAATGAAACAACAACAAGACTCAACACTTATTTGTGTTCAAAAGGAGTGGGAAGAAGCCAAAGCTTATTAAATCCCATCCCTTTTCCCTATGTTAATTTACTATATTAAATAACAATAATATTTATATATATGTATGTATAACACATAGTAATGTAGTTTATAAACTCATTACCATTATTAACACACATAACTTGTTATTAACTTACAAACACATAAGTACACATACACCCATGTAGTCATAATGAGACAACGATGAGCAAACAAACAACAATAACACAAAAAAGAAAAAATAGTAACACATTTAAAAAATAAAACAACAATAACCACCTACTGTCGTTTTACACACCCGTTTTCATCCCTATATGATAGCACTAACAATATATATATTGTTGGTGCTATCACTCTCAGTTTGACCTCCAAACTAAGAATGTCACTGTTACTATTTTTGGGCATCATCTTGTGCAGGTGGAAGACGTACACTGTATTGATGCAAGACTCTTTGGCAACATCGGACGCTTCATCAACCATCTGTGTGAGCCCAACCTGCTGGCTGTGAGGGTCTTCACCATGCACCAGGATCTACGCTTCCCCAGAATAGCCTTCTTCTCCAGCAGACCCATCAAGGCCGGAGACCAGATAGGGTGAGTGGTGGAATAATAACCTCAGCTTTGTTCTTCACTTAAAAGCTTAAAATAAACCGTTAAAAATAAATCATGATATAATGGGCTGGTCTCTTCCTTACCAGATTTGACTATGGCGATCACTACTGGAGGGTGAAGAGCAAGTACTTCAGCTGCCAGTGTGGCTCTCTCAAGTGTCTCTATTCAGCTGGTACCAGATGAAACTCACCGATGACCACTGATCCGTCTTTCTGCCTGGACACATTCTATCGCTTTGATCTCTTTAATGTCAGAAACACTGTTTTCTGAACCAGATACCATGTAAAAGTGGTGTTCTGATTAAGTACACACTAGTGGTATTTCACTTGAATTTCCAGTTTTAAAGCATCAAATGAAAGATAAAAATAGCAAAAAATCTCACCTCAGAACAAAGGTTCTACCTAATTTATACACCTAATATGGTTACTTTTCTATATGAAGAACACTGCAGCTTGACACCAGACAGATTTACTGTCAGTGGAGTGGTTTTAACTTTCCAATAATCAGGTAAATCATTTTTACAGATTTTAACAATCATGGACTTATTCTTCAATACTGCAACGTGTTATATTTGTTGATTAGAGAAATGAAGTAATGTTTTAGTAGTCTGATCTCTTCTTTGAACATGCTTTTTACTACATTCTTCAAACGTGCAATTAAACATATTTTGAAAGCATCTTTTCTTCCTTTGTTTAAACTAGTGCAGTGCCCGTAGGAAGTATGTATTCGTATAGTGGGAGATTAAGTACGCAGCGATAGTGATGGATAATGCCTCTTGCTAGTGTAACCTTAAATAACACAGAAACACTATCTTTCTGTCCGTATTATGCTTAGCTGTCAGTTAATAAAGTTTTGTTTTTTTACTGTTTTCAATTGATCAAACTGATGCGGAAGAAAAGGCTTAAATCTCCGCTTAGCATGCTAATCGTGAGATAGCACATTACGCAGTATGCTGCACTAAAAATACATGAACATGAACCCAATTAGCTGATATACGATATTGCATGTAAGTATCTCATCAAATCATTATGGGCATTACGCTAAGCAACATGAATGTCATCCCTGAATTACATAGTAATGCAACATAAGAAGTGAAACTAAATCTCCGCTTAGCATGCAAAAAGTGAATAACAGAATTTGCACATTACATGCAGACCACTACAACGTCTGCAACTCCATAAAAAAACGTACTTTTCATAAAGTACACACACCATCCAGCATATACACATTCAACATTGATATTCACTGGAAACTATTCTAATATTGGAAAATCGAACCTTGTAGCGCACTTTAAAACTCCGAAAGATAGGTTGGCTGAATAGACTTACAGATGAGATGAGTCAGGCGTGGAAATCCAGAGTGAATTGTTTTACTCACCAGGTGTAGGCCTATCACACAATGGGGCGTCCGATCGGAAACAGTGCAATGCTGCAACATCCTACGTAAATGATATTTTGAAAAATTGATTCAAAAATCTTTAAAATTGAGGATGCACACCTTTGTGCCATGCACAAGCCACATACGAAATCTTAGGTCAGTCTGACTAACAGTCCGAGAGATATGCCCTAGACACACATACACACACACACACACACTTGTGACTTTTATAGATAGATTGACTTTAGTTGTCAAAGACACAGAGGTACACTTCATTCCGCACTCCCTAGGAGTATTGAAACAGAAAATGGGCAAACAAATTGTTGACACAAAGTTGCAAGAACACTGCTGTCTAAAATGTCATTGTATGCTAAACCATTAACATTTTGCTGTAATGTCACTAATATGCGATAGAGACACAACAGTATACAGTATATCCACATATATTTGGACAAATAATGTAACCGTTTTCAGCAATAACCCTTTTCCTCGACAAGTCTGTTCTGCTGGTCCTTCACCAAAACCAGGGGAAATAAACTCCCCAGACCAAAATGCACAGTGTACAAATTAAGACTCCACTGCAGGTGGTAAAATAATAGAGATGAGAGTCAAATGTGAAATTACTGTTATTCTTCTAGGTTCTCCTTGTGAGATCATTTCTTGTGAAACAAAATTAAATTATTCATGTTATTCCTCATGTTTGTCGGAGCTGCATGATCCCCTGAAGATTCTAAACTCTTCCTGGACCTCTTTGAAAACAGCAGACTACTGAGCAAGATTGCTGCCAAAATGTTAGCTTGGCAAATACAAATAAAGTTCCTTAAGTGTATGATACCCCTCTGGACTTTATAGTGAATGCACACAATAACCAACTAAATCTATATGTTTGTGTTTGAAATAATACATTTTTGGTGAATATCTCAAACAGGCAGTCTGGTGCCTTTATGGAAAACTTGAACTCTTACAATTTAGAATTTGAATGTTCTCCCATTCAAATGGGAGAACATCCCTGTTGTTAACCAGTGCAAATAAATAAATATCTAGACTATCAACTAGTAGCATAAATAGACTTACTTCAATCATGTTTTAAAATAATATATATTTCTAAGTGGTGTGGGTTTCATTTTCACTCGAGTTGTTGCAACAGATGCTTACTTGTTTACTTTGAACGCTTTTACTGGAAGTTCACGTTCATCAGGATTACAGTTGCCTTTCCTTTCATGTTTTGTCAGTTTCAGTACATTTGGATTTTGCTTGTTATAGTTAATATGGTGTAAAGTACTGTACTTAAGTACAATTTTGAGGTACTTGTACTTTACTTGTGTATTTCCATTTTATGTAACTTTATACTTCTACTCCGCTACATTTTGAGGCAAATATTGTACTTTTTACTCCACTACATTTATCTGCCTTAGCTACTTTTGAGGTTGAGATTTACCATAAAAAACCTGATCAATTCAAAGTGATTAGACATGTTTTAATTAAACCACATAAAAGTAAATTAAGTAGTTAAAATGAGCCTTGTCTTTTCAAAATTAAAACCCTGCTTACATAAATGCATCAATACAAATAATCTAATATAAATTGGAATATATAAAACAATCTTAGTGGATCCATTCTGCATAAAAAGTACTTTTACTTTTGATACTTTAAGTACATTTTGATGCTGATTACTTTTTGAATGCAGGACTTTTACTTGTAGTGGATCATTTCACAGTGTGGTATTAACATACTTTTACTAAAGTAAGGGATCTGAATACTTTTTTCACCACTGAATGTTACAGTAAAATGAATCTATCTGTTCATAAACGTACTCTTATTTGGAAAGTTACCACGGAAGTCTTTTCTTATTCCGTGTAACTTGACGCCGGTGCCCGTCTTTCTCTCGCTCTCCTCCCTGTTGCTATGGAAACAGGGCCGGTCCAGGTGGAGCCACTGGGTGTCACGTGGGGGTCTGTGAATAAGGAGCTGTGGGGAAAGTAGTGTCTCTACATTCACATTAGCGGCAAGTTCGCGGAAACAACCTGCCCAGCCGTGATTTCTCTCTCCATTAACGATAAAAAGGAAACCGACAGCGTTGTGTTTTGCTTACCTGGACAGCAGTACGAGTGGTTAAAAAAAGGATTATTCATCGTTCAACCCGATAGGAAACGAGTCTTTAGGGAACGGAAATTATCTTTGCTCCTCAATGCTGACGGTCAGCGCTATTAAATGTATTTTTAAGGCTATTGGAAGAAGGAGCATCCTGTAGCATGGACTTGAAGCGTTGACGCCACTAATATTTCAGCTCTGTCTGGGGAGCGGAGTCGAAGGAGGAACACCCATGAAAAATGATGCATCATGGAATCTGATCATTTAAACTTTGAGCAACAATGTCCACGTCCTGGAGAGTGACAGCATGTGAAGCAGCGGAGACGAGGGGATAACAGACTAACGTTGCTGAAAAAGAGCCCCCCAGTCTTTGTTTTGTTGTGAATGTTTGACTCTTCTCTTCGTGGACGTTGCACGCACCAAAAGGACCTGGGGGACGGGGCCGTGTGTGTTGTGATGCTTTTTCTCCATTTCTTTTCAGGTGTCAGTTTTGGTTTCTCCAGCAAGATCTGTGCTATCTCAGAATGGCTCGCTTTGAAGACGAGCTGGCCAGCCGCTATGGAGGCACCTGTCCCGTGGGCCCGGCTAGAGGGGGCAGCCGGCAGCTGGGGCCTCCGGGGGTCCAAAGGATGTACAAGCAGACGATGGCCCAGAGAGCCAGGACCATGGCCATTTACAACCCCATTCCAGTCAAACAGAGCTGCCTCACCGTTAACCGCTCTCTGTTCATCTTCAGTGAGGATAATATCATACGGAAATATGCCAAAAAGATCACGGAATGGCCATATCCTTCCAGTCCAGTCTAACCAAGTCACATTCCTCCTTCTATAACGTGTGATCATTACGCCGAACTCCGCGGGAAAATGTTTCTGCAAAGTCTTTGCATATCGGCACAAGATATAGCCTGTATCTAGGAAATGATACACTATCTTAAATTAAATTAAATTAAATAATAGATAAGTTAATTCGTAATGCAGCTGGTTCTCCCGTTGTTTAAACAGCCTCAAATGTGAAGTGCGGCAGTTTTTTTTTCTGCCATTGAGAGCTCCTCAGTGAATTTTTTATTGTAGAATGAATATAATACCAGGCTGCTGTTGACAAGAAGGGAGCCTCAAAGAGACACATTTCTGATGGAGTTCGGCGTTATTTTTTTTTTATATTTCACCAATAACAAGACTTACTGATTACCAAACGGTAGACCTTTTAAGACTGGGTGAGTAACATGTTGCTTGGTGCTTTTACTTTTATGTTTTATTTTTTTAACTATTTAAGCTCATAAATCGGTTTTTATTTCAAGTGTTCTATGGATTTCTGGCCAAGATTTCTGTTCATCACTACCATGTGTGGATATAGTGAAACCTTTGGTCAGAAAAGGCAACGTTAATTTAGTTAGGATAAAGAGCACATTAAGGTTATAAGTTGATTTATGGACTTCATGGTGACACCATTGTGCAGGTTTACTGGTTATACCATTGTCTCTCTCACTATTCTTTGCAAAAACTGTAGTCTGTAGATGGTGCTATCCAGGGTGCTGAACTCCCAGCAAACAGGGTGGCCTCAACATCAAGGCTGTAGCAAATTGCATGGGTGTGGAATCAAACAACAAGCTATAGCAATAAAATGCAGCAACATGCAGGTGAACCATCAAATTTTGGAAACTTTCTAAGGAAAAGTCAATGGTAAGACACCTCATGTGTTAATGAGTCTTGTAGCTGTTGCAGTTAAGTCACATTTAGTTGTGTAATGGCCTCCATTACTTAAGTCACTGGTTGGTTACTCCTGGTGCTGAGCAAACATTTATCATGCTTTGCTGCTGCAGTCAGCTGGCCAGCTCCCTCTTCTGAGGATGTCCTCCGCTGGTAGAGCTGGAATAGCCCTGAGAGGAGGTTGTAATACCCAATAATCTGTGTAAAATGTCTTGAAATAGTAAGAACAAAAACTCCTCTTACTCAATACTACAGAAATGTTGCAGGGTCTCAACATTGTTTGGCCAATAGGAAAGAAAATGTGTGAATTTTTTTCTATGTAGGACTGTTTGGGAATATATTTGCAACTAGCTAATCAAGTAGTTTGAGGACAATGAGGTTAAAAGGACACTTCACTAAATGTTCATATACATTTCAGTTTAATTGCACATGAGACATACTTGCCAGGCAGTGAGAATAGGTTTCTTAATTCTGTGGCTCTGGAGGGAGCTTTCCAGGGTCTGAAAACTACCATGGTGATGTCACCAGGTTTATCTCAGCCTGGGCTTGTGACCTAAAAAATTTAACAAGTCTGCGTCATAAATTGGGGTGGTAGGTTTCAAAAGAAGTCTGCATTATTTGCACTGGGTGGAGGCTCAAGAATGTATGTTCTAAATAAAAGGTCCTCAGGATTGCATGATGAGAAATATCACAAGTGTTAATATGCACACGATAGTCCTAAGTATATTTAATTGTGTCACCTTTCTGGTGTGGACTCACTGAAAAAACAAAAGCTGCTTTCAATGACTATTTAGTATGAATTTCAGACCTTGACAGTATGTATTATTTTTATTGTTGCATTGTACTGTGATATGTTGGCTCCCCTTTAATATAGTTCTCTGTATATAAGAAAAAAAGCTTTTTTTTAATTATGGGAAAACTGACACCAAAGCAGCTAGGGTTGTTTTCAAAAGATGCTCCACCAAACACCAAGCAATAATGAAGTTCCAGGAACTATATTCCCAAAAGTGGTTTAAAAGAGTTCTGGGTTCATTTTTCATTTAAAAATGTGTAGATTGGATTAATGATTGTGTTTGCATGTGTAGCCACCTGTGAATTTACTTTCCATAAGAGTTCCTTAACACGTTCACTCCATTTGAGTACATGATCCTGGCCACCATTATAGCAAACTGCATTGTGCTGGCCTTGGAGCAACATCTACCGGCCTCAGATAAAACACCTATGTCAGAGCGTTTGGTAAGTAGCCACATGACTGATTTCTATTTCTATTCAAAAGTATTTTTACTCTCTGCTTGACTGATGTGAATTCATGCCATGTTTTTTATATGATCATCTGCTTCTTGCACGTTACTGCAGTGTTTACTGCATGCTTATGTCATGCAATCTTGTTTGCAATTATTGTTAAGTTTACGCAATTTTAAACACATTACTGCTAAAACATGCTTTCAAAATTTTTATTGGTGGATTTTCACGTAAAGGTTTACTAGATACTTAATTCCTCTCGCTGGCTGCTCCAGCTTTATTGGTAATCAGAGGCCACTAATTTATTATAGATGTCAATACAGGTCCGCCTTTCAGCCAATTGTTCCATATGGCACACTTTGAACAATAAACAAGGTCAATAATATTTTTTCTATTATACATTTTTAATCCATTGTGGTTTTACATCATTATGTAAAGTATTTGGACCAAACTTATTTACAGTTGAAACCAGAAGTTTACATACACTATATAAAAAGACACATATGCTTTTTTTCTCACTGTCTGACATGAAATCAGACAATCACTTTTCCTGTTTTAGGTCCATTAGGATTACCAAAATTATTTCTATTTGCTTAATGCCAGAATAATGAGAGAAGGATTTTTTTTAGACAATTTTTTATTACTTTCTTCAGAGTCAGAAGTTTACATACACTAACATTATTATGCCTTGAAACAATATGGGAAAGCCCAGATGATGCTGTCATGTCTTTGGAAGCTTCTGATAGGTTTATTAACAACATTTGAGTTAATTGGAGACACACCTGTGGATGTATTTTAAGGCACACCTGAAACACACTGCTTCTTTGTGTAACATCATGGGAAAGTCAGAAGAAATCTACCAAGATATCAGGAAGAGAATTGTGGACTTGCACAAGTCTGGTTCATCCTTGGGTGCAATTTCCAGATTCCTGAAGGTGCCACATTCATCTGTTCAAATAATTATACCCAAGTATAAACACCATGGGAATGTCCAGACATGACAGCATCATCTTGGCTTTCCCAAATTGTTCCAAGCCATAATAATGTTATTGTATGTAAACTTCTGACTTTGAAGAAAGTAATAAAAAATTGTCTAAAAAAATCCTTCTCTCATTATTCTGGCATTTAGCAAATAGCTATCGCTAGCTGCTAAGCTAAATAAGCTAACAGAACTGAACTTCTCCTCCCTCACTGCCACCGCAGTGGAGAAGCTCACAGACAGACCAGCAGCTTTGATTAAGCAATTAACATGCAGTTAATATGCTCAAACACATTGTATCCAAAATAGACACAACCTACACAACATTACCTATTCCTGTAACACATTTCCCACAAAATCGCAAAAATGCTTTGAGCAGCCATATAGTAGGTTTTGACCTAGTCTTGTTTTAAAATTAACCACTTATCATTCAAAGTCCTTTTTCTGCGAATTGGGGGTTGTGGGCAGTGGATGTTTAGGGGGAGATATGAATCTGAAAGCTGTGAACGTGAATATTAATTTGAGATACAACTCAGCACTGTGTGTCAAGTTGTTCTAGTCAAAAATAACTTATAAACGTTTCGTTTCGTTTCGTATCTGTTTATTTCGGTCAACACATGTCATCAAAACAGAAGCAACAAACCAGAAAAAAAAAACATTGATCAAAGTAAACAACATGTAAACAGAGAGAGAAATTTGATGATAGACCTTTGGACCGAAAAGGCGTAGGCTGAAGCATAGCTTATTACGCCTACCCTGTTACAACTCAAGTAAATTTAAAAATTAGAAATGTACAATCTGTTATTTATCAACAAAAGAAATAAGCAGTCACAAAAGAGAGAAAAGAAAGAAGCTTATTACTCATTACTCTAACTTATATAAATTAATCATCCTATTTTTAAGTAAACGTGACTTACTTAATTAATAATTCATTCATTCATTCATGAATCAGTTGATTAAACCTATTAAGTTGTATAAGGGTTCATAACATTCATATTTTGCTATCTGAAGTCCATTTCCATGTTCAACTATGTCCCATAATTTTTGGGTTGATACCCTTTGTTACACACATTTGGTCCATGGTTTGTGTAAAGAAACATCGCGATTTAGTTTTTCAAATTTTTTTGTTTCTGACACTTTGAGCACCTACGGATCGCTACGGCTGATATCTCCAACACTCAGCAGCTCACACCAAAAGAAAATAGATTGATAAATTGCACTACAGTCTGAGTAAAAATGTGTCTTTTTTGATTTGGGGGTAAACTGTTCCTTTAAGCAGAACCCCTCAGTACTGCTTTTGATTTCCTCCTGTGTATCATTGCAATCATTACATCAGGTTACCCCTGCTGTGAACCTCCCCCCACCCCAGATCTCTTGCTAAATTTTTCCATTAAAGACATATGTGCTGTGAACCCTTCAGCCCAATCAAAGAGAATGTGGTGGCAGAGGCAGGGCTCTTTTAAGAATATAATCCCAGCCACCCCCAAAGGCAAAGAGCCTCTGAGCTGCCCGCTTTCATTGATCCACTCCATGAGATAAGCTGAAACCCTGTCTGACAGACATACCACAGAGTTCATGATGATATAAAGTGATCAGATGTGTCATCAAGACTGTCACTGCATTATAAAATCTTCTATACAGCTTTTCTGCTGTCTAGCCCCAGATAACATTTGGCAAGTTAGTATGCCTTAACATGACAGGGAGTTGTGTGTGATAGGGCTGCAACTAACAATTAATTGTATAATTGATTCCTCCGACAAATTTTCTGGAATTATTATTTAAGAAAAATGTCAAAAAAATGTGCAGTTTCTCAGAAGCCAAGGTGAATGTTCAAGTTGCTTGTTTTGTCTGTGCAAAACAGTACAAGAAGTATTCAGATTACTACCATAGTAATCTGACAAAGAAGAGCAAGAAGTTATCTCCTTTGAGCACCTAATCCTAATATTTGTAAAGCTGAAACCAGCCTTTTTACATGAAATGTTTTGATTATCAAGGTGGTTTCCGTTTAATTTTTTTTTTTTTTAAGTTTAATTGGGGCGACTGTGGCTCAGATTGTAGAGTGGTCACCCATTGATCGGAATGTCGATGGTTCGATCCCTGACCATGGCGGCCCATGTCTAAGTATCTTTGGGCAGGATACTGAACCCCAAATGGCTCCTGATGCTACATTCATCGGTGTGTGAATGAATTCCCAATGGTGGCAGGTGGCACCAGTGTGCCCTGGTAGCTTCGGCCACCAGCATGAATGTGTGTGTGAACGGGTGAATGACCACAGTCTGTAGTGTAAAGCGCTTTGGTTAAAAGCACTATATAAGTGCAGTCCATTTACCATGTAATTGATGAATTGTGTCAGCCCAAGTTTGGACACTCTTGACAGATTTTTGCTTGTTTTGCCAAACCTGAAGCTTATTCTTTTATTGTTCATGCTAAGGATCTGACTAAAAGCCAAGTACAAAAATAATTCTAACACAATGTTTGGCATTATTTTGTATTCCTTCAATACTCACACGGTTTCGACTCCTAACCAGCCATTTAGATTGAAAATAGCTCTGAAATAATAATTGATAATAGGTAGAAACCATTAGGTTGTCAGTGCATGATCTTCCAGCGGTTCACATCCCCACAAATTCTGAAAAGAAATTAAATTTGTGCCACGTGTAAAATAGTGATAGAGAACCTTCAGGTCCCAATGTGCCAGATTCCAAGTGTAGAGAAGGCGTATATATAAGAATATCGTGTGTTCTATGTCCAATCTGCCTTGAGGTATCTCTTTTTGGTCGTGGTCATTTCATACGGTGAATTAAACCACATGATGGTTCATATTATAACTTGAAGTAAAGAGCAAAAGTCTAGTACAATGAAGTGCACTATACTCCTGCACTATGAAAGCGCCAGAGGTGGGATGGGGCGATCATGTGATCCCCACTCTGTAATGCCTTCAGAGGTAGTGAAAGAGGTGTAAAATTGTTGGAAGCAGGCTCATTATGAATCGGCCATGCTGGCAAGGCGTAAAATACATTACGTATCAACTGAAACACGTCCTGAGTCATGTTCAGCAACATGCACAACTGTGGACGCCATCCCTAACTGTGCACAGTGTCCACCACTTATTGTTAACAAATTGGCATCGCTTATTAAGTTTCCCCTTTTTGTAAAAAAAACGAACATTGCTAACTGTGCACAAAGTGTCCGCTGCTTGTTGTAAACTTTGCACATACTGTTGCAGCACATATATACTCTACTGCTACAGTGCTAACTATGCAGCCCAAATATTAAGTACATTAAGTCGTCCATTCACCAGTGTGAAAGAAAAGTCACAATTGGTGTTCGCCAGGTAGTCATATGCTAATGATAGCAGGTTTCATGCTAGCATATGACCCATGGCTTATCTGACTCAGCACGTCGGATTTAAATATGTCATGTAGTGTTCAGAGCATGTTCATACATTTATTACTTGTTACTTAAAATGTTAAGAGTATTTATGATTGCACAGAAATACAAAGAAGTTGGTGTTAAATGGAACGGGGGCCTGAGGCAACACTATATTCGGCGACAGGATATAATATATGTCTGTAGATTTAAAAAATAAAACATCCTGCTTGTTTGCTAGGCGGAAGGAGTTTAAGGAGTTTAACCTGAATAAGTTATATGCAGTATTAAATATGCCTGTGAAATGGAGTGGCTTTAGCTTTTGTTTTGTTTCTGTGATTGTGTAAAGGAGTTATATAATTATAGCCATTTAATCACTTCCTCTGTTTGTTTATATTAAGTTGGTAATCCTGGGCATTGAAATGAATATAGAGGAAATGTATGTAATTATCCTTTATTCACTGTATTTTGTTATGTCTTTCTTTATAGAAAACCACACACACCTACACATGTACACAGAGAACTGTAAAAAGCAGAAATGAAAAAAGTAAAAGAAACTTCAATAGCATCTCAACGTTTCTCAGCCCATTAATCTCATACTCAGGAAACGTAGCCTTAAGTGGTGTTCTGGCCTACACACCGCTGTGAATCTAGTGAACAAGTGTATCCGTGCCCTTCCCGAGCATATCACTATTATCTCTACTTCACCAAGAGTAAAATCAGAGTGCACAACTTCAGTGTCTTCAGTGGTAGTTCTTCAGAGTTTTGAAGTATATAAGTTTGGAGATGCTTATGGGAAGTCTGTGAATTAATGAATCCCCTGTACTCTGCTTTATATTTTCTTAACAGGATGACACAGAGCCCTACTTCATTGGAATATTTTGTTTTGAGGCCGGGATCAAGATCATCGCCCTGGGCTTTGCTTTTCACAAAGGCTCCTATCTGCGAAATGGCTGGAATGTAATGGACTTTGTGGTGGTCTTAACAGGGTGAGTAGCACTGGCCTAATGTCTCATACAGCTGCTAACGGACAGAGCTGATGGGCAGCAGCGATTAATGGAGACAAATCCTCTTGGATCAGCTGGAAAATGCATAATCACAAAGCTGAATACAGGGCTGTTTTTCTGAGCTCATGATCAGTTGACTGTTTAGAACTATGTAGCTTTTACAGGGCAGTGGTACTACAAACCTATGATGATCTTGTACGATATGATGTGTTGCTGTAGATTAAACTACACAGTATATAAATGAGTCGCATAAAGTCGCACGGTGTTAAACAGGGGTTATGTAGTGGGTAACACTTTGCAGGGATGCATATTCTTCCTGTATCGGTGTAGGTTCTCTCCGGGTCCTCCCGCTTCCTCCCACAGTCCAAAAACATGCAGCTTAGGTGTTACTGGTGACTCTAAATTACTCATAGGTGTGAATGACAGCGTGAATGGTTGTCTGTCTCTATGTGTCAGCCCTGTGATGGTCTGGTGCCTTGTCCAGGGTGTACCATTGTCAGCTAGGATTGGCTCATGCCCCCTGTGACGGAGAGGTTAAGGACAATGAATGAATGAAATGCCAAGAAGGCTTTAAAATGTCTTTTTGCATTCTCTTGTCATCTCACTTTATATGTTGAGCAAACAGAGAGGATCCCATGGTACTGGATGAAAAATGTAGTATGGGAATAGGGCCGTTGGTGTGAGGGATGATGGAGAGATGGAGAGCATAGGGAGCTGGAGTGTTGTGAAATGGTGGTGAGGGGCGGGGATAGTGGCAGTGAATGCTGTTACGCTGCATAAAGTCCCTTACCATTTGCTGGTTCCCCCAGAAGGCAACCCAGCCTCTGACACATAATGGTACAGAGATTTATTTGGGCCATCTATTGGGGGTTTTGTCAGGAACCTTACTGAAAGAAACATAGCCTCTGCCAATTACCAAACCTCTCATCAACGGCCACACCCCTCCCACTGCAAGTCACTGGAAGTCACTGAGCCTCTATTCCCACTGGTTGAAAAGAAAGGGAAGCAGTTAATGGAAAATATGATAAATGGCATCTACTGTAATGAGTCTAGTTTTGCTGTGATGATGATGAGATCTGTTTGTGTTTATGTCTTCAACTTCATCCATATCCTTAAACCATGCCCGTTTTAGTTGTTTTAATCATTACTACAAGCCATTAGTGTCATGTATGTTCTCAAACCAAACCAATTTCTTTTTTAAATTACTGGTAGCAAAACGTTTCCCTTAATTTCACAATTTGCAGATTTGCAAGTTGCAGAAAAAATGTACATTTTGGGTTTTTTAATGCAGATTTTTCAAATCAGTTTATGCTTTACAACTGTATGAGTTTTTCTCCATTGGTTCATTTCTTGAAAAATAAAATGGACAAACCTCCAAACCACTTGGCAATTGTTCACAACAGAATTTAATTTCTCATTAGCTTCATCAAATTGCAAATGTCTTAGTACATCTTTGCAAATGATTAGATACAGGTAGCCTACAGTTAGCACACTGATTGTTGATTCTCAGTCTAATGGTTGTTCTCTCCAAAGCATGTCAGCATCATTTCATTGTATTGTAAGTTATCACATGCACAATAGTCTGTTCAATTGTCAAAATTAGTCAAGAACCTAATAGCATGAATACCATATATGAATCTCTTGGAACATTTGATCAATTGATGAATTGACAGTCAGGTGAAAATAGAACTTGACTAATGAAGGAGGAGTTTCACACATCTCAGATGAGCTGTCCATGATTGTGAATGCTGCCAAACATGAGGACCAGTACAATATCTTAAACATGAAAGCACCTGGCCAAGTAAATGAACAAGGGCAACTGCCTGCTGGAGGAAGAGGAAGAAGAGGAGGAGGAGTAAGTGTGTGTGCTGGTAGAATGGAGGAAAGAGGACACCATGCTGTCCCTGATTAAATTCGGGCCACTCTCGTAAACCATGTTATCATCAGAGCCTGGTTCATTACTCATCCAAGGATGGTCATGGTGTTCCTACCACCTTACTCTCCTTTCCTCAATCCTATTGAGGAGTTTTTCTCCGCTTGGAGGTGGAGAGTGTCTGAGCATCAGGCTCAAAGTCAGAGGTCCCTGCTCTATGCAATGGTAATATTACAGGAGATCAGTGCAGGGGATGGTTGCGACATGCACGCCGTTACTTCCCTCGTTGCATCTCAATGGAGATTATACGCTGTGATGTGGATGAGAATCTGTGGCCAGACAGACAGCCAGAATCTCCAGCTTTATTTGTTTATGTGTTTATATTACAGTATATTGTGTTGTATACTTTTTCGTTTAACTCTGATGTATGGAAGTTACTTTATTTACGTGAATAAAAATGGATACAATTTCCTTGGCAGAATCAGTGCAATGAAAAAACCTAGTAGAGTAACCATTGTCAATGAAGGACTGGGCTAAGACTAAGAGGTGGACATGAGGGATATTTCAATGGTCCTCTGTCATACTGACAAAACATCTAAACATTTTGACTTGCAGCGCTTACACAATTCCAAAGGGACAATGCATTTTGTGGGCACTGATTATTTATATGAGAAAGTAATGTAGTTTTGACACGTGAGTGAACTGTTTAGGGAGAGATATGAGCTCTTTCAGGTGAACCATGGTGTTGTGAACCATCCAGGTTATTCTGGCAAAGAAACCAAGAGTGTTGAGAACGTCCGGTCTGCTTTGAGAAATGAGCTAAAGCAATTGAGAAGGATTTTTTGCCTTTGGGTGGCACTGACTATTTATATAGGAAAGGAATTTAGTTTTCAAGCATGAGTGAACAGTTTTGGTAGAGATACAAGCTTTTGCACATGGACTATGGTGTTGTGCCTAAGTGTAAGTCTGTTTTGCCAACTGAGAGTTTTGAGAATGTAATTTCTTTTTCAAGTAATGAGCCAAACCAATGGAGAAAAACTCTAAAACACAATTATACATTTGACAACACCAATAACAGACATGTGGCAGATGACTACTTACCTTTCTTTTTGTCAACGTATCGAATCAAAAAACCAACCAACATTGCATGACTCTACTTACAAGTATTGTGTGAGCCTGACTTATTATTTTTAGCCATAGCCATTGTTGTCATAAACTATGAAAAACATGCCAGTGAACCGCACTGTTGCAATGGGTGAAAAGTTCCTTCATTACCATGAACACTGTAATTGTTTAGATTTAAACTCACATACACAGTCCTGCTGCTAGAAATGTGTCACTGTAAATAGTCCTAAAGTACTAAAGCACTCCATCCTGTTTGAATAATGTTTGTTAAAAACTACAAGAGTACAACTCTTTTAGGAAATGACTGAGCCTTTTTCTTAAAGGTAACATTATATATTTGTGACTGTTTTAATAATTTACATCTTACTTGGGAATTTTATCATGGAATTTGTTGACAATAAGGAAAACAAAACATAGCACCAGCCTCATCATTCTTGCAGTTTTCAAGTGTGCAAGTTGAACTTCATACTGAAATGAATGGAGACCTGAGATCAGTACTGAGCAACATCTCACTATGAAAAGATCTCTGAAAAAAACAAAAAAATTCTTGTACTTTTACAGCTGTCCTATCAAATAAAGGCAGAAAACTGACTACAGAGCTTTAAGTAAAATAACAGACAAGGTTAATGGTCTTAAAGAGAGAAAGGTTGTTTTTCGTTGTATTTGATGTGAGACAACGACTGTAACAGAAGACAGCATGCTTTGTTTGCAATGAAATGTTGTGATGTGTATTTGTAAGTATGCAGTATCTGTTCGGAGCCGAGCATTCTGGCTACTGACAGGTTGTCATGGCCTTTATGAAGCCAGCGCCTCTTCCGGTGTGTGTGGATAGGAATGGCCCAAGCTGGCCTGATTGAATTGGAGCTGAGCAGGCTGACATGATCACAATAATTGAGGGGTCAGGTGGTGGATAAAGGTCATTGCTATAGCTCTCTCTCTCTCTCTCTCTCTCTCTCTCTCTCTCTCTCTCTCTCTCTCTCTTTCTATATATATATATATATATAAGCACAAGAGGGCACTTTATCACTTTTTTCCCACTGAATGGGCACCCTTGAGGGCCCTTGATCATGTTTGATCGACCACAGGGGCACCCAAGAGGGCACTTTTGGGTGCCCACTTGGGTGAGTAGAAATCATTAATGCCAATCACCCAGTTGCGTTTTTTTTTCAGATATTGGCTGATAATGATTGGCGTCAGATCAACCAGGGGTTCCCAACTGTAACACACTGATGCTTTTGGCTACGTTGGTTGGTCACATGACCCCCATTATCAACTTTGTAGTAGACCTTTGGAAGCTTTCCAGTCTTTTTTTTTTTTTGTTACATAATGAATTGGTAACATTCCATATTCTCAATGTATTCATGTCTGCCTTGCATCTACTTCAGTCACTGTTTCCATGGGTTTCCCAGAATGCCTTCATAAATCCCTAGAAAGGAAGGTGAAGTCTGCTGGGCATTCAGCTGTTATTTATACACATAAGAGGTGAGAGTGACAGAGTCATGACATAATAACAGGAGGAGAGTGAGAGTTTCCAGGAAGACAATGAGAGTCATGCTGCTTATTATTCTGGTGTACTGAGGCAGCTGTGGCTGGACAATCTGATGTCGCTTGCTTTTTTGACAGACCTCTTCCCATATGATTATGAAGCAATTTTTACGGCAGATGTTTCACGTAGAATCCGCTGTCAAACTGTATTGTAGCTCATCTAGAGACAAGCTAAGCCAACAGACATTGACATCGTCTTTAACCAGTTATCAATGAACAACAAATAAAGTATTTTAGATGGATTTTTCTCTTTAAGTCGTAATTATTTTATTACAGCTTTGGTATTAGCTGGGCTTCCTATCAGTAATTTTAATTAATAACATTCTAATTATCAAGTTAATGGTTGCACGTGATGACATTGACTTCTAATCTTGTATAGAGTCCAATGTTTCCTGGTCCTGTCTGTCTGGTGTACATGCCAGTTTTCTCAGGTCCTTTACTTCTCAGGATGTGTTCCACTGAGCTTTTAAACAGCTGACAACATTAATGTTGATTAGGGTTGCAAAGGGATGGAGAATGGCTGTTAAATTTCCGGTAAATTTAAATAATAAAGGAAAATAACTTGTTTTTATGTGTCCTGAAAAAGGCGGTTGCCAAGTGGCTAAATGAGACTACAGTGGCTGTCTAGCGTGGTTGTCATCACGCTAGACAGGAAGGACAACCCTCTCACGTTGTGTTTTTCAGTGCTCTTGCAGAGTGTGAGTTATGTTAATAAACAATTTATTATGCTACGGATTCGCTAGCTTGTCAAAAACGCTGGTTAGCTTGTCGGAGAGCATCTGAAGCATATAACCGTGGTGTAGTTCGCTAAAGGATAATGTTAGCATTTAACTTCTGTAGGCTGCATTTACGCTTCAAACATCATAAAAGTGGTGTTCATTTATGAAGATTATCCTGCTTAACTAAATGCTTAAGCATCAGAAACGTGTGTTTGCCACAGAGCTTATTTTCTGCAATGATCCAAAATCCAATGTAAAATCACATGCACAGATGATTTCTACAACCCTGGACCAGATTTTTGAGCTGAGAACAGACTATAGAGAGCAAACAAAACAACCAATTTTTTGCAGGCCAACCCGGAAGTTAGCATCATCAATTGTTTAGGGTTAGGGTTAGCTCTCTATAGTCTGTTCTGGGCTCAAAAATCTGGTCCAGGGTTGTAGAAATCATCTGTGCATGTAATGGAGGGATGCACAGTGCATGTAGGGGGCGTGACTTTCAGTCATGGTTCCAACCTCAGCACAGTACAAAAATCAGCTCTGATTAGAGTGTTAAATGGCATAAGGCTGAACACTGACTCAGGCTAGGTGTCAGTTCTAGTCTTACTGGATCGTAGTGTTGCGTTGACACTGTGGATCACAGCATACTGTTCAACAGGTTGGAAACTTGGGCAGGATGACATGGAACAGTTCTAGAATACCTCAGGTCCTACTTGGAGAATGGGAGTTATTTTGTGACCATTGGAAGTTATAGATCCAATCGAGTGGCTATCCCTCAAGGGTCAGTTCTTTGACCCCTTCTTTTCAGCATATATATGCTGCCTTTGGGTCAAAATATGCAGAACTCAAATGTTGACTATAATATTTATGCAGATGACACACAGATATATCTAGCACTGTCCAATAGAGTCATTGTGTCACTGTTTAGACCAAATAAATAATTGGATGATCAAACATTTCCATCAATTAAATCAGGACAAAACTGAAAAATTTCTTCTTTTTTTTTTTTTTTTTTTACGTAAATAAGAGAAAAGGATTGCTGTGAGTAAACACCTTAAAACACTGTCTCTAAAAATCACAGACCAAGTCAGAAACCTTGGTGTGTTGATAAACTTGGATCTTACATTTAACAGTCAAATCAAATCAATCACCAAAACAGCCTTCTGCTAACTAAAGAACAAATCCAGAGTGAAGGGTTTCATGTCCCAAACAGACCAGGAAAAGCTCATAAATACTTTCATCTCCAGTAGACTCGACTTTTGTAATGGACTCCCCCAAAAGAGCATTGAAAATCTCGAGTTTTGACCAGAATAAAGAGATCAGAGCACATTACTCCGGTTCTAAAGTCTTTACACTGGCTCAAAATCAGCTATAGAATATATTTCAGAGTTTTGCTACTGGTCTATAAATCACTGAATGGTTTAAGTCCAGAATGCATAAATGACATGTTAAAGAATATAAGCCCAGCAGGGCTCTGAGATCTATGGACTCAGATATGAACATGGTTTATATGTTATAAACACGGTACAGCAGCATTAAGCCGTTATGCTGCAAGAAATGGAACAAACTACCAACAGAACTGAGCCTCAAATGTGAATGTTTCTAAATCCAGGTTAAAAAAAAACTATTTTCATGTGCTTATGGATGAGCTTGTTTTAAAACAAATTTTTAATCTTTTATTTGCACTGTATGTTCTTTTAATAATTTTAAAGCAAATTATCATTTTATGCTCAACTTATATTTAATGCTCCACTTTAATCTAACTCTTTCTCTTCTTTCTGTCCTTATGCTTTTTTAAAATTGGGTTTTCATTTTGATTGTATATTTTAAATTCTGTGTATAATATTGAACAGTAAAATATAATATTGAACAGTAAAATAATAATAAACAATAAAAATTGTGTTATATATGTTGATTACAGATGAGTAGTTGGCCAGTTATTCAATAATGACCAACTGCTGGTAAATCATATCTGACAGAGTTGATACCAGATGGTTGGGATGATAGATGAATGTTGACAGCTCTACACTGAAGCTTCTTGAGCTAGTAACTTGACATTGCTCAATGTAGTGATTCAGAGCTTTTAAAAGTGCTGAGCTTTAAAACAATGATTTCATGTGCTTAAATGTTTCACTGGGGGATCCCAAAAACTTTTTTAGTTGTCAGCCATTTACACTTGACAACTGCAGGGCTATCAGAGGTTACTTATAGGATTCTTGCACCTTCTTAAACATCCAGTCTTCTCAGATTCAAGTACCCAACACAGCATAGTCTGAGACAGGGATCTAGGTTTATTATTGTAACAAGGAAGCCTAACAGTGCTGTCCTGTGTGATGCTCCATTAGCATGCTTGTCAAGCTGCTTCGATCATGGTAGAGCTGTACCTAACCATTATTTAATTTATCAAATAATCTATCGATTATTTTTTCGATTAATCTATAGATTCACATAACAACAAAATAAAATGTTAAAAACGTAATAATCTTTTCTTAAAACAAACATATGAAACACAAAGTATGCACTGCAGGACATTATTCCTGAACTGTCTTAACTGGTAATCTGTGTTTTACACTCCAATGTAAAGTCTCTCCAAAACAAAGTTTATGCAAGAGTGCGTACCATTTAACTAAAAGGAATGTAATGCAATATACATTTAGCAATACAACAGCAAAATAATTACACAATGTATAATTCAAGTCACTTTTATTACCAGTAACGACAGAACAAAAAACATCTTACAGTAAGAATTGTGCAATTTTGAATAACACGTTTCTCTTAATAGAAATTATTGAAACAATTAGATTCTTTCGGTATCAATATGAATAATTGTCGATGGAGCTACAACATTGACAATTAACTGAGCTATTGAAAATAAAATTTGGTTCAACTGGAAATGTTCAACTGAAAAATAAAACAACATTAAAAAATTACAATCTCACAATCATGTTCTGTTATTTCATTTTTTATATTTTTATGCATTATGATTGGTTTTTCAATTTCAATTTCCAGTTTTTCTTGATGTCTGTCTTTTTTCAATGATGTCAGGACTTTTACAATGTCACTCGTTTTTCAGTTTCAACTTTCTGTCAATTTTTTTGGTGTGGAGAGGAGGGGCTTGAGGGGAGGGGCAAAGAGGGTGCATTGGCGTCATACTGCTGTGATATGCCATTTCTAATTTTCATAGCGTGCAGAGCACCATGTTGTTTGGTCTCTACACAAAATACTCCCACACTTTAGATGCTCTTTAGTGACTTTCTTTCGCCTCAGCTTGCTCTTCCTCTTCCTCTCTTTGCGACGCATCATTGTCGTCGATGTAATCGACATTGTAGAGATATCGATTCACATAATGCACGTCAATGCATCACCCCACCCCTTGCCCATGGCATAAACTTTTATCAAATTACTTCAAGCTCTGCATTGGGCCATATGGATGTCCCATGGATCTTTAAGAAGCCATTCTTTGTAAATGTCTTTGGTGGTCCATAAGTACATTTTCCAGGCACAGCTGAAAGTTCAATTAACTTTTACTCTCTTGCTGCTTATTAATTGGCAGCATTTGACCGAGGCTGCTGCTGACTGCTCTCTTGGTGATTGGGGATTTTGGGGTGGCAGAGTGTGCCTTTGAGACGAGCAAGACAGAATAAGGAAAAGGGTAGTATATGAATGTGAAAAGAGATGTGGTGTGAATTAACCCGACTAAGTCATTGAATACATTGTTTCCGTAAAAAAAAATAAAAATAAAAAGGTTTAACCTATTCTATTTATTTAAACAGAAACTTGCAAACATCATAATCATTATCACACATGGTGATGTGTGCTTAACGGGTTTGATCCAACTGCAGACAGATGTAGGCAACAGTTTTTCCAAGTGGCAGCCAGGTAACAGGCAGACAGAAAACAGTATAAGGCTGCTGTTACACGTCCACAAATTTAAAATTGGCGAACATTTGCCTCCTGTTCACTTCCATTCATGGGAGCAAAGTGGTGAATAAAACATTTATTTCCGATGGTAAAGCAAATTTGCGTGTGTGACCATGGCCTAACAACTCTGATGAACTGTTGCGATTGCCTGACGTTTTGCTATGTTATGTAGATGTTTTAGGAACTAGAAATGCATCAGGAGAGGAGGGACAGAGAGACAAGAGCAAGTATGGCAAGTATAGTGTCTTCTGTTTGTTCTTCAACAAAACCACCTTTTGTAATTAAATGGCACACACAGCACCATACAAAATGCATATTAACTAGATAACAAGAGTTTAATTTTAAACTCACCAAATATTACTAGTGGATTTACCAGCAATAGTTGCAATTACAAACAGTGAAATTAGAAATCACAGGCTTAATCTTTGTTAAGACACTGTAAATTGGGCTCTTGCAATTCGGACAGCACACTTTCGAATAGTGATTTCTGAAAAATGAATCCTTCAATCTTACCATTTGAAGAAATAATATAATATAATTTTTGAGCACACATTGTTTTCCTGTACAATAAGAAATTATTACTGACATTTCAAACGTGTTCATTTCAGTATACTTAATAAAATAGTTCAGACAAAATGATTAAAGAGTTAGCTTGTTTATGACATTTCTGATCAGACATCAGTGTAGCAATTTCACTGTATTCCCAAATGTAAGCAATTCCTTTGTTGAGTATTATGACCAAAACTAAGAAATCAAGACCAAATAAGACCCCACAAGAGGCTATATTATACCCTGATAAAAGTAAAATTCCATTCTTAACACCATGAAACATCTAATAATGATTTGGACTGACATGTGAGGCAGTTTAGGGGCAGTCTCATTCTAACACCTTTACATTATTGAACATGCCATCAATTGGTACTACTGCACACCACACACGTTTGCTCTTAGGATATGGGCCTGAGCAATCTTTCATGAGCTTTCAGATCATGTGGTGGGCTGCATGAACAGCAGAGCCTGGATTTAGGTCCCATAGGCTAGACCTGACCTCTACCATGTTCCAATAAGATGTAGGGAGTTGCTAATAAGAGTATATATCTGGCTCTCCATGCTCCCACCCAGATCAATAGTGCATTGAGCTAAATGCAGAGGGAATAGATTCACTTCAGCACTCCTCTTTATAGCTGGCTGGATCAAAGCAGCTGCTGTAGGATCTCTGCAGTGGCTCGTTCTACAGTGCAGCCTGCCCTCCCCACTGCCACACAAACACACTCCTTGGTTAAATGGTAATATTTTTCAGAGAATAATGGCCTCTGTTTTTTTACTGTAGAATTTAGAATTTCTTGTGTGGTTTTACTAGAGTCAAAGCTATTTTGATTTGTTTATAAGGTGTGTTTATGATCAGAAACCCTATTTCTTTTTAATGAGCAGTTTTACTTAAATCCAATTAATGTGTGCAAACACACTATGTCTTTGTCAGAGTAAAAAAAAAGATGCATATTGGATTTATATTCTTAACACAAATGAGACCTTTGTTTTTAATGACTGAAATAATTCTTTAATCTCTAGCATGTGATGAATGCAGAACTTTTAGTTTTTATATTTGTAAATTGAACAGATATCAGCACCAGAAATAAAGGTTTTTTGAAGGTGTCCAGGGATGCAGCATTACAGATTTTGGCGGGAAGAGAGTAGCGCAGCGCTGAAGGCACAAGCTCCAAAAGTTCACAGTTTGTTGTGGGGAGTGTAGAGCAGACCTGCATCAGAGGACCACAGGTTCAGGTGTAGGGAGGAGATCATTGAAGTATGGAGGGTCGAGGGTGTGGAGTGATTCAAAGGTCAGGAGGAGGAGTTTGGAGTCAATGATTGGGAGCCAGTGTAGATGGATGAGGGTGGGGGTGATGTGCTGCAAAGGCCTGGACTGGGTGAGAACTCTGTTCAGGGATTTACTTAGAACCCCTGACAGGACTCCATTGCAGTAGTGAGGTGATAAAGGCATGAGTTAGGGTCTCAGCCACAGAGACAGGGAGTGAGGGTCGGACTCTGGAAATGTTTTTTAGATGGAAAAAAGCTGTTTTTGTGACAGATTTGATGTGAAATTGGAAGGAGGGGTGGAGTCCTCAATGACACCCAGGTTGCGGACCTCAGGAGATGGGGAGATTGAACAGCTGTTCACAGTGAGGAGGAGATCTCCAGCCTTCTGGAGCAGTGCCTTGGGGGCCACGACCAGGAGCTCTGTCTTATTGCTCTTGAGTTGGAGGAGGTTTGATGTCATCCATGTTTTGATGTCTTGCACACAGTTGACTAGAGACTGGGGTGGAAGCTGAGAGGATGGAACTGTGCTTATGTAGAGCTGGGTGTCGTCTGCGTAGGAGTGAAAATCTGTACCATGTTGGCAAAGGTAAGCATGTAGATGGTAAAAAGAGGGGGGGCAAGCACAGAACCTTGGGGCACACCTTGGTTGGCTGGGGCTGGGGGGGAGCTGGAGTCTCTTATGGTGGCAAACTGTTTCCTGTTTGAGAGGTATGATTGGAACCAGGAAAGAGCTGTACCAGAAAGGCCTAGATTTTTGGGCAGTTGAGGAGAATGGTGTGGGAGACTGTGTCAACTTGGAGTAGGATGAGTATGTTGATCGGAGGTCATTTGTGATTTGGATGAGGGCACTCTTCGTGCTGTGGTGGGGTCTGAAACTGGATTGAAGGGGGTCAATGGGGCAGAATAGATTGTTTAGTAGAAAATAGCATTCTGGGGTGGTGTTGCTGGTTGTTGATGAAGAGTAGTACTAGGACGTACTTTGGGTAAGAGCTTCTTTGTTGGTTTGAACATGATTTTTGGCCTCCAGGTGAACAGTTAGGCCAGATTGTTCGTGGGTGAACCAGGGGGCTGGGCTGGTGAAGGAGATGGGCTGAAGTGGGTTACCAGACAATCAACCATGGTGTTGGGGGGGATGAGAGGCCAGGTACATGTCTAACCGATTAGTCAAGGCTGGTAGACTCAGTGACTTGGTGTTTCTGAAGGTGATGGAAGTTTTGAATGCTGTTTGGGCAGGGGGATAGGAATGGTGAAGAGGACAATGTGACCAGGTTAAGGCACTGCAGCTGGGAGGGGGTTGTGCCAGTTGAGCAGACCTAATCCAGCAAGTGTCTTTTGGCATGGATGAGACCTTGAATGTGTTGTGTGATGTTGAAGCAGTCCAGAAGTGACAGGAATTCAGAAGCAAATGAGCATCTGGTGGAGTCGACATGAATATTGAAATCACAGAACTAAAGTGTTGATGGAGACAAGGAACAGATGGAGGTGAGTAGATCAGATAGCTCGGACATGAATGTGGTGGAGGCTTTGGGGGGGGGCGGTAGATGAGGACGACCTGGATCGGTGAAGGTAGTCGGCTTGGTGAATAATGGCCAGCCCACCGTTCTGAATATAAACGTATCCTGGAGGAGTGGCTCGGTTGAGTGCCAAGTTTGGTGAGGCAGAGAAAGTCTGTTTTCCTGTCAGTGATTCCCCTAACCTTCTCCACAAGTATGCACTGGACCTAGTTGGTAAATCCACTCAGTTTTTCACATTTCTCAAACTAATGTCTAGTAGGAAATATTTTGGAGACATGATAACCATCTAGTGTGGCAAGAATGGCCAAGTTGGCTCTCAGGATGAGGAGCTGGTTAGCGTCTATGGCAATTCTGGCTGTACAGTGTGCTGCATCTCGACAAGTCCTATAGTAATATTTCTATGATTAAAATAAGAGTCAGCGTGTGAATTTGCTGTGTAAATGCCTTGTGATCAACATATGGTCCTGGTTCTCTCTCGCCAACCAACACCAGGGACTTATGGCTCTCTGTGTTTGGTGATGAAGCTCATAGTGCCAATGTTAGTTACAGCCCCCTTTGTAGACAGGAAGGAGTGCTCCTGCCCTCTGTGGCGGTACACTTTGTGTGATCATGATCTGCATTTTAGGAGGTGTTTTTTTCGAACATAATGGCTGAAGGTATGCCGACTTGAATATGAGTTATGGTATACTTGGCTCCTTAATTTATGCTTGGTTGCTTGAAACCCTTGTTTGACCAAAAATATAGGATTCAGAATGATGTGCATACATTTCAAATTATACTTTCACAATTACAATATAATTAATACATTACTGATGAAAAATCTAATTGTAACCTGCAAGAGAAATTAAAGTAAAGCCTAGTTCCCAAAAAGCCCATCTTGACTTTTTTCACATGCTTTTGAGACATAGCGAAATAACTTAGAAACATCAAAATAAAAAAATTAAATAAAAAAAAGTTTACTCGTGGTAGAGCGCGTACCATAGAGGCACCGTCCTCGTGAGCGGGCGGCCCGGGTTCGAATCCGACTCGGAGCCCTTTCCCGCATTTCTTCCCCTCTGTCTCCCCCTTTCACTCTGTTTCTCACTAGAAATAAAGCCTTGAAAATGGCCAAAAAAAATATCTTTAAAAAAAAAAAAGTTTACTCGAGCCATTTCAGGAAAACTGATGCTGTTCAAGCTGCATTCGATTAGTGCAGCACAACAGGCTGTAAACAAAACATTCCCATATTATCATCTTTTACAGTTGATAAAGATAACATGTTAGCAACAAGTTTCACGACAAACTGAACAGGTTTGTCACTGCAAATGACAGCTTTCACATTACACATTGCCATTTGAGCCATTGTTAACTGAACACATTGCAAAAAAGATTTAGACCAACATGGTATCAAATGCTAAGGATCATTATAAGACAGATTTCATGGTCAAGGAAATATTGTCATACTTTTAACTTTCAAACAAAGAATTAATTCATTTAAAAAATCTTTGAAATGTGGTAATATTGGACCGTTTATGTATCAGCTTGAAACTTTTTTGTATCAGCAGCAAATTATGTCAAACAGCTTATGATTAGCTTTTCATCAATGGTCAACATCATATGTTAATTAAATGCTACTTCTACAGTACCACCCTGTTTGTTTTCAGATCACCGGTGAATGAATTAATTTATTGTTTTACTTGTTTCATCAGTTGGATGATCACTGATAGCAGCCAGCCAATCAGGTGCCAGCCAATCAGGCTCCAGAGAACTGCTTTTGTGATATAGAGGGTTATCAGAATCTAAACTGAACAGTGTGATGATGGCTCTGTGGTTAGCTAATGCATACAGTCCACCACAAATCTCTGTGGAAGCCAGACTGTGGCATTTGTACAGTGAGCTCCTCTATCCTCTAATCAGCATCTCTCTGAAGAGAGAAGCTGGAGCAAAAACATGAATAATTGATTAGGTTTCACTGTGGATGAATTAGCCCAGTTAGAGAGTGCATTTTGTCTTTTTTGATAGGCGCTGTGCACAGTATTGCTACAGTATGTGTGAGGGGTTGTAGCCGTAGGGTCACCGAATTGAATCCCAGTACCGGTTTCATTTCAGTTGCATACACACAAGGAAGTCAGTGACAAGCTTAAGGGTGATGACCAGTTTTTTCCCTCTCATTAGCTGTGTTTCCTTTGGGGGGAAGAGTGGCCACCGGGAAAGTCTCAGGGCACGCGCCCTCTCAAATGTCCGCTCACTCTGCGTGTCTCCATTACAAAAAGGCCCCCAGAGGGATTTACAGGACTCCGGAGGTGACGTATGGTGTTCGATCGTCCTGTAATCGCTTAGCAACAGTTTAGACTGTGATCACATACGCGACGGATTAAACACGGGAGACGCAACTGTGGCCACCGTTGCTAACTGTGCACAATGTCAGCAGCTGATCATAAACAAAGCAGCATGGCTAATTATGCACAGCATCTCCGCTGATCATAAACATTGTGATCGTGAATTAACTGGCACAGAGTGTCCGGTGCTTGTTGTAAACAAACAGAGATAACTAAGTGAACACCTCCTGCGGCAGCAGCACATACACACTGTACTGCTACAGAGCTAACTGTTAGCCTATTAGCAATTTGCAGGCTGGGCGCTAAAGGGTTAAAATCCCCTCTGGCTTTGTGACTGCAGCTGGTAGAGACTGCTGCAGGAGGACTGTGCCGCTTCGACTTGTTCTTACTCGGCCCCCGCGGCTCATTAAGAAGAGTAAGAAAGAGTCTCCAAAAGTCTCCAATAACACCAGAAAAAGTCGCTGGATTTGTCGGCAGTCGCCAGACTATTGAAAAATAGTCGCTAAGGGCTCTGAAACGTAGCTAAATATAGCAACGAATTTGTTAAGTTGGCAACACTGCTTTGCAGGCTTTTACAAATGGTGCGTGTTGTTGTGGCGTTGAGTACTACGTCACATCCTGCTTACCCATTCTATCCAATCAGCAACCAGGCTTTTTTCAGGGGAGAAAACGGCCCTGCTCTTCAACAGGGACTAAAAAAGTCCCATCAAAAGATCCCAAAAAAAAAATCCACAGTATGTTCTTTGATTTCAGGCCTTAAAATGTCCAACATTAAGCAGGGATGGTGTGTACAAGAAGTGTTAAAAATTATTTGTGAGGTTTCCTGAAGGAGAATTGCTGAAAAAGTTGTCATCGAATTTTTCCAGTATTAAAAAGATCAACTCTTAGTTAAATTTTCAAAGTCTACTTAAACTCTATGCAAAGTTGCCGTGCTCAGTGTTGCAGTGAAGGGCTCTGATGGGGGTCGCGGTGCTTGACCGGCAATGATGTTGTACGGGACACTCCAACCCATTTGTTTAAATGGACTTGATTCTCGGGAGGTAGAGGATTATGCTGGGAAATGTGAACTGTGCCTCTAACTCATTTCAGTCTGACCTACAAATAAACATAAACAGCGAGGAGAGATTTGTTCTGACTCACCAGATTTAGAATGTGGGTATAAGTCTGCCAGTAGTCACCTCGCTCACACGGCCTTCTTCTCCTCTTCCAATATCTCCACTACTTATTTGCATCCTGTGCTTAACACTGCCTAAGGTGATTGTGAGTGGTGTAAGAAATACAAACAAGTGTTTTTTCCCCTATAGCAGAATGATAACGGGGCTAGGGAAACCTTGCTCCAGCACTGACACTGCTGTGGAGAAAGGTCTGGCCATGCAATTTAGGCCAACCATCATTTCTGTGCATTAACTTTGTGAAAACATGGTTTATTTTAAGGTAATTATAGAAACTTTCATTTATTTTAAATTGTTTGTGTGATAATATGTCTGTTACTTTAGGCAGTAGCTAGGAGCTACTGTAACACATTCTTTTTTAAATCAAGCCACTAAATTAGCGTTACTTCATTATTGTCTCCGGCATCCATCAGGTGTAAGAGATGGGATGATGGTTTAATCTGGCTACTGACATAGCCTGGAGCATGCATGTACACACACATCCTATTTAAGATTTGGCATCACATCACCATTTCAATAGAATGCATTTGGAGCTCCCTTCTGGCCCTTCAAAATAAAATACAAAAGAAGTCAATACAATCAATACAATTTGTGAACTTTGCTGTTTTACAAACCTTTGGACTTAAAATGTGGTTGTCGGGAAGAAAAAGATTTGAGTCTTGGCCGATACAATAGCCATCAAGGTGTTCGTAGATAGTTTACATCTGGTGTGTTTTCCTTGTTAAGGCCTTTTCACATGAAACAAAAAAACCCAAACCTGACAAAAATACAGAAAATGTGTTGGCAATTTTCCATAATCAAACCTTTCATACCAAGGCAGACACAAATATGTGTACTGTGCAGTCCACTGAAAATAACAAAATCATCAATTTATTGTTCTCATTGTTGTTTTTACTGTATTAAACCAACACTTTACTTGACACTGGAGAATGCAATACTGTGTAGAAAATTTACAGTATGGTTGCACACACCTATCGGTGAGTGTAGAGGGGTTTGACTCCATAGTTTCTGAGCTAGCTTCACTAAGCTGCATAGCTAACATCTCTTCAGTAGCCACATTTGTTGATTCATGTTTTTGTTTTTTTTGCTT
Source organism: Centropristis striata (assembly GCF_030273125.1). Lineage (NCBI taxonomy): Eukaryota > Metazoa > Chordata > Actinopteri > Perciformes > Serranidae > Centropristis > Centropristis striata. The sequence goes on from NC_081523.1 coordinate 32,543,147, forward strand.
GCTGTTTGTGTTGCTTTGTTGGTTTTGGGCTTGGTCGTTGCCTTGCCTTTATCTTGACAAGTGATATGATTGAATGATAATTGAAGAGAAAAAGATTGAGAGAAAAACTCAAAATTAGTTAATGCAAGAGTGGAGCTACTGGAAAACATGCACTCCAAAGTTTGATAGCCATACCTCTAGTGGGAAGTTTTTTGAGGTGCATCTGGTATAATGCAGGTGTGGAGATTTAGAAGATGTTGTTGCATACAACCTTTTCATATCAATCTATTTGTATTGTTCACAAGTTGACCCAAGAGCAGGACTCAGACTCAGCCACAGAGAGCTGTTAAAACTGTTTATTTGCAACTTGCAGTTAAAGGCAGGGAGGGCTGAGGCAGTAAAACCAGGCAGAATATGGCAGAGGAAATGGAGACAAGAGTTCAGCTGTGGCAGGAGGAGTGGGATGCAGGCGGGCAGGAGACAGAAATACATGTGCCACGCAGGCAGGCAAGCAGGCAACATGAAAAGTTCACAAAAAGCCCTGGAGATCTGGCCAAGTACCTACCAGTGCAGTCAGTATGATATCTGGCAAAGACTGAGTGGAGAGCTGGGGTTCTTACACTTCAGGTGTTGATAGGCCACCACACACACACACACACACACACACACACACACACACACACACACACACAGATGGGGGAAAACAACCACACGAGGGAGGGGAAAACACCAAAGCCCCCAAGCCCCCCTTCCCTCTGCCACCACCTCCTCAAGGGAGCTGATTGATCTGAAAGCTGGTTGTCAGGGAGGGCTGGGACCCCGCAGGGAGCCAGGCACTGCTGTCTTTACTCAGCTTCTAGCCATGTATCTCTGCATGCTACCTTGCTTACACTTTCATTTGTAGGGAAATCCAGCCAGAGAGCATGCTGAAAGAATCAGCTTGTAGCTGTAAAGCTTGAATGACTTTGTATATGTACAGAATAATCAAATTAAGTGTCTAATGCGTTCTGGCTTGAGTGCCACACCCAAATTCTTCCAAGCCTTTACAGAATTGATTATTTTGCTGGACGGTCATTTTACAACTAAACAAGAAATAAGCTGATATTAAATAATCCACCAGAACTGTGCACCTGCATGTATGTGATAACACACAATATGACTTAATAAATACATTTTTTAAAAATGTAGCCCCTGGATCATCCGCTCCAAACACCTTTATGAAAACAGCAGTGGACGGCTCCTCTCTCTCCATTGCAGGACGGAGAGATTTAAAAAAATCCTTCGCTCCTACAGCCACCAGGCTGTCTTATTCTTCAAGAGCTAACAGACTAACTGAATTTCCCCACGGGGATAAATAAAGTAATTTTGATTTGATTTGATTTAGCCCCACATATTACCCAGTCATGAAGAGAACTTTACATTTTTCAAAAACTGTAGAATAACATAACATTGGACAAAGTAAGGGTTATTGTGAAGATAAATCTGTTTATTTAAAAAAAATGTTTTGGTTTGTTTGTTGTTGTTTTAATGACCAATGTCACCATGTCCAATATGACAAATTTGGAAATGTGTTCTAATGGCATTTGAGATGGCTTTCCATTAAAATGATCAGAAACTGCGTTGAAATCACATACAATTTGACGTGGGCATAGTCGATGACATTCTGGATATGAATCCTTTGGAAATTTAAGCCAACTTACAAAAAAGGGGGTTTCTGACAGGTCAAAAATTATGGTATTTTGACTTTGGAAAAAATGGAAATTAATATATCTTTGCAATATGTTCTTTTTACTTGGTATGTCAAATGTGAGAAATTATTGCTGAAATATGGTTCTTTCTTAGTCCTGTTTGACAGATCCAAGCACTGCAACCGTAACACTGCAAGTAGACAAGCATCAAAATCAGCTAGCTTGATTGAGTTTTCGCAAAATCAGTGGCAGCCTGTGGTGTTTGTCATGTAGGCCTACCTGCAGAGACTTTGGTTAGTAATCTAGTTCTTTCCGCTCATCCCATACATCTGTCAGCATTGAGAAATGCCTCCCTCGACTTGCTGACTACTCGGCAGCTATGTGACGTGCTCTTCGTATTAATGTTATTTTTATTTCTGTATTTTTGTATGAGAGCAAGCAAACCAGTGTCAAATTCCTAGTATGTGCACATTTACCTGGGCAATAAAGGTGATTCTGATTCTGATTATCTCGTAAATTACACGGCTACCAGCGCTAGCTAGCTAATGTCACTTACTTACAAGTTGACCAAGTAGGCCATTTAACCAAACATTCTTTTAATCAATGAAGGAAATGTCATACTCGCAGTGACCATGCTAACATGCTAATGTTAAAAATGCTCACATTTTTCACTGGTGGTGGTCCACGTTCAACCCACAGTAGTACTGTGCCCCAAGTTAGTTTGTCAATAAGCTTCTCTGAAAAGTCTCTCATTCATTTCATCTAATTATTGAGATGAATTTCTACACTGAACAAAAATATAAATGCAACACTTTTGGTTTTAATGAGGTGAAATCAAAGATATAAGGCTTTTTTCTATGTACACATAAAGCCTATTTCTCTCAAATGTGACGACCCTGCTAGCTGTGTGTGTCTGTCTCCTTTAACCCTGCATTACTTTGTCTCATGTTGTTCACAAATTTGTTTCAAATCTTTATTAGTGAGCATTAAAAAATGGTAAATGGACCTGCACTTACATAGCGCTTTTCTAGTCGCTTTGCGACCACTCAAAGCGCTTTACACTACAGACTGCGCTCATTCACCCTTTCACACACACATTCATACTGGTGGCAGAGGCTACCCTAAACGGTCCCACCTGCCACCATTGGGAATTCATTCACACACCGATGAACACAGCACATCGGGAGCAATTTGGGGTTCAGTATCTTGCTCAAGGATACTTCGACATGTAGGCTGTGATGGTCAGGGATCGAACCACCAACCCTTCGGTTGGGGGCCAACCAACTCTCCCAACTGAGCCACAGCCGCTATCTGTCTAGTAGGTGATCTTGCTGAGACAATCCAACCCCTTGACGTGTGGCATAAAAGGTGCTGATTGATAGTAAAATACATTTCATGATGCACTTGGACAGATCCTCAGTGATAATACCTGGGGTCATAGGGTGTTTCGGATATTTCAACTTCAGACACCCTCACCCAGATGACCCGACAAGGAGTTATCGATTCCCGGCCTGTGTCCAAGAAGCATTCATCCATGGCTTGTTCCTTCTGATCCACAGCCACCTTGAGGCGCTCTCCGCTGCCTCTGAAGCTCTACCGGTGGCCTTTCTTTTGCATGCATCATTGATGCCCAGGAGGCTATAGGCTTTGTACAAGGACTTGCTCGCAAAGCCCCTGCCTCCCACCTCGATCAGCAAACACTTTGCACTGTCTGCAGCACCTCTCCACCAGCTCTTCATATTTCTCCCTCTTCCTTTTGTTGGCTTCTTCCATTCACTCCTCCCAAGGCACTGTGAGTTCCAGCATTACTACTTGTTTGAATGTTTCGGAGAACAACACAATGGGAATATGAGTTGGGTTTCCAGATCCACCCTCATTTGCCAGTTGCGAGCTGATCCAAGAAGACCTGCATGGGTTTTTGGGGGCAGGTTTGGATGATGTCCCGCTGTCAAGAATGTAATTTTTCGCCTTGATGGTGGATGCCTGCTCTGGTCAATGGTGCTACAGATGGACTCAGCAATTGCCTTCAGCAGTTGGTTGTGTTGTCAGCCGGACCAGGCCTCTCCCGCTAACGCTTTAGGACAATGGTGAGGATGTGCTTTAGTGTACCTCTTCCTTGGCACGGTGGATATGATGGTGAGTCTACCTTGTCCCAACAGAAGAGGTATGGGCTGGGCAGAACATCGTAAATGGATTGATTGAGTAACTTGATGCGGAAGGGTTCAGCCTTCCACAACTCAGACCATGTGATCTTGCGGTCCACCGCCAGTTCCCATCTTCCAGTGCTCGCTGGAAGACTTTTGGATCCTTGGACTCCCTGTATTGCAACACCTCCCTTACTCTGGCAACCTTGAACTCCTCACTCAGGTTATTGCTCAGTTTGTTACTGTTGCCCTACAGGACAATGATGCTCAGGCTTTTTGGCAATCCCAAACACCTTTGGAGGTAACAGCTCATCTTCCTCTCAAACCCCTCAACTGTTGACAGTGGGAATTCATGCACCAGCAAAGGCCACAGTATCCTGAGTAGGATACCATGCTGGTATATCCAAGCTTTAAAATATAGTAGTCCTGATCTTTCAAGAGTTTTCAGCCATCCCTCAAGTTCTTGGTTGGTTGCCCTGATGGAGGCAGCATCCTCCGGGGAGCAGTTGAAGGTTTCCCCAAGACTCTTTTTGAGTATTTCTGTAGCTGATGAAATCTGGATACCTCCAAGGGAGAAGCTGAATCGCACAGTAACCTTCCCTCTCTTAAGCACCAGCGACCTGGATTTTGACTGTTTGAATGACATCCAAGCCCAAGTGATTGACATCTCCAGGCCCTGGAGAATCCACCTGCTTCCTGGGACTGATTTAAACAGCATGATAATTGCAAATGTGTGTCTTTGGCTGGAACATTCGCTGTAATTTACACCAATCTAGAGCATCCCAAACATGCTCAGTGGTGTGTGTGTATGCAGGCTATGAAAGAACTGGGATGTTTCCAGCTTCCACGAATTGTGTAAAACTTGCAACATGGGGCTGTGCGTACTCATGCTGCAACATGAGGTCATGGTAGTGGATGAATAGCAAGGGGATGAATGCTAGGCAAGGAAATGTGTACAGCATTTTTTAGTCCGTGGAATATATCTATCCAGTGTTGAGTGACCAAGCATTAATTTATCATTAAAATGTCACCTTTTTCAGTTCAGACTGCTGTCATTTAGCAGACAGCTTCACAAGTAAGACTAGTATGGGAGCTGTTCTCACATCAGAGGAGTGAACTTTCCAGTTATAAAGCTGCTTTGGGGGCAACAATGTCTGGCAGTTTAGTTTTTACAAAATAAGTAATTTGCTTTTGCAATTACATTAATGTCCTCGTCAGATGCAGTTGGAGCAGTGGAGAATCAACAAGCAGACTCAGAGGGAAAGAGTGAGGCAGACCAATAATGAATGACACTCCCCAACCCCAGCGAGCCAAATGAACCACAGCTACTTCAGGGTTTTCCCTGCCATTATACGGCTTAGGCGTGGCGCCCAAGCATTTTTGCCTCCCGCCTAAGAGAAAAAATAGAGCAGGTGTGCAAAAATAAATGAGAGCCGCATTGCGTCCCATCTTTACACGTTGCCAGATATTTCCAAAAACGGACATTTCACCTTCTCTGTTAAAAAAAACCCCAGCTTACACCTATCTGCTTTCAGAAAAGTTTTCGTTCACCCGGCGTGTGTGTCTTGGTGTGTGTGTGTGTGTGTGTGTGTGTGTGTGAGAGAGAGTGGGCGGGACGGAGGGAGGCGAATGCACGCGCGCCAGTGCTAGCCACAACAACACAGAGTGAAAATCATTTAACGGAGTACCAGAAAACGTCTGTCATCAGAATACCACCAAGGAAGTCCTGGTGAGTAACATTAGCCAAGCTTACACTTAAGGCTGGGCAAATATACCAAAACCATCGGTTATGGCACAGTTACTCATTGCCCGACTGGCAAGCCACATGCGGCTCGTCAAGCTATAATTGATGGCTCGCATGGTAGCTTCGTATGTGGTAACACAGCCAATACATTTTTTCACAATTCACAATTTCGCATTTCACAATAATTTAACTGTGCTTGTTTTGTTATTATTTAACCATATTCTATCCTGGGTTTGTTTGTGTTACCAGGTAAGACTTTTTTGTTGAATTGAAACACTTTTTTGTATAAAGTTTAGTTCAGTCAATTTCTCACTAGTCACTGGACCAAACCAAGAAAGGAGGGGGGACTGATTTAAAATAAGTTCTTTTGTGAAGTATTGCCTTGATAATTGTGACTGTAATTGTTGACATGATTGCAGTCATGTTTTTATGTGGGGTAGTGAGAATTCAAAGGATGATCTAGGGCTGGGCGATGTATCGATATAAAAAAATATATCAATACATTTTTAAATGTGATATGGAATTAGACCATATTGCATATCGATATAGTTCAATTTTGCATTGTGATCCTTGCTCCAGGCAAGCTGCTGACGCGGAGCTCTCTGCACTGCTCCCTGCACTCCCGCACACCTGCCCCTCCTCTTTCATGCACAGAGAGGGGAGGGGCTGGAACAGACAATGATTGGCCTATTTTATATCATAGGCTATTTTTTATTTAAGATATTTTTTTATTTAAATGTGCACTTTATGGAGCTTTGATTTAAAAAAGAGGTACTCATGTTCGCTTAAATAAACTGTTGCAATAAAACTACTTGTGACATGTCATATTTGGCTTTGACTTTAACTGAACATTTGCTCTCACTTTGTGATAAAAAATATCGGGATATATAGCGTATATCGATATTCAGCCTAAATATATCGGAATATGACTTTTGGTCCATATCGCCCAGCCCTAGGATGATCCTCACCGTAAATACTTCCGTTTACTCTGTTTTCAGAGATTGTCCCCTTTGAGATAGTTTAGCCTGCTGCAGAGTGACTCCTGGTGATTAAGGAGAGTATAAAAGCAGTTGCTTTGGGCTGGTGGGGGAAAGGATCTCTGTGTAGATGCGTGCACATTAAGTAGAACTATTGTTAATCGCCATTTAACTCTTTGTTTTTTTGTATAAATCTTTTTGGGTGGCACTGTAAATAAAACTTAACTTTTGGATACTTGACAATGTTTTCTGAGTCTGCCTCCTACAATTTAAGACACTTTGGTCCTGCTTCCTTACACCTAGCAACACCACGGCATGATACGGTACAATGTGTTTGGATCACCTCTGACTGGCTAGTATTTAGTTCAGCGCGCGCACACAGACACACGGAGTGATCATGTGGTGGCACAACTGATACAGACAGGTAGGCATGTTTCTCTATTATGCTGGAATTGTTTTGAAGCAGAGAAGTGGGGAGGGCAGCTCGGTAAACTCAGTGCACGTATAAGTGTGTGAATGCGTGCGCATGTCTCAGAGGAGGACGGAGAGGTGGGGGTCAGGGATTTGACTGACAATCTGCTGAGGCATCAGCAACACAACGCAAAATAACTTTATATTATGAATTGTGTAAATATACCTTCAGTGGCTTGAAATGTGACGTTAGCACAGCACATGAGACTCTGGCAAGACAGATTAGACTGGCGGGCTGCCACTCTAATTGAAAACCCTGATAGGTATGAATATGTGTATGAAAAAAAAAGAAACACACAGCCTATTATTTGAGCCAGTGTTCGTCTCTTGGCTGTGTCTCTAATGAGCACTGGAGCCTCCTTTGTTTCTATGGCAACACTACCTGCACTGTGGCTTCCCCTCTTCAAGCATGTGTCTTTTCATCTGTTGGCTTTGCATCCTTAATGCCCCCTGTTCTCCTCTCTTCTTATTATCAGCCCGTCCACTTCTCTGTCATATTCACAGTGCTTTTATTAGTGTCCTTTGAGATGGAGAGTTCCTTTGGTCGTACGCTTAGTGCATAACGCCAGATTTTTGGTAATTCCCATGGAAAATAGCGTTCATGAAATTTATATGTAAACTCATGCAATTTCATCACCACTCCACAGATAACCACTGCTGCTGTTCTCTAATGCAGCTTCACATTTTAAATACTCAAAACAACTGGTAATCAGACTTCGGAGACAGAAACAACCAACCTCCAGGTGACCAGGCCTATACCTTCTCTAAACCACAAAACAAATAGAGACTGTTTTGAGTCCTCATTGCTCAGGCTGTTATCACATTTTATTTAGTTGTATTTTTAGACAATGTCCCAACTTTTTCTGAAATCAGGGTTGTAAGTAGGCCTGTCACGATTTTTTCGGACGATATATTTTCCCAGACACTATCACGATAAACGCTAGTATCGTTGATGTCGTTTTAGGACCATTTTATGTCACTCGTATGAGTGGCGCGACTCCTTTATTAGGCAGAGCAGTCTGTGTGTGTGTATGTGCGAGTAGGTGGACGAGCAAAAAAGAGCGAACGGGTGATTGTGGTGACAGTAAATGCATGTTTTAAAAAGCACTTTTAGGAAGTGTCCAAAAGTGTGTGTGTGTGTGTGTGTGTGTGTGCAACCACCACTGTTTTCCTTGTCAATTTCTGTCACACCCACAGCAACAGAATATTGATTTAGAGCTAAATATGGTCACACTGGGTGTCCCTTGTTCATGTTTTGCAACTAGCAAGTTTAGCCCAAGAGTCTCGTTTGTAGAAGGAGAACATATAAAAGGGCCCAATTTATAATCCACATTTTTTCACCTAGTTAGAGCCCAATCATCATACTGTAAACAGCCTTAAAATCAGTGAAACTCTTTCTTTAGGTGTTTGTTTTTTTAAAATCTGCTTTAGAGTTTCCATTATTATTATTATCGTTATTATTATAATCGTTTCATACAGTTCCTTTATATTACATTCTGTTGATATCAAAACCCACAGCTAGACATGTAAGCAATATCAAACTAGAGGGAATGATGTTGTACTGTATATCATCAGACCTCAAGTGTGACATTGCTTTTATACATCAGTTCTACAAGTGCCATTTCTTAGTGAACAGAAATAAGCATCAACAGATTAAGAATTGCTTGTTTATTTAGCCATTTATCTGGCCCCGACAACACAGATAGTTCAGACACTGGAATGGGACTGAACATTATTCTGCTAGATTGCTACTTTGTGTAGGTCTACATGTTGCTGCAGGCAAACTATATTGTATATTGTGCAACTATCCGTAGGCTATATTTCCAATTATTGTGCAAACAGTGAAACAATAGTCTGGTGACAGTCACTTTGGTATGTGTGATTCTGATGAGTTCAGACTCAGCTTGGTCTTCTTTATGGACTGAATGTGTATGTTTGTATTCCAGTCAAGTCTAAAAGCAGTTCAAAGCTCATGATGATTGTCCTACATTATCTATGTTACAGTGTAACTGAATTTCTTGCTTTTCTATAATTTTTCTAACAGTAGTTGGGCGAATGAGACTGTGGTCACCTGTGAGTTGGTGAGCTTGCAGTTCCAGTACAAAAGGGGGGAGACTGAATTTTTTCTTTTAAAAGCTCACATTATACATTGTACACATATGATCACACCTGGAAATATGCACTCCAGACTTCTTTTCTTCCCTTCACCCTCTTTTAACTCTAACTCAAATGTTATTTGTGGAAATATGTTGATCTTTGCAGTTCAAGACTTGTTATGATCTAACATAACGTAAACAGTTTAGAACAGCTGCAAAGTATTTTGTTTCAAGGTTGTACCATCACCCAACATATTTCCAATAAGGGAATTAATTCCATTCAAGAACATCTGACGTGGACAATTTTTTAAAGACACACCAATCTCATGGCTGAATGTAAGGGTATAAAATGCCCATGTGCTTATGCTCCAGCGATTCCTTGTTTTCCACTTATTGTGAATCGTAGATTGCCACTACACAGATGTCAGGTGCCCTGATGTGTGGCTGTGCACAATGCCGATCCCAGCCAGGCCATCCTGGGCAGTCTCAGCACACCTGTGTTCCAGGTGATCTGAGGATCCAGCATGAGGCATCATGGCAAGGTAAACCTAAGCAGGGCAAGCCAGGCAGAGGTGGCTGGGATCGGCCCCACCTCGGTCCTGATAGGCATTTTATTCTTGTTACTTGTCCTGAAACGAGATGGCACTTTCAGGCCCATTCTGGATCTCAGGAACCTGAACAGGTTCCTCAGGACACTGAAATTCAGAATGCTGACAGTAACAAGGGTCAAGCAGGCTATCCAGGCAAGCAATTGGTGTGCCATAATTGACCCGAAGGATGCCTATTTCCAAATACAAATCTGGGAGGGGCACAGGAGGTTTCTCAGTTTCTCCTTCGAATGCAGAACCATCAAGTTATGTGTCCTCCCATTTGGAATTTCACTAGCACCCTGCACATTCACAGTGTGCATGGATGTGGTGTTGGGGCCATTGGGGTATCAGGATTCTGAATTACCTTGACAACTGGCTGATATGTGCAGGAGGAAAAGAAAAGTGTCTGCAGCATGTGTCAGCAACACTAGCACCAATCAAGAGCTTGGGGCTGCGCATAAATGGTGAAAAGTGCAGCCTGCAGCTGGTGCAAGCCACCCAGTTCCGATGCATGTCATGGGACACCAGGGCAGGGTATGCAACACTGACACAAGAAAGGCAGCAGGCCATCCGGGCCTGCCTCTCTCACTTCCATCCAGGTGCCACAGGTGAAAACGAGTTACTTGCACCAAGAGCAAACAAAATGTATCTTCATCTCACATGACACTAGAAACTATCCCCAGAAATCATGTCTCTTCAAGAATCGTCTCTGTTCCACCAGGCCAGTTTGTTAAGACTCACTGTCTGTCTGCAGTCCTCAAAGTTTTCAAACAATTTGGGCTATATATTACCTCAAAGGTACTACATGCCCCACACCACCTTGCCACTTGTACAACTAAGTACATACTGTCAAGTCTCTGGACATGGAGCTCTCTGGAGCTCTGACCTTTTGTGTGTGCGGCCAACGGAGAGCAGAGCTCCAGAAAAGGAAAATGACTGATTTCTAAGAATACAAAGTCAATAGTACAAAACACAAAAGTCAACTTTGTTACAGTAAATGTAGCTTGTTACTTAAACCTCTACCATAAACTGTCTGAAAAACTTGACGCTTTATAATCTGAAAGACTATGTTTTTCCCCCTTATCTTTTTTTCAAAGTGTCATCTGAAAACTTGACAATTCTGGTTAATTCCCTTTTTTAAAGTTAAAGCAAAATCCCAAACATCAACAAAGTAAGCTAACTCACTAGCCTGCTATCTAGGTTACATGGAGGTGAATGGTGCCAAGTTAGCTCCTGTCAGCTTGTAGTGTACATACAAACAGCTCTAAAAATGCATATAACTCTTCCTTGGAACTACTGTATCTGCATTTGTAGTTGTATAGCACAGTGCCATTTGAGTGCTCAGAAAGCCTCGCATAAGTGCATTCAGGCATTCATTGGAAAATGGTGTACTTTATCAACTTAATTAAAGTTAATAAATTGCAAAGCAGTTCCTGGATCAATTCCTCTCTCTCAGTTTTCTTCTTCTTTTTCCCCTGTTAAGAGGGTTTTTTGAGGAGATTTTTTACTTGACTTGATTTGTCTAAAATCTGAATGAGAATCTTGTTTAATAAACAAGTCAAATTCTATTTACAAAACCAATTTGGTAAATTAATTTATCAAACTCCAGAAATGTTTCAACCAATCCCATTGCCAAAACATAAGCCAAAACATTCCTTCTATAGTTTTACATTTCAGACAATTTGATGTATTATCTTTGGAAATTGTATGTATCCTTATAGGCGTGAGATAGAAGTTGTGGATAAACTTAAATTTGAGAAATGTATCATTTTACAAATGTTCAGCCAAGTGTTTCCTGCAACACCATCCCTAGATCTTTCCCCCAGATCTTTAACAGAGAAAGGAAGGATGAATAGCTCCCTTAGATCCTATCATAACATTCACTAATTTTACCTTTAATTGTAGTAGAAGATATTACTACCTCCTCTACTTCAGATTATCCTAAAGTAATTTACCGGATAGCATTCTGAATTTGTAGATGTTTAAAAAAATATTTGTTAGGAATGCCATATTCTGTTTTTGACTGAGAGAATTTTAATTGTATGCTTATATTGAATAAGTCTTTCAATTGCTTTATACCCATGTTCCGACAACCAACTATATTGATTGAATAGATGGAAGTGTGTTTAAAACATTGAAACATTGATCTATGTTTTTGTGTGTGTGTGTTTTACAAATAACAGAGTCTTAGAGCAAAAGATCAAAAAGGTTGGCTTCCACATGGACCCATAGTGAATCTTGTCTCCCCAAAGACCATGACACTAAATTTCGTAGTTGGGCAGACCAGAAATAGTATTGGAGATTGGGGAGACCAAGAACCCCCCATGGGCTCTGGCTTCATAAGAGTCTTTAAACTTCCAGATTAATTTTTAAAAATATGCTTATTCATAGATTTATTTATTTTTTGCTGATAAATAAAATTTGAAACAACATTTGAAAAAGAAAATTTAATCTTGGTAGAACATTAATTATATAACAGTTATTCTTCCTAACATTGACAATTGTAAAGTTAATTTTATCTATGAGAGGAGCATAGTTTTCTTTGAACAGATCATTTAAATGCAGTGTTATGTTTATTTCTAAATATTTAAAACCCTCTGTTGTCCAGTGAAAATGACAAGACAAACATATTTTCTGTTGGTGTCTTGTGTAAGAAGCAAGCATTAGATTTGTTGTATTTTTTTATTTTATAACCTGAGTATCTTATAAATTGTTATACTGTGGTTTTTAAATGTCATATAGAGTTATCTCTATCTGTTATATATAGAATTATGTCGTCTGCATATAGTGATATTTTATGCTCATTATTATTAATCTTCTATCCCTTAATGTTTGTATTGTTTCAGACACATGATACCAAAGGTTCACCCTTGTCTTGTCCCTGTAGTTAAAGAAAAAAGTCTGAAGAAGCACCATTAGTAATAACTAACACTCTATACACTCAGTGGAAAGAAGGATGCTGAAGTCTAGTGGTCTAGAAGTTGATGTAATCGGTAAAGCAGTCAACCTGTCTGTCAAACTCCATACTGTTCTCCTCTGTTTCCACACATCCATCCATTCATTCATTCATTCATTCATTCATTCATTCATTCATTCATTCATTCATTCATTCATTCAAGCACAGTCTGTACATTCAAAGCAGTCCTTTACAGCCTCAGTAGACTCTGGTGTCCATTTCCTGACTGTTTAGTTGTAGCCTGCCTCCACACACAGGGTTTGTAACAAGTCTCCAGAAGAACTAAGTTGTGATCTGACCTGCCAAGTGGTGGTAAGGCAGTAGCTCTGTAAGCTTATTTTACATTAGCATACAGCAGATCAAGGGTTTTATTTTCTCTGGTGGGACAATTAACAAACTGTGTAAATCCAGTAAGGTGGGAGGAGAGATAAACATGATCGAAGTCTCCCGATATTATCAGAAATGCTTAAGGATGTTTAGTCTTTATCTAAGCAACAAGGTCATGTAGAACTTCACATGGAACTTCAGCAGTTGCTTTGGGTGGAATTAGGCTTGGGCCGATAATCAATAAATCAATTAATCGCACGATAAATTAAATGAACTCAATAATTTTGCCGGCCTCGATATATCGCCATGCGCATGCGTGTTTGTTTTCCTCGTCTGTTGCCTCCAAGCAGGCTGGATGACAAGAGGGTTCACTCTGTGCTCGATCTCAGCAATTGGGCGCTTTTGTTCCATAGCAGAATGAGCGGAGTGAACCCTCCTGTCAGTCATCCAGTCTCTTTGTCTCTGTGGAGAAGGCTGGGCCACTAGCATTGGCTACACACAGAGTGCAGCAGGTGAGCCTCGTGCGGAGCAACGTGAGAAAAAAAGATGATTGCAAAGCCAAATGCCACAGCCCCGGTGTGGGAATATGTCGGTTTCAAACCGAATGAAAAAGGTGAGCCCATCAACACACGGACGAGCCTGTATGCTGAATTTGTTCAAAAGTGGTGGCAACAAAAAAGCCACCACAACAAACTTGCATGCCCATCTAAAGCAGAACCACCCGACCCAGTTTTCCCAGCTGGGGAAAAAAACTGCACCTGGAGATGCAGAGCCTTCGTCCCAACAGTCAACACTGGTCGACAAAGTAAATATAAACGGTGTGCGCTCACAGAAAGTGGAGTTTGCTACATCGCAAAATAAATGCTGCCCTTTTAAAAAAAATAAAATAAAAAAAAAATAACACTGAGAAAAAAACACTGAGAAATAAAAGTGTATTGTATTTGAAAGGGTGTGCATTATTATGATATATTATCATGTTGACAATAATATCGTTTATCGGCAATAATTTGTGGGACAATATATCGTCCAGCAAAATTTGTTATCGTCCCAGGCCTAGGTGGAATGTACACAAGTATTGTTATGATATGACTGAATTCTCCAGTGTGTGTGGGTTAGCATGTAGCTTAGCCTGTAAGCCACCTTTCTTACCCCAATTTTGCTTCTGCTCCCTGTGGCCTCCGGCGCAACACGGGTAAGATGGTAACAATTCCGCGGGTCTGCTGGACCTTGGGTGGGATAAAGTCTGGTTTTGCTGATGTTTGAACGAACAGAAAAAACACACAAAGCAAGACAAGAAACCGAGAGCACTAAGTCGCTCCGTCCACACATGCTTACTCATTCGTGCTTTCTGCTAGAAACTCCATTCAAACCTTAAAATTTCCCCTAATGTTTCTGACCTTCTAAACCAACATTGCAGTGAAGTGTCAGCTCTTCAATTAACTTAAAAATATTCCACATTTTTCAGTTTTTTATTACATTCATATTAATTCAACCTAATCCCAACTACTCATACTTCAAGTTCTTCTGACTCATTCTTGCCAACATGGCAGCGTAGTGTCATCTTTTTAGCATTCAGCATTACCATTGCAGTTTCTTTAGAATTTGCATTCTCTAGTTATCTGTAATCTTGATCCTCTTTTATTTTGTGTGTGCAGGATCCTGGCCACTGTGGGGGCTGATTTTGATCTCAGAACGCTGAGGGCAGTGAGAGTACTGCGTCCACTCAAACTGGTCTCGGGCATTCCAAGTAAGTTAACCTTTACATTGTACCATATTTTTTTTATTTATTATTATAATAAAGCACTATCAAAAATAGTTAGAGTAGTTAGCCCGGTTTAGCATACGGGCTTGTAACTGGCTAATTAACAAATGAACACAATGTATCTTATTCATTTAATGTGATCTTGAAACTGAAACTAGAAATGTTAAAGCTAGACAATTTTTGATTTAACAAAATGTTGTTTGCTGGAGTTATTTCTTGTCAAACAACAGCCAGGTTTGTTGTCACTGCAAGGTTGGACTGGGTGGAAGGATATATATGTATATATATATATATATATATATATATATATATATATATATATATATATATACTTAATGTTGTTAGTTAATCATGTTCTCTTCATATTATGATAGGTTAAAATGTCTGCCCTGAAAAAAGTCTAAAACTTTTTACTTTACTTATTACTATCTATTAGGTCTCGCCTCCAAAGCTCTCATTGGTTGATTTTTATTCTCCAACTGGAGTAACAGTCATTAATGGCCAATACACTAAACATGCCATATTTTGTGGATATACAGTAGTTAAACCCTTTTTATGCAGTGCTTTTTCAGGGGGAGACAGCAGTTCTACAGTAGATGCCAGATAGAAGAGATATACACCACCTGACAGCTGGGAACCTCACAATTAATTTGAGATGCAGCTAAGCACTGTGTCAAGTTAATTTAGTCATCAATCAGTAACCCTCAACCTCTTCACATATTTCCCTTTTCTGCCCCAGGCCTTCAGGTGGTATTGAAGTCCATTATGAAGGCTATGGTACCTCTGCTGCAGATTGGCTTGCTGCTCTTCTTCGCCATCCTCATGTTTGCCATCATCGGCCTCGACTTCTACATGGGCAAGTTCCATCGCACCTGCTTCAGAATAGACACAGGTAAGCAAGAGGAGAATTAGGGATGAACAACTTCTTGTTGCTAACTTGTTCATGATTGGCGATTGGCTATTGGCATAAGCTGATAGAACCTGAAACACCCCAAAGTTATGACTCAGGAAAAACAGCTGTCCGGTCCGTCAGAGGTGCAAACAAACTGTTGCATTATGCCGTGCGTTAGCCGCGAGCTAACATTAGCTAACAATTAACGTTGTTTTAATCACAAAAAGCTACTTTTACTTCCTGTCGCTAAACAATTGCAGCTTTCAAAATAAGAGAACAGAATCCACCACATAATTTACAAGAAGACTGTCAAAATAAAATTAATCTAAATATGCAGTTTAAGATTAAGATCAAGATTAAGATCAGTGTATATGATGGAATATTGGCATTAGAATGAAAAATGAAATATGAAAAATGATTAACTTTTATTTTGTTGTGCGATTTTCATTTATTTATATAGACTAAAAATTAATTTAATCTATATATTTTTCAGTATTTTTTAATATAGTCAAGAATATCGTTATCGCAAAAATAGTCGTATAAATATTGTGATAATCTTTTAGGGCCATATCGCCCACCCCTAGCAGCATGGTCCTATATGAAATTGTTTGGACATGCCTGTTCTAAGGAGTCAGCTACGTGTTCTGTGCCTGGAATGGTTGCAAAAAACAATATAGTGACGGGCATAAACCAAGATGGCAAGGGCAAAAATGCCTAATTCAAAGCTTCAAAACAGCAGTCCACTAAACAAAGGGTGACGTCATTGTGACTACGTCCATTCCATGGCGTTATTAAATGACTTTAAATGACATGAAGAAGTTAGGTGATTATAGTGTGAGGATAAATTAAGATTGTGGATCAGAGCACGATTTGACCTTACGTTGAGTAAAACGTAAAGGTTAGTCAAACATGTTTTTTATCAGCACTGAAGAGCCAGAATTAGTTGAACTCTAAATCACTGTAGATAAAAATGGAATACTGTCAAATGTACTTGCTTATATTTTGCTATTTTGTCGTCAAAATATCTAGGTGTGTTAGTGTATTTCTGTGTATCAAGTGTGTGAATGTGTGTATTTGTTATTGTAGATGAGCAAGCAGCAGATTTCCCCTGTGGCCTGGAAGCTCCGGCAAGGACCTGCTCCAACGGCACTGCCTGCAAGGAGTACTGGACCGGACCTAACTTTGGCATCACCAACTTTGATAATATCCTCTTCGCTGTCCTCACTGTTTTCCAGTGCATCACCATGGAGGGATGGGTGGACATTCTCTACAACGTGAGTCCAGTTATTGCACAACACATTTGGGTCTAAATGCTGTGCTGAAGCAGTGTTGTGCACAGTCAATCAGAGTTTTGTGAGCAGGGATGAAGACACCATAGCCATCTTTGTCAAAAGTGGACATTTGGATACCAATGGTTGTTGAGGGAGTGTCATTCAGCACAAAGTGACTGTCATCTTTCTTTCTTTATAAAATTAATTTCCGTTACAGTGACTGTTGCTTTATTTCTCTAAATTCTGTTTACATTTTGTGGTCTGCCCAGCCAAACCAGTCAGTGGAAAGTATGTCAGTGTGAATACAGGGTAGTCTGTCTTATGCATCGTTGCATGAGACACTATGCTTTTTCTCCTAACTGCTTCTTCCCCTCCCAGCCTTCCTTTGGGAGATGATTAGAGGCAAGCATAAGAGCCTGTGGAGGATGACTCACACACAACCACAGCTACCATTAGGACCACAGCACAGCAGATTTACTGCTAGCATGAAACAAATCACAGCTCTCTCCCATTTGCATAAAATCAGGATTATGTCATGCCAAGGAAACAATTATGCAATAGGTTAAATTATTAAACAGTTGTAGTGGAAAAGAGATGTTTAGCAGTGTGACTCTCTCCTAGTAGGGTAGAAGGGGGGAAGAGAAACACTGAGTAAAAAAGGAGGGAGGTAGAAGGCAATCAATATTCGCTTGGTTGCTGAGAGCAAGAAAAGGCGTGGTAGATATAGGACGCTGCTTTGATGTTTCTTTGATGTCAATCTCTCAATCATTTGCTGCAATTGTTCATCTTCAACAGACAAGTTGGTCTTTGTGAACCCTTCGGAATATACTCATTGGCTGTTTACTGCCTGGGTACTATAGTAGACTCTGGTAAGACAGTCCAGATGATACCCACACTGCTAACGCTGTTAACATGATGAATAATCACCATTCAACAGAGTTGTTTATCCGGGTTGGAGGGTTAAGATCACTCCATCATTAGACAACTGATTGCTGACAGACAATGCACACAGGCTTGTTTTGGCTGAATATGATGGTGGATTCTCTGATTTAATTGTCAAGGTAGGAGTGAATGCTGTCTCATTTCCTGTTGCTGTGGGACCAGACTGTGTCCTCTTCACCAGAGTGGCCATCCATCATGGCTGGATGGGCCCACGTCTGTCTCTGCCACTGCTGTGACTCTCTAATGGGGATAGAGGGCAAAACTCAGACTGCACTTGACCCTATTATAGTTTGTTGTAGCTCTGAGTCAAAAACCTTTAAAATACTACCTACACGTTAGAGATGAAAATACAGTACGGTGAGCGTGTAAGATTAGAAAGAAAAGAGTGAAGCCTTACAGCAAAGCAGATTTGGTGTTGAATCCTTTTACATGAATAATAACAAACAACTAACTTTGATTTTGTCATCAAGAACTGCACTGTTGTTTTGATTTAGCCATCACACCTGATTTCTTTGCTTCTCTGTGGTGATTGCACATATGATTTTACAGACACCATTCACAGCTGGCATTAACATGTCATCTCTATATGGGTTAATGAATACAATTGTATAAGTATTTCTTTAAACAATCCAATTATTTGTTGTATCAGTAGTTCCCTTATTCTATACAGCCCCAGAAAAAAAAACCTGTATGCAACCATACAGGCAAGGCAAGGTAACAAAAAGTTCAAGAAATAATACAGTAGGGTTATTTTAGTTCTCTCT
The DNA here is from genome assembly GCF_030273125.1 of Centropristis striata. Classification (NCBI taxonomy): domain Eukaryota; kingdom Metazoa; phylum Chordata; class Actinopteri; order Perciformes; family Serranidae; genus Centropristis; species Centropristis striata. The sequence continues at coordinate 32,561,750 of NC_081523.1, forward strand.
CTCTCTCTCTCTCTCTCTCTCCCTCTCCCTCTCCCTCCCTCTCCCTCTCCCTCTCCCTCTCCCTCTCCCTCCTCTCTCTCTCTCTCTCTCTCTCTCTCTCTCTCTCTCTCTCTCTCTCTCTCTCTCTCTCTCTCTCTCTCTCTGTGTAAAGCCAAGTCTTGGGTGAAGAACATGAGAAGGATAAGGAGTACAATTATGACAATAATAATAGGATGAATGATGAATAAAAGACAAGCCCAGGAAATGGCAGCGAACAATGATAATAATAATATTGTTAATAATAATAATAATAATAACTAGACCTGCAGGTATCAACGGGGGCCTCCTGCACTAATCGGACTCGGCGGCCCGCGGAGGCAACACAAGTTGGGTACGCAGGCCCACTTGCCTGCAAGACACAGGTTGAGAGCGACTGTGATTATTAATCATCATCAATCATTCCGGACTTTGAATTCTATTTGCATTTGCATTTTCGGCACAGTGCCACCTAGTGGCTGATTGGCACCACATTTTGATCAGAGACATTAGAAAATACTGAGCCAAGTTTCGGGATAATCTCAGTAATTGTACCACCATATGTACAACAAACAAACTCAAATTTTTGGACTATCAAAATGATTTTTACACCGTGGACCACAGATTCTTTGTGCTAATTTCATTCAAATCGGACTCTGCACCTTGATGGACTTAAGTTAATTGCGTTTTTTCACAATTTTTCACAAAACATTTTAAGGGGCGTGGCCTTTATCATGGAATTTTGAATGTGCTACATAGTTTGCTCAAGTTACAGGCCAAAACGCTCTCGCCTGCTGGTGGACATGTATCAAATTTAGCAGACGTCCTCAGTGGCTCATGGGTAATGAGTGTCCCAAGTTTGGTGTTGGTTGGTGTAATTGTTATCAAGATATAAGTTATTGTTTTCCTTGTGTCTTTTTATTTTTTATTTTTTATTTTTTATCCTTGAAAAGAAAAACAGCTCCCAGACCCTGAGGAGGGGGCTTGTTTATAAGGGATCAAGTCAACTGATTTCGTTTGTGGTTTTGCTCTGAAGAAAGTGGAGCCTTTCCATCAGAGTGGACCTGTCAGTGACAGGGTGGAGCATGGCAATATGTATCTATATAATGTAAGTTTCAACGTAATTGCAAGTCAAAAAATCTAGTTTGTTTTGTAAAAACACTCACATGTGCATAATGCACATTGTTCTTACAAAAAAGGAAAATCCCAAAGTTTGTGTGAAGTTAATATGATGATCAGCAGTCAAGATTAAGCACTGGCTCTCTTTTTTCCTTCTTGTGTTAGTATCCTCAGCAACTCATAAATGAAACAAACACTGTATATGGAAACACTAGTGAGTTTTTGCATCTTACAAGGACTGTGAACTTTGTCCCCAATTTCTTCCAGTATAGTCACAGTAGAGAGGGATCATCACTACGTGGCCAGCATGGACGAGATGAATGATGACGTACAGCAGTCATTTAACTGGGTTTTTTAAAATAATTTGTGTAAAATATTAATCTTCCAAACAACAATACAGAAATTGAGTATGTGTGCAAGTTTAATCTGTACATCTTCCATGTTGTAGTACATGTGCAGATGCATGGTGTGATCTGGCACTCTGTATCTTAGTGTGCCCTGTTCTACAAAGGAGAAGGCACTGTTGGCTTCACCAGGTTTTTCACATGCTTGTCAGGTCTAGTTAGGGTTAGTTGTACAAGTCCCCCTGGTGACACAGTATCCACTCACCTGTAAACAACAGGCAGACTTTCAGATGATATCGGACAGAGCTCTGGGAAACAGGATGTTTACAAGATGACTAGAGGACAGCAATAACAAGATACAGTGCAGATCATAACTGCTAACCCTGTCTCGCCCTGCCTCAGCATTTTTACAAAAATATTCAGTTTAAGAAATATTTTGCAAAACTGTAATTATTTAAATGAATAAGATCAAATATAGTAGAATATATTACAAGTGTGAGGTATAAGTTGTCTCATTTCAAGTCTTCTTATAAAGATCATGTTGTGTTGTCAAGTCATTGCCTGTTATTTTCTGCTTTGTGTCTCTGGCAGTATGGGTGTGGCATTGCTGCTGAATTGCAGACTGTCATCAGGCTAACAGTTTTAGGGGTAGAACAGGGCTACTAATAGCTTTCCTACTGCGCTCTCTCGATTCCTTTAGCCATGGTCTGAGGCAGCCTCACCCAGACACCAGCTAATGCACTAATAAGCCCAGCCCTCTGCATCCATTTCCAGCTCAGAGCTATAATATGACAGATGATTACACCGTTCTAATACAGTACCTTCTTGTAGGGATTCACTGGCAGTAGTTCATCATACATCGCCTCTTCCTTCCCCCGAAACAGACTTTCTGCTTTCATCATCAAACAAATAAATAATAATAAAAAAATAAAAAAAATCAGAATGATATGTGTGTGTGAGAGAGAGAGAGAGAGAGAGAGAGAGAGAGAGAGAGAGAGAGAGAGAGAGAGAGAGAGAGAGAGAGAGAGAGAGAGAGAGAGAGAGAGAGAGAGAGAGAGAGAGAGAGAGAGAGAGAGTGTGGGAATGATTAATAATTTGTCTCTCATTCTTTGGCCATTATTACCATTCATCCATATGTTGATGTAGCCCATGAAAACCAAAATGATAGCCACAGATCACAAATCTAATTGCAGGCTGTAAATCGATGTGTCTTAAATCTCATTTGGATATAATCAGAATTCAAGACACTCAAAAAGAAAAATTACGTACTGTTTCCACTCAGCATGCTTTCAATGAGCTTATGTTGTAATCGACAGCTAAACTCTTAACCATACAGTTGCCTCCAAGGAACAGTCAAGTGTTGTATTTGGCAGGCTTTTATATGGCAAAGTGCGGAACTGAAAATACAATCACAAAACATTAGGTATAAGGTAATTTACAGAAAAGCAGGTAAGTAATAAATAAATTGGAAAGCACAACTTAGTTCTTCCTTTTCAGATACTGGGATAACATACACGTAATTAAAAGTATAAATAGGCTCATGATATGTATTACTAAGTAAATATTTAAATCCAGTGTAAAAAATTAATTGCAAAAGGTAAGTATTACATGTAATAAAAGCTTCGATATTGAATAAACAAAGGCCAGTATTGCCTGTAATCTTTTTTTTTTGCCCAATATTTTTATTTTATTTTTATTTTAACACTGCAACATAAAGCCTTTACATTCGTATATCTTCATTCAACTTCCACACTGCAAAAAAAAGAAAAGTTGGGTGAACTCAAAATTTCAAGGCAACAAACTTCAATAAAATTTTAAGTTGGACAATTAAATTAAACTAAATATTTTAAGTTTTGTTTTTGAGTTTGGTCAACTCTGATGGCTACGCATATAGCTGTAACAAGCAGCGCCGCTAGCATCAGTTAGCCGCTAGCTTTCGCTAATGACCGATTTTCACAACAAAGAAGTAAGAGTTAGCAGAACTATTGTCCCTTGTTTTGAACCTCAACTTAAATATATAAGTAACAACTCACAAACTTGTTTTTGAGCAGACAACTGGCTTCCTTTGTTGTGCTAACGTACATTTTTGCCCCAAATGTCAGTAATTTTTATTTCCATGTTTTACCAAATTAAATCACTGTTTTAGGCCAAAAAATACAAGTTGGCTTTTTTGCAGTGCATACTGTAAGGTTGCTGCATTTACTTAGAGACAGAAGTAGAAACAAAAGAAAACACTCAGAACAGGAATGCTCTTCCTGTTGGTGAAATCTATGGTAATCTATATACAATCAAGTATTGTTTGCAATTAGTGCAAATTCAAACACATATATATATATGAAAAACTGTATAAATCTTACAAGATTGGATTCTGCATTGTCCACAAAGACTAGTCATCCACTTCTTCACCTGTTAAATCCAAGTCCTTAATGTAGTGTAGTGTAGATGAAAGGGCTCCATATGTCCTCAAATACATGCCGTTTACCCTTTAATATATAAGCTTTTCTCTCTAATGGAAGGCTTGCTAACATCTGTCTTATCCATTGAGTAGTACTTGGTCTATAAATCTTTTTCCACAATATTACATATTAATAATAATGCACAATATTATAACACATTTCTTAGCATAAAGCAAGCTGAGGTCTATAAATACCCGCTCATTCCTAGAATAGTTTTGTTTCTCTGGGTATAAGCCCAACAAAAAAAGTTTAGGGTCCAGTAAGATTTTGTTTTGTAATAATATATATATATATACATTTTGTGCATGCATCTGGTACATTTTTATCACATTTATTTAAATCTATTTGTGTCACATATGTCCGCATTAACCATTTGTACTGTATAAGTTTAAGATGTGTCTTTATAGACAAAGTGTGAGCCTTAGCACAGGCTGCTTTCCAATCCCCAACCGAAACTTCTAATTGCAAGTCTTCATTCCATGTATTAAACTTATAACATGCATTTTGTGATGAATACGATGTCAGCAACCTATAAACCTCTGATATGATACCTTTCTTAAACTGTTCTTTATCATAATTTTCACCAAGGATGAATGTGGGGGTGTAGTAAGTAAATTATTTCGATTTGCTTTAACAAGGCTTCGAAGCTGAAGGTACTTGAAAACTGTTTCCTGTTGAGGCCAAACTTAAAGCTCAACTCCTAAAAAAAACATTATAATACCTGAGTCTGTGAAGTAAAGGTCTTGGACCATTTTAAGTCCCCTAGAGTGCAACAATTGAAACGCTACATCCGCTCTCATTGGTACCAAAAACCAATTACCCCATACTGGAGTATACTGAGATAATGTATGCTGACAACATTAGACGCTTTGTTAATATTATGTGGGCAGTGTTTGTTAAGGATTTTAGAATTGTTTGTTTTGGAGAGAATTTTATTAAATGGGTGCGGGTGCGTCTCTTATATAACCGGCTGGAAGCAGCAGTTCAAACTAATGGGTACATATCTTCATATTTCAAATTGGGGAGAGATACAAGTCAGGGGTCACCACTTGGAACCTCTAGCTGCTAAGATTTGGGTGATGGTAATTTGGGACAGTTGATGACTCTGTCCATAAACTATTAATGTATGCAGATGATATTCTTTTTCTGGTGTCGGACCCGGTGGTATCAGTACCCCCTTTGTTGAACACAATTAATAATTTTCCGAAGCTCTCAGGATTCAAGGTGAATTGAGAAAAATCTGAATCTTTACCTTTAACAAAATATCGTCCAACTACACTCTTCCAGGCAGGAATATTTAAATGGCCTAAGCAGGGGTTAGAATATTCTTTCCCCTCTGTCTTGGATGATATTATTAAAGTGAACTTTGACCCCTTAATACAGGCATTAGATTTAGATTTAAAACATTGGTTGTTACTATCTGTCGCTATGGGGAAAAGTTAATGTGATCAAGATTAACTGCGTTCCTAAGATTAATTACTTGATTCACTCTCTCCCTTTATAAATTCTTAGCAGTTATTTTAAGAAATTTGACGGTGTATTCAAAGAATTCCTTTGGAACGGGAAGCATCCGCGTATGAATATGAGGAAATTACAGAGACCAGTAAACATAGGTGGATTGGGGCTCCCAAACTTGTTGTATTACTTGTTGTGTGCTTTTAGTCTGAGACATCTGGTGCACTGGGCATTGCCTCCTGAGAGAGCTCCCCCATGGTACAGCATAAAGCAGTCTGTATCGACTCCTCTTCCTCTGCTCCACTGCTTATCAACCAAGTCTTCTAAAAAATTGGAAGGCTCACCCTGTCATATCTCATCTTCAAAATGTATTGTGGAAGATCTCAAGGCTGAGTTTGATCCTTATTTGAATAATGCCTCCATATTTGGCTTGATCCTAAATTAACTATTGTGTTATAGTGGTTGTAAATGATAGTACTATGCATCCTATGTTGTATGCTTGTTTTGTCTAATACAAAATAAAAATTGCTAGTCATAAAAAGAAGTAGAACATAACAGACCTCAGCTGCACAGCCCAGTAGTCCCACATTGAGTTTGGACACTTTAAGCCCCCTCTATCATATGGCAAACATAACAAAGACAAACAAAGTCTTGCCGTCCTTTTCTTCCATATAAATCTCACAAACAAATTTTTAGTTTTTGAGAAAAAATCTGGAGGAGGTGGTAGAGGAATATTTTGAAATAAAAAGAGAAGCATCTGCAGTATATTCATTTTTAAAATATGAATTTTCCCAATTATAGATACTGGTAGTGACATCAATCTATTGATTGATTAATTAATTTCCAACATCAAAGGTTCAGAATTAGCTCCAACAATATTTTCCAATCCTAATAACGGAATCTTAATCTAAAAAAATGTTATATATTGTGGAAAAACCATTCCTTATACTGCCACCAAACTGAAAGCATAACATACATGCATTACATACATCTGTATGTTAGATGCTTTATTTGCGATCCTACATAGTATGTAATTGCAAACTTAGCACAAACTTTAGGAATGTGTGTATTTTAGGAAACAGACTTCACGTCTGCACTGTCAGAACTTGAATAAGATGTTGCTTCTGTGTTGACATACTTGACCATGTAAGGACAAATTCTCGTTACAACTTTAAGAATCTCCAACGTACCAAAAATAGTTGACACTGACCATGAGTATGTAAAATCCCTTGTACTCATTTATTCTGCTGTATGAGAGAACTGAATCCGAGCTTGTGTGCATGAAATGTGCATTGAATGCCACTTCTCCATCTTCATCAAACCACATAAAAAAAGCATCATATCACTGTAAATTCAATATGGATGGTCAATAATGTTTTAATTAGTTAACAAAGCTGTTTACAGTAGTCTTCCTGTTTCACTCAGGGGGACGGGGTTTCAAAAAACTTCTAAATCTGATGAATCAATCATGCACCATTTGGGATTTGTTTTAGAAACAGACATAAAACAAGACAAACAACATTTGACTCTACAGTAAATTATAAATGTATTATTTCAATAATATTGTTGATTTTTAATCAATATGAGATTAAAATGAGAAAGTCACAGTGGCAGGTGGGAAAAAAAAAAATTCCAAAACTGCACCATAGTCTATACTTGACCTGATTAGTGCTACATATACTTTAGTGAAGCAACGTCACTTCCTCATTCCAATACAGCAAGACACCTCACCAAATAAATTACTTTTTTACTTTTTTCATTTGAAATGTGAACCCTTTCAAATGACCTAGTTTTCTGCATTAATTTGTCATAACATTTGAATATGAACATTTGAAAAAATGAACCTTTGCATTTAATAAGTGGTGAAACCTGCTTTGGCAGCAATAACCTCAGCTGCTGATCAGACGTGCACAACGTTCTTCCTTACAGAACTGCTTCAGCTCAGCCATATTCTGAAGAGGTCTGGTGTGAACGGCTCTTTTGAGGTCCTCTATGTGATTGAGGTCTGGGTTCTGACTGGGACAAGCACAGTGACTATCTTTTATCACACACACTGAAAAAAGAACCAACATAATTGAATTGTTTCTTTTGGTAACACCTAAATGAATTAAATTCTTTCAAATGTTGGTTCAACTTTTTTCTTTTTTCAGTGCAGGAGCCTGGTGTGCGATTGTGAGTTTGTTAGCGATGCCACTGGTCCTTGAACCGAGTAAATCACAGCCTATTGGCTTTACTTAAGCGGTGGTTCTAACACAGGTAACGCTCACAGCATGGGACAGGACGATCAATATACCATGTAAAGCACACTGAAACAGTCACAGCAAATGACTTAGTTAAAATTAGCAGCAATTACAAGCTTACTCAGCAGCCCCTGAGCTAATTATCAGCCCCTCGACTAGTGGTCAACCAATACTGTTTTTTTAAGGCCGATGTCGATACCAATTATTTTGACATCAGTCTTAACCGATCCCCAATATGTGCTGCAGTAGAGTTTTTTGGGCCAATTCTTGAAGCCAATATTGCCTTTTCTCCCTCCATTTACATGATAAAAATGACACAATGATAACAAATGTTACACAAGTCTCAATTTAAACAAAAAAAGAAACATTTATTCACAAAACAAACAAAACATATTAACAGTTTGATAGCAAACAATGTGTATGTTGTTATAGGCCTCGAGGTGGTGGCGCCTCAGATGATATTTGATGTGTTTTTCTTTTTTCTGCTATCAGCAGCAGCTCACCAGCGAATGGCAGATGTTGCACCAAGCTTTGCCTGGTGTTGGCTCAGTGAAATGGGCTACTTGATCGGCAAACGCACGCACGTTGGTGCCGATACAAGTAAAAAACGCAAATATTGGCCCGATATATCGGCCGACCACTGATTATTTAACCCTTAACTGATGATTTAAGAACCAAGCTGTCCATAACCTGTCTCTGCCCAGAGAGCCTCTTACTTGTAATCTCTTCTGGGAGTAGCGACCACAAGGGTTACTCTGAAAGGCGCATTCAGGGACATTGTCAGAAAGCCAGAGAATCAGCATTCTCTTATTTCCTGCTGTGTTAAGTTGCTTCCAAACTTTTGGCCTGTATTGTGTACATCAGCCTTGTCTTTTATCTACAAAAACATTATTAACCTTTTTTTTCTATGCATGTTTTATGTGTTTAGGCCAACGATGCCTCAGGGAACACGTGGAACTGGCTGTACTTCATCCCCCTCATCATCATTGGTTCCTTCTTCATGCTCAACCTGGTGTTAGGTGTGCTGTCAGGGTGAGTACCAACTGGGAGCAGCATTTAAAGAGGTATTCTTTACATTTTACCAAGATTTATGCCACTCTTCACAAGACCTGTTTAGTCATGTTGTTGATGCATTTGCTCAAGATAAAATCAAATGAGAAACCTTTGCATTGGTATTTTCTCATATTAGTGCTGCTGTCTTACATAGTGAATCTGTAGAGCAAACTATAGTAAAGGCTGTGTTGGTATGGATGTGTTGCTACAGGCAGTATGTGCATGTATATTTTGGTACTGTTTATGCCATATGCTCACAAGGATTTTTTTTTCGATGGGTAGGTTTAAATGCCCATGGTATGTAAACTCTACCCTAACGACACACTGAAATGGCCTCATGGAATCTACTTCCCTGCCATTACACCTGTAATAATCTCAGGGCAGCACTATAAAGATGGCCATACCCTCCCATCTTTAGAGCATATTAAAACATATAAGAGGATATGCTGAAAAGCAGGATCAGGCAATTTTGTATGGCTGGCACTAGCTTTCTTTCCACCCACAAAGTGTGATAGTTGTTCTACGAAAAAATATTACTCCATAATCTCACAGATATGCAAATTACAATAAACACCATTTCATCACAGTTTTTTGCTCACTTCGTTTTTCGATCAAGCAATATAGGGATTGAGCAATATATTTCCAGGAAGTAATACTGTCAAGACGCAAAGTTTCTAAATGTTTGCTTACTAATGTAAGCCAGTGTCCTCCAGCAACTACACTGGCTTCCAGTCAAATCTTGCATCAACTACAAAATCTTCAAGGCCATCCACAATCTCACCCCCGCCTTATCTGTCCCATCTCCTCCTCATAGCCACCTCCTCCCACTCCCTCCAAACTTCCTCCTCAATCCACCTCTTTGTACCTTCTGCCCGCCTCAACACTAAGGGGAGCAGAGCCTTCAGCCGCTATGCCCCCCAACTCTGGAAGTCACTCCCAGCAGACATCCGTAACACTGACTCTCTCACACTTTTCAAATCTCAAAACTCAAAACTCATCTGTTCCATTAGATTACTCTGTATGATTGCACCGCACTTCTTTTTTCTTTGTTTTACTTTTTTGTCATTCTGTGTGTTCATATTCTAATTGTACAGTGTCCTTGAGTGTTTAGAAAGGCACTTATAAATGAAATGTATAATAATAATAATAATAATAATAATAACAATAATAATAATAATAACAATAATATAATAATAATAATTATTATTAGTATTATAATTATTATTATTATTATAAATACCAATATTGCATTTCAGAAAGTGCTCTATAATTTTGTCTTTTAAGCCTGGCATTGAGAGCAATAAGACAAACACTGCATTTGAGCTTGTCTCATCTCCCTCTACCAAAGAAGATGGTAAAATACTGAGGCTAAAGCTAACTGGTGCCAGGGGTCACTCACATCCCATAAAGAGCAGGACAGAGCTGCTAACATTAGCTTTAAATCTGATGGAATGCAGGGCTCGCTCCCAAACATAGACTGTATGTAAAGATAGACAACATGACAGCTCCCACTAGTGACGCCAAAACATGTTGATCGCGCACTGGAGGCGCGCTGCAGTACAGTTATAAATCCTACACATCTATGCACTGCAAAAAAGGGGTGTCTAAAAACAAGATAAAAACAGTAAATTTGAGGGAAATTATCTTGCTGCATGGACAGATAATTTCACAGATTTCTTAAATTAGGATTGTTAAATCTAGAAATAAGCATGTTGAACGCTTAAAATAAAAAATAACTCTTAAAACAAGATCAATTATGATCAATTATTACACTTCTAAATCTAAAGTCTTAATCTTGGTAAGAAACAAATAATTTGCAGTGCACTCTGCTGGGGCCAGTTCATCGCTGCTTTAATTTATCTTGTTTTAAGAGTTAATTTTATCTTGTTTTTAGACACACCTTTTTTGCAGTGTGTTACTGAAAGGACAAGAGCAAAACTAAAAATGTATATTTTTTACTATTATCTGTTCTGCTGCTCTCATTCTGTCTTCTCTCTGTAAAAGGACACATGGTAGACAAGGATAAATAAGAGTTAATATTGAGAAACTACTTTTAGAATTTAAAATGAAAATCAAATAATTGGAATTCTAAAATTAAATTAAAAAGTGAATTGACACTACCTCTCTTATTTCTCTCATTGAGCTGTTCTGCTCTGCTCTCAAGTAAAAATCAAAAAGTAAAACATACTTGAGGCAGCCAAGGAGAAATACTAGTTAATACAAACATTTATGCTATTCAACTATTCACCTGTATTCAAATTCTGATATTAACAAGAAATTAATTAATATTTACTTTTTGAATGGGTTGGTTGAAACAGCACTGTCTCCTCTTAAACGTTTTTTTTTTTGTTTTGTTTTTGTAAAAACTTAGTTCTGGGTTCTTTACCCTGTCAGTTATACATTTCACCACAAAGAAGCTTTATGACATTTTTGTGTTGTTTGCTAACGGACAGAATTGATGTGGAGGCTCCTTCCGTCAATACAAACTCAACGGATGTTTTCTCCCCGGGTTGGGGCGGGGCTTAAATGCGCTTATATGCTTCATTACATTCATATTTATTCCATATTTATTATTTTTTTTATTATTACTGCTTCCTTTCACATTTTTCATCGTAGAAACTTAAATTGAACATTGGAATATTCATCTCTATTGGGACATTGTTGACGGGTGTATTTTTCATATTCATAACTTTTATAATTTCAGAAATATTTTCACACACATTTTCATTCATTCAAATGAATAGGAAGCGTGACAAAAATGATAATTGATAATAACCAAAATCATCAAGAAAACCATGGAAAATGTCTAGATATCAGCTCTTAAATTAAACTCTTATGGGCTATTTTAGTTATCATTATATTTTTTTCAAACAAATGTACCTTTAGTTGTACCAGGCTTTAAAATGAACAAGAAATTGAAGAAAACAAGGGTTGTCTAATATTTTTTTCCATGACTGTATGTATGTGAGACTGTGAAAGTGTGACTGAAAGCTTGGAAATCTTAGCTGCCACAGTCTTTCCTTGCACACACACACACACACACACACACACACACATTCTGTTTACCCAGCCAGCCAACACATGGATGCCCTCCACACACATTATAAAGAGAAGGATATGTAGCCACAAAATTAGATTTAGACACACTGGCACGTATACAAACACACACAGAGAGACACACACACCCTCAGGAAGGCAGGCAGACAGCTACTGCAATGCAGAATAGAGCTTCCCCCTCCGTTGTGTGGGAGACACACCAATCACTGAGGGGGTTGGACTGGAGATCCCTTGCTCTGTTATTTTAATAGTCTGTCTCCCTCTCCCTTATTTCTGTTTCTATTTATGTCCACTTCTTTTACATCATTTCTCACTATGTCATGCCCCAGCTCATTGTGTGAATTCTGTACAATACACTATTGCTTTTGTTATCCTATTTTTTATTCAGTGTGCTGATGTGCCCACTGTTTAATCTACGCCCTATCTGTGCCTACTCTTAATAATGTTTTGAATTCAGAGTCAGCATTAACACTATTGTTATCCTATTCTTAATTTGTTATGTCAAGGCACACTATTTCATCTTCGCTATACTTAAAATAATAATTATTTCTTATTATTCCTCACCAAAATTATACATGAACATGCAGAATGATCGGCAATGTTTTTCTATGTCTATAATGCCCTTTTCATAAAAATTACAAAAGAAATGGGTTAGAATTTCCTATTGAAAATGATGGGAAATCGTCGTGAAAAGAGCTTAGAACACCTCACTTTCGGTCTGTACAAATTTGCTATACTTCAAAACAGAAAAAGAATTGGAAGTTTTACAAGCTCGATTCTCTAGCTGTTAAATTGAACAGCCGACTCCTTGGAGTGTATTAGTACAACTGAATGATGAACAAGACATGTTTACATGAACAACGACAACAGGTTCACAGATTTTTAGATGTATACAGTGCCATGGATACGTGCTGTCTTGCTTCTATCCTGATTGACAGCTCGCCCATGTTAGCGACCTGTCAATTAAAGGTAGCCACACTCCAATTCAAACCCAAATTTCTGTATCATTTATTTTCTTCTAAATGGGACCATTATTTACACAATTAACACCACATTGAATGGGAGAAGACTTTTTTTTCTGAGGTAATAAATCAAGCGAGAAGTAGTCTCATTTTGTATTTGACCAGAGTCCTTTTGCAACTGCCGGAAGGAACCTTTGTTGTATTTTTCAATGAATGAAGGTTTAAGGCACTTCTGTGTTTGCATCACTGCTCAGACCAGGAGGTTGTCACCTAAGTAAAACCAATCAGTTTGAGTACTCATTGCAAAGCAGCGATCTGTTGTACTTGAAGCAACAAGTACCCAAAGCAACAACTACTTTGAACTTGTGAACTACTACACATACTATACACACTGTACACATTCTACGCAAACTATACCTACTGGACACATTACAAATACGATACGTACTGTACAGAAATACTACATTTACTATACATAGTGTACTCATATACTACACATACAAATGTACTGTACATGCATTTTACACATGCTTTACATACTGTGCACATAGATACTGTACACACATTCAATGTGTTCTATATATATGCCAATTTACTGTTTGCAAACAGCGATTACATGTTTTGTGGGCTGAGCCTAACTGGTTTATGGTGTATATATATATATATATATATATATATTGTTTACGCTAACGGCAACACTATTCCGTTCTATTATTAAAGCACTGGAGCCACGATATAAAATCCCCTCCCGCAAACACTTCAGCAACACGGTAATTACCGCACTTTATGAAGAGACCCGACAAGGAATTGTTTAAGAGTTGTCTGACACAGCCTCTGTAGCGCTAACTACTGATGGATGGACCTCTAGGGCTACTGAAAGTTTCCTGACTGTGACTGCCCATTACATTACCTCAGAATGGCAGATGAAAAGCTCCGTTTTACAGACACGCCCCCTTTATGAGAGCCATACTAGCGAGCATCTCTCTGAAGCACTGACAGAATGGAAGTTGCAGTGCAGTATGTGTTAGTTTGATTTAAGCTACATTTTATATTGATGATTGTTTACTGGATGATTTATTTTGTTATTTTAGATAGCACAGTGACACTTAAGTTTGATAAGAAATCCAGCCTTAATTATTTGATTTGTATTTCAAGCACTGCACTTTTAAGTTCAAGAGGAAAAAACTAAGTTTTCCATGAAGTACTGATAATCAGGCAATTGATACATGTCAACATTATTTTTGAGTTAATTTCAAACAAAAGGACCTCAGTCAAGTGTTGATAGAGCCTATGCTTCTTTGTTAAAGATATCTCTGTTTGCCAAGTAAATGAAGCACATGTTGGAACTAGCAATGTCTCTTCTCTCACAATGATGTATCAAATGTTAGACTGCTTCATTCTTTCAGTTTTAACATGACTATACAAGACACAATTGATTTTCCTAACAATCAACGTATACCGAACCGAAAACCGTTACCATAAAACCGTGAACTGAACCGAACCGTGGATTTTGTCAACCGTTCCACCCCTAATATATATATAAAGTTAGGGTTATTTGACTTTCAGTTGACATTTATGTATTTATGTGAAAATGTAAAAAGTTCAGGCTATTTAGTGATATTACATCATTAAAGAAGGGCATGTCAGTAAAAGCATGCAATGGCAATTTCTTAATCTCAAACAATTATTTTGCAAAAAGAGCTAACAACAGTGGTGGGTATACCACAAAAAAATGTCATTGTCTCAATAACTTGTCATGTGTCCTTGAGCATCAATTTTCAGCTTGACGACGACGGCTCATGCTGTTCACGAGTTGACTTATTGCCTGCTGAGGCATGACATTCCACTCTTCTTGAAGGACTGTCCTCAGGTCATTGAGGTTCTGGGGTACAGGGTGACGACCCTCTACGCGATGACTCAGCTGATCCCATAGGTTTCTTGAGCCACTCCATTTGAGGTACCCAAGCCTCCAGCAGCTGTTGATGCGACCTCGATGAGCCGGGAATTGTCGTCCATGAAGATGGAATCAGGCCTGTGTTGATCATGCAGAGGCACAATGACTGGATTAATGGTGTTCTTCAGGTAGTATTGGCTTGTCGCAGGGTGTAGGGCAGTTCTGTACTGACTAGACACACCTGCCCTGACTGTAACACAACCACCTCCAAAGGCTGATGTGGCTGATGCATAGTGTTCTTCTTGACATCTCCAACAGCGTTGATGGCCATCATTTCTGCTCAATGTGAATAGACTTTCATCAGAGAACAGCACTGAGGCCCACTGTTTCTTGTCCAGCGCAAATTCCCCCTGGCCCATGCAACACAATGACACCTGTGCTTCGTGGTGTGGTCACGTACCCTTGCAGGTCGTCTAGCATGCAGACCATGCTGATGTAAGCAGTTTCGAATGATCTGGTGTGATTGGCAACATCCCACTGAGTACATCCCGTTTGAAGCCTTGCAATGGCCAGGTACTGTTGATCAATTGTTAGGTGTCGTCCTGGTCTCATGATGTCAAAGTGTGAACAGCATGATGAAAAGGACTGTTTAAATACAAATTGTCATTGAGCCAGAACATTTAGTGGTTGATTCATGGATCGGACAGTTGTTGTGATTTTTTTGGTTAATCACCTTGTTAGGGAGCAGCATCTTATGCAAGTACTGAAACGTTGGACATGTGCATTCAAAAATTTAGAAAGGTCTAATTAAGTTCACCTGTAAAGATTATAGTGCATTTAAGGTGCTTTCTGAAATTGAACCAGAAAGCTTAATATCCCTAACTTTTTGTGAGTTGTGTTGTAAATAGGGGCAACGATAGTACTTTCCTTTTCCCCTATACGGGGGGATCAAATATATAAGGTTTTATATACCTCAAACCTGAGCAACACTTGTGTGGGTCTCACGGTTCAAAAGTTTGGTTAGATTGCTATCAGAATTATTAATAACTATCATAAATAATTATTAATTATAATAGATAATATGACTTGATTTACTCAGTCACCTGTAGATTTGGGGCACCACTCTGTAAAACAGAGACAAATAGCCAATTCACCTAAGTCAGTCTCACAGAGTTACTAAACTATCAATTTGGAACACTGATTAATAATTAACTTAATAATTATAATCAAATTACCATTCATATTTATTAGTAGTTGAAGGAATTTTGAATTATTGTCATAGAAGAGGTTGGCATGTGTTTCGTAGTATACAACACTAAATGGACAAGTAATGTACGATTTAATGTCTGTGTAAAACAAGATTAACATTCAACTTCAAATGATATAGCTACACAAATATTACAACAATAATACTTAAAAACACACATCAACCAAATTATTGATTACAGGTCAAGACTTGGTGCTTGAGTCCTTGCTGATTTTATCTAAAACCCAGTACATACCAGTCATAGACTGTATAAAAGATACCAGTCCATAAATGTGAAGGATTATGAAGAAAGGCTTTAGGAGGAGGTTTGGTTTCAGGCTGAAATCAAGCAGTTCTTTGTTGATTTTGTTGCAGGCTGGGTTTCAGTAATTTTGCCGTCTTGCAAATTAAGTTTCGCTCGCTCCTGTTTGTTGAGGCAGTTTCTCTGGCTGTTGCAAGGAACTTTGTGTTCATTAATCCAACTTTTGGGTGCAGTAGAGTGGAAGTTGCTGCAGGATTCTTTGTCCAAGAGAGCAGAAGGCATCGCACCTGGTGCAGGAGTTGAGGGAGGAGGGGGGCTGGTGGATCCAGGCCTCTGTATCCCCTCCTGAGGCCAGTGGAGAAGGAGTAGTCGTTACCTTGCAGGCAGAGGAGAAAAAGAGAGAGTTGGCTCTTTACAGTAGACCTCATGCGGTGTCAAAGGTGTCTTGACCAATGAGGTTATCTGTAGGTGTCATAAACACCAGGCATCATGGGAAGAGAGATCGTTGGCTGTTTCTTTGCCAGATGACCAAAATGGAGGTGAGATATCATTTGGAGAGATGAATGAGAATGCTGTTGCATTTTAATACACATCAGTTCAAGTCCACAAATGCACCCAAAATTCACATGTGGCTAGATCCCAACATAGTGATCCTTGTGTTCACCCATCAAAACCTTGATGCACAGATCAGTCTGGGAGAGAGTAGGCAGTGTGGCTGCAGGGTTTCTTATCTCTGAAGAGAGATCTCTGAAGGATCCAGATCTGTGTCCCCTTGCAGATCCAGTTGAGAAGAGAGTGAAGGAGTGGGAGTTTTGGGTTAATAAACTGGGGACCATGCAGGGTCAGAGGTCTTCCTGACCAATGAGGTGATCACACAATTGCAACACAACTCTTGGGCTGTAGAGTTGACTAGCTGTTTGTGTCCTCTGTTTGAGAACAAAGAGGATATCTCAGACACCATTTTGAGAGGCTTATAAAAAATGCTGCTGCATTTACCATGTGAGTCAGGTCAACATACACAAATGAAAAAAAAAGTTATCTCTGTCTCTATATAAATAGTAACCCTGAATGAGTTTAAACTATGGTGAAAGTCCAGTCCAAGTCCCAAACTTTGCTTTTTAAGTCATATAAAAACCTTCACCACATTCGTTCCCTTTTAATGCCATTTTAGAGGAACAGCTAGTCAGGAAAATTATACAGAAATAATGAATGCTTCTTTTGGCATTACAACTACTTCATAACATTTAAATGATCCGGTGCATTACGTTGTAGCCTTCTCTCTACATTCTTCAAGACTTTTCTATAACAAAAAAAGACAGGTAAGGGTTAACAATAGATAGTTTTAGTAGAGATGACAGTAAATGAGGGAAGGTGTGGTTTGTGGTTCCTACAGGGAGTTTGCCAAGGAGCGAGAACGGGTGGAGAAGAGGCAAGAATTCCTGAAGCTCCGCAGACAACAGCAAATAGAGAGAGAGTTAACTGGATACCTGGAGTGGATCTGCAAAGCAGGTCAAAAACAAATACAATACAATACAATGAATACAAAGTATTTGATGTAGTTAGTTTTGACACATATATGACCATATTATGACTTTTGATTTAAGTGTTGTGTTTGTGTTGTAGAGGAGGTGATGCTGGCTGAGGAAGACAAGAACGCAGAGGAGAAATCTCTGGATGGGGTATGGTACAAAAGAAAACACACCAACTCTGGTGAGTAGGACTACCTTCAGAATTAATTGTGAAGATAGAAAAATAAGTGCCAGGTTTTTGTTTTTTTTGTAAAAGCATAATTTTACAATTTAGTTCCATGGCAGCAGCATAAATAAAGCATTTACAGTCGCCTACAGCTGGACAAAGCAAAAATATTTATGTATCCTATATCTATGAATCACAGTGTAAGGCTAACAGTGTAAAAAAAGTCACTTCCTAATGTTTATGGTACATTACTGCCACCAGCTGTCTATGCATTACTGCTGTCTACAGCAGAAATATGCATCATGTCCTCTCTGTTCTTATAACATACAGTGAGGGAAATAAGTATTTGATCCCCTACCAACCAGCAAGAATTCTGGCTCCCAAAGACCGGTTATGTGCCCGTGAGGCCCAAAAATTAATCCTCTCAATTTACTAAAGTACTCCTAATCTCAATTTGTTACCCGTATAAAAGACACCGGTCCACAGAATCATTCAATCAGATTCCAACCTCTCCACCATGGGCAAGACCAAAGAGTAGTGTAGGGACGTCAGGGACACGATTGTCAACCTGCACAAGGCTGGAATGGGCTACAAGACCATCAGCAAGCAGCATGATGAGAAGGAGACAACGGTTGGTACAATTACGGTATTCAAAATGGAAGAAACACAAAATAACCGGCAATCCCCCTCGGCCTGGGGCACTACGCAAGATCTCGCCTTGTCGCGTATGAAAGGTTAGGAATTAGCCCAGAACAACACAAAGGAGCTTGTTTATGATCTCAAGGCAGCTGGGACAACAGTAATGTAGAAAATCATTGCTAACACACTGGCGTAATGGATTAAAATCCTGCAGTGCCTTCAAGGTCCTGCTGCTCAACAGGCACATGTACAGGCCCGTCTAAAGTTTGACAGTGAACACCAGATGATTCAGAGAAGAAGTGGTAAAACGTGATGTGGTCAGATGAGACCAAAGTTGAGCTTTGAGCTTGGGCATCAACTCAACTTGCCGTGTTTAGGAAGAGAAATGCTGCCTAGAAGACCATCTTCACTGTTTAAATAGACCTACCAATAAAATTATACACTGTTCATTTATTTGTTAGTGGGAAAATTAAGCAAAAATTGCAAAATTGTCAGGGGATCAAATCATTTTTTCCCTCACTGTATTGGCGTGTCCCTGTGCTGGTGCACAAGATTCAAACAACACAGCTCTGCTGTACCACTGGTGGTCAAACGTTCCATGGTCTACTGTAAGTGTGTATTTACCATAAATATAAATCTCTAGATTCTAGATACATTAACAGTAACATTACACCCTAACTCATGTAACTTACCACTGGAGTGTTTAGGGACACCCAGTATGCAGAAATATTAAAATAATAAAAAACAGGGGTTTGCCTTGAACTGCATGTTATCATCATAGGGGAGGCATATATGTAAAGAAGAGACTTATTGTTACCAAAAGAGCCAATTTTCATGAAAATATCTTGAGGTCTGAGGTCAGAGGCTGTCTTTGAAAATAGCCATGTCCTCCCTACAAAAAAAAATAGCCTTTGAAAATATTTGAAATTTTCTCTCTAGTTATGATGCTCTCCCTGATTTTAAATAGCTCTTAACGGCAATACTGAACTCTGTTACAGTAAGCAGTTAACAATGAGCTAGGAAGAAAATTAGGGAGATTTTGCAGCGTGGTAGTTCATTGTAGCAAAAATTATTTTTTTTTTATCTCACATACTGTATGTAAGCGGAATTGAGGCTGCAATTTGCTGTGCTTTGACAATATATCTTAGGCTGTATTTTAAGAATATTTTCATGAAAATCATAGATGTCAGTACTAACAAATGTCGGGAAAACGTCAAAGGTTCCCACAGCCCAAGCTGACATATGCAGATGTCTTGTTTTGTGGATCATCAGTCCAAAATTTAAGCCCAAAAATACAAGTAAAATCCTCCATCCAGTTCCTTTCACCATATTCAGGATCCCTTTTAGAATATAAAAAATAGGTTTTGTATTCCGTACATATAACTTAATCAGAGAATACAGAGATGTGGTCTAACTCATCAGATCTTTCTTTAATGGTAAAATATTTAATCTCCCCTGTTATGACTGTACTTGTAAAGCATTTTGTTTGTAGAATTGGTACACTATGATCCAAAAAGGGAGGATTAATTTATAATGAATAACTGAATAATAGATAAATGGATAATGAAGAAAGGTAACTGGTCGGATATGGTGGCATATGAAATCTAACAGTGTGATGAATGCAGAAATGATGGAAACTTATAGTTTTTGAATGAAGTCACAGAATAGAGTGAGAAAAATGGCAATTAGAAATTCTCACATTTCCTCTTATATACTGCTTGTAGTGAGAGATTATCTTTCTTAGATTTTATTTTATTATTTTTTTCCATATTGTATTTGCAGTGCTGAAAAGGGCCAAAAAGAGTAAGAATGACCTCATCAATGCAGAGGAAGGGGAGGACCACTTCACTGACATCTCATCTGTTGGTGAGGATGATACCTGAGACACATATTACTGCAATCTCCAGAGTGTCCAACTATGTTGGCACTGAATGTTGGAGTCAACACACAAACCGCATGTTCACACTGCAGGCAGCTTGGTTATGTGTTGTTCTATTGTAACAGATTGTCCGATATTCACTTTTCACTTTCCTGTTTTGTTAGAAGACAGGCAAACAGACTTTTGTTCAGATACACTGAACAAAAATATAACACTTTTGTTTTTGCTCAATTTTTTTCACGTGCTAAAATCAAAGATCTAAGACTTTTTCTATGTACACAAATTACCTGTGTTAGTGAGCAGGTCTCCTTTGCCGAGATAATCCATTCCACCTGACAAGTGTCATGTCAAAATGCTGCAAGACACCATAATTACTGCACGTGTGCCTTAGGCTGATCACAATAAAAGGCCAAAAACAGAAGTGCTGTGTTTATGTCTTTGTTCAGTGTGGATGGATTGATAGAGACAGATAGATAGATAGATAGATAGATAGATAGATAGATAGATAGATAGATAGACAGACAGACAGACAGACAGACAGACAGACAGACAGATACATACATACATACATACTTTTGGTTACGTTGCAAGTTCAGAATATGAAAATGTTTCTGCTAAGAATATATAAGTTGCTTGTATTTATATAAAACAAAGTTTGGTTGGAACCTAACTCATACAGCCTTGATTTGGTATGACCACTTAAATTTAAGACTTGGTAACTTTATTGCGTTTTGTATGTTTTGCTCCAACTGCCCCCCCAGGGTCTCCCTTTGCCCGGGCCAGCTTGAAGAGCAAGAATGAGAGCTCATCTTACTTCAGGAGGAAAGAAAAGAGGATTCGCTTCACCATCCGCCGTCTGGTCAAGTCCCAGGGCTTCTACTGGACTGTGTTGTGTCTGGTTGGCCTCAACACATTGTGTGTTGCCATAGTACACTATGACCAGCCTGAGTGGCTCACCATTGCACTATGTGAGCGCTAGCAGTTTTTACATAGAGGATAACTGTCACATAAACTAATATTATATGCCTATTGACTAAGATTGAGATTAAGACTATATCCATGTCTCCTATGAGTCTATGAGTTGGCTGCACAAGTATTGTGGCTCCATCACAAATTATGAACATGATAATAATGGCACTTATTTTGAAAGTACTGTATGATGTGCCACCTGTAATTGCAACAATATATTTATAGGATGGCTCTATGTGACAGTAATGTGAGAAAAGGCTAGCTAGTTAGTGCAGGCACAATTATATTACATTTAAATAGTTTCGTTAAAAAAAATAGATGATTATTTAGTTTATAGACAATGTTTCCAATAAGTAGTCATCAAATGTAATCCCTGAACATCTATTTAGAACCTGATGCGTATTTGCATTCTATTTACAAAAATGAATTAATGTTAAGAATGTATCAGCCTATGCCGGAAAATGATGTGTGTCTTGTTCAGTTTATTTCAGTCACACAAAAAAAAATGTCAAGGATTTCAAGGATAACCACAAAGTTCAAAACCTTTTTCTATTGTGGTCCTTGATATAAAATCAGTTGCCCAGGTAACATTAAACTACCATCAAACCAACAAAATTAACTTTGCCTAGTATTTAGTATTTAGTATTTAGTATTTACCTTGTTTATATTGAGCCAAGCAAGCATAAGTGGACAGCACTAGCTCTAGAACTGGATCAAACACATGGAGCTCATCATCTTAACATTCACCTGTTTTAAGGTTTAGATTTAAACCAACCTCCTCTCAACTATGGCAAAACACCTCAAGTAATTGTAACATTACCCTGCCTGCATAGCCATATTGTATGCACCTGCTGTCTTTGTCATTCTAATTGCTGTTAATTTATGAACAAAAATACATGTTAGTGTCTTGCTTTAGCTATAGAGAGGGATGGGGAAAACTGCAGAGATAGCTGTGCAAACAAAGATCACCCAAGTACCAAAGTACCATTGTACATTTCACAAACACACATGGGAGCAAACATACACCCAACACAATCCATCATTGGAGCATGCAGCATTATTTCCCTCAAATAATAGACTTTCTGAGTTTTATTTGAACAGGCAGCAGGGGGTACTCTATCCAATTGTAGAAATCAGCAGGGTCATTGATCTGTCTGTTTTCTCATTGTCCCTGGACAGACCTGGCAGAGTTTGTGTTCCTGGGCTTGTTTCTGGCAGAGATGTCCATGAAAATGTATGGACTTGGACCCCAGAACTACTTCCACTCCTCATTCAACTGTTTTGACTTTGGGGTGAGTTCTCCTATCCAGCTGGGAGTTAAATCAAGCAACAGTTGTTTTCAGAGTGTAAACATGTGTAATTTAAATGATTCAAGACTGGTGCTTTAGAAGAAAAGTGTTTTAACAATGACCAGAATAGCATAACAATTGAAGTGTTTGGGAAAACTCTGTCCACAGGTGATTATTGGCAGCATTTTTGAGGTGATTTGGGCTGCCATAAAACCCGGGGCCTCATTTGGGATCAGTGTCCTGCGGGCTCTGAGACTGCTCAGGATCTTCAAAGTCACTAAGTGAGTCATCAGAATTGTATGCCTGTATGTTGGGAACACTGGTTATGCCACACTATTTATTTATATATTCATATGTCTGTGTATGTAGGTACTGGAACTCTTTGAGAAACCTGGTTGTATCCCTTCTGAACTCCATGAAGTCTATCATCAGCCTTTTGTTCCTCCTCTTCCTCTTCATTGTGGTCTTTGCTCTGCTGGGCATGCAGCTGTTTGGTGGCCAGTAAGTATTTGGTTTCTACTGCTGCTTCTCATTAGTAACAACAACATTAATTAGATTGATGCAACTGCATAAAAACTGTTTTGAAAAATGCAACTTTCTCTGGTGGTAGGAGGCTGTAAATAGCAAAATCTTAGAGATCATAGAATACAATGACAGTTCTACCTAATTTCATATCTACTCAAAGATGTGTCTTCCCAACTGCAATGCTGGTGTATTCAGTAATGAAAGTCAGTATGTGTCCCCTCCTAGAGGGGACTTGCACTACCTGTGAAGCAAAATTACCACCCGCTTTAAACATCACTGTTATCCCATGTCAAACCCCTAATAGTCGTTATGTAACTAATTTAATCGTGGCCATTTCCTACTGTTATTATTATCATTATTATTATTATTATTATTATTATTTTTGTTTGTTTTGTTTTGTTTACTCAGCTAGTTATTATCATCTGTAGGACTGACCTCTGGTGGTGGCTGCTGTGCATTACACACCTCACTCCCTCCTCTGTAGCCCTCCCTGAGGTTTCTTCTTCTTTTTCCCCTGTTAAAAGGGTTTTTCCCTGGCCGATGTGAGGGTCTAAGGTCAGAGGGTGTCAAATCTGTGATTTGTGATTTTGGACTATTTAAATAAAATTGACTTGACTTGAATTGACTCGACTATGTAGAAGATGCAGCACCTTACTCATTGAATTTCCTTGCCTGTCCCAGTAGTTGGTGTTGATGTAACGTGGAACCCATGAGCACAAGTATTATCATACCTTTACTTTTTACCTTTTATAACACAGCAGGAACGAGGTCATCCAGGTACATTTAGTTATATACATATGAATTGTTGGTCACAAAATGTTATACTTTCATTCACACTCATTATTATGTTTCACAATTTGATTTGTCCTAGAATCAGTTGACAGACTCTCTACTAATTATGTATGTATCCCATTTACCTTACACTCTTCTAATTTTTTCTTTTTTGTAATTTTAAAATTAATGTTATAGATTCCGTTAAATATATACTGTTTACAACCTCTATCGATTGGTTCAGGGTAGAGGGCTCTCTAGTTTTCCGCTAGGAGACAGCAGGGGGGCAGGGAAGGCCAAAATTTGGGCCAGAACAGGTCATTTTACCATCACGGGGATTTCTAAACTATTTTATTAAGTTGAACATGCTGCATACTTCTGCTTTAAGAAGACATCATCTTGTAATTGCAATTGATTGCTACCATGTCTTTTTTTGTCAATACGTATCTCTCATATTTAAGTCCTTAGGTATGTTTCCCAAGTAAAAAGATAGACAGGTAAACTCTATTTCAAATCATAATATATATTCTTAGTAGCTTCTTGGACATTAGTCAAAAATGAAAACAAAACCAAAAGATGTGAGTATGCCAGCCATTAAGTTTCCACATTGTCTCCAGCCTTGGTTCTCAGAGCCAGTTTGTTTTTATGGTATTCTTGGAGTTCTAAAGAGTCATACACAGTTCTTACAACAAACATCTCTCCAGCTCATTAGTTTATTGTAGACAATTGTGTGCAGATTATCTGAGTTCATTCCTTCTGAGAGATTTCAATGAGTAGTTCTATTTCCCATTTTTGTTTTATGTACTGTAGTCTGAGTTGTTCTTCTATATATTATATATATTATGCTTTGTTAAACAACTCTGCAACATTAGAGGGTTCTTCCTTGTTTTGCCTCTATACTTCTTGATTATAATAGTGCCTGAATTTTAGGTATCTATAAGTCTTGTCCATATTTTTCAGAAAAAAGGCAAACGTTTTTCAATTATCAGGACAAAAATAATAAACACACAGATTCACACCTTTTTTTGGCTGACCACCAGAGGTCAGCCCTACACATGGGTCTGTATGTGACTCAGTGAGTGAGGCTGCCTGTCACCTGTCCTTTCGCAGCACGTGCCTGTTTTCAACTACTTCAAGAGTGTATACCTGTTTTCATTCACATTGTCATTGACCTCATAAGGACAGTGCTTTTACTTCACTCATTTAATTTCAAAGGTTATTATTAGGGCCCAGGCACTACGTGGTGCTTTTTCACACACAACACCCCTCCTCCGCTCCCTCCACTGGCTACTGGTGGCTGCGCGGATACGCTTCAAGACTCTAGCTCTGGCGTACTCTGCTGCTAACGGTTCAGGTCCTACTTATATCCAGGACCTTGTCAAACTCTACATCCCTGCCCGTCCTCTACGCTCGGCATCAGCCAAACAGCTGGCGACTCCCACCCTGCGTGGGTCAACTCGCCTCAAAACCACTTCCAGACTTTTCTCTGTCTTGGCTCCCAAATGGTGGAACGAGCTCCCCACCGACATCAGGACCTCAGACAGCCTGTACATCTTCCGCCGCAGGCTGAAGACCTATCTCTTCCAACAATACCTCGGTTAAGTCATGGTCACCTAACATATATATTAAAAAAAAAAAAAGAAGAAAAAAAAGCTCTTATTCTTTTCTCTTCTTTTCTTCTTTAACATATAGCACTCCTTTAGCAATGACAGTTAGCTCTTTAAGTTATGTACTTACTTGATTCCTATGGTCTATGTCTAGTACCATCAGGTTGAATGCACTTGTTGTAAGTCGCTTTGGACAAAAGCGTCTGCTAAATGACATGTAATGTAATGTAATGTAATGTGCAAAAGCACTACTTTTTCTCTGGGGGCAAGATATGAGTATACGTTCTAGCGTGCAATCCCCACTTACTCCATCTTCTGTCGCGTTAAGTGAGGTGTAACACAACACTCTTGAATATGTAGGGTTGAAAATCATTTTGTCCCAACAAATGGCGTTTATTATTATTGGATTTTACAGACCTCCTTCTGCAAATTATACATTTTATGATCAGCACATCACAGAAATCCTGAAAAAGTGTACTCACAACAAAGAGTTGATTCTTATGGGTGACTTCAATTTAAATTGGGAGGACAAGTTAAAGAAGAAAACGATAAACTTATTACAGATAAATATAACTTAGATCAGTTGATAACTGGCCCTATAAGGATTTTTAATAAATCAATTATACAACTAGACCTGATATTCTCCAACAAACCAGAGATAATTACTCAAAGTTACAACCTGATCACTGGCTTGTCATAATCTAACTTTACCTAATGGTACGCAAGCTGCATTTGATAATGAAATGAAGTATTTGGAATGGAATCATGTAATCACCTCTGAAGTTCTTGAGAGTCCCAGTAGATAAAAGAAGATACAAAATGTCAGCATTAGCACAACTCATGCATTTGAAAAGAATAAACACTTAAAGTCACACAGACTGGGCACTCAAATGACTCAAATGTAATAGCCATATGCATGTTTTGGTGAAGACAATATGCTGCTATATCTAGTAAGTTGAGCAGGGATGTGAATGTGTTGTGGCTTTGAAGCTTGATTGCATTCAAACAAGACTGTTTGTTTTCTCCCGGCAGATTTAATTTTGAAGACGAAACACCGACAACCAACTTCGACACATTCCCAGCAGCAATCCTCACTGTCTTCCAGGTAAATATCAACTCTATTGGTCTTTTTTCCCTTCTCTGCTGTATACTGTCCCACCGAACTGGACTCAGAACCCCAAGGCTGTGTCTCTTTTCTTTTAGATCCTAACTGGGGAGGACTGGAATGCAGTCATGTACCATGGGATCGAATCACAGGGGGGCGTTCGTGGGGGAATGTTTTCCTCCATTTATTTCATCGTTCTTACACTCTTTGGAAACTGTATCCTGCCTAATTGGACCAAATTGCTTTAAATTTGTGGATTTGTAGCGCTATGAAAGAATGTATTATTGATTTGAAGAACAGCTGCAATTGTAGCTATAAATTCTATGTTTATCAATCATTTGATGTTTTCCTGAGATCACAAATAATCAGACACACTCCTCAATGTGTTCTTGGCCATTGCTGTTGATAACCTTGCAAATGCCCAGGAACTCACAAAGGTACAGTATTTCTTTATCGTATGAGACACCCTTTTTAAAATTGTGAATATTCATAGGATATGAAGGCATCTGGGCTTACTGGTTTCATATTACAGTCCTCTTAGGAAGATCGGACTGTTGTAGTATGACCAGATGTGTCAGATGTATTCACATTCATTACTCAAGTAGAAGTATAGTTACTAGGGTTTAAAAAGACTTCTGTAGAAGTAGAAGTATCAACTCAAACTTTTTACTTAAGTAAAAGTATAAAAGTACTGGTTTCAAAGTAATTTAAGGGGAAAAAATGCCATTAAGGACAAAAGCTTAGGCCACGGGGCCACAGGGTTCTATAGTGCACTACCCCACCTCCCCAAAAAGCCATAATATATAGTATAGTTATATTTTATATAATAAGTTATATAATAGTTATATTGAAATGTTAATGTTGAAACATTTGGGATGCACCTGTTTCAGCTTCATTTATGCCCGCAATACAAAAACATTAAAGAACCATATATGTGTACTACTTGAGCATTAACGTGTTTCATTGAGCAGAAGATTTTATGACTTGCCTATAAGTATTCTAATGGTGCAAAAAGTCAAACTTCAAAGGCATGTTATCAATGGCCTTTATTGAAATGTAAATGTACTCTCATTGGATCATGTGTAACGTATGTTATTTTTGGATTGACTGATGGGTAGTGGCGTACAAACCACAAACCAATAGGGTGTTGGAATGGTATATGTTTATACTTCTCATCCAACCACAGTCACATTCACCCTATCTGGAGGGGGCGATTTATCTGGATAGGGGATTTTGTGTGTGTGTTTTGAACAATGAAAATCCGTAATGAAAACAAGCCGAAATGAAATAGGAACGAGGCTATTTTTAAAATTTAAGGAGTAGAAGGTAAAGATAATTGCGTGAAAATGTAAGGAGTAGAAGTAAAAAGTAAGTCGAAAAATATTTACTCCAGTAAAGTATAAATACCCAAAATTTCTACTTGACACCCCTGAGTATGACTGATTTAATGCCAGAGAAATAAAAAGTGAATAAAAAAGTCTGCCATTGAAGAGAAACTGAGAGAAGCACTCTCTTATACTGATAGAGCAGTGCTGTTAAAATGTACATTATACTAAATTTACAACTAGTTAACATGCAAAGTAGTAAATGAAGGTTGTGGTTCTCTCTGTCTTTTGTGTGTGTGTGTGTGTGTGTGTGTGTGACTTCATACATTCTCCTGAGAGTAGATGGCTAGCCAGGAGTACGGAGGGAGGAGGTGGGAGGTGGGAGGATATCCAGTGTGTGGGTGTATTTATTTGTGTTTGATTTGTACATACTGTCCAGGATGAAGAGGAGCAAGAGGAGGCCATCACTAAGAAGCTTGCACTCCAAAAGGCCAAGGAGGTAAAGGAGGTCAGCCCGATGTCAGCCACTAACATGTCCATCACAGCGTAAGTCTCTCTCTGGCTTTCTTAAATCTGTATTCTCACCCAGCACACACCCATGGAAAAGGCACATATGAATTTTGGGTACTTTTATTGTACTAGCACTACTAGTGTACCAGCACAGAATTCGGTGTTAAGAAGCCTTGATCATTTCACATAATTTTGTGAAACAGCAGAGCATTCTAAAAATAGCACACACATCATTATACATACATGTATGGTTCGTGGTTGTAAAAAATGAGTTTTGATGAATTTAGGCTATAAAACCACTGACCTTGGTTTAGGGTAAAACACTTCCTGGTTAGGCGTTATAAAAGACAGTTTAAAAGGAAATAAATGTACATACATTTCAGAAGGGGAGTAGTTACGAGGGTGAAGTGAGCCGTGAAAAAATGGAAGTTACGTAAAAACTCAATCATTACTACAACGTCACTGGTTGACTTTGTTAAACCAGGGGCGGCTGTGGTAGAGCTTTAGTCCAGTAACCGGAAGGTTGGTGGTTCGATCCCCGATCATGGCAGCTACATGTCGAAGTACCCTTGAGCAAGATACTGAACCCCAAATTGCTCCCGATGCGGCATTCATCGGTGTGTGAATGAATTCCCAATGGTGGCAGGTGGCACCAGGTTGCCCTGGTAGCCTCGGCCACCAGTATGAATGTGTGTGTGAATGGGTGAATGAGCGTAGAGTGTAGTGTAAAGCGCTTTGGATAAAAGCGCTATGTACATGCTCCCCATTAAACCAGTAAATCTGTGTGCCCAGCACGAAAAAGGATCCCCATTGACTTTACAGTGGCACATCATTGTCACACTTTACGCAGTCGTGGTCATTTCATGTACTTTTGTGAAACCAGGCTGTTCTGAAATGTTATGATGACAATGTCTTGATGAAACAAAGCATAATGTTTCACTTAACTAATACAAATAATACCAGCAACATACTCACAAATAGACTGATACATATCTGACACCACTTAAACATCCAGTATGTCTTTGATATCCAATTGCACTTTTGACATGCAACCACAATGGGCACCTTAAACCACACACATAAAGCATGTATGGTATTTGGATAGACAGATGTTTAACATAAAGCTTTTCAGAACAAACAAAGACAAGTTTTTGTGCAATAAAAACATGCTCAGACTACAGGAGTTTTAAAATCCGGTTGCATCACACACATCAGAAATCTTCACACATAAAGTTCACTATAATCTCAAACATGCACACAGTACAATATTTGAAAATAATCACACACTATGGGATATTATTAAGATTATAATGCCAGAGAAAGCAACGCACCACCTCACGTGATCTCCTGGAGCGGGCAACAACTTGCTGCTTTCCAGTGAGAAAACAACAAAAGCAGTAAAAACAACTCTGAATGAGAGAACAGTTGGACAAATGCAGTTGTTGCACGGGTTGTCTATTTTTCAGCAAGAACTGAATGTGAGCATTCAATTGTCAGTTTTAATATCCCAACTGTAGTATGCTAGTTGCTAATGTTAGCTTAAAGTTGATGTAGCATGTTTTCCATCAACGTAGTGTTGATGTTACATTTTACTGTTGCTTGGAAACGCTGTCCTCTGCTTCGGCTTGGCTAATGTAGTTGCTAAAAAAAAAACGTCAAATTTGATCAGTAAACCACTCACATAACCCCATAATCTGGGTCAAACATCGGTTCGGACCAAGAGTTCAGAGCAGATTTCTCTGTTGATTGTTGGGAGGGGTGAATATTGCCTACTCCTGTAGTCTGAGCCCTTCTTAAATGTAACCATTCAAATGACTCCCCAGGCAGTATGTGATAGTATATGTTAACCCAGTCTTCCAAAAAAATGTGGGACGTTGTGTAAAAGGTAGCTTAAACAGAATGCAATAAATTGCTTGTCCTTTGTGACATATACTCACTGGCCACTTTAATGACTCGCATGGTGTACCTAATAAAGTGGCACCTGGTATGGTCTGCTGCTGAAGCCTATCTGCTTCAAGGTTCAACGTGTTGTGCGTGTCCGGTGAGTGTGTATTCAATTGAAAACTGTACAAAGACATTATGTTTTATGATTAAACTGATACATTTTGGTTTTTGTAAATATACTGAATTTGATGCATTCTGTTCTATATATATTTACACAGCATCCCAAGTGTGCATGTGTGTGTGTAAAAATTAGGTAGCTGGGATTTAATATGCAATGTTTTGTCCTGGTTTCAAATATTTTTGTGTTCAGCAGTCAACAAATATACATGAACAGAACAATCTACAGTACATTGTTGTTAACTCTTCTTTACCATTCCTCAAAAGATACTATTATTTATAATGTTTTGTATTCTACAACAAACTGTGTTACTCTACAATGTTTAGGCTAATGTTTACATAACAAAATATTGCTGCTCTGGAGGCATAAATAATCTCATTGGTAGCATCAAAAATACTTTTTTAGGAGCAAATGGTAGCTACCACATGGAGCAAAGCTGCATTGCCAAAACAATAACGATCTTTAATCTTGAGGTGCTGATCATATACACAAATGACATGGATATAACTTTAAAGTGTAGCCATTGCTCTTTTCTTTGTATGTTTGGCCATAGTATCTGTTTACTTGTTACGCTTACAGAGACTGGAAAAACAACAGTACACCGCTCAAGGGAGTTATAGCAATTCAAGAGGCTTCAAAATAAATTCTGACAAAATGGCTTACAATGACTCAATGTTTACAATGAAAGAAAAAAGTTTGGTAAATGACATAACATCTTTTATTGTGGTCTTTTAAGTTGGACTAATCAATATGTGTATGCCTCTGGCATTATGTTTAAAGGTTGTCCATCCATCCTGTTCTTGTGAATGCAATATCTCAGGAACGCTTGGAGGGAATATCATTACATCTGGCACAAACAGCCACTTAGAATAAAGGGTGGACTCATTAGATTTTGGAGGTCATAGCTCAAGCAATTCATATTATGACAATTTTACACAAATGTCTTACAGGATAAAATGATTCATGACATAATTCAGTAACAGACGAACAGAACAGAATTTGCACACTAACATACAACAGAACAAAATAAATTGCCTCAAGGGACTGCACAATCTGTACAGAAATCAATATCATCTATTGTCAGATGAGGAAAAACTCCAAGGCTTTGCTCTTGTTCTTCATCTTTCTCTCTGCAACAAGCTGATAATCCACTCCTCTACTCCCAGGCCTCCACGCTGTCCAGTTCCCTTTTCAACCTGTTCACCAAGCTAGTATTTCTTTATAGCTTGTTGAGACTGCTGACCTCCAGGCCTTGATGCCACAACCTCAGCACACCATGCCAAGATTACTGGCAATTTCCATTTTGCAAAAAAACAATAACAAAAGAAATCACTTAATACCTTATATCAAAGTCTTTAGAGAGATATTGTTGGAGTTTAGCCAGACATGGATGGCTTAACTACAACTTCACTGGCCCAGGCATACAACCTAGAGGTGGTAATTCTTGTAATATGAACAATTGATCAGATGATTGTATATATATATCGAAAAAGGAGTTCCTTGACCCCTTGACTCGGTAGTTCCCCCTCAGCCCTATGGAATTTTTAAGCCTCTTTTAGCTCATTGTTGTGTTTTTTTGGTCAACAAATTCAGCACAGAGTGTTTAGCTCCTTCCTGGTGGCGATTTTTTGCTCATTGAAGCATATGGAGAACAACAGCCGGCAGTCTGTAGAGGGGAAGGGCTGAGAGGGAATAAAATCAAAGTCCAGCATAACGACCACTGTAGTCATGGTGACAGTCCTAGCCCAACCGTGATCCATGATGGAGATGGTAGTCGTAGTGGACGGCCAGTGGGAAAACAACAAAAACAAAATATTGAGGAGAATATATATATATATATATATATATATTGCCACTACTGTTCTTTTGTATATTATTTAAGGCATCTTATTTTGACAGTCTTCTTGTAAATTCTGTGGTGTATTCTGTTAACACATCCATGTCCCATTATTTTAAAAGATACATGTGTTTAGTGAAAAGAAGTAATTCAGACTGTTAGTATTTAATACTTACAGTGTACAGAGCTTAGCTTTCTGTGATTAAAACAACTTTAATTGTTAGCTAATGTTAGCTTACGGCTACTGAACAGCGTATGCAATAGTGTGATTGGATCACATCGGACTGGCCTATACACACACACACAGACACACACAGGGAGAGATCATGTCGGACTAATACAGACAGGCACGGTTCTCTATTGTGCTGGCATTGTTTTGAAGCGGAGAAGTGGGGTGTAAAATGTACAAACAAACGGTAGTTAATCGCAACTTGTTAATCAAATCTATTTAACTATAATCTTGAGTGTACAGCTGGCGCTTATGGAAAACTCTGACTTTACTCACCTAAATTTTGTTATCGATGTTTGGTGTAGAAGCAGCTCTGTAAATTGAGTGCACTTCTATGTGTGTGAATGCGCGTAAAGGTCTTGGAGGAGGAGGAAGAGGTCGGGGGATGGACTGACTGACAGGGTGACAGACAATCAGCTGGTGCGATGGCTACACAACCCAAACTTTCTTATATAATGAATAGTGTAAATATAATTTCAGTATCTTGAAATGTGACATTACCGCGTCACATAAGAATATGGCGGGCCTAGGTAAATAATCGGAAACCGTGAACTAGCAGGCATCATTGACCCCACACGACTCCACATCGCATCCAGTGCCTCCTCTCTGCTGGGCTGTTGCTCTCTGCACATTCCGATGAGCCAGTAATCAGCTGGGATAAAACGAAACTTGGAACCCATCCACTGCAACCAACTCTGAATCCCAGTTTGGGCACTGCCCCATATTTTTTGAAAGCATGTGGCCAGTAATTACAAATTTCCCTATTTAATGGAGCCAGTTAAATGAACTTTAACCTAAAACTTATTTTACACACAGAAACTTGGCAAAACAGTTTGCCATGATTTATGTTATAACTATAAGGTGATTACACTAAGTTTTTAATCAAAGCTCACCTGATCTCTCATCAGTAGACTTAAGAGAGATCATATCCATTGATTTGACATGATTGCCCGTAGCAGCACAATATACTTTTATATACTAGTTTTTGACACTTATCTCAGTATTTAGCCTAATATTTTTCCGTTTCACCCATGACATTATTCTTGTAGCCAGAGCAGCTGCACCGTTGTCATTGTCTGAAAATTTCAATTTCCCGTTTCATTAATAGTTCAAGTGAAATTTTACGTATTACTCTCTCATATGTCGGATATAATGATATTTCTTAATAAACTGGCTTTATGGTCATCAAAATGCCCTGACGATCAATTTGTGTAACATTTCCTTTCTGAATCACTCTCAGTCTTGTGTTTCTGAGCTTTGTCTGCCCGTTGCATTGAAATGTGATGGGACACAGAGAAGACGGAAAAATGTCGAATTGTGTCTGGCTGTCTCTCTGACTTCATCCTATATGGTGTTCCCTCTCCCCCATTTTTGTTTTGTGCATGTGCAGTTTTCTAACACGCAGTCGAGGTAATGCGCACTCTAGCAGCTCATCCATCTGCAGCGTTAACTCACTGTGAGTTATTACCTCTCTGTTACAATATTTAAATCTTTCCATTACCTTTCTTTCATCACTCTTCTTCTGCTGTTTACCCTATGTTCTTCTGGTGCCATCATGTCATTCTTTTGTGTAAATTGTTCAAACAACATGAAAGCTCCTCTGTGATTGCACCTTCTGATAGAACTGCGTGAGCATTTGAATATTTCCATTCCTGTGTTCTGTTTTCATTGTTTTTCTATCATCGACAAGTGTCACTTAGAGTGTCTGTGTTCGTTGTCATGGTATTTGACTGTTTGTGAAGACATCCTTCTGTCTGAGAATGATATTTTTCAATGATTGCATCGCTCCTGTAAATTTTAAGAGAATACAGTTTGTTCATAGTGTGTGTGTTCATTATGTATATTTTCAGTTGTGATTCATTCTCCCAAAGTGGTTCTAAATATGTATTGTATGTTATTAATGCTGTGTAAGCTTTAGGAGTGTGTCATACAGGTGAAGACTGCTTAGTAAAACACAGACAGGCACTGAGCGACTTCAAAGTTGGACACCCCAGTTGTTGAATTTATCAGTCTGCATTCTAGTGCAAAAAACACAGTGAAAGAAGCCTTATCAGCAAGCAGAACAACATGATTGATTGGCCCTGGTGTAAACATGGAGAGAGTCACCACAGAGGTGCAGCTTGGCATCAAGCAAGGCAGGCAACTGCTAGTGGGCCCCTGAAGGCAGACAAACTTTACTCCACAGCAATGTCTCAAAATGTGGCAACCACAGTGACCATGGGGATTTGCAATAATGTCTCAGTAAGAACATCCTCAAGGGGGCTGCTATCATACCCCTCAAACTTGTGTGATAAGATGAACATTAATGTTCAATTAAAAATGAATTATCCTTTTGCAAGTGAAAAATAATGAGAAAAAAGAAAAGTAGGTAAAAAGTAAAGAAGACAGTAATAATTGAAAAAGATGCTAATGGCGAGGTATCACAGTGATGTTGACACAGTTGGAGGGTCCACTAGTGCTGTGATTCTCAAAGTGGGGTCCAGGGACCCCTAGGGGTCTGTGGCTTTTTTAGTTACATACACAAAGTTAACTTTCCAAAAACTATTTTAGGCCTGTAATTTTCTTGCACAGCATTTTATTAATGTAATATGTATATATAATACATGTATGCATGATTTATATTTTGCATTGTAAAGTATTGAAATAGAATTCATGTTTTATTTAGAATTTAAAGGTGCATTATATGCACTTTCCAGCAAGTGTCTATGTTCTGATTTACACTTGAAATTAGATCTGTAAGAAAATTAGCTACATCAAATTATTCTAAGGAACAAACCTGAGATGGTCCCTGGTATATTTTCTGTCTTGTAAGATGAGAACCTCTGCACTAGTGGGTCCACTAGTTTTCTGAGTCCAACGAGAAAGTTTGTCCGTTAACATTGTTACCTAACAAACTTGTGGGAATAGTGCTAGCTTGTGTTGAGAATGTGCACCAGACTAATATTATATGATATGATTAAGTCATGGTAGCCTACTCTACTCCAGTTTGTGTACTACAATATAATGCAAGAGTCAATTTATTATATATATATATATATATGCACCATAGCTAGACTAGACCAAGACTATTTAGCTGCTGGCTGAGACAAATCAGCCCCTTGTCCCTCTGTGCAACCTGCAGGCAGTTATTCACATCAATTACATTACATTACTGGTTGTATAATAAGGCCATGCAGAATAAGGCATTAATAACTACTTAATAATGACTAATTAAGAGCCAAACTGTTACTTATTTGCATGCTAATAAGCAACTAATTAATGTTGAATATGTGTTCCCTAATCCAAAATGTTACCTTAATATCTTGTCTGTGACACAAGGACTTGTAATTCTGATAGCACTGACTTGTTGTTGACATAAATAGTTACTTTTGAGAAATCAACTAAAGAATTTTAGAAAGTAACAGGTTTTTGGGTATATTGATAACCCAGTAACAATAATGCCAATACCAGATACCTTACACTTTGCCACACTACATCCAAAATTGTTGTAGCACCTTTAATAAGTGGCAATCCACTCAGTTTACTTATTGCAGCTACTGTAATTTCTGGAGTAGCAAAAGAGGCTTTACCGTCCTAATCTCAGATAAGATCATATGTCATCACTCTCTATTAAAAAGCATTGTTGAAAGAGAATTATCAGGCAAGCAAAACCTTCCACAGCTCTTTTAAACCGTTGTCGAAAAAGTGTTCAGTATTTTTGTCTCCTGTCAACATTATTTTACTGCTTCTTCTAAGCAAATACACTTTTTTAATTTTGCATCTCCACTGTACATGTTTCTCCCCTTGTCAGTTTTCTGAAGCTTATTTGCCCCCTGTATGCTTTTGTCTGTAACCTGTTTCTGTCCCTTTCAAGTTCCTTCTCTCCCTCTGTTTGTTTCTCTGTTTGTTGCTCCGTTTTTGTGTTTGTAGGAGTTATGTCTGCACCCCAGTCCATCACTGCCTGAGGTAAACCCACCGCCTACTAGCAAGGTGGTCAATGATGATGATAACATGCTTAAAAACAATCATGATCTCATTTTGTATATTTTGGAAATCAGGACCACATAAATAAAATATAGCTAGCTGCTCTGAATTCTTGTCATACACACAACATTACAGGCTTTCCTTCTCATTGAGTCCAGTCACATATTGTCCATCCATCTGTTAGCAGGACTTCTTAAACACGGTAGTGCAGTATGTTTGTTCTTATAGTTGTACATAAAAGGTGAGTATGAAGAATGCTGTTGTAGTGAAAGTGGGATAAAGTTATTTTCTGTTCCCTAATTTGTGTAGTAAAGAGATTGGCTTCTCTGATGAAAGGTCTCACATAGAGGCAATATAAGATGTGATTTCTCACAGTGAAGAGATAGCTCTTAGCAGTATCAAAAGTGCATGCATTCAGCCATTTCAAAGTACTGCATTACACACAGACATTGTCAGAAAAAATGAGCATGTCATAGCTTGGTAATGTGGCTATGCGTTGACACATCTCCATGGACAAGCTGTAAATAAACCCAGTGATTTTTTGTGTTAAAAAGCTCCATCGCACCTTAGTCATTCTGCAAATCATTCAGCATGTGGGGACTATATGTCCCATCCAGAGATGTAAAATTAAATATACTACTGGTATTATGTGCCATGAAGTATAAAGTACATACATACTGAATGTTTCACAGCTTAAATGAAACCATGCCTTCAGTGTATCCATTAGATCCCTTATAGAAATCACAAACTGTTTTAACTGAATTGTGGTGCTTGTGTTTAGAAAGTGATATCCACAGCGATATCAATCTCAGTGGTTTGAATTTCTTTTGGTTTTTCTACCCTTCCACTAGTAAGGAGCAGAAGTCACTGAAAGCAGTGTCAGTGTGGGAGCAAAGGGCCAGCGAGCTGAGGAGGCAGAACCAAGCAAGCTGTGAGGCCCTGTACAGTGAGATGGAGCTTGAGGAGCGCCTCCGCTTGTCCCCAGCCCTCCACTTTCGATCTGACATGAAGACCCACCTCGACCGGCCGCTGGTTGTTGAGCCTTGTGATGGGCCTTTGATTGTTGGCCACCAGCACCACCATCATAAGCCATGCATGCCAGATGAGGGTGAGACTACTGGTGACCTTCCTCCTGTGCACCACCAAGCTCGCCGTCACCACCGCCACAGAGACAGGGACCGGGCAAGAACGAGAGAGGAGACGAATGATAACAGTGGAACCAGTAAGGATGGGGGCCACCATGTCCATCACAGCCGCTCCAAAGACCACAACTGCAAAAATGGGAAGAGCGAGAGGTCCCGCAGCCGAGAGGTAGGCAGTAAAAATCACCATCAGAGCTTATTGGATGACAGCAGAGGTGAAGGAGTCACGAGTGAGAGAGAGCATCGGCACCATCATTCACACCGGCAGTCCCGAGAGGGCAATGGGAAAGTGGACAATGGAGGGAGGGGAGAACGAAGATCCCGCCACAAAGATGGATGTTCCTCTAACAGGGATGGGGATAGAAATTCTAAAGGAGAGAGTGGTGCCAACGGAGAGAGGAGGCGACATCGAACTCATGGATCCAGGAGTCAATCCACAGTTGAAGGAGTTGAGTCCAACAAGAGACAGAAGAACCACAGTCACAGGTAAAAAACTAAAAATATTGCATGGTTTATACTTTTTTTTTCAAAAAATGACTCAACAGGTTTTGTGACTCTTTTGTGATGGCTCTGTATTCAAGTATGTTGGTGTTGAAATTCGGCAATAACTATGTAGTTAAATTCCTGGCAAGTTTAATTTCAGCATCCACATCAGATGAACAATGTAGGAATTGAAGCCCTACAATTTAGGGAGGCACAGAGTAATGTGTTGAGTCAACATAAACTTGTGCATGTTATTAGATTTTGGTACCCAGCAGTAAATTCTTCATAGTCAGTGACTAGGTTCCCAACTAAATATAGCTGTGTGGGTCTCACAGTTCAAAAGTGTGGTTAGATGGCTACCAGAATTTTTAATAATTATCAGAAATAATCATTTATAATATATGATATGACTTGGGCATTGGGGACGGGACACAGGAGCTTGCAGACTAAGGGCTTGACACTGGAAATATGGAAGGTGGGGTGGGTGCTGCGGGGGGTATGCGGAAGTTTCAGGCGGACTGCAGATAGATTGACCACCTTAGCGATGGTGTAGGGGACGATGAAGCGTGGGGTTCATCTTGGGGGCGGTCACCTTCAAGGGAATATTGCAGGTGAAAAGCCAGACCCGCTGCCCTTGGGAATAGTGGAGAGCCCTGATGCAGCAACAAGTAACTGTTGTTTGATCCTGGTCTGCGAGCGAAGAAGAGCAGCCCGGGTACGATTCCATGTCTGAAGACAGCATCATAGAAACACCTGTGCTGAGGGAACCTCCTCCTCTTGGGCCTGGAACACTGCAGGCTGGTAGCGGAGGCGACAAAATGGCCGAGGTGGATGGTAAGGAGTTCATGGAGTACTCAACCCATGGCAGCTGAAGACCCCAGGCGGTAGGATCCTGAAAGCAAACAGTGCGACACATCAATGCATTCCATGAATATTAAGGTATTCACATATTTGTATTCGGACATCTTGAGGTCAAAGGTCAGGGGACCCTTATGAAGATGCACATGTCAGTTTTATCCCCACTAAAGTGTAGCCTAGCTTTGAAGCATTATAACACCCCATTCCCGACAAGACAGCATGACATGGTTGGTATCTATGGATTCCTTACATCCTGGGATAATCTTGTTTGATCTGATAGCAATATCTCCTCTCTACAATCAACAGAATTTTCAGCAAATCAGCAAAATAAAATATGAATTACTGTTTGTATTCCCATCCATTTTTTGTTATAGAATATAAATACTAGGAGGTGGTTCATAGAACAAATAAAATGTAGGATGATAATCTGAAGTCTACAGCCCACTGACATCATCAGACATTTTGTATCTTAGAATTTGGGCAAATACCCACTTAGTCAGTTACGCTATAAAGTCTTTCTTCCTCTTCCTTCGAACCTTCGTCCCAGTCTGAGGTCCAGAACGCTCTGGAGCACGTTTTCATCAAGGATGTCTCTGTGCATTGCTACATTCATCTTTCACTTGATCTTGACTAGTCTCCCAATCCCTGCTGCTGAAAAACATCCCACAGCGTGATGCTGCCACCACCATGCTTCACTGTAGGGATGGTATTGGCCAGGTGATGAGGGGTGCCTTGTTTCCTCCAGACATGACGCTTGGCATTCAGGCCAAAAGAGTTCAAACTTTGTTTCATCAGACCAGACAATTTTGTTTCTCAAGGTCTGAGAGTCCTTCAGGTGCCTTTTTGCAAACACCAGGCGGGCCGTCATGTGCCTTTTACTGAGGAGTGGCTTCAGTCCAGCCACTCTTCCATACAGGCCTGATTGGTGGAGTGCTGCAGAAATGGTTGCTGGAGCTATGTCAGAGTTCTTAAGAAACAACCTGTAACAGCCACAGTGTAATTGGAACACTTTCCTTAAAGCTGAAAGTTGGCACTTAACCTCATAGTCACTGTTTAATGTCAAATTCAATGTACTGGAGGAGGGAGCCAAAACAACGTTAGCATATCACTTGCCATTTTGAAAGCAAACCAAAAAAATGAATCAAGGATGTTCAGTGTCCCTACAGTATTAAATGTTGTTTCTGCTGGCTTGTAAATGTTTAGCCAGATCCAACAGCCTTTAAGTGAAAGGTAGTATCACAGACACTGGTGGCAAGGGTTCCTTGTTTACCCCACGCCATCAGTATTATATATGATTGAAAACAGCTAATTAATGTCTAAGATGCTATCTGTTCCAGGTTTGGTGATTCAGAGGGGGAATTCCTGGCCATCTCCCCCCAGCAGTGCTCTGAGGGAGACAACTGGCCTCCTGACAGACCAGAGGACTCAGACAACCAGAGAAATGTCAGAAAAACTGGTCAAACCTCCATGCAAATTCCTCCAGTGACTGTCATCTGCCCACCTGGAGACACCACCCTCATACAAAGTGAGTACCAACAGCAACTTACTTAACAACTCCTCCAAACTATATAACTACAGATGACGTTCGACCCTACCCTCAAATACAACCCACAGCAGTGTAGGCAGGAGATCCTCACATCAAGAAATGACAGTGGATGATTTAAATACATTGTTAATTTCTCGAACGCTTGCTGTTTCGTTTTTTATGATTTACTAAATATAGTTTAAAAAGTGAAATAAATGCACATAACTGCTGGAAGTGAAGTAGTTATGTTGGTGACGTAAAGTGTGATACATGCAACTTAAGTTACATTACCTCAAATGATATAGTTTACGTATATGGTTTGACTTGGGACATGAACACCAGTCTTCTGGCTAGGAATTTATTTCACCACCACCCTTTGCCGTTTATGATCTCAATCATTAGTTTCAAGTCTTGTTTATTTTGTAAATTATGGTGGGGTAAATTAGACAATAAATAGTCCGACCATTCTTCTTTGACCTCTGGCATCAACAAGTTGCCAGTGCATCTCACTGGGTATTTCCTCTTTTTTGAAAATTACACAAAAATAACATTTCTTTGTATGTAATGAGACTTTGTTCCTGCAAAACAAAACATGACGTGTGCTTACATAAGCTAGTACCATCCAATTTCAAGCAATAATATCATGACATCCACCCATCAATCAATCGCTGGTGAAGAGCTAAGGTTCATTAGTTACCAGCTAGCAACTGTAGGGACAATGGTTGTGATGCTATGATGGAGACAAAATCTTTCCACAGAAAGATATATAAACACTTGGCCAAGTGCCTAAAACAAATTTTAAATAACAATGTGGCTGAGGTCTACTCTATTCAGACAAAGTTTTGCTTACTTTAGTCGGCTCTGTGTCACTGCGCATTTGGAAATGCATGTAAAGCTGTGCCGGTAGATGACAGCAGATCATTGAATGTACCTGCTGCAGTGATGTGGAGTCGGTTGAATGTCTCTTCCTCATCCTCCTGCCAATCTAACAACAGGTGAGGGGAGTGAGTGTGGAGCCAATGGTCCTCTATAGCAGAGCAGTCCTCAGTATCTCCAGTGTTGCAACTCTCTCCAATGAGAGTAGCTAGCAGGCTCTGGCTACCAGTTGCTCCACGGAAATTCAAACCCGCCCACTCCAAATCAAATGTGAAGGATTGGATTTACTGATCAAATCAAGTCAAATCAAAATTACTTTATTTATCCCCGAGGTGAAATTCAGTTAGTCTGGTAGAATCTCTGGAAGCCTGATGGCTGTAGGAGAGAAGGATCTTTTGTATCTCTCCGTCCTGCAACGGAGAGAGAGGAGCCGTCCACCGCTGTTTTTTTTGGTCCATAATGGTTTTTCTGTAGCAGATGATCCGGGTATTTCAAGATGGCCTCGAACATCTCGAGCATCTCTCCACCACCTCCTCCAGTGTGTCCAACCTGGTTCCAACCACAGAATCAACTATTATGTTCCACTTGGTATAATGCCACAGTACAAAAAATAAAGTCTTCTAAGTAACATTTCACTGGGGCTTTAAAAGTGTCTTGTTCAATTGGACTAAGACTCTAAAGAGTCAGCTGTTCATTCAGAAGAACAATTATCCCTTGCTAACCAAGCTTCCGCTAGCTGATGACATAGCATAACTCTGGCTTCTGATTCCAATGTACCAGTTGCAAAAAACAAAACAAATTGGTGATGGCTTAAAACCATGAAGGCTGAAAAAGTTTCTAAATTTGTCGCTAGTCACTTTTTATAAATAGAGTCCCCAAGAGGGTCTGGAAAGTCACTTAATCTAGCAACAAAGTCACCAAGTTGGCAATGGTGGTTCAACCAAATACAGTATGCATATGGTACAGAAAATATGTCATTTACAGTGAAGAATGCAGGCTGAGGAACTTCTTAAACAGATTAATGTCTGCAGTGTGTTCAGTTTGCACATGCAGTTCTTGTTGTGTAGATGGCCCAAAGGGGATAACGTCTGACAATCTGACTGATATTGACTTTCATCAGGTCTTTGCCTTTTCACAAGGGATGAATATTACCAAAAACTAGAGATTGCAATTTCTGAAGAAATTACAGTGGGAATGCTGGATGCTAAATTGCTGATGCCACATTGCCATCCTGGTGGGAATATGTGAGAAGAAGTTAAAGTACAAATCTGAAGTTTAAAAAGTGGGATTGGGTGGAATTAATATGAATGAAAAAACATTAATGTAATTACATGTAATTGTAATGTAATTAATATGAATACAGTAATATTACTTTGTAAAGGTAAAAAATATATATAAAAAATAAAAATGCATCATTAAAAAAAGATTTACATTTAACACAAAGAGTTACATTTGTCAACATGAGATGTAAGGAAATGTCTCAGTTTATGTGAAAAATCCCATGTCCTCCAAAGAAACATAAAGTTCTCCTTATCATTATTATTGATGGATAACTTAAATATAACTGAAAGGTTCCACCAGAGGCATTTATATGAAATTAAAACACTATTCCAAAATGTCCAGCAGAGGTCTCCCTACATATATGAGCATGCGTCAAGCCTGGCGCTTGAACCTGTTCAATAATCTGCTGCGCTCTGGCAGAGCTTGTGGAGCGCATGTCACAGTATATGTCACACTACCTGCTGTATTTGGTTCAGAAACATGCTGTTTAGGAGTCAAATATGTGTTAAATATTTCATGCATTGCTGTAATCAAATGATCTGTCTTCCCAGTGAACAGTATTGACTGTGAGACAATGCCCATGAGTGAGAAGACCCTGGGGGATCTGGGTCAAAATGGACCCAAACCAATCCTGCCTTATAGTTCTATGTT
Source organism: Centropristis striata (assembly GCF_030273125.1). NCBI lineage: Eukaryota > Metazoa > Chordata > Actinopteri > Perciformes > Serranidae > Centropristis > Centropristis striata. Next base: position 32,605,074 of record NC_081523.1, read on the forward strand.
CATCTTTGGACAAACCAATCCGTGAGTCTCCTCAACCTCCTTTGTTCACTTCTTTGCCTCTCTGTAGGCCGTCTTACATGTTATGGAAGTTAGACCAGAGAGATTTGTTGATGTTAGCTTTATTATTTCATCCCTATAAGCAATATTATCATCATACAAATACCAGGAATCACCCAATCCTACACCACACTGAGCTCAGATAACCCTGTGTGTGTTAAACTGTCCACTCTGTTTTCCCTCCAATTAAAAGCAATAAAGTGCACCCCCTTAAGAGACCAATGCCTTTACTACTCAAAATTCTCAAACATTCTTAAAATAGACAAACACTACAATAGTCAATTAACTACAATAACACCACACTCACATTAGACAGTAGTAGTTGGTTGTCAGACATTAACATGAACACATTTTAGGATAATCTTCTGAGGTCAGGGGGTGTCTAAATGTCAAATATGGAGAAAGAGAGCCTCAGCTTGCTCCACAGCCCAACCATACTGCATCACAGAGACTCAGAATAAATCAGTACACACAGAAACCAGGAAATACACATAAAGCTGTGATGTGGATTTCAATGTGGATTTTGATCTGAGCAGTATGGTGTACTTGGAGTTTACTTCTGTCTTTAAGGGTTGTAGGTACTGCTGTTAACAATGGCTTTTCTACATTTGTGCACTTCTATTTCCGATATGTCTTTCTATTATGATCCTCAGTTTCTCTGACACAGCGTGCTATTGCTGAAGTTTCTTGTGCATTGGGATATTGGCAACTACAATTGTGAACTCCATTTTCCATGTGTACTTCTTTGAAAACACACAGGTGTGCTCTATTGGGTGGGATTATAAGGGAACATATTATGTTAAATTCCCAGGTTTCCACTTGTATGTTGGGTTTCTAAAAGAAAATGTTTGTTTCCAAAACATGGCTAATGTTATGAAAGGGTAGGTTTTAACCCAAACCATGATCCTTTCCAAGTAGTTTGGTGCCCAAGCAAACTAAGACTGAGAACTGGGTCCCTTTAAGATTCGGCTTTCTTAAACATTTTCCCTGCTTAAGGTCCATTGACTCGGAGCTTGTCTTTATTTTGATCCTTGCTTTAGACCTATGTGTATTTTAGCATAAACATACTGAGTAGTAGCTGCTGCTATAGCCTCATCACTGTTCTATCTGTGTCCACTGCTTGCTGTTTCTTGCCGTTTGTTAAATTCTCTCTCTCTATCTCTCTCTCTCTCTCTCTCTCTCTCTCTCTCTCTCTCTCTCTCTCTCTCTCTCTCTCTCAGGGTGAGGCGGTTATGTCACTACATTGTGACTCTGCGTTATTTTGAGATGTCCATCCTGGTTGTCATTGCTATGAGCAGTATTGCTTTGGCAGCAGAGGATCCGGTCTGGACAAATGCCCCTCGCAACAATGTGAGACAAAAAGTGTACATGAACTTTATGCGTAGACACATGCACACGAAAATTATAATATCCATTACAAAACTGTGGTTTTCAAAAAAATATTTTATCTTAATTTTTCTTGTGGGCATGGAGATTGGTCAGTTAATTATGTTAATTAACCTGGGCAGCAATGAGAACATAGCAACTGTATCTTCCTTTAGTAAATAATTGACTATGAACTTAAACAATATATGTAATCATGTGTGATCATTAAACACACAGTTGTCATTATTTGCCATGACAACAGAGGTAAATACGTTTCTCCATGCACTGTCTGGTTCAGTACTGATTAATGTCTCTTTTGCAGGTGCTCAAGTATCTGGACTATGCCTTTACTGGTGTTTTCACTTTTGAAATGGTGATCAAGGTAAGCATGTAGATAAATACATATTTAAAACACTCATAACCGCATGACTTAGGGTTTTTTCACTGCAATTTTTTCCTTTTTTTAAGAACTGTAACGGCTATGCATGTGACTATAACTTATCAGAATGAAGTTGCTGGCTCATCACAGGTTCTACTTATTAAAAATATGTCACTGATGAATGTATAAAGGACAATGAGGCCGTCAGTGTAAGGATCTCACCTCATTGTGACCATTGTGGTGGTGTACTCAGGATATGAGGATGCAATCCAAAATGAATGTCTCTTACTGTGTTTCACGGAGTAGTATAACACAATTGAGATTAAACCCATAGTTTAAATGACTTACACTTACTTAAATGATTAATGTATTAATTATTATTGACCATAACAACAATAGAGGATAAATGCATAATATAATCACCAAATATGGTGATTTTTCATTTACTCTTTCAGTACAGTCCTTATATAGTTCTCTATCAAAATGTAGCTAATTTGCAGAAATACAATTTAATAGATATGAAACTAAATAAAACAGCATATAGTAAAAATAAAAAATAATCACAAAAGATACATAATGCTGTCTTTGGTTTAGATGGTGGACCTTGGCCTGTTGCTTCATCCTGGAGGCTACTTCAGGGACCTGTGGAACATTCTGGACTTCATAGTGGTCAGTGGGGCGCTGGTGGCTTTTGCATTTTCGTAAGTTCAATAACTCCTACCTTTTTGTCTCAAAATAGTTAACCCTAATCATCAGATTTAGTGATGGCTGGTGGTCTAATCTAATAAATCATATGTAAGACATAATAAACTTCAATTAAAAATGACCATGTAATGTGGACTGTAAGGGGCAGAAAACCATTTTGCATCATCTAGTTCGCCAAATCTTCATAAGAGAAAAAGCTACAGTCCTATTTAAATTATAAAATAGAAGGTAATTTTTCAGTAGAGGAAGATGAGTTCATCTTTTTGTAAAGATTGTCGGGGCTCATATTAACCTGTTACAGGGAAAAGCTTTTTTAAAGTACAACAATGATTATGTCCTGTAATTAGTGTTCTGTGAACACGTGAAACCCTGTCATTCCATTAGATGCTGAGCTTCAGTGGATCCAGTAGTTAGTGAATTCCCAGCTCCTTCTGCGAGCACCACACCGAACCATATGAGGGGCCGTAGAGGCCATAATTAATTTTTCCCTCTCACATAAACAATTTCACCTCTGACATTCAGTTTTACCTCTCACATTCACAATTTACCTCTCACATTCACAATTTTCCCTCTAACATTCACAATTTTACCCCTCACATTCACAATTTTACCTCTCACGTTCACACTTTTACCTCTCACATACACAATTTTTACATTCACAATTTCACCTCTCACATACACAATTTTACTTCTCACATTCACAATTTTACCTCTGACATTCACAATTTTAATTAAAAAAAAATAAAAAATTGTTAATGTGAGAGGTATTTTTCCTTTCTTGGAGACTGTGAAAAAGTCATTGTATGGGTCCACTAGGCTAAAAAACTAAATTCATGTTAGAAGGCCCCCTGTGTTCATAGAACTAGAATTATTGTACGTGATCATCAATATGGGCATGACAGTTCAATTGTTGATTATGTTTGCAATTCAGCAATTCATTCATCTTTAAGTCATTTTTAACACTGCTGATAATGTTGTTATTTGATTGTGTTTTGTTCATATTGTGAAATGAAATCATTTGTTATTAGCTTTAGCCTTATTTTAGGGATGAAGGCTATTACATACATAGTGTAAGCTATAAACTCAAAGCCCAGTTTTGCGTTACTGCTAATCACAGCTTTTCATCTTAGTCTAAATCTGCTAATTACTTTTAAATGTAAATATAAGAGCAAACAAGCAGGAAAAAATACAGCAGAGCACTTTTCCTCAACAGAAGAAGATGAGAAGTGGAACTAAAATCCTGAATAAATCCTGGAAGAGAAAAGAGTGTGGGTGTGTGAGTGTTGTGCTGTTATGCACTGTTTAATGACGTACTTCCCTCCCTATTTCTGTGCTGGGATCGTTTTGAAGGAGCTTCATGGGGTAATGCCTCCTCTACCTCTCTTATCTTGCCTGTCTGTGTCATTTTATGTGTATGTATGTAAGAGAAAACATACATACAAGCACCTACATTACTTAAACAAGTAATTTCTTCCCATATTCAGTCTTACTATTTGAAATTGATTCAGGTTTTTCCTAAAAGGCATGTTATAGGGTGAATACAGCAACATTTTCTACAATTATTTTTTTCCTACTGTTAAGTTAACCACTCTTCCTAAACTGTCCTTGTCTACTGTACAAAAGTAATTTACATCTCAAATACCACAAGGATAATTGGATATTAAGTGCACACATATGGAATTTTTTAATACAGAAATTATACTTTGTAGTAAAATTACAAGCAAAGAACGTATCCCACCATTAAACACAAACTGAGACACAGTTATAGTTATAGTTATAGTGATAGTGATAGTGATAGTGATAGTGATAGTTATAGTTATAGTGATAGTGATAGTGATAGTTATAGTGATAGTGATAGTGATAGTGATAGTTATAGTTATAGTGATAGTGATAGTGATAGTGATAGTGATAGTTATAGTTATAGTTGTAGGCAGATTTCCTACTTACCATGACTTGAACATTCCAAACACAACACACACACATTCTGGTCTCGAGGCTACTGTCAGGGGAAAATCACCTCACCTTCACAGTTTTTTTTCACCATCATTATTATTGATTAGTGTGAAGTGTCCACTCAAAATTCAAGATGCATCTGTATCAGGTGTTGAGATGTATTTTTCTTTAAAAGACTGTAAGACATTCAGTATATGAAGTGAAATTGCTTGTTAGGATGGGTGTTTTCACAGTATGAAATATTGTGTCTGTGACACAATCCCATCCCGTCATCCATCTAAGATCTTCCTGTCGTTGACCCCCGTGTGCTTGCTAAAGGTTCCTTCCTCTCTCCACTCTCCTCTGCTATAGAGGGGCATGCCACCTATGTGTTCATTATCTTTTATCTTCCCTGACACTCTCATGGGAGATATTTTCATCAGCACTTTGCTTTGCTTCAGCTCTGCTTGGACTGTAATGATACCAGTCATTACAGTCCAAGCTGATCAATTTCAAATGATCTATCATTAATTCACCAGAGGCTTGCTAATGGAGCAAGCTGCTGCCTGATTGCATTAGTATATCACTGGGAAAATATAAATCTTCTCTGTGATCTTTATCATTAGATAACTGTAAGACATGTATGCTGTTAAATATAGGTTTTTAATGACTATAATGTCACATCATCTTCCTTTACATGCAATTTGTTATATACTTCCCTATTAACCTTTATACATAGTTAGATAGAGATAGATAGTTTGATAGACGGATAGATATATAAAATATTGTTAGTTTGTGGGATTGCAGGGTACGTTCAAAATTTGTCAATCTTAACCCTTTATCAGGCAAAGAACTATATTTGGTAACTTCAGGTAATATTTCGAGAAAAAAGTTGCAAATTTTCTAGATTTAAAGTGGCAAATCTACAAGAAAAAAGTCGCAGATTTAAGAGATTTAAAGTGGCAAATCTGCGCAAAAAAAGTCGCAGATTTACGAGAAAAAAGTGGGAAAAAGGCAACTTTTTTCTCCCACATTAAATCTCATAAATCTACGCATTTTTTTCTTGTAGATTTGCCACTTTAATCTTGTAAACTTTTTTCTCAAAATATTATTTTAGTATGTTTTTTTTTACACATTCTTGCAGTATGTAATATCCTCCAATATTCTCTAGGGTTGAAATTTGGAATTTGCAAGTATTTCAATGAGTGCCCTATTAAGGGATAAAGTGGCAAATCTACGAGAAAAAAATGCGTAGATTTATGAGATTTAAAGTGGTGAATGTTGGAGAAAAAAGTTGCTTTTTTTCCACTTTTTTTCTCATAAATCTGCAACTTTTTTTCTTGTAGATTTGCCACTTTTATGTAGTAAATTTGCAACTTTTTTCTCGAAATATTACCTGAAGTTACCAAATATAGTTCTTTGCCTGATAAAGGGTTAATAGCCCTGTGTGGAAGCTGTTCCATGAAGTTTAGTGTAGCGTAAGCAACTTTGTCTTGCTCTTTATTGGATTTGGCAAAATTCACACTCCAGCAATCCCAGCAAACATTACACAAGATAGCTTAACTTGTAAATTTCTGCCTGGGACATGAAGCTTTAACCCTTGTCTTAAGCCTGATTTCAACCGGTGCTGATTGCTGCCACTCTAATCAATGAGACCATTTCCACCGGGCGTGCCGCGTAACGCCTTAGTAGCATCCTAGCCGCAGCGCTCCACTCTGCAGTGTGATCAATCCGTAGCACTTCCATTTTTGCCCTGAGCCCTTGCTTAACTGCGTTAAACTCAACAGAGCAGATTGCACCAGACAGGTAATCCGACACAGAATCACTTCCGTAATACACTTCCGCCCCTTTTCAAAATACAACACAATACACAGTTCATGCAGCCTAAAACTTCTTCACATCAACATTACGTCTTGACTGCGGACAACAGATCAGCAATCAATCAATCAGAGGGTCTCAGAGGGTCGGCGACATGGACCACGAGTCTGATTGTTGAAGTGGAACAGCATACAATAATTTATGACATAACCCATTCTTTTTATAAGGATAGATGGTCAGATCAACAGATCTTCCATGTCGGAGAAGCAAAGTAAGCTGTTTGTTGTTGTTTACTTTATACACACAGGTTATCATCGGATCTTGCGGTCTCCTGTACGTCCAGGATTATCAAGTGTTGTCGTTATCTTGCGTGTATTCGGCTGGCTCGCTACGCTGCTGTTAAACGCCTGGTGGAAATCCCCAGTTAGCATAATATCATGTAAATACCGTATTTAGGACCCGTTTTACCATATCCTAGTTTTGAAATGAGTCAGCTTGAGACAGAATTTCAATTGACTCATGGAACTACCTTTAGCTCACTTGACAACCTTTGCTTGGTCCTGCGCCCCAAACACAGACAGGCCAATCAAAGTGTAGCCATCTCCCACCAGGGTTCAACAACTATACCGCTCTGCTCTACAGACTCTCATCAGTGTCAAGGAAATGTATCTGGTGCACCAATGGTCAACATCTAACTACTCATGTTGCAGGTGCTTTGCCTTCTGTGGTCATAATATTACGAGACCTGTTGTTCTTTGCCACTGTCTCAGCATCACTATCACTTATAGACTCCATCACTCTTGCTTGGTACTCCAGATTGCTTTCCACTGAAAAGCTTGCGGAAGAGGCTGTGAACTGTAATTTATCAGAGGTGGTTAAGTTAACATTTGTGTCCACACAATGGTACGGAGCCCCTAAAGGGACATGGTGGAAATATAATAAAACTTTGGTTTCCCGTGAGCACGAGAAACATTTCTCGTGAGCACGAGATACTTTTCTCGTGCTCACGGGATACCAAAGTTTTATTTTATTTTCACCATGTCCCTTTAGGGGCTCCGTACAATGGTGATATTTGTCCTAGACGTTTTCAGTAAAATCAGTTTTCCACCTCTGATGAAGAGCAGAGCACAACTGCCTCCGTTTATTTTGTCTCATCAGTGACATTTCCTAACAGGGTTCTGTGTCTGTCAGACAATTTGAATGGGATACTACCATATGAGCAGAGAAGCAATCTAATGCACAGCAGAATGTAGAACAGGTACATTTTTTCAAAAATAATATTTTGACTTTATTGTCATTAAATTATGACTTTATTCTCATAATATACAACTTTATTCTGGACTTTTCAGATAACACAGATATGTGGGCTATGCAGAAAGATTTTTAAATTAATGATTGTTTCATTAATGGAAGAAGGATGGAAGAATAAATACCAGCATTGGAAAAAAGCACCCACCACCTGACAAATGCTTTCCTCCGGTGTTGGGCAGCAAATACAAACCTGTACTGCAGTTGTTACGATTTTTGACGTCCCACAAGCAGAGAAAGTCTTAAGTCTGCTGGTAACTAACTGTTTAGCAAACAATAAAGTTGTGTTGTCTCTCTGGACAGGGTTTCGGGTCTTAAGAAGTCTTAAGAAGTGTCAGAAAGTTGAAAATTGAAAAAAACTTGAAAATTGATTGAATTATACATTTAACAGTGGTGTTTTAAGTTTCATTAATTGTCGTCTCTTTTTGGGATATTTGATGCTGAACACACTGTAACAAAACGACAAAACAAACTCAGAACCACAAACACACTGTTGCATACGCCGTTCAGTAGCAGCAAGCTAACATAAGCAAACAATTAAATCACTTCCTGACGCTATACACATGTAGCTTTCAAAATAAGAGTAAATTGAAGTCTTAACAGAATTTACAAGAAGACTGTCAAAATATGATGCCTTTTTATCTCTGTATCTATGTTTCTACAGTTATGTGTTTTTGTCGAAATGTGAACCATTAAACCATTTTCCTTATTAAACATTTGTTTTAGAAACAGACATAAAACAAGACAAACAATATCTGATTCTACAATAAATGATAAATGCATTCTTTGAATATTAATATTGATATTTTTATTTTTCTCACACGCAGTTTCACATTGCCGGTAAAAACTAGAAAGTGGCTGGTAAAAGCGTGAAGTGGCAGTTTGACAAAAAATGTATTCCCAACCGCGGTTCATACTGCCTGTGTGTGGACACAGCAAGGATTACATTAAATGAGAAAAGTTGATCTACAAGAGAATTATATAGATAATTGAATATTTGAAACACACCAACTATCTTAGTGCTGCCCTGAATTTCCAGCCAGACATAGGGTAGCCAGCCAGTGGGGAAAAGTAAAAGCCCAAATTTTGTGGCTTCTCTCATATTTAATTTCACTATTCCATGACATACACTGATCTTAATCATTGATCTTAATAATGAGTTTGCCTTCCTGATTGTAGAGTAGGAAATTATTGTAAAGAAGAATAAGGTTTCTTGTATGTGTATTTAAGGCATCATATTTTGAAAGTCTTCTTGTAAATTCTGTGGTGGATTCTGTTAACATTTCAATGTGCTCTTATTTTGAAAGCTATGTGTTTAGCGACAGGAAGTAAATCATAGGGATACACTAACTCTTTTTTCTTCTTCTTTTTTTCACAAAAAGGGCATAACATGTAATGGTGATTGGCAGTTGCCTCATTCAGACTGAAGCAACAGCTAATCACATAACTGGGTCTGCCTTGTTTTCGTGAACAGACATTGATTTTATCATGAAAGATAAGATTTTGGGAAAAAGTAATTTTATAATAATGACATTTAGTTCAATTGACCTGCAGTCATCTATGTGATAGGTTAAAAAAAATGCAGGATAAAATACAATTTTATAATTATAAGCTGAGTTGTAAAAATGTATTGTATGTTTTCATGTCCATATCACTTTCTTTAATTAACTCATTAATATTAACTTAATAATGTGTAATTTATTAACATTATATTGAAAACTTTCCTTCCTTTGTATTAAGTCCCACATATCTGATGCTTCTGTAGGATAAATCAAATTCAAACAAATTATATGCAAAAACTGTTTTGACAGATAGAAAGTCCTGTTTGACAGACAGCTGTCATTCACTCAGCATGCATGTCTCCATTTGGTCAAAACATTCCCATCAAAGCTGAATCTGTCATCTTACCTTGTGTAACCACTCAAGTGTTGAGCTTTTTGGTGCATCTCATATTTAATGCTGCAAACTGCAATACTGCTTCCTAATATTAGTTCCAGGTGCTAGTGAAAACCTGGTTTTCAGGGCTGGGGTGATATTTTTTATCTTTTAATATAACTATTAGTTGTATTAATTTGAAAATCTACCAATTTATGTTGGCATTTGCTCTTTGTATTTGATGTTTTCATTGCGACTGAGAAGTTGGAGCAGGGTGCAAATTACAGAATAAGAGTTGAGCATGTGCCAGTTATAATCACCAACAACTTTGATTTGTGTGTTACTTCAGTAATAGTTAACCTCAAAAAATAACATGCACTTTCATACCTGCTGAACTGAGTTGAATCCATTGTGGAGCCTACTCTTTACTGGGAATTACCCACCCAGTTGCCTGCTACCAACTAAAGTATACGTATATTATCTTACATCTGTTTTCATTAATATAAACTATGGTGTTGTCATTTGATGCAAACAATTGCTTAATTTTGTTGGTGTGTATGAAGCATCCATAAATGTGCTGTACCTTGTTTTCCCCCTGTTTTCCCCAAAGTAGATCGCAACAAGGTATGACCAGGTGGGAACCTCCCTATGCAACCCTGACCCCCATCCTATACCCATACCTTATCCTATCCCTTTCCCCCAGTCCAACCCTCTCTAACAATCATTCTTCTTATTCTAACATCAGCTTCATTAATAAAACAATTAAACTCATAATCTAGCTAATCCAATGCCTTTGTATAACAACAGTGACCTCTGTCTGACAGCTTTCAATTGAAACCTGCCTCTGCATACCAAAACCCCTCTTGGTTCTAGCAGTTTCATTCCAAAATGCTGTATTACCTTTATGGAGGAAAATAATGTATTTTTTATTGGTCATAACTTCAAAATACAAAAAAAAATGTCTTGTTTCCCAGAATTCTTTTTTTTAAAGGTGGTTTTAAATTGATGATTCATGTGGAATGAATCATTAGCAAGGTCAGGGGCTTTTTCTGTTGGTCTATCTGCTTTTCCTTAACTATCTTTAGCAAACTTCGGCCAGTTTACCTTGCATTTTCCTCCTTCATCTTGAACCAGTTCTTCGATTTTTGACAGCCAAAGAACCGGCTCTTGGGCAGGAAAACTAGTTCCAAAGCGGCACCGACTCTTTGCTGGTCTTGAACAACGAACCACTTACGCCAGGGGCTGGGAGGGGGGATTAACATGACCAAAAAGACCAACTTAAATGTGTATCATTAGTTTTATTTGATTTGTTTAACTGCAATGAGAGAGCTAGCAGGCTAGTGTTAGCTTACAACAAAGTCCAACATTAACATCTTACGTTCAGTGTTAATAAGAACGTAATTGCCGTACTTAGCTATCAAGATGAGCAGCACAGATGTGTTGTACATGTCGTGTTTGGATGCCAATGTAGGCTCATTGCCATGCACCAGCCCAACAAAAGAACTAGGTACGCGTTGGTCCACAAAGGGTTTATGTGTGTAGAGGATAGTGGCATGCCCAAATTGTATAAAGCTCAAATATAAACTACACGCAAAAAGTAAGGAAATATGTGTTTGATTGATTATTTCTTTGTTGTAACAATGCTTCTTGGCAATACATCTCATACCATTGGAAAGCCTGTTTATTTCCCTTTTAATAGGTGCCACATTTGTAAGGAACATGCATTTGTGGGATGAGCAGCAGAGCTGAGTATGTGGGTTGTACCCATGAAAAATGTGCCAAACCTAGCAAAACAGAACAGCTTTTCTTTGCTGTTAATTCTTGTTTGGTGTTGTTTGGTGGATTGGATAATTGAAGTCTGAAGATTGAAGACATATTGGCAATTTAATAAATATAAACCACACACAAAAAAAAGGAAAAAATCAACTCTGTTATGTTTTCAGAGCACAGCTCTGTGTTCTCCTCCCGAGGAAATTTTTCACAGATATTTATATATGTATATGGGTGTTGAGGGGTATTCTTTGAAAGCTATCAGAATATCGTATGTGGTTGTTCTCTTAGCCCTCATTGTAACTGTGTGAATGTCTGGTCTACAAATCTTCTGGCTCTATTTCACTATGAAAGCATGCTAGATTAAAGTGCACCAGAGCATCAAAGTTGTTGCATGTGGTTGTGATTGCAGTAAAGGGATCTCATATAGCACATGAAAGTCATACCGTTTTTTCACCCCACAGCTAATTGAAGTGGATCTTAAAGTTGAGTCTATGGTACTTTGGGGGCTCCTTGAGAGCCTGCGGCAACTTGGAACTGTTGGGCATTCAGAAAAGACCCTGTTAGGAAGAACAGAGTGAATTTAAGTTAAGAATAGCCACTAAAGTCATCTATTTTAATTTTACCAGCATTGTTTTCCGGCAGCATTACACTGATAAAACATCAGGCCAAGCACAATGAACTACATCATGGCCGTAAACCATATTGCTTCTCCTGGATCTGAGGCTCACCAATTGGTCAGCACTTCCTGGGATAAGCTTTTACCGATTGGGTTGAGCAGCGCAATAACCGAATAATCCTTTGGTTTTTAAAATTTAAAAAAAAAGGAACCACCACCTCTAGTCTGCCACCTTCATAATATGCAAACAAACAGTCCAATAATGTCCTCAGTTCTCAGGCTCAGGCCAATCACATCCACACCGACACTGAAGAGCTTTTAAACTAGCTCAGAGATCTTGGCCAGGGATATGGGTAAGGCTTTTCTTAAATCTTCCAACTCTGTCTCTTCTGTAGAGGATGTTGGTTGGTTTCAAGGGTCCTTCAAAGTGCTTCTAAAATTGTGTTGTAAGTTGTCCTAGACCAGGGGTAGGCAACCTGCATCTTCAGAGCTGCATGCGGCTCTTTGGCCAAGTTATGGAATTGAATAAAAGTTATTTGTCTAAATTTGAATTGTCTAATCTAACAGATTATTTACAGTGTGAAAATGTGAGAGAGAAAGTGTGTGCGTGCTTGTGTGTGTGCGTGTGCGCGCGTTCTATGGGGGTCAGTGAACTATACTAAAACGCCTTAACCGAGTCGCCTGCATATAGACTGATAAATATGCGTGTGTACAGGCACGCGTATTGCGAGTACACTAGATAATGAATGGGTGACAAGTGTCATGCCATGTGCGAACGTAGCGGACACCTTTGCGCACGCTTGTCTCAATGTACAAATAATTATTTACTTTATGATGACGAATTTTGAGTGTAACAGCTGCTTCGCTTCACAATTCAAGCAATCCCTGTATTACCAAGAGAGACCGATGAGACAGTTTAGGCTATTTAAGTCTGCATGTGCACACGTTAAGGCGTCTGAAGCGTTGGCTTTAGGACAATAGTGACAATAGGACCTGACAGTTGTTAATTTTCTATGTTCTGCAGCATATCCACACAGATCAGCTGTCTCAGGTTCATACGGGATTGTTTATAAGAAAGCATAACTTATAGATCCCCAACAGAGCTGTGGGGCTTGGGGTTCCTGTGGATCCTACCCCTCAAAAGCCTTTGCTGCTGCTGGTGGAGCCCACATAACACACCTACGTATGTATGGTGGTGAAGGAGCGAGGGCAAACAAATAAATCTGTTGCATCCTTTTGTCAAGAGGTGTCACAGATGTCTTTGTCCTCCACTATGACACACTACACAGGAGAAATATGTATGTTAATGACCAAATAACAATCAACAAGTAGTTAAAGTTGAAAAAAACCCACTATTATATTTAATTTATTAAATGTTAACCCTTAGAAAACCTAATCTGTTTCCTTTGGACCGTGTGGGTATGGTTTAAGATTTGATAGACAATGTAAGGCAACAACTCCTCAACTGTAATCAGATTTTGATTCAAATACTGTTAAACCCTGATTGGTACATGGACATATGTGACACCAGGTATTGCCAGATGAGCATTGCCCACTTAAAACCAGTAAAAGAATCATGGACTAAAACACAAATACAGAAATAACACTCATAGCAAGAAGGTTATTAAAAACAAAATGTTTTCAAAGCCTTTAAAGTATAAGAATGGCTTAGGGAGAGTAAGTCAATCTGATATACTTTTCGTGAAGAAAAAAAGAGTTTCAAATAAATCTCCAGAATAGACGCTCAGACATAAGAGAAGAAACTTTGTTTCAAGTTGATAATTTTGTAGCAAACTGTGTCTTGTGTTGAACACACAAAGTCATAAAGAACAAACACTAACTGTACAAATGAAACGGTGAAACTCAACTTCATTAGACATCCAGACGTCTTGTTGAGTAAGATCCCTGATGCACAGTCTAAAGTGTGACCATATTTGTGTAAAAAAACAATTTGTTTGTTCAAGTCTTCTTTTAACAAATGGACTAAAAAAGCATTCTGTGAAATAAATGATTGAGTGTATGATATTTCACACTGACTTGTTCATGTAAACCAGGATTACATGATAAAAGAGTATGTTAACCCTGAAATGAGGGAAACACAGAAAGGGAAATAACTTAATCTCTGGTTGAGTTGTCGCGGTAACTGACTTTGAGAACCTAACGAGCAGGTTTTCTTCATCAAACTCTGAGTTTCTCTCAGTTTCCTCCCTCTTTCAGAGACAGATACGCCGTTTCAAAACACATTAATCAGCAGGTTACTGTATGTCAGAATCACAATCCTGTTTTGGACATTGCTTTGTTACTCCGTGACTGTGTAAGGTTAACACTTTTATGCACATGTGTCGTGTCTTTGAACCCTCCACTCTTACCCCTTTCCTCTGAGAGTGAGACAACCAAAGTCTTATATTCCTGGGTTAGCTACAGAGCTGGAGTCACTACATGGTTAGTCTAATGGAAGAGCAGACCTGCGACCTATTGCAGTATGTGATGATACTAAACTAGCCTAAGACAGCTCACATCACTCCACTTTTCATTAACCCTCCACTGACTCCATGTTGCTGCTCACATCAAGTTCAAGTCACTAACATGTGGAAGTGGAAGAAGTATTCAGACCCCTTACCTCAGTAAAAGTACTAATACCACAATGTGTAATTACTCCACTTTAAGTAAAAGTGAACTTAATTCAGGGAGCAGAATCCTTCTCTGTCTCCCAAAAATGACATCAACATCTGCCTCTTCTGAGATGATGTGCTCTCTCTTTCCCTCAGTCTTGTCACTGTCACTGTCTCTACAGATTTGTCATTGGTACCTTGCTTGAGACAAGAGGCTGCCAAATTAATACATGTAAATGTATATACCAATAATATCAACAGCAAAAATGTTTTGTTGGAAATCATTTAGCTTCAGAGGAAATTGTATCACTGAAATGTTGACTGACAATTTAGTTAATTTGTTGTCCATCAAAATATCTGATCTTGCAATACAACATCCACTACAGAATCAGCTGCATCAAGTGCTCTTTGGTTATGTTTAGGCACTCATTGCTCTTGGTTAGAGAAGTATCGTGGTTCTAGTGAATTACGGAAAATGTCAGTGCAGTATTTTGTAGCACAAAGTACATGTTTGTTAGTATTTAACCAAAACCATTTGCTAAGCTAACCACGTCCTGATGACACTTAACACAGATTTCTCATGGATGTGTTTTTGGGTACATCTTGAAAACCTATTGCTGTGTGCCTTATTTACCCACCACATTCCAAACATAATTACAAGTGTAACTAAATCAATTACTAACATTATGTTCTCTTAAAAAAAAGATCACGCCAATCTGAATTTGAGTATGGAAGGAAGAATCAAGGTACTGAATAAAAGTATGAACGTCGAAGGGTCAAAAGATGAGGGATAGGGATGTGGGGAGGCGTTGGACCGTGGATGGATGGATGGAAGAGAGCGTAGATGATTTGGTGTTGGCTGAGGGCGCAGAGACAGAAAGGAACCAGGGGAGTCTCTATGCACTGATACAGATTGTGCCCCCAGTGGTTCCTGTAATCGAGCCGAGAGAGAATAGAGAAGTAAAAGCAAAAGGGGATTTGGGGGGTAGCGATTGTAAGAACACTGTCAGAGTTGAAGGCAGTGAATCAGTGTGCTTAAGTAGCCTACTTTTGCAGAAGTAGGATATGTTTGAGGTGCGTTTTTTGTTCCTGAATCTTTTTTATAAAACTACATTTAAAGCTATGTCTGAAAACCAAGATGAAAAGAAACATGCTTTTTATTAGTAATATTAGTAATGCACAAAACTATGTGATGAACTACATGTCGTTTATTAATAGTTCCGTGTGTGGTCTAACTGTGTTTGCTTTCCACAGAGGGACTAAAGGCAAAGACATCAGCACTATCAAGTCACTGAGGGTTCTCCGAGTGCTCAGGCCTCTTAAGACTATCAAACGTCTGCCAAAACTCAAGGTAAATAACCAAAACCCAACTAACCTACAAGCCCCAAGCACCACAACTAAGATATATAGTGATATATATACATTTTAATAGGCTCAGTCTTTTTAGTTTTTAGCAAAGAGGAGGAAATTGTGCAATTTTAGGGGACCACTTTTAGTAACAGATTAATCAGACACTTGTGTGTGAGTGTCATAATGTCACTTCGTGCAACAGTGGATGTTTCGGACCGAACATTTCTGGGGACTCGCTGAGAGTAACTGCTCGCTTGGAAGGTCCCAATAACTGTACACCTTCAACAGCTTTTTCTGCTTTCCCTCTGAACCACGCATGAAGGCACAAAGGATCTTCGATGATTGGTAATGCCATTTTCCAAAAGAATTGATTGGGCACAAGGCAATGCTTTAATACACTTTGATTTAGTGTCTCAAAGGTGTGCAACCAGGGCTTCCAGTTCCACCACGATGGAGTAGAGGAAATGTATTCATCTTATCTTGACCAAAACATTCACTTCGACAGGCAGCTCTGGATTTGACTTGACAGAGAAGCTGTTTGCTATGAATCGAACCTCAGGCAAAGGCAAGAAATCCAAACCATCGCTTTCTACAACTGCGGCCTCCTCTGAATGTTTCATGATGGTGGACCAAGCAGAATCAGCCATCTCCCTCAACGTGCTGAGAGCCAAGCTACAATCATTGCGTGAAGCATTGCTCAGTAATAAATAATAAATTAGTAATAAATCTGAAATAGCCGGCCTACGCCAAGAAATTAACAAGGACATCTCATCTCTGCGAAGAAACCAAAGCAGACGTTTGTAGCATTCGCTCTGAGCTAGCAAATAAGCTATCTTCACTCTGTGCTGTGCAGGGCGACATTTCCAGGGAGAAATCGGACATGGGCAAAGCTCTGAGTGACACCGTGGATCGCGTTGGAGTGCTAGAAAAAAGAAGAAAGAAGAATTGCTAGCGAAAGATTGTAAAAAACTTCAGGAAAAATGCATGGACATTGAAAACCCGACCCGGAGACAAAACCTGATGCTGATCAGCATTGAAGAGGGAGCTGAGGCCGGTCAGCCAGCAAAGTTTGCCGCTGCCTTCTTTCCAGTGGTACTGGGGCGGGTCGTCATTTCAATAATTCGGTAATGATCGACCATGCACACAGAACGCAAGCACCCAAACCCAAAAGAGGAGAGAGGCCCCGTGCTATGGTTGTTCGCCTCCATTGCTACTTGGACAAGGAGAAAATTTCTTGGTTTGCCCAAAAGCAACAAATTTCCTCTGTAACCTACAGAGGAGCCCAGGTGCATCCCAGATATGAGTTCAGAGGTCGGAAAGTTGCGGGCGGCTTCCAACCCGGTGAAGGCGAAGCTCCAAGATGCCAAGATTAGTACAGCCTGTAATATCCAGCCAAGCTCACACTCATTATCCAAAGGCAGCAGAGGAATTCTATGATAAGAAGATCCCTCCGACAGATCAACAGGATGGTTAATAAACTCTGACGAGGTAACAACAGCTGACTAGCTGACATGCTAGTAGTTTATATCACAAAACACAGTCAGAGGACAAGACTCATGTCAACACATGGTGCCTGTTGCTGCTAATGTTAGATCGGCAGTCAATGTTATGTACAGACTTTGTAAAGTATGTTAACATACAGTATAATAATGGATGTTATGGTAATAGTCTGATGCTGATATAAGGATACTATGAGATATTGTGGGAAGCCCAATTGAATGATGAATGGGAACATAATAGTGGCACACTGGTTTTTCTTCACTGCTTGGATGGACGAACTATTGTGATTTATTTATTACGGCCAACTATAACTAATGACAGCTTTGATGTTAGATTTTCTTGAAGTTAGTTTCAGTTTGTTACAAGCTGAGGCCAAGGTGGTAATTTTTGTTTACATAATTCGTCCAACACAGGTATACCACTAGATATGAAAATAAATAGAAACCAGTAAAGATTAGTAAAATTATATATTTCAATATATATATATATATATTTATTATATATTTCACTTGGGATGGTCGCTAAATCTCTTTTTCTCTCTCGCTTCGGCCATTTTTGGTCACCTGGGCTGCATTAATATTATTTAGTATATATATATATATATATAGTTTCAGACAGATACACACACACACACACACACACAAATACACACACACACACAAGACAAACACCAACACCTGTTTTATTATCTTACATGACATCCTCCTCTTTTCCATTGTGAAAACCGTTCATCCACACCATACTTTCTGGAGGAAATGCAGTTTATTTCTTATGCCCTTTCACAATATTTCTAAGCAAACTGTCAATGGTACATTTTTAACAGCCTATTTGTTCTCTCATATTAAGACACACATGTTGAAAGCTTGATCTGTCACATACCTAAGCAACGGTAGAGAAAATATACTGAAAACTACAATGCAGTATCAATAACATATGGGTGAGAGTCACGGGCCAGAGTCAAGCACACTCAATTTCTTTAGAAATGTTTTAGTTTGCCTCTTAATCACCAAATCAAATGTGTGTGTGTGTGTGTGTGTGTGTGTGTTTCTGTGTATCCTCAGGCGGTGTTCGACTGTGTGGTCAATTCTTTGAAGAACGTGCTGAACATTCTCATTGTTTACATCCTCTTCATGTTCATCTTTGCTGTCATCGCAGTTCAACTCTTCAAGGGAAAATTCTTCTACTGCACAGATGAGTCCAAGGGCCTGGAGAAGGACTGCAAGTTGGTCCAAAACCCCCATTTTGTGCACTGTTTTTTTTTATTTTATCTCAGAAACTTTTACATTGTAAACAGTCAAATGTTGATGTGGTGAAAACAGACCCTTTACCTGTCTCACCCCACGCTTTATTTATGCCTCCATGTCTTCCAGAGGACAGTTCCTAGACTATGACAAAGACGAGGTGGCTGCCATGCCCAGAGAGTGGAAGAAATATGAGTTCCATTATGACAATGTGCTGTGGGCCTTCCTGACCCTCTTCACTGTCTCAACTGGGGAGGGCTGGCCAACGTAAGTGCAGCTCACTTAACTCGCTCTTTAGGTTACAAACCTGTAAGGCTGTCATAGGTGAAACTATGTCTATCTGTGATGGATTTGACACCTGAAAAAGCAGGATTTATCATTCTGGGATGAGGCAAAAAATACCCAACTTGTTTGTAGTTAACTAAACCGATCACATTCAATTTCACAGAACTTTATTTTGAGTTTTAGAGGAGTGGATTCCAAAGATCATCTTCATTTCATTAAATAATACAGTCATTACAAAAACATTGAGGCTTGAGTATCTTTTTGTGTCAGTGCTTTATCACTCAAAAGAGCTCCTGGCTGCTGCTGCTGGAACCACAGCTAATGTGAGCAGTGACACTGACCTCTCACTAATTAATACTAATTTTGGAGGGCAAATAAAAAGACTGAGCTGTGAAAAGAAAGATTTGTGTTGGCAGCATTTCATGAACACATTGATCTGTTGCCTTTTAGTGACAGTAAAGACTGGTAGTTACGTGTCCATGGTGACCAATTTATTAAAGTCCTGCTGGTGTCTTTGCACTAGTTACTGTGTCATGATTTTATTTAGTGAGCAATTTGCTGATGAAAGATGTAAAAAAAAAAAAAAAAAAGGCAAGACACAGGCTTCTACTGGAGGTCATTTATACAATTCACTTCCCATAACCTGAGGGCTGTTGTGTTTTAGTGTGAAAATAAGCCTTCATATCAGTATTGTTGCATATAATTATCATATGTTACACATTCATAAAGACTTAAATGTCAATTTCTGTTATTGGGCATACAATATACATACATATATTTTTTAAATATATTTGTTTTTGTTGATCTGTTTTACTACTTTGGAGAATAACATTAAAGGTTAGATATGTTGCTGTGTCTCACCTTCTGGATGTTATTGTGGGATTAATAAAGTAATCTTCTTCTTCTTCTTCTTCTCTTCTTCTTATGTTGTACTCCTATCTCCTTACAGTGTTTTGAAGCACTCTGTGGATGCTACCTTTGAAGACACTGGTCCAAGTCCAGGTTACCGGATAGAAATGTCCATCTTCTATGTAGTCTACTTTGTGGTCTTCCCTTTCTTTTTTGTCAACATCTTCGTGGCTCTGATCATCATCACCTTCCAGGAGCAAGGAGACAAAGCCTTGTCTGAGTGCAGCTTGGAAAAGAACGAGGTAAAGCAGGCATGACAAACAACTTCAGCTTTATGTTATGTTGACAGTCAGTAACGCTAAAACAACGCCAAAGTGTGTAACAAAAACAATGATCCCAGAAGAAAAAGAGGACTCATTAGCATGACTCAGACTCACAGTTTAAATGTAAAAAGTCTTATCTTGAATGAACCAGGTATGGAACACAGAAAGTCAGTTACAACAATACATGCTGAAGTCTTCAAATTGCAAGGCAAGATCTCAATGAAAGATACAGAAAAATGGTCCAGAAAATACAAGGATAAATAGAAAAAAAAAGAGTCTGTGATACTAAGATAAAGATGTAATAAGAAGAACTGGCACAGACAGAGAGGAGCACAAGGAGGAAGGGCTAATGAGCAACAGGTGAAACATTATAGTTACCCACTTTCTGACAAGTTAACAGAAATATAATTCAGAGAAAATTGAGAAGAATTCTCAAAATGTCACATTTTGGAGCAGAAGGTCGTTGGAGCAAAGATGCAAAAGAATTGAGAGATTTAAATGATGAAAAAAAATGTACTCCAAGTCATTTTTGAGATAAATGTAAAAAGGCAAACTTTATTGTTACATTGGCACCTTGAGGTCAAAGAGTTGTACTTGTAGCGCAGGCATGTCCAAACTATTCCACAAAGGGCCGTGTGGCTGCAGGTTTTCGTTCCAACCAAGCAGCAGCACACCAGACTTGACTGAGTTAATCAACTGATCTCAGTCTTCAGACAGTTGATTGGTCAAACTGTGTGCTTTTGCTTGGTTGAAAAGAAAACCTGCAGCCACACGGACCTTTGTGGAATAGTTTGGACATGCCTGTTGTAGCGGGTGGAACTGGTAACCCACCAGCCAATTTTGGTGAGTTTTGATCATACAGTTTTTGCTGCAAGAACACCTTTGGCAGAGAAGTAGAAGTAATAGAAAATGAAGTAGTTTTACTTTATTGTTAATTTTTTACCCTTGATACTATCAAATGTTATAAATGGATTTGCATGAAACATTTAGGGGAGGTTTGTCCTGAAACAGAACTTTTCACGATAGTATTATATTTACAGGAGACTGTGGGGCTTATATTCTTTGAGACATAACCAATCTGTCACTTTTACTAAAAAAATGTTTTACTGATTGGTCTTGTGTTTGAATGTTTGAACATTTGAGTATAAACACAAGCAGTGTCCATCACAGATAAAGCCATCGACACACAATACATTTGGAATTTCAAAACAGAAGATGTGTGTGTAATATCTAAGTTTTAGAATCTGTAGCTTTTTTGCAGCAACATCCATATTTCAAGCATGGTCTGCTGTCATGACTACATATGTGACTAAACTGCAACTTGGCTTGTTAGTGGAGTCATACAAACAAGGTGGTAATCCTGTTCTATAATTACTTAATCGAAATTAATGTGTTATTTGGACAATCCTCATATTTACTACTTGAATTAGGGCCATTGACACCCTGTATGCCAGCATGCAAAATAACTGATGAAAACAGAACTGTCCAAAAGCAATGACTAGATGTTCCAACATGCTGGGAGTAAAAGAGTAGGTGTTACAATATAATCCTATTAGCCAGTGTGTTGTCTCTGTATTCAAGCTATTGTTCCAAAGAGTAAGTGCTCCTTTTTGTCTTTCTAGACTAAAACAGTCATCCTCCTTTTTTTCTAAAGTGGTCTATTTTACATACCAGCTGCAAAGTCAGTATAGCAAAGGTGTGGTTTCTTTGTTACAGAGGGCTTGTATTGACTTTGCCATAAATGCTAAACCTCTGACACGCTACATGCCCGAGAACACGCAGTCTTTCCAGTACAGGATGTGGAAGTTTGTGGTCTCAGCTCCATTTGAGTACTCCATCATGATCATGATCGCTCTCAATACCGTGGTACTTATGATGAAGGTAAGAACATTTGAAGAGGACATTATTAACACAATACAAACTACACATACTTATACTTTATTTTGTGCCGAGAGTTAGATTAAAAGATTGATGCCACTCTCATGTCTGTACAATATATGTATATAAAGCTACTGCATGCAACCAATTTGCTTAGCTTAGCATGGAGACTGAAGAAAACAGCTAGCCAGGTTAGGTAACATCAGTACAAAAATACTGCAAAAGAAATGTATTTTATTGATAGTTATGCTGGTTGAACTAAGCTCGGTCAACCAGTTACCTGCTGTAGCTTTATTTATAAGAGTGGTATTGATCTTATCATGTAACTCTCAGCAATAAAACAATTAAGCTTTATTTCCGAAAATGTTTAACTATTCAGTTAATAGTGTTACACCGTTATACATGTCAACAAGACATGATTAAAATGTGATAATTTACCTCTGTATTTTAGTTCCATGGAGCTCCAGACTTTTACGAAGTGATGCTGAAGAACCTCAACATAGTCTTCACCACGCTCTTCTCTTTGGAGTGTGTCCTCAAGATCATTGCTTTTAGTCCATTGGTGGGTAAACTTCATGAAACCACTTTAAATATCCTGAATCATAAATAACAACTAATAATTTTTGACTGTTACTTCTCAGAACTACTTAAAGGATGCCTGGAACGTGTTTGACTTTGTCACAGTGTTGGGCAGCATCACTGACATCCTGGTGACTGAAATCAATGTAAGAGCACCTGTCCCCACCCACTACACCATCACCTCAACATGCTTAATGCACTGAGTCTGTACCTGTCCCCACCCACTACACCATCACCTCAACATGCTTAATGCACTGAGTCTGTACCTGTCCCCACCCACTACACCATCACATCAACATGCTTAATGCACTGAGTCTGTACCTGTCCCCACCCACTACACTGCAAGAAAGCCAACTTGTATTTTTTGGCCTAAAACAGTGATTTAAGTTGGTAAAATTTAGGGCAACAGTGTAAGTTAGCACAACAAAGAAAAGCCAGTTGTTTGCTCAAAAACAAGTTTGTGAGTTGCTGTTATTTATCTTTAAGTTGGGGATCACATCAAGGGACAATAGTTCTGCTAACTCTTATTTCTTTGTTGTGGCTAACTGATGCTAGCGGATAACAGATGCTAGCGGCACTGCTTGTTACAGCTACAAGAGTAGCCATTAGCGTATCAATGCTAACTCAAAATTGTGGTCGCAACATTAGCTGACATTTCATAGCGGCGTTACAATCGTGCCAATTCAGCACATTGCAGAAGTAAGGATTAAAAGTTATTACAATGTAAAATTATGAGTTAGTACAATTTACAGTTGAGTTGACAAAAATCTGAATTCAGAGTTGAGCAAACTCAAAAACAAAACTTAAAATATTTAGTTTAATTGTCCAGCTTTTATCGAAGTTTGTTGCCTTGAAATTTTGAGTTCACCCAACTTTTCTTTTTTTGCAGTGTACACCGTTACCTCAACATGCTTAGTCTGTACAACACATGGTTAGAGATAGCCTGTACAGTAAGCTTTCTGCAAACAAACTTATTAGCAAAGACAATCACATGGCAGCCATCCAGATATGATTGATTTATTAAAGAGGGTTGTTAAAGGGCAGGGTTGGGCAGTTTCTTTATATCCACCACAGAGAGATATTTTTGTGTGAGGTTCATCTTAGAGAAATACTCTGGAATAAATAAAGACCGTCAGAAAACACAAAAAGCACAGCAGACTTTCATGCACTAACCTATATATGTGTGTGTGTTATGAAGTAGCTTTTGACTGAGTTACATGTGTGTATTTGTTGAGCTGTATCCGTTGATGTTGTGCAATATGACTATTCCTGTTCTCTCTGTGTCTTTGTCGTTGTCTTTGTCTTCCTCTTTCTGTCCCTCTGTCTCTCCCTTCATCGTCATTTCTATCTTGATGATTGTCACTACCGGTGTTGCCATGCAGACCACGGTGAGTGACTTTCTGGTACCATGCTCTATTATTAGCTTGTCTACTATTTTATTTAATATAAACAAGTTGTCATCTATCGCATGTGAGTTAAAAGAGTACTCCCACATTTTTAGTATTGCTCTTTTATAAAGTTGGGGAACTCCTTTGTGAATGTATGTAAATGTCAATTAATGTGCAACAATATTTCCCAAACCTTTGACAAACTCCTCTCTTTTCAGCTAATTACCAGTCTGACACCTGTCTGTTCTGCCGTGCCACGGTAGCATGCAGCTCCTCACCGATTGCCTTCATGATTTTACTTGTGTAATTGATGAGTCTTTGCAGGCTGTAATAAACATAATTTACTTAATAATTTAACATTCTTATTAATTGCGATCCTTTCGAGTACGAACTCCAGACCGGCCCTAATCTCATCCTGAGCTTTAAACCCTGTGGGAACAGGTGCAGGTTTAAATAAATTTTAGCATTGGGTGTGAATTGTCGTTAACTTCTATGCCTTTAATGTTGAGAGCCTCACTTACTCCTTCATACATCACTAACCATTGAGGTAGAACAAACACTGTTTTGGAAGTTAGAGACAGGGCAGTAGGGTTTTCATGGTATTTTGTTTGAGTTTGAATTGAATTCGGGTTGTTTTTGGGCCGCCAGAGCTATACATAGCTGATAGTTTCACCAGTGGAAGGGTCGCTCGCCGGCGTCAGCCGTTCTGGGTCGGCCCTCATTGTGTGAAGACCATATTGGTTAAAGACCAGCAAGCCCACCTGCGCTAGTCCACCGAGCAAGGACACAGACTGTAAATCCTTCTCTACTGCTCTCACTCTCACAACATGTGCTATGAAAACATCCCTGTCATTCATGGCTACCGAAAACCCATAATCTGTCGCAGACGATTCAACCCTGAGAACCTTTTCATACTCAGGAAAGCCTCACCCACTCACCCTTACTATAACTTTGGCTTATGGAAGGACAAGTTCGACTAAAGTCCTTGTCTTCAAATACAACTCTGAGTCCTGCCACATCCAGAAATACTTGGATGACACTGCTATTGTGGCGTGTATCAGGAATGGACAGGAATCTGAATATAGGGATCTTATAAAAGCCTTGACATGGAGGTGGTGCCAAGTTATAAGTATCTAGGTGTATACCTGGATAATGAGTTGGACTGGTCCCTAAACACAGACGCTCTCTACAAAAAGGGGCAGAAACTCTTTTTCTTCTTGAAGCTCAGATCTCTGGACATCTGTAGTAAGATGCTGCAGATGTTTTATCAGTCTGTGGTGGTAGTGTGGTGTTTTATGCTGCAGTCTGCTGGGGAGGCAGCATCAGACACAGAGATGCAAGGCGGTTGGACAGACTAGTGTAAAGAGCTGGTTCTGTGGTTGGAGCCAGGTTGGACACACTGGAGGAGGTGGTGGAGAGATAACCTGTCAACATGTTCCAGGCCATCTTGAAATACCCAGATCATCTGCTACACAAAACCTTTATGGACCAAAAAAACAGCAGTGGATGGCTCCTCTCTCTCCGTTACAGGATGGAGAGATTCATAAGATCCTTCTCTCCTACAGCCATCAGGCTGTCTCATTCTAACAGAGATCCTACCAGACTAACTGAATTTCCCCTCAGGGATAAATAAAGTAATTTTGGTTTGATTTGATTTGGTTTAAATCCTGATTGAAAATCCTCATATAAACTATTGTGATGTAGAAAATCACATAGCTGATTTGGGACTGCTTTCTAAAGGATCTTAGAGAGGATGGGCAGGTTAGATATTAGTCTATAGTTTGCTGAAATGCCAGGATCTAGATGAACATTTTTAAAAAGAGGTGTAATTACAGCTACTTTAAAGGACTGTGGCACATAGCCTGTTAATAATGACAGGTTGATTGCATCTAAGAAAGAAGTACCAGTTAAAGGTAGAACCTCTTTAAGCAGCCTTGTTGGGATAAGAGACAGGTAGACGGTTTAGATGAAGAGATCTTTGAGGTTAGTTGTTGGAAATCAATGGGAGCCAAGCAATCTAAATATATATCAGGGTTTGTACCCGTTTCTAAGGCTCCTGGGTTTAAAGATGCCTTAGTGCCAGTTGATGGCAGGAGTTAGAGAATTTTATATCTAATATTTACATTACTTAACAATACTAGTGAGAGTCTTAGGAATACATGGTTCAATAGAGCTGTGACTCTCTGTCATCCTGGCTACAGTGCTGAAAGGAAATCTTGGGTTGTGTCATGGGCTCTGAGGAGATCTGCTGCACCTGCTGAGCTCAGCTGGAGCTCATTCAGAGCTCATCAGGCTCCAGCTCCCTGTCGTAAAGTGATTTACGCTGGAATTTGTGCTGGTTTCTACATTTAATTGATAAATGAGGGCCAATGTGAGCAGGACAATTACAGCAACCAAAAACTCTTTCAATATACATATGAGCATATGAGTATCGTTGTAAGATAAACTCTTTCCCAAGTGAGGTATGATCCAGAATTGTATCAGCTCTTGGAAACATCCAGACTTTTATATGTTTGATCATGCATGCTCTACAATAAAGAGCCAGGATAAGTATGTTGAGAATGCCTCCTTTACCAAGGAACTACTGTAGAGTAGTTTTAGTCTTACTGTAGAATCATAATCCTGATGCAAGTTAAAGGGAATCATCATTTCACCACTGATTTGGTAAACCGTTGACATGACTTTTCAGATAATGCAGCCCTGATAAAGGTGTGTTTATCAGTGTATTTTGTTGGTAATTACTTGATATCTGTGTCTAACAGGACAGGCTGCTGAACCTGAGCTTCCTGAGGCTGTTCAGAGCCGCTCGGCTCATCAAGCTGCTGAGACAGGGTTATACAATCCGCATCCTGCTGTGGACTTTTGTCCAGTCCTTTAAGGTGCTCAGACATTTTCTCATGCTCACCAATGAGCACTTTAAGTCAGTCGCAAACCAACCAAGCACCCCATCACTCTTACATCTGTGTAAAACAACATGCATGCCTGTGAGATTGTATTATTAGCAATAGTAGTAGTATAAGTAATCTTCTACCCAACTCAAACATCCTGGTTGGAATTAGTAAGAAGTAAGAGTAGGGTAATAAGTAAATAAACATGTTTTGGTTTCCTGTTTCCTGTCCTTTAGGCCCTGCCTTATGTTTGCCTTCTGATTGCTATGCTGTTCTTCATTTATGCCATAATTGGAATGCAGGTGGGTGATGATAAAATGTTATGGCCTGTAAGTAATTTGCAGACTGCTAAGACATTACAAATCACTTTCTCTCACTTTGTCTCTGCTGTAGGTGTTTGGCAACATTGAGCTGAATGAGGATACAGCTATCAATCACCACAACAACTTTCGCACTTTCCTTCAAGCTCTCATGCTGCTATTCAGGTATATGTATCTATCTACCTACCTACCTACCTACCTATAGATCAATCAAATGGGCTGACAGCCCAGTAGGTAATGAGTGACTGCACCAAGCCATAGTGCTCTTTAAAGATGAAGTTGAACCGCATCTAGATATGATGATATTGGACCTACTAGTTATTATAAGGAAAAACAATAAATGCTAGGAGTTGTCGGTCAGGCAGAGGTGTACAGCAACAATGACAATGCAACTTCTTTCCAAAACTTGAATTATTACATTTACACAAAAGAACCCAGAGGGAAAACATTCTGCTCATTCATGCTCAGGGTTTTGTTTGCGGCCCCAAAAGCAGAACATGAGGCTTTTAGAACGTTGAACAGTTTATTTACAATATGTACAGGATTGTGTTGAAGTTCTTCCATAAGGCAAAAACTAGGAGAGCACTGGGGAATGATCTTCAGTAAAATGCTGACACTGGAACGGTAACTGGAACACAGAAAAAAAAATGTGAAAAACGGAAGCAAGAAGCGAGGAGCAAAAACAAGCATGAAAATTCTCAGTGAGAGCCTCAGAGGTACTGGTAGGTAGACAAACATTTTGAAACATGAAAAATGGGAGCAAAAACAAAAGTGTTGCGTTTATATTTTTGTTCAGTGTATATTTACACTTGCATCTGTACATGCTCTCATTGAAGCAGCCAGTGCAATTCAGGAAGTTCAAAGGTTACCCACTGATCCCAGTCAGATTAATTGTTCTTTCATTTGAATACCAAATGGCACTGCACATCTGAGAAACATAGCCAAACACCATAACTTATTTTCAGACTTTTTTCTAATTTTAGTTTCAATAGGAAGGCATTCATGGACCCTTAAACATATTTTCTCAATCAGCTTCTATCTGCCTTTATGTCAACATTTTATTATTTTGTAACTTTATAGCCAAATCTTTTGACAGTTGTTGGGTTGTTGCTTATGATCAGTTCAACCGGCATGCATGGTGTGTGACACCAGAGGGACATGTTCTGATAAGGGGGCTATTGAAGGGCGAGTCTGTTGTGTTAGCTCCGCCTACCCTCACTGGTGGACCAACCAATGCTGGGTGATGAAAAAACTCACTAACTTTCATCAGTTGGCAATAGTCTCAATTATTATTTTGAGACATTATGCGGTGCCATGTAGTGACTTAACAGGTGTTTTAATGAAAATCCTCAAGTTCATTGCTTTAAGCGAGACATTGTTAAAGTAACATACTTGGCCAACCAAGTCAATTTATCTTCAAGCACACTTGCACATTTTCAATTCAACGATTGTTGAGTCTACATTAGACCAAAATACACCACAAAATACAACCATGTCTGTTTACTGTTGTTGAAACTGAACTACAGGCCAGAAGAATGCTGACAGGTTTTTATGTCTCTTCAATTAAAGCTTTTCTCTTTCTCTCTTTTGTCTGTGTGTTTTTGTGCATCAGGAGTGCAACTGGGGAAGCCTGGCATGAGATCATGTTATCGTGTTTGAGTCACAGAGTCTGTGACGAGCGATCAGGGTCCCATGGGAAAGAGTGTGGCAGTGATTTTGCCTACTTCTACTTTGTCTCCTTTATCTTCCTCTGCTCCTTCCTGGTTAGTACTGAAACATACCTAAATGTAGCCACTGTGAGTTGGCCTGATTTCTTCTGAAATTTGCATGGCAGAGAAGCTCAGATCCATTTTTATTCCACAGTAGTGTAATATATGTATAATACATTTAACTCATTGTATAGGTATGTCTTTTACCTATTAGGCGAACCATTGAAAAATTAAGTTTTGAAAATGTTGAAAAGCCAATTCAGGATTACAGTTTTAATGTCATTCATTATAGACCCTAACAATTTTCATGCTGCCTTTGTCAGTGCATTTTCTTCACTCTGAAAAACACGCTTTCATG
The DNA here is from genome assembly GCF_030273125.1 of Centropristis striata. Taxonomy (NCBI): domain Eukaryota; kingdom Metazoa; phylum Chordata; class Actinopteri; order Perciformes; family Serranidae; genus Centropristis; species Centropristis striata. Next base: position 32,634,182 of record NC_081523.1, read on the forward strand.
AAATTAAAAGACACTTATCAACAACTTGTGTGCTCTGAAGGCATTGATCAAAACTGGAATATTTGGTTACTTTGCTGCTCATATTGATTTTCTAGAATGTAAAATCAGAGTTGTTTTTTTATTGTTAAACATTAATTCTCACTTTACGACACAATTAAAATTAAAGATTAATACTGTTTTTGCACACAAACACCGAAACAGCGAACAGTGAATTTGTCCTCTGCATTTTACCTATCCTTTACACACCAGTGACCACACAATGCTAGGAGCAGTGGGCAGCACATTACTGTACAGGGGAGCAGTGTGGGGGTTAGGTGCCTTGCTCAAGGGCACCCAGACTCTGACCTGTCCATTCTGGGATTTGTACCGGCGACCCTCCAGTTACAAGCCTGATTCACTAATGTCATTAGCATATTACAGAATACTAAGCTTTGTACAATGTACTGGTATAATTATAAGATTCATCATCATTAGTAGAGCAAATTAACTTAAGTCTAAAATATTTCTTGGCCGCCAGTCAACAAAATAATCAAATGTGTTTGCCCATTTGTACTTTGGCTCTTTCCATAGAGGGTATACAGTGCCATTAATACTATCATTCCTGTTTTTCCTGAAACTACTCTTTTGATCCACCAACACTTAATGAAACTCTCTATAATTATAAAGTCTATTTTTCTGAACACCTGAATACAATATATGTATATACTGTACTTATCCCTCAAAGGTCATCACTGTCAAGATGGTTGCCATTGGTAAGCAGCAAAAATAATGTCAGAGTGGGCTGTGGCTCAGTTGGCAGAGTGGTCGTCCACTGTTTGGAAGGTCTGAGGCTTGATCCCTGACCATGGCAGCCTACATGTCGAAGTATCCTTGGGCAAGATACTGAACCCCAAATTGCTCCAGATGCTGCGTTCATTGGTGTGTGAATGAATTCCTGATGGTGGCAGGTGACACTGTTAAGTGTAGTGTAAACCGCTTTGAGGGTCGTAAAGACTAGAAAAGTGCAATATAAGTGTAGTTGAGATAAATTAATTTTGCTCCAATTATTCTTCATTTCTATTTTAAAATGTTGCCAAAACACAGTCATGGACTCCATCTAATGTCTGTGTTTCAGATGCTGAACCTGTTTGTGGCTGTCATAATGGATAACTTTGAGTACCTAACTAGGGACTCCTCCATCCTGGGGCCTCATCACCTCGATGAGTTCATCAGGGTTTGGGCTGAATACGACCCAGCTGCATGGTATGTTCATGCTACCCTCTGGGCCGCAGAGTGTAGCATATAAAGTAACATGGGGGGGGGGAACAGATACACTAACTTTACTCCTCTCTTCTCCATTTGGGACTAAGGGGCCTTAATGAGGCCTCATGCACAAGCCCTGTTCCTAAAGTTGTTGTATGCAGTCAGCCCACTGATGATGATTGTTTTACTTTTGAGCTGTCTTCAACGTTTGTTCATCAATGTGCTTGTTCTTTTCCACAGCGGACGGATTTCCTATAAGGATATGTACAATTTGTTACGCGTTATCTCACCCCCTCTTGGCTTAGGGAAGAACTGCCCTAATAGGGTAGCATACAAGGTTTGCAAATACCAGACATTTCCGTCACTAGGGTGCTTTGTGTACCTCTATGCGAAAAGACTTTTAACTGAATGGCTGTGCACCAATGAAATCGCCTTTACACTAGCACCCGCCCCTTCAAATTGACTGGCTTTGGTTGATGATGCCGGAGTGGAAACAAAGCTTTCAAAGCTATAGCATTGTCCAACATGCTGCCTGCCATGATTACTTTCTACAGATATGTCTGTAATCTTGAGCAGACTTGTATTACTTGCCAGCTCACACCCTTAGGTGTGGCAGATTTGTGATATTGGGCCATATAATTTAAATTTGACTAGAAATTGGGTTGGCGTTGAAACCTTTGTCTCCGTGCACCCTGGTTGAAGTACCAGTGGGATGTCTGCAAGCATGCTGAGGCAGACATCCCCATTACAATGCCGTCATTTCTCTTCCCTCCCATCAGCATTCTGTGTGTTGGGTCAACCATCCTACCTCTTCTCTCCCCTCCTCCCCTCCAGCCAAACTCACTCTTTACCATTCCGTCTTTCCCCTCAGGAATCCTGAGCTCCACATCGATGCATCCCTGTGCCATGACACGAGGATGACATCCACCTTACATCTCACTCTAGGAAATCTATTAACAACAGATTTCTGTTTTTCCTTTTCATTATTCTCGTTTTGTTTGTTTCTTGCCTTTGTTCTTCTCCTCCTTCTCTAACTCTCCATCCTTTTCTGTTTGCATTTTGTTTATTTTTGATTTCCTACCCTGTGAAGTGGGCGTATCAAGTACCTCGATATGTATCAGATGCTGCTCCACATGTCCCCACCCTTAGGTTTGGGAAAGAAATGTCCGCCAAGAGTCGCCTACAAGGTAGACCCTCATCTTCCTCCATCTTCTTCCCTATGCTCGACAATCTTTCTCCTATTGGCGCGAACTCACGTCAATGTCTGTGCTCTGCAGTGTTCCCTCGTTTCTTCTTTGTTTTGCTAGTGCTCCGATATTTATGGTGTAAGCCCCTACCTCATTTTTACTGTGTTTACTGTTTCTTTATGTGGGCCAATACCCATCACTAATGATAATATAAGAGATCTTAGCTATGAAATTATGTTGTTTAACATATATTATGTTTATGGAGAACATTTGCGCCCTTATGTCATATTATTATGCCCAAGCTGGGGTTTTATTTTGTGGAGCAGTGTGTGTGTGTGTGTGTGTGTGTGTGTGTGCGCGTGTGCGTGTGTGTGTGCGTGTGCGTGTGTGCGTGTGCGCGGGTGTGTGTGTGTGTCTGCATTTCTGCCGTCTATGTGTAGCTTCTGTTGCTTTTCTGTGAGAGTAATATTTCTACGTGCTTTTCACTTTGTAGTTCTGTCTTTGCTGCCCATTCCCTCTCATTCCTTTCCTTATCCCATCTCAGTCTATCCACTATTGGAAATATTTGTGTGTGGGTGTATGAAATTGTATGTGTTTGTCTATGTGTTAGAGTGTAGTAGTATTAGTGCTGCACAGCACAGGCAAAAATATGTCAATGTGATCATTTATTCTATGTATTAATTTATTTTGGCTAAATATTGAAATTGGTAAATGATAAATAAACCACATTTCCACCTGGTATTGACTTTTGATCTGTATCTGGATATCACAATCAGGAATAAACAAATGTTAATGCAATCATCATCAACATCTAGCAGTGGTCTGGCTACATTGTGATGAAATCTCAGAAAACTTAGTTGCAGCAGTAGTTCTTTCAAATTTCTCCACTAGTTCTGATTAGCTTTTTACAGAACAGTAACATTATCCAACTAAAGATAAGTTGAAAAAAGCCTCTATTCGTTCCCAAAGGGGAAATTAGTTTTTTGCTAGAAAACATTGACAGAATAAGTACACTGAGAAATTAACAAGAACAGATGGCTTCAGTGGCTTTATTGGGTTTATTCTTGTTTAATTCCAGTAAAAGCTCATGTTTTGGCATATGCCAAAAGAAATTAAAAAATATATATATATAAATATGATCATAAATGTTCTGTTGGCTTTTTAACACCTTCAGCCGTAAAAACAATATATTGAATGAATATGAGATAGATGAACAAAGAGGAGGACTTGCATAGTTGGCAAAGTAACAGGATTGGTTGTTTTTAATATCTTTTATTTTTCTGATTTAATTGTTCTGTTTTGTTTTTAATGTTATATTTTCATTTGAGTTGATGGATTGGTGAACACTATCAGAAAATTAGAATTGTAACATATTTTATTGTTTCTTTATTGTTTATTGTTACAGTTTATTGATAAAATACATAAAGGGGTAAGACTTGTGTAAATGTTCACAAAGTATCTCGTATAATGTGCTGCGTTTTTTGGATAATTTTTTTACATAAATTTAATACAATAAATAAAATCTAAATCTAATGTGAAATATAATAAGCTGGCTCTGACACTCGAACCTTGACTTGCAGATTTTTGTTAGGATTAATCTTTTTTTTTTTTTCAAATTTTTTTCAATTAACCACCAATTAATGCAAGTTGAGATCTACTAACACTGTAAGCAGCATCAAGATAATACCAAGTGAAAACACAAAGGTCTGTGATCAATATGTTATTATTGGATAACAAATCCAGTTGCAGATTGCACACTCATACCAGATGTAAATGGGGTCCTATAAAGGCTGGAAATGTTTGGTTAAGATTTAAAATATGAAATCTCATTCACTTTGAATTTGTAGACAAGTATTCTGTCTAAAACAATGTGCACTGTTTCTCTCTGTCTATACTGCTGTCTTTCTAATGTATTGTGCAGTCTGTGGTTGTGTGTGAACAAGATGTGACCATATGCAAATTGGTGTGGTTGTAGAAATTTGTGAGTGTGTGCGTGTGCGTACGTGTGTGTGTGTGTGTGTGTGTGTGTGTGTGTGTGTGTGTGTGTGTGTGTGTTTACATGTTTGCCCCTCAGCTCTCCATTCCTGTCTCATTCTGACTCTGGTCTTTCTTAGTTTCTGCACTGCCACTGATAGCACATGTAGATGAATGCTTTTTGTGTTCAGGGGAGCTCAACTCTTACAACAACAATTCCACAGCATTCTTTTTGCATTAAGTTAGTAATATATGAACCAAGTCTTCCTACTAACGCTGTCCACGCATGGTGGAATGGACACTTTATTGTTAGCTACCACTGAGCATACTTAACCACCTCAACTCCAAGTTGATGATTGCTAGGATGGCAACCACAGAGTCGAGCTCCTACGACTGTCGAGGCACATTCATGGTTATGCGTTACATGGCTATTCTCACCATTTTTTCGGTCAATGTCAGTCTTGCAGCAGTGCACTTTGACTTGCAGCGTAGTGCATACTGTAGCCAATAGCAGTGAATGTGAATGTCTAGTTTGTCTCCTCTGTATGTTCTTGTAGAGAAGACTTTTTGTGTGCTGAATTGAGTCTCCTCAATATTTAATGAATTTGGTTTGGTCAATTTTGGCCAAACTTGCACACAACAAAATTAAGCAAAGCATCTTAAAAGTACTTTAGAGAGTGGATCCATGGAATGCACTGGATCACAGCAGCACACAGATTAACTTCTCTGGTTGAATTGTATGTTCTAATGGGGTTGTTTGCCTTCACTCAGTGATCGAAAGTCTCTCTGTCACCACTCATCCCCTCTCCTCAGCGCCTTGTCAAAATGAACATGCCCATCGCTGATGACAACAGTGTCCATTTCACTTCCACGCTGATGGCCCTGATTCGCACTGCCCTGGAGATCAAACTGGCCTCAGGTCAGAGAAAGACACCACACATTATTAGAATAGAAGATAATTAAAAAGAAAACGTATGTCTCTCTGGTTTTCCGTCCCAAGAAAAGACAACAAAAAGATAATGTTGAGGAAAACACTCAAAGATAAATTGTAGATCTATCAGGACAAGTCACTTAGTTATGTTGAGATGACATTTTTAGCTGAAATTTGAATGAAAATACAGAAGTTGCAATGACAATTTTGGAATGTATCAAATCTGCTTTACTCCTTACAAGTTTGTTCCCCTTTCATTCAGACCAATTGAAGATGATGTAGTGCTTTGGGTTCCAATGTCTGATACCCAAAACTAAACAGAGAAGTTTCTGCAATGCATGTAAAATGTGACATTAGAGAGCAGTATTTAAAAGCCAGGTGATATTTATTGTTCTCAGAGCCAGAAATAAGCAATGTGGCTTCCATTTGTACTCACTAGAAGGCTTTGTGCTGCATTGGGTGTCTGCTGGATTTTGTCTTCTGGCTTCACTTTCAATATCTGCCTTTTTAATGAAGATTTCCCATTGTAAATTAGATGTAAGATGTTTCTGTGTCTCGTATTCCTCTGCCTTATTTAAAACACAGTTTAAGAAACTGTGGCTGGTGAAAAATATGTGTTTTAATAAAAGATTAAAAGTCTCTTTCTCTGTGGATTTCCAGGCATGGTAGCACAGCGAATATCTGATGCTGAGTTAAAGAAGGAGTTGTCTACAGTGTGGCCCAGTCTCTCTCAAAAGACCATGGATCTGTTGGTGACGCCACATAAACGTAAGAATTTCACAATCATCTACATTTTGAACTGGTTTCATACAATCCCCTTGTCACAATGTGACTCAAAGACAGGTGAGTGAGAGACACACTGTTCAAAGATTACATTAATTCATTTATTTAACAAAAGTAACTATTATGTGTACAGTGGTATGCAGAAGTTTGGGCACCCCTGCCAAAAGATAAAAATGCATATTTGGTATATATTGATCTGAAAAATTGTCATTATCTTGACTTTTTGGAAAAGGGGAGCAGAAGGATCAGGTCGTTTTGAAAATGTGGCAGTTCTAACAAATCTTTTCTGAACTAGATAAATACTATGGAGGTTGGAGGCATATGGACACTATGTTCTTATTTCTTTTCACATCACATTGTAAAAAGGTAAAATACATTTTTTTTTTTTTTTAAAACCCATTTCTCATCCCTCTTGGGGTGGTATCTGTGTCATCCTCAATCTCGGGTCCTCTACCAGACGCCTGGCAGTTTGAGGGTTCTGCGCAGTATCTTAGCTGTTCCTAGGGCTGCGTTTTTCCTTATCAAGGCTTCAGATGTTATTCCCCAGATCTGCTGGAGCCACACTCCCAGCTTGGGGGTCACTGCCCCCAGTGCTCCTACTACCATGGGGATCACATCTGTTTTAACCTGCCACATCTGTTCAAGCTGTTCTTTCAACCCCTTGTTACTTCTCAATCTTTTATGTTCCTTCTTCCTGATGTTGGTGTCAGCTGGTTTTGCCACATCTATCACCACTGCCTTCTTCTGCACACCACCACTATGTCGGATTGGTTAGCCTGCAGCTGTTTTTTTCAGTCTGGAAGCTGTCCCACAGCACCTTAGCCCTGTTGTTCTCAACCACCTTCAGAGGTACGTCCCATCGGGATTTGGGTACTTCTAGTCCATACTGTGTGCAGATGTTCCTGTACACTATCCCAGCCACTTGGTTGTGCCTCTCCATGTACGCTGATCCAGCTAGCATCGTATACCCAGCTACTATGTGCTGGACCGTCTCAGGGGGATCTTTGGACAGTCTGCATCTTGAGCTCTGAGGCTCGGCAGATTTTAAAGACTTCACATGCTATTAACCAGACTTTTTAAAGACTCAAACACAGCAGTCTGCCAGCCTGCGAGACAGTCTAAAGGACGCTGGCTGCATCTGATTAAGTCAATGGCAACCTCGGTGGATGCCTTGAGGGAGAGAAGCAACATCACCTCAGCCAGGGTCTTCAACAAAGTGGAGGAAGTCTGTGCTGCCCTGCCACAATCCCTGCAACATTTCACTAGAAACTGTTCCATTCTGGGTACAGCTTCCTCTCTCTGTCCATTGCCCCAGCTGTGGGAGAGTGGCAAGAGGGAGGGTGCCAGCTGCTGTGCTATACAATTCCACAGCTGGACAAGTTTCGGGATGCCGAAAAGAAAGTACTGTATCAGATATGTGTGAAGGTCTTGAACCTACGTTATTTGGCAGGGGTGAAGCAGTCGAAGTGAACTGGAGTTTTTTGGCCCAGACCTTTCCCTGAAAAGCAGTTGGTGGTCTCTGTACAAGCTGCCCATTGAAAACGGACGGCGGACCTCCAGTGGAGGATCGCACAATTGGCAATAGCTACAAACAGATACAGAGAGCATCTGGATCCTGAGCTAGGGGAGGGTTGTACTTTCTGCTCTCAGACTGAAACACTGGCATATTTGTTTGTTGAGTGTTCACAGCTGTCAGTGCTGTTCGAGCTGTTAAGAATGTGGTTTAATTTGTTTGTTTTGGGCCCAAATACACAGTCCGGAAAAAGACTGTTCGCAATTTGGTGAACTTTTCTGCAAAGTCGGCCATTTGGCTGACACGCAGGAACCACGCTCAGAGTGTTGGCAGTGTGGAGCCGGTCCTGGTCCTGGTCCTGAAGGGACTGCTGAAGGCCAGCCTGAGGGTGGAGCAGGCCTACTACCACATGATGGACAATGAGCGGGGCTTCAGTCGGATGTGGGCTGTTGGGGGTGTTTTATGCTCTATGGGGAGGGGCAGAGAACTGAAGATTCATTTTTGATCAAAAATAGTTTTCTGTTTTTGGTCGGTGTTTCCTTTATTTTGTTTGTTTTTGTTTTGTAAGAATTTAAGAATGTAAGAATTGTTTTGTTTACCCTGATGATTGTAAAGTAATTGTTTTCATCCTGTGAGATGGGTGAATAAAGGGACTTTGAAAACCAAACCTCTCCTCTCCTCCCCTCCCCTCCCCTCTGCTCTTCTCCCCTCTCCTCTCTCCTCTCCAGCCAATGAACTGACGGTAGGGAAGGTTTATGCAGCTCTCATGATCTTCGACTACTATAAGCAGAATCTCGCAAGAAAGAGGCAGCAGCAACCGGGCACATCAGTCTCCCAGGTACAGCATACACACCATACTGGCCTGCACACTTCATACTCACACAAACACACATTGAAGCAAATACACATTGAATGTATTAGAGTAGATTGATATGCATGTGGCCACATATATTCAGCTTGCACACACTGATATATGCTTTGAATGTATGCCTGCATGCATACACACATGCCAAGAATATGCTTTTGTATGCACTAGCTATTCATGGGTTGTTTAGGAAAACTATCAACAACTTTGCCTAATTAATGTTTCCAATATAAAGGCATCCAGTAATTGGTTAACTGCTTAATAAGCTTGTATCAAAGGCACATCTAGCAGCCACATCCAAGATGAACCTGCATTTGGCTGCTTGATGGTGATTATTTGCTACCTTGCACATCTACTGTATGGATGCATGTTTCTTTCTGCACACAAACACTCACACAGATGTACTTAAAACAAGCATGAATGCAAGAAATTAATATTTTGACCCAAGTATCTACATCTGGGTGGCATTGACACCATGCATCATACCTGGGTGCAAAATTTCTTGCCTGCTGCCTCTGAATGTCTTCAGCATGTTGCCATACATCTCTTCTCCACAGTGCAAAGTCGGGGCTCTGTTTAAGCCATTGCTGCCTCTGACTCACATGCAGGAGAAAGATCTGCCTTCGTTGTTAGACAAAAGGTTTCCGCATCAGCCCATACCCAATCCCAACTTCCAGCCACAGACCAGACCTAGCTCCAACTCCCTCAACAACGGAGGCACACTGTAAGTTCACACTACTAACTCTTGAGGAACTAAAATTCAAGTTATCAAAATCAACATGTTCAGTCAAGCTGACAGTAGGTTTAGGTGTGGTTTACGGGCCCCAGGCTAAAAATGAAAGCCTAATTTACTTACAAAGCAGCAGATTATCAGCAGCTATTAGTTAGCAGCTGGAGTGATCCAAAAACTGCCCTCAAGATACACTGTGAAAGTGTTAGGAAAGTTTGGTAGGTGCTCTTCAGTAGATCACCAAACTAAGAAAATGGGGATCAGTGGGTCCAGCAGCTGAGAGTGTAGAAAGTGGAAGGAGTGTTGAAATGGATGATACAGTTTTTACAATTGCTTAAGCACAATTATGATCTGCAAAATGGTACACTTCATTCAAAACTATACAATCATGTATCATATCCTAAATTTTGTCACCATATGGCACATACATGGTTCACACAATCTGATTGTTTGAACCAGTTGCCCACTGTTGTCTTCAGTTTAAATCACTTCTTACATTCTTACTTTTCTAATGATATAGCCTTTTTCAGAGGTCTTTTTTGAGTTAAGTAAATTAATATAATGACCAATCACAACACAAAAAATACTGTATTGCACACCGATGAAAAATAGATTTCTCTCCATATTGTAAAATCAATCAATACATCCATGCATTTCCTATATTGAGAACTGTATGATTACTGGTGATGTTTGTTTGAATTTCTCTGAGATGTATAGTATTATTGGCTAAAACCATTTTTACAATAGCCCTCCCTTGTTCTTCTGAGAATTAGGGGCCCCTTTGTCCTTGACATTCTCGACCCTCAGTTGGATGTAGGACCATACGATTGAAATGTCACAGAACAGCGTATAAGGCATTGTTCTAAACATAGAAAGCAATGAATGGGGACTAGGCTATAGGCTACATTGTACTGATTTTACTGTCAAGACAAAATAGAAAGGGAATAGTGGTATTTGACATGTTGCATCATCTGCCAACTCTCTTTCCAGCTGCTCTTATTGTCAACCCATGCTCTATAACCTGGTTAACCAGTTTTTCTTGGATCTCATCTGATAAATGTATTCCTCGCCTTCCTTTTCCACATCCTCCTCCAGGTCAGGGTTAGGGTTCCTAACCTCTACCTCTTCCTCTCCTGGTTCCTCTTCCTCACTCTCCATTGTCTTCCTGCTGCAACTTTGCCTCTCATTTTTGTTCAAGACATGTACACTCACCTGTTGCCTTTTTATGGTGCTTATGCCTGAGTTTACAATAAGGCACCTAAATGTCTGCACACCTGATGAGTCAGATGATGATGTAATTTGCAGCAATTTTAATTTGGATTCACAACATCAAAACTAAAACCTTGATCACATTTACTGTTCCAAAACTGTCAATAAAGATAAGTAACACTGCATCTACATCTGCGACTAATCTGACCTGGTTTACCAGGAGTTTTGGAAAGAATGTAAAAAAAAACCCAAAAAAAACAGAAAATTAGATAAATGTGGCGGCTGAAAACAAGCATTTAAACATCATTCCCTGATATATACTTGGTTTAGAGGTTTTGTCCCTAAAGTTTGCAACATTGAAAGACGCGATACGGCCAAGAAGAGGATTTTCTTTTCTTTTTTTCTTTTCCTTTTTTTAAGTCACCTTTATTAGTAAAGTGCATCTTTACCTTTACAAATAACAACACAGAGGAGCAAAATAACATTTCAAGCAGATACAGACATAAGCAGTGCCAGGGGTTTATGGTGATTCAGCAAAATTGAGACAGAAAGTGAAACATCCAGTAGAAAATTAAATAAAAGTTTTTTTGTTTGGAGTTATATACTCAAACAAGTTCAGTGAATATTTCAATTTGGAGCACAGACTTAAAGTTTTCACAGCTTTTTGGTTGCGGTGGGTAAACAATGTTTTAAAGTAAGTTTTAATTCCGTTGAAAGGCACAAAAGAAGAGGGATTTCACACACTCAAACCTGACTCAGACTAGACGTCAGATTTGATAGTAACCTCCGCTCACGTCCAAATTGATAAATGCCAAGCCTCGCAAAGAAATTACCGTATGCTCACTTTTCTGCTCGTTTCATAAATGAGGGCCCGTAGGTGTGAATGAGAGCGTGATTGTCTATCTCTATGTGTAAGCAGTTCAGGATAATGAATGAAGGAATGAATGAATGAAAGAAATAAATAAACTAATCAAATCTGTTAAGGTTAAATCAGAACATTAAAGTATATAAAGTAAGGTAAAGCTTCAAGAAATGTTTGTCATAATGTCAGAGGTCACATGACCGCTGTGAAAATCGCCCTGCCAAATTGACAAGCAAAAAACAATGGTCTAACTTTGCAGCATTACTTTGCCAACTTTCCAACAAGATATCCTGACATGCTTGGATCTTCTAGTTTCATATAACAGTATCCTACAAATCCTTCCTTAAAAAAACAGTTTAAAACAAAAAGGTTTAATTAATTTGTTTGCACTGTGTAATTTACTATAATACTTACATAATGTGTGCACAATGGATACTGTACAGTAATTCAAGGTTTTACCCAAACCCCCAAACTGTACAGCACAAACACAAATAAATTAATAATTGGAAGTTTAGATCAAATCAAATGCTATCGTGTTGACAAATCAAGTTCCATTCAGGCATCTGCAGAGTGAGAACGTCGGGCAAAGATTTACACTGTATTATTTTTTATGCTGAGCTGTTACTGTTATCACAAACAGGCCAGGACATGACCACATCAAATCATCTCCCTGGGTGATGGAGAAACCCAAGGAAGAACCACGAGCTAAGACTAAGAAAACCATTTCCAGGGGCCCATCAGAGGACAGGACGGACACTGCCAACATTCAGGTACTGCAGACAGACACATTTCCAAAATGTACTGTATGACAAAACTGCTTTACAGTTGTACAGCTCTTCATATACAATATATATCAATTGTCTCTAAAGCAGGTGTAGTGCACAGGGGCAGCAATAGTGCTATCCCTCACACGAAGGGATCAGCAAACTTATGTGCATTTCATGGTTCAAAAATGTGTTTAGATGGCTATCAGGATTATAAACAATTATTATTAATTATTATTAATTATAGTAAATTATATTAATAACAAAATAAAAATAAAAAATTAAGTTCCTCGGGGCACCACTCGGTAAAACAGAAAAGTAAGCCAATTCACCTAAATCAGTCTCATAAAGTTACTAAACTATCAATTTGGAACAATAATTGTTGACTTAATAATTATAATCAAATTATATTCATCAATCATATTTATTTTTAGTAGTGGTTGAAAGAATTTGGAATTCTTTTCATAGAAGCGGTTGGCATATCACTCACACATGTACAACATTAAAGCATGTATGTTGCAAAAAGTACTCATTTATAAAAATCAAATTAAAGCAAAAAACACACACCATGTCTAAGCATGTCTGTTTGGAAAGAGGAGACTCTCAGCTTCATGTCAATGCCAACATTATGTTTCTACGCCAAATATTCCATGAGATATGCTCATCCAAAGTTTGACTACTATCAAACATTCGTTTTAATGAAAAGGGCCTTAAAGATAATGATAGAAAATTCTGCCGTGTTTCACATGAATTAAAACACATTTATTAAGACTACACTCCAAATGAACACAATATTTTTGGCTCAAAAGTGATACCCCATTCCATATTTGTATGTGAAGTCTACTCATACTGTCACACATACACATGCACGTGACCACACAATACAGTACAGGCCTAGAAGCCCATGTAGACAAGTATCCAAAACAAATCGAATACAATAATAAAATAAATTAAATATGAACAAATATACTGTGCATATGATGTCATACAGAATATATGTTGGGTATATAAATATAATAATATGAATATTGATAAAATATTAAATATCGAGCCACGTGCACACATGTACTTACACTTACTTACAAGTGCACATCCATACAATTAAAAATATATACAGACAATGGCCCTTTTATTATTATAATAATACAGAATATATTTTATATTTTTTCATATTTATTATTTATTATTATTTCATAATGAAACTGTCACATGCATCACGGAAGCAGGCAGTCCTCTGGTGTTGCTGCTTCTCACACTGCATCCTCTGACAGAGTCATATGGGAGCTTCACAAGGACAACCAAATGTTTTTCATCTACCTCTGACTCTGATTAAATTGAAAACTTTTTGAATGTAATCCTCACATTAATCCATCTATTTAAGCTAGCGATCTTCAACCACAGCTGTGTGCCGCGAAAAACTATACTTGTCATTTGAATTTCAATTTAATGTTGACATCATATAAAAGCTGAGACTTTACTTATCCAGAAATGCATAAAACCCTAAAACAGCCCAAAATCACTTTTTTCACGTTGAAACGTGTTTTTACAAGAACGGGCGACTGCAACTTCTGACTCATTTTGATGGAACGCGTCACATGTGTGTTCATGTGATGTGTTGTGCTCTTAAACAGGGCAATTGTAAGTTGAAGAAGATGGGGTACCACTTTCGATTGTTCAGAACATTAGGCTAGTCTTTACTTTGCAAACTGTAAAGTGGATACAATGGGAAAACAAAACCAAACACCTTCTTATACAGACAACATGAGAAACCTAGGAGAGGATTTTTCACTTAACATGGGACTGAACAATTAAAACTGCAGTCTTTGTTAAGGCTATTTACAGAGTCGAGTAGAAAAACTACAGTTCATCAATGCTGTGCCTGCACATATTATGGGACTCAAGAAGAACAGCAGATGGTGGCAATCAGAGCCGTTGATCTTAACGGCACTGGTAGCAATGTTTGTTATGGTGCAGTCTACTTTCTACTCACCAGGTGATTTCTTTCTTCCTTATACATTTAATAGCACCCTCTTTAGCTCTCTGTCAAACCTCTTCTTTTGCACTCAGAATGTCTCTGCTCAGACTTAGATTTTCTGTCCTTGAGTTCAAATCTGAGTGATGGGAAACCCCGTTTCCATGCACTCTTGAAAATTTGCAAAAAAAGTGCAAACACACAGCTTTAAGAACAAGAACAGAAAAGCTGAGTTGGTGAACATTACAATAACAGTGGCTTGTGTTTCTGCAGTCTGTTTAAAGAGTTTTCCGATTGCAGTTCTGAATGTGATCATCGGTTTAGCTTTAGCTTTAATAGGACCCCTATTAGCTGTTACCCTAGACAACAGCTACACTTCCTGGGGTCCACACAAGTTGCTTCACATTTGTTTAAAAATACTGTTGCTTAAGATGAAATAAAGAGGAAAAGAGAAAAACTAAACATTTAGTCCACCCTGAACCATATATACAATAAAATTGTGTGTGTGTGTGTGTGTGTGTGTGTGTGTGTGTGTGTGTGTGTGTGTGTGTGTGTGTGTGTGTGTGTGTGTGTGTGTGTGTGTCCAGGAGTCGGTGGAGATGAGGAAGATGGAAACAAGTGCCAGCAGCACAATCCCAGTCCCTGGCTCAGGTTTTGAGAACCAGTACAGAGCCGCTTCTATGCCTAGACTCAATGTTGAGCTGCAGGTAACACCTCCTCTGCCTGCAGAGTTCCTCTGTGGGCTCCTTTCTGCTCCTATGTCAGGATCATGTTCAGGACAGGAAATGTTCTCAAAAAGACACAAAATAAGACTTCTGGTGGAAATGATTATATTAATGTTTATGTTTGACTAATTACTCAACATTGTGATTTGAAAACTATGTTGTTTTTTTTGCCTGTTTCAAGTTTAATGACTGCATCTACAGCAAGTCAGTGGCCATTGAAAGGTCCACCTGGATACTATACTGAAAGAAGCCCATACACTCAGCTGACCACAGAGGATAATGTTAAGGCTTCAAAAGTACAGCACCACCCTCATGTACAAAAGACAAAAAACAAATGCAACTCGCTGACACTTTGTCACAACCTCTGGGGAGTTCCACAGTTCAGCATGCTGATGGAGGACAGCTTTGATGTGATATGTCAACTACATATCATCTTCTTGCTTTGAGGAGTTAAAGATAGACAAAACAGATGACACAACCCTGCACACACTGAGCATTATTATCAGACATGAATCAAAGAACTGTTGAAGACGTAGTCATTCTGAAGCATCACAAAGCAGTCTTTTCATGGTCACTTCAAAAGGAGTACATCAGCATTATGCACAGAGGGGATCCTGGTGCAGAATCTACTAAACCAAGAGCAAGAGGCATAGTTTTCTGGCCTACTATGACAAACAATATCAAGAAGGAGATAGAGCCATGCTCTGTGTGTAACAGCATACAAATCATACCAGCAAAAAGAACCACTCCAGTTGCATCCATTTCAGTGTAGGGCACACATCTCAACTCTCAAAATAATACTCTTCAAAATAATGTATGGAACATGTGATTATGCCTCATCAAGTATGAATACTTCTCCACGAGACACCAAAAATGTAAGAAAAGGAGTAAACAGGATGCACAATATAATGTGAGGGTTTGTAAAAGTGGGTTTAGATGGCTATCAGAATTATTAACAATTATTTTAAATAACTACTAGCGATAATAAAATATAGAAAAAGATGCCAATTCACCTAAATCAGTATCATAAGGTTACTAAACTATACATTTAGAACATTGATTAATAATCAACTTAATTATCACAATCAAATACCATAATTTAGTAGAGGTTGAAGGAAATTGAAATTATTTTCACAGAAGAGGTTGGCATATCACTCATAATATTCAACATTAAATGGACAGCATATTTATTCCAATAAGGTATTTATTCTAAATTAAAGTACAGCAAACAAAACACACAATCTATAGAGTATAGAGATCTACACAGTCTCATCTAAACAGATTGTTTACAGTGAAAATGTGGGCGAATGAGATAATATGTATGCGTGTCATAAAATGATTGCCCAGGCTTAGGTTAGGGCAGAAAAGAAGCAGGTTAAATCAAAATGGCAGACAGTCTTTTGTCTTGGGAGAAAAAAGAAAATGCTTTATTTTGAATCTATGGGTGCGTCGCATGTTGTCTATTTCATGTCTCCTCTATCCTGGCTTGAACCGTAAGTTCTTCGCATGCTCCATCTTTACGACCATCCCAAAGCTCTTATTTGTGCTCAGGATAGAGGATAGAGGATAAAGGATAGAGGAGGCGTATCGGAGGAGCCATGAGGAGGAGGATACATGCGAGCATCCTATGCGGAAGTCTTTTACCGGTCGACACGACCCCTGACTGTACATCTTTATTGACTGGACGCTGCTGCTGATCGGACTGATGTTATACATCAGGGGTGGCCAACCAGTCAGAGACCAAGAGCCACATTTTTTACTGTGTTACCGCAAAGAGCCACATCATACACATGGGCACAGATGAACATCACCCCATCCCTTCCCAACACACACACATACCTTTGCTCAGCCAGATTTATTGTAAATGTCACACACCAACATGATAATGACAGAAATTGACTCCTAAAGTACTAAGACCACAGGCCAGTCTTTTCAACAATGAACATTGTGAACATGGCAGAGTGGGAAAATGCGTTAAATCTCCCTTTTGAATATGCGCCTTAAACAGCTTCAGTTTGTTGACAAATGCAAACACACTTTGCACCAGGTCAGGCAGCATTTTTAACTTACCCTGCAAGGTCAGGTTCAGTCTGTCCAAGTGACACAGCATGTCGACCAAAAAGGCCAGATCCATAATCCACTCGAGGTCCAAGAGCTCGGGATAGTCCTTGTCCTTCTCTTCCATGAACAGTTTCACAGCATCCAAAAGCTGAAAGAAGCGAGAGAGCACCTGGCCTTTTGACAGCCATCTCACAGAGCAGTGCAGCGGCAGGTCACCTGGAAGCCCTTGGTCCAGCTCAGCGATGAGATTCTCAAATTGCCGGTGGTTAAGCGAATGTGTGCTGATGTAGTTGACGATTTCCATCACAGGCTTCATGACGTTGTCCAAATTCAATGATTTAGACACGAGTTGCCCCCTGTGGATGATGCAGTGGAAATTCCAAAACTCAGGAAATGTTTGGTCAGCTTTGCACAGCCACACAAGCCCGTTCACAGATCCAATCATGGCTGGCGCTCCATCCATGGCTATTGCAGTTAGTTTTGGTATGGGCAGATTTGCTTTTGCAAATGCAGCCATCATTGTTTCTTTCACATCTATGCCACGGGTTCTGTCTTTTAATGGCACAATATCAAGGAGTTCTTCTTTGATCAAACAATCGTTTGACACAGACCATGCAAATATTGCCAACTGAGGCTCTCATGTAATGCGACACTGAAATACTCACATGCTTGAAGGTCAGAGTGCAACTGTGATTCAGTAGCCGTGTTAATGTCCGATATTCTGTGTTCAACAGTGTGGCAGGACAGTTGGACGTCCGATACCATTCGTTTTAGTTTGTCGTTTTCAGGAGACAAGATTTCAACAACGTCACAGAGGCATTTTTTAACAAACTCCCCTTTATTGTATGGCTATTTGGCCTGTGCAATGTTCCAAGCCAGTTGATATGATGCAAATGTTACAGTCTCTGAGTGCTTCGTAAATTTTTGGAAAAACTGTATCTGCTTTTCTGCCTGACTTTTCAAAGTGACCAACTTGTGCTTGCGAAGTTCAGTCCCTTTCGGAAATTCCTGATCGATGTTAGCATGGAGTGAGCTGAAGTGGCGCTGAAGATTTGAAGCTTTGAAATGCGCTAATGACGCCTGACATATAAGGCAGAATGGCTTGCCATTACGTTAAACAAAAAAATATAAACTCTCCCACTCTGATAAAAACGTCCTGTGTTCATCTTCATATTTTCGTTTTGCTGTGCATTTTTTCCCTGCCATTTTGAGAGCGAACTTGCTCCTACTGGGAAACTGAGGTATTTTCATCCCACATGCGCGTTTGACTACCTTATTGACTACCTTGAATACCTTATTGAACTTGTGCAATCTTCCCTGCTCTGCCCTGTTCGGGACATAACCGAAAGACCCGAGTAGTCTCGAGTGGACCCGAATGAATGACGAACAAATCCAGAGGAAAAGTTACCAGTTAAGTGCACCACTGCTGCCGCACATCCTCGTCGTAACGGCAGAGTCAAAATGAGCCTAATCATAACTGCCTGTTGTCACTTAGTGGTCGTTGTGCATGAGTACAAGTTATTTGCATCAGTTGATTATTATTATTTGCTGTATAATGTGCGTTTTTATGGATCCGAACCGGTTGCCATGTTGTGATGCGTCATCCCACACAGAGAGTTTTATTTTTGTAAAACCTCACCACAGCAATCCCTGTACCTTGTTCATGTGTGAAGCAATTATAGAGGATAAAAAACTCTCTGAAGTAGCTGCATTTTTTCTGACAGAAAACTAAGGCCAGACTGTGTACGCCAGCATTCAAAATATAGTTTACAGAACCAAGCGAAGCGAACACGCACATTAAAAAAAATACAAACACAAACTTCGATATGAACTTAAAAGCCGCATGAAACCGGGCAAAGAGCCGCATGCGGCTCGGGAGCCGCGGGTTGGTCAGGTCTGTTATACATCAAGATCACAGATTAAACTCAAGTTTGTCACCACAAGTTTTATATATATTTTTTTTTTTTCATTTTATCTTCTGATTCGCCATGGAGTTAAAAACGAAAGATCGTTCTAGAAGCTTTTTTCCCTTTCTATTATTTCCACTATTCAGATTTATTATGGATATTATTAAAGTTTTTAAAAACAGTAGAGAGTCTGTCTGTCAGCAAGAAACACTTTTACATTGTTTTGTCATTTTCATCATCATCAATGAGGCTGATCATTCCTGAGTGTAGGTTTGATATGAATGACATCATTTACATTTTACCTTAATCATCTAACCTAATAAAACATTGGCCATTGTTCAGCAGACAACACAATCATGTTCTGGTATATTGAATAATGGATTTATCACCAGGATCGTCTTCTACGGCGGCGTATTAGGGCAAGTGTGAAAAAAAAAACGGACCCAGGGGAGTGGGGTAATATGTCGAGCCACCATGGCACGCGTAAAAACGCATAACATGAGGTGATGCGTTTTTACACACCTGTTCGAGGGATCAGTCTGCAGAAAAAAAGTTAGAGAGAAGTTAGGTGTGTAGAGGAGAGGCTCCCCACAGAGGGCTTGTTTCACCCTCTCAAACGCCTGCTGGCACTGCTCCGTCCACTGGACCAGTTCTGAGGCTGAGACTGCCTCACCTCCTTTTCGAGCACTGCAGCCACCCACCACATGTGCTCCGCCCAGCTGTTGCTATGGATGATGACGGCATGCATATGCAGTGTAGGGACGCAGCACCAGGCTCATGTGTTGGAAATGTGGAATGTGGCTCGGGCTCCGAACAATCCAAACGAAAGGGGGAAAAATTGATACAAAGCGTACGTAGTGGAGAAATCCGTTTTTTCCCTGGACTCTGGAGACGGGGGAATCTGCCAGTAGCCTTGGTCAAATCCAGTGCATAAAAAGTGAGCAGTGCTGAGCCGATCCAGGAGCTCGCCCATCCAGGGCATTGGGTAGGCATCGAAACGTGACAGACGCGATAGTCCACACAGAACCCATCTTTCTTGACAAGCAGAACTATGGGGCTACACCAGGCACACAGAATAATACAAATAAAAATCAGAGCGATTGCAATAGGGTTGCCAACACCGCTGGTACTGGGATACCAGCCCCTTGGGCTTGAACCCCTATTTAAGGCTGATATATTCTTAGAGATATCTGAGATCCACTTGGATTCCCAAATCTACCCCAGGATTCATGAGCCTCACCCAGAGCTTCCTAGTTCCCCACTACATTTGTGTGTTTACCAAGTTTTTTATAGTAGTCTCCCCTACCAGGGGAGCCAACCTGCTCCTTTCTTCACCGATACATGAATAACCCTATATACAAAAATTGTATTTGTTTTATTTGTATCTTTTATAAATTTAATTCAACTTTAACATGACTATTCTGCTTATGTACTTAATTGTTTACTTATTCTTATCCTGAATGTGTCATTTACAATGCATTCACAGCCCATGCACTATTGATACATAATTAACATTTGCTGCTAATACTATGCGTTTTACTTTACCTAAGGTACAAATACAACACAATTATTTGGAAGAAGTTTTTATATGTACCGAAGTTATGAAATTAACTATTTTTAGATAATGAGCGAATATTTAAAGCTGTTACATGTTACATAAGAAAATCTCTAACTGTGGCACCCAGTGGTGGTATCAAAACAGACATTATGGCAGTCATCAATAACAGCAATGCGTGGAACTACAAATTTCAACAGGATGAATGATTTTTGCCTTGCGTTGCCTGAAGATTCTTTACAAAGTGCCTTTTTCATTTGAATACTTCCATAACCACAAACGTAAATAATACTGATCTATTTTTCTGCTGTTCTTTCTTTCTATTTGTCTGGGCAGCAGCAGAGCCACTCACGCCATTCTCCAGGGATCCATGTAGCCGTATGTACACCGTCACACACCATGTGACACACTTCTTTGTGCAAACTTGTTTTGTCCAGCTAGGTGAAATCTTAATTCCGTAATACCAGTACCGTAATCAAAATACATCGTCACTATAATGCCAGATTGTAATGTGAGATGATCACATAAGGTGCATCCCGTGTCCCTTAATTGCATCTAAGTTTTCCTCAGTTGCATCTTTTCCTCTCTCCTCACCTGGTTCAAGGAAACCAGTTTTTTAGGACACGAGACACCCTTTCCTCTGAAGCACCACGTAAAGCGAGGTCTGTTTCTAATGACGGCGGCAGCGGATCACAGCTGGATCAGCTGTCAGTCGGCTTTAACAGCTGTTTGTCTGCACATATACAGCCATGCACTAATAATAATACTAGACACAGGAATGTGATTATATTATTTATCTTTTTATGTTTTAATATTTATATTTGCGTCTGTATATAGACTTTCGATTTTGAATTAATTATTTAACATCCCAGAGCATGTTTTATTAGGTTAGATTATGAAGGGAAAATGTAAATGATGTAACTTATATCAAACCTAAACTCAAGAATGATGAATGATGAGGTCAGGTACTGTTCTGGTCAAGGTTAAATAATAATAATAATAATAATAATAGTAATAATAATGCATTCAATTTATATAGCGCTTTTCTAGACACTTAAAGACGCTTGATACACCAGATATGTTCTCATTTTAATCATTTAAATTGATGCAAAACATCAAAGACTCCTCATGGAGCATAAGTTATCCTTTCCCTCAGAGTTTGGTAACCTGCAGCACTTTCGTACAATAACTTAAGAAAAAAAACCTCTTTAATATGTACTTACATTTACTTGCACATTATTTATACCTGTGTTTTTCCTAATATGAAAGTCTTAAGGATATCTGGAGGATGGACATATAAGGAAAAAGCTGGACTTAGGCAGACTATATGACAAGTATTATAAGTGAGTAAACAAGGGAACACAATGTGCAGGAAGTTGTCGTCTGTATGCTACATGAGCTATACAAGAACAGTAAGTACTTTCTTGCTAGATGCATCCCTTGTTTCAGACATGTTGTCAGTGAGCCCCTCTGTCTCTCTCCCTTCTTTCTTAGTCTGTCCCTGAAGCCAGCCCTATGAAGCGCTCAGCCTCCACTGTGGCCCCACAGCGGCCCCAAGAGGTCAATATGAGGGATTACACCCTGGAAAAACCCAGCCAGGACCGACCCCACCACCATCACCATCACCACCACCGATGCCACCATCGCAGAGACAGGGACAGAGATAAAGACAGAGATAGAGAGAAGAGGCAGAGATCTTTGGATACACCCCTCAGTGGACAACCACCCAGCTCTGTTGGTTAGTCAGCACCTAAACACTCTCAGTAGAGAGCACGGTATACAAACACAACCCATATCCTAAAGTAAGTGTATCCCATTTATTGACAATTTCAAACAAAAGAAACCTACAGACAGCCTTATTGTGTCCACTGCAAAGTGAAATAGTTTTGTTCAGCTTAAGACCTTAAAAAATAAGACTTAGACTTTTTGTTTGGTCCTGCAATGGACCTTTGAGGCGGTGTGGGAGAACATGTGCTAATTCTTTAATTACAGGGACCATTTTCTCTGCAGGGAAATTATCTCACAACCAACGACACAGGAGATTATACGTTTATTTGACTAAAATACAGTAACAGGAAAAGAAATAAGCTAATGCAACATAAAACTTTGTTCACCAGAAAATGTAATGAATTACTACAGGTTTCATAAAACGGAATTGACTTAACGTTGCTGTCGGTTGGTGCATCCCCAGTAGTCGCCTGCCTTCACAGTACTCAACTGGCTCCGGGGGCAGCCACCTGGTTGATTGGGTCACAGCAGTCGGCTCTCGATGGCTCTGTTGTACACTAGCGAAACTGTTGTTTTGCATGCGTTGGGATGTGTTTACAGCAGCCAAGGATGAGCTGGCTTTATGGTATCAGAGTCTTTTCGGCTGAATCACATCGAGTGGTGAAAGGCTCCAGTGGTTGTAGCAGCTGTTTTGCAGTCTTCAGGATGGAGTTCATGAGTTTTTAATCTAACTCTAATCTCTAATTTGTTTTGCGAGAACAACAAGCCTATTACTGTCGGCCTCACAGCACAAAGACATTGAAAATAAAAAAGGTTGAAACAAGAGCTGTCTTTCCTGAGAGAATACTGGTTACTGATGAACTAAGAATAACTAGTAACATTAACTTGAAATGAAGAGAGAAGAAGAAAGAAAAGAGGGGAAAAAAGAAGTGGAGAAGAAAAAGTAAGAGATGTAAGAGTGCAAGAGTAAAAAATATCAAAAATGGAGGCGCGACAGGAATTTGACAACGTCTGCCTTCCTTAGTTCAAGAAAAATAGAAGCCTCTCCTTTATTGTTTTAACCGTGATGACTTACTCTGAGATTTTAGTGCAACTTATGTAATTTGCCAAGCTCAATTCAATGAAAAACAGTCAGAGATATCTTCTAACTGATTCATTCATATCATTAACCGATTATCTGCACTCGGGTTGCGGGGGGCTGGAGCCTATCCCAGCTGACATTGGGCGAGAGGCGGGGTACACCCTGGACAGGTCGCCAGGCTATCGCAGGGCTGACACATAGAGACAGACAATCATTCAGTCTCTCATTCACTCCTACGGGAAATTTACAGTCCCCAATTAAACCTAAGTGCATGTTTTTGGACTGTGGGAGGAAGCCGGATTACCTGGTGAGAACTCACGCTGACACGGGGCCCCACAAAGCAGACTCAAAAGCAGGAGTTGATTTAGTAGGATGACGAGGACGAGGGAGATGACAGGCTGAGCGCAGCGAGCAGAGCAGGTAGGTATGGCAGGAGTGGAGACAAAGCAGAGGTTGAGTCAAAAACAGGCGAGTATCCAAAGACATCCAAGACAAAGAATAAACAAGTAGTTCTTCTGAGAGCCGGTACGGCAAGTTACCATGTGAGATACAACGACGAACTGGCAGAGTCTGGAAGGGTGAACCGGAGATAAATACTGCAGGAGGTTGATTAGATGATGAGAGGCAGGTGTGGAAGCTGAACAGGTGAGGATCAATGAGGGAGTAGTTGAAGAAGTAGGTCAGCCATGCCCAGACTGCACAGACAGGGAAGACAGATAAACAAACACAGAACACGAAGGGCAGGGAAACACCAGGAAAACACAGGGTAATAGACAAAGGTAGCACATCCTTACATTTACACTCAACACCAACGACTTCACCTGCCCCATCCTGCACCACCACATACTTAAAATTTCCCACCTTAAATTTCCCACTTCACACAATAGTGCTCTGGCAACTACCTGCAGCTGGTCATTGGCACATCAAACACACCCCACACTGGACTGAACCCTGCCTTCATTCATGCAGAGACAGTAGAACAGGTCAATAACTTCAAATATCTTTGAATCATGATACCATCCCTCAAAGATCCCAAAGACTCCATGTTAACCCAAGCTCAGAGCAAGTCTGTTTCCCCCTACCTCTTGCTGACACTTTACAAAAGTATAATACAACCCATCCTGTTACTGTACTGTACTGTACTGTTTCCCATGTTCTTTTAACATACTGACCACACCCAACAAGAACAAGCTTACCAGAATCACACATACTGCATTCAAAATCATCGATCTTCCAACACCCAAACTTTCGGACCTGAATGACAGAGCAACCAAACGCCTAGCATGCACAATAACTAATGACACTCACCCCCTCAACCATCACTTCATCATTATACCATGTGGTTGCAGGTACAGGGCTTTAATGCAAGAGAGTTCACTTCAGGAGGAGTTTTGTCCACTCTGCCAACAACAAACTATCTTTGCTGAAATGCTGTTGTGAGCCAGGATGTTTGGATGTAGTCATGAAGACTCTATGTTTTGTTATTAACTGTATGTTGGGCAAGGGTGTTGTATGTTGCTGTGTTCAGTAGGTGTCATATCTGTGTGTCTTTTCTGTATTGAACAGGCTGTGAAATCAAATCTCCCTTCGGGACAATAAAATCTAAAGTCTAGTGAGAGCATTTTTTAAACATGACCTCACTGTATAAAATGAGCTGCAGTGACCTCTAGGATAATCACATCCTCATTAACACTAAAAAAAAAAAATCCTTGACAAGAGTATTGGCACTCAACACCCTAATAAAATAAAGTTAAAATACCAAAAGCTATAATAGCCAAAACTCTAATATTATCTGTAATACAGACACATTGCCTTTCACGCTGCAATATTGTCCTCCTCGACAGGTGTACAGGGAGAGCCAGAGTCTGACCTAGCTGCCTCCAGAGAGCGAACCCACGACCGTGGACGCTCCCACGACAGGAAACACCGCTCCTCAGCAGACAAGCAGCGCTACTACTCCTGTGACCGCTACTGCAGCCGGGAACACTGCCACAACAAATCTGCCACTGCCAGCTGTGCCGCCTCCCCCAGCGAGGGGCAGGAAACCAGCAACAAACAGGTGGGAGTGCACAAACATGTCCAGTGTAAACAGTCAAGGTATTTCAGAAGGGTTTTGAATGGGTTTGATATTTAAATTTTTATTTTTTTATTTGATATTTTATAACAGTTTCCCTCAGAGTATTATTCTTCAGACTATATATATATGCACATTAAACTATAAGATGATTGATGAAGAAGCCTTCGAGCAGCATGGTACAGATAGTGTGTTGAATGTAGGAGAAACAGTCCAATCCTTGCATACATGCTCTTACTATTGCTTTCTCCTCTGTCTGCTTTTAGTGCAGCCTCTCATGGCCTTTCACTTCTTTTCCCATTTTCTCTTTACATCATTTTCCATCCATTTTGTCTATCTGTCATTACCTTTCCATTAGTGCTTGTTTTTTCATTCTGTCTTCTCTGTCTGTGTTCTCCCCCTCATTTGTCCTCTGACATCTTTCATGTAATCACATATCACATTTTGATGTCTTTCCTTTCCTTTCCTTTCCTTTCCTTTCAACTTACCTTTTTCTTTCCTCTCTTACATGGTTTTCTTATCGTTCTATCATTCCAAACTGTGTGTGCAATTTTCACCTAGGGCAGTGGTTGGGTTAAAGGCAACCCAGTCGCACTGAGTTCCTGTTATAGCACGCCAAGTCGTGGGCGTCGGCAGCTCCCCCAGACATCCCTCATCAGGCCTGGGGTGGCCGACAAGACTTCCAATTCATCCCCTGTGCACTTTGTGTCCACCCAGACTTCTCTGAGTCCCGGCCGGCTGAGACGTGGCCTGTCGGAGCACAATGCCCTCCGGCACAGTGCCTCCCACCATTTTCCCTGCCCTGTCACTCGTATAAGCTCCGAGCCCTTCCTGGGCAGGGGCAGCCCCGACGGCAGCCTTCGGGACCAGCTGGACGTCTTTCAGAATGCGGTGGCATTGTCACCCAGCCCCTTTACCGGATGCTCTTCCCGGACTGCACTGCCTCGCATGATGGAAGCCCTGCTTCCTGCTCCACAGCAGAACCATGGGGTGCCCAATGGGTTCCACTTCAGTTTTGGAGGCAGCACTAACCCAGGCTCTGGTGTCAGGGCACCCAGGTATTACCAGGAGGCAGAGGAGGATGAATGGTGCTAGCATGGCTTTAAACCAACATTTTTAATGCATTTTGGAGGAATTGTGATGAGTTTTATCATCTTCTTTGAAGGCTTTAGTTTACATTGTCAATGTGTGTGTTTAATGCTGTATTTTAATCCTAACTAGGGGAGCAAAGGTTAGGGAGAACGTCTAAACAAGGAGAAAGCTTGAAATGGGTAATGTTTAAATGTGAACAACCAAAGTGTCATCTTTATCAAAAGGCACGTGGCATTATAAAACTTATTTACCAAGATCACATGTCTTACAGTAGCTGTCCTTGACTTGCTTTGTCTTCAGTGTTTTGTTGACACCATCATATTGATTCTCCTGCAGCATTACATTTTAAACACTGACTTCATTAAGATAAACATATCCCTGACATTGGAGGGAAAGGAAAGATCCAAAGAAAGTAAAGTCAAGCTTTATTCACATTTAAGGAAAAAAAAGGACTGTGCTTGCCACTTTGCTTTAACTATTTGGCCTAATTTTGCTAATAGCTAATTTTCAAAAACTTACAGATTACAGTTTTTTTCCCTATGGTGGTAGCATAACAATCTGTAAACACAACATTGACATATTAGCACTTTATAAAGTTGAAAGTTTAACGTGATGTTAGCTAACAGTTGTCTAATTACACATATAGCGGACACAAAGGAGTCATAAATATGATATATTTCTAACCACCTGAGAGAGAAGTAGTTTTTTTCATTGTTTCAATTTGAATTTGAAGTAAGTCCAGTCCAGTGTTGCCAACAGTTTTTCCTTAAAAGCAGCTAGCACTAGCTCAAAAATTCACTAAAAGTCAGCAGATGAAGTGGTATGCTGATTTGCATATTGGTGCCATAAGCTTTGTGATTGTGTCAGCTGCCGGCCAGGCTTGCAACGGTGCAAGAGAAGAGGAAGAGACCCCATAGCTACTGTTGGCAGGAGAGCTGTGGACTATGAATTCTCTGAGCAGTATGCATGGGAATGAGTTACGATTTTCACTGATAGTTTAAAGTTGCCAAATTTGTTTTGTTGTCTCCTCCAACACCTAAGCAACATATCTGTCTCTTTAGCTATTAACTGTTCCAATATGTTCACTAGGTTGTCTTCACTGTAACTCTATCTTTCTGTTTTTTGGTACTGAGCTGTTAGTGCACAGTTTATCAGAGCTTTTTCACAGAAAAACAGTTTGCTGCTGCAAACCGGGTTGGTGACAATGGTGATATTGAATCAAAACTCTTGCATTTTATTCAGTCGCACCAAAAACACTGAGTTGAAAGATGCTTATATGCTTATTGAGCAACTGTGGAGTAAGGGATAATTCTCAGTGGGTTTGTTGAACCTGTCACATTACACATACCTATCCTCTCGATTTTAGATAATAATAGAATAATAATTAGTGCAGCTTTAACATTAAATTTAAACTATTTGCAAGTTCTGTAACCTTTAACAATTGGAACATTGCTGTACATTGCTTTAGTAAGATCATTTCAGACCCACATAGCATTTTTGGACTTGGGATGCAGTACTGCTTCACACTGTTTACCACAACACAAAATGCAAAATATTTTTTCCCTCAATAATAAGAAAACGGCTAACAACACAACATTCAATATGAGTTGTGCGCTCTATCGGCTCATTAGCAACCAAGAGCACAACATAGCATAATTAAACTGTAAGTAAAGTGAATTGATTCTAACAGTAGCTGAAGGTTTCATGAGCATTTGAGAGTCAGTATGACAGTTTCAACAGAGAGTGATGGCACTGCAAGTCATGGCAACAGAGCAAAAATAGGTAAATAATTTAGTGAAATCATAGTTTCAAATGTCAGGACAACCTTAAAGACATGACAATGTACGAACAGCTGTTTTGTTCTTTAGTTTAGTACTCTACCATTCCATGATGATGCCTAATCTTTAAGTACATTCCCTGTCTGTTCAACTTTTCTTGCAAACTTCAAGAGAGAACCAATGCATGATAGGCAAAAGTACCCAACCGACTGATTTGTTTTGTATAAAAATCTCCTTGTTATCTTTTCATTGTGTGCATTTTTTATATGAAATGAAAAAAAACAAAGGTATGGTTAATGTGAACTGCTTATGGTTTGCCATCATTTCAGGTTTAATGTTTCTTACAGACGTGATGTTTTAAGACAAAGTGCCTATCCTTTTAGATATACTATAGAAAAAGATTAATTGTCAACTGTTTTCTATTGCATCCACACTTGAGTACATGTTTGGTTCATTCCGTATGTAGCTCTGCAGGAAAACATGTTGTACAGAAAGCCTTATCTGTAAGAGGAGAATTCTACCTACAGTAAGCTTAAAAGACAGGGATAGAGAAATTGCCTGAAAGTTGATTATTTTTCTTGTTTTTGATAAACCATGAGATCATATATGGGTGGAGGAGCAAGAATTAATATATTGTGAAAACACTATGTGATCATTTAATCATTTTTAACTTTGAAAACTGCATTATATATCAACCAAGTTACATTAATGCCGGTAACACATTGTGCATGTTTGTATGGTAGGCTTGGTACGGATACCACGATGTTAGTCTTGCAAGCTACTGCATTGTTTGGACTGCAGAGTGTGTGTTACTTGGCTAGGTCTGAAGAGGTGAGGGTGAAAGGGTTAAATACTGTGCACTGTGATTTAGACCCAGAGTAGCAAAGGGTAATCCAGTCTGCGTTTTTATGGCTATGCGAGTCAAGTTAGGCCCTGCGTATATGTGTAAATGTGGATTAAAAGTAGCACTGGCTGAGGATATATTTTGCATTTCTGGGTCCAGCTTGTCATTTAAAAGTGTGTTTTTTCATACTCATGGATAACTGGCAAAAAATGTATGTTGTAATGTCACGCAAAGATATTTCCAGCAGCTATTGTGCCATGGAGGAAATGTAAATTCATATTAAACCTCAGGCTTTGGTGTCAGTATGGAAAAAAAATTCCCTAGAGCTACCAGTTTGCACTGGTGTTCAAAGTTCCCACAAGGACTGTTAAAGAGGCTCAACTGACAGTAGCACAAAACAACCATTATATTATCTATGTCCCAATTCCATACTACATACTAGCAGTTTTTTTTGTTTAAAGTGTGAATTTCAGATGACTTAAAGATGTCAGTATGCATACTAAATCTGCTTGACTTTTTATGCACTGGCAGACAATGCAATGCATTAGATTTTTAGAGGGTTTGGAAGGCCTGATTGAGATTAGTATTCAGATCCCTTACTTAATTAAAAGTACTAACACCACACTGCAGAATTACTCCATGACAAGTAAAAGTCCTGCAATAAAAAGTTACTTAAGTAAAAGTACAAACATATCAGCATCAAAATGTACTTAAAGTATCAAAAGTAAAAGTACTTGTTGCAGAATGGACAACACAGATTGTTTTATACACTGTTTCCCATACAGTTGGAATCACTTTGTTTTCAGACACAATCCTCAGTTTATTCCTATTTAAATTAAAAATTTTAAAGTAATCACTTTGGAAGATATACACGTTATCTGTCAAGAATAAATCACATTGTCACAATCATTTCATGGAAAGAGATTTAAAAAAAATTTGATTCCAACTTTATGAGCTGTGTATATTCCAAATATATAATTGTAATATTATTATTGATGCATTTATGTAAGAAGCGAGTAAGAAGTACAATATTTGCCTCAAAATGTAGTGGAGTAGAAGTACAAAGTTACATAAAATGGAAATACTCAGTGCAGTACATTCCGCCACTGAAAAACAAGTATATTGAAGCTTAAGCATATTTTGATTTGGTGTTGTTAAATATAGACGACAATGTCATTTTAAAATTCACAATTTGATTAATCATTTCCTTAGTCCATTGGTACAAAATGATAAATGCATACATTTCTTAACATTTCTTGACCAAAAATGATATAGTCCAGGATGCAGCATTTTGATAAGGACCTATTGGTTAAATGTTGTTGTTAAAGAATGTGATATGTACTGAACAGGACAATTAACAGTGTGAAAATCAACACACCAGTGCTTTCTGCTAGACAGAAATGTGATGGCGGTAGTACTGTTTCCAAATGAGTTCAAATGTATAGAATACATTGGAATTTCTCTTTTTTTCAGATGTTTTCCCCCCCAGACATTTCGTATTCAGCTTTATTTATAATAACCTAAATACCAATCAATATATCTCTAGTGAAAACTGTAAACTGTTAGTATGTTGTAAGGACTTGGGTCACAGCTAACATATACACACTTTTGACTGAAAGCCAGAAGTTTATTCAATTTCGCTGGGGCTTATTAAAACACATTTTGGGAAAAGTAGAAAATCCATTTAGAACTGAAGTACTGTAGAAGTGGGAAATGGGGTAGACTGAGGGAATCTTGTTTTATGGGCTCAGCTGCATAAACACAGTAAAAACAGAGACTGCTACAGGATAAATTACAACATAAATCACAATAAAGTTCTTGACATATGCAGAATACCACAGATTAATGTTTAACAGTTCTCAGAAGTGAATCTGAAAGAACTGTGGGGTGAGTTTTTACTTTTAAGTGGTCCTACTGGCCAAAACCTGCACTGCTGCCTCAGGAGGATAATCTCCAGTGGTCCCATTTTTTTTTACTTAGATCTTCACCACATCTATCAGTCACAAAGCTCTGGAGGACTTTGTGTTGATGGCAGCTGTGGACTGGACATGCAGGCATATTTACACACGCACACGCACAAACTTTTTATTATATGCAACTTGCTTGATACACACCACTGGCATCAACATCAGATTGTGTTTTGTTGAATGTTGATATATTGCTGTACTTCTACATAACGACAATCTGCAACATGAGGGAACAATTTGAACCTTTGCAGCAGCTGATTGGCTATGAGATATTGGTGGATTGGAGGATTTCTTGAGACATTAACCCCTCTGTGGGTAGTAGGAGAAAGACTGGTTTACCCACAGTGACACTACATGGGCCAGACAAGATCAAGACAAGAGTAGGGCTATGCAACGTGACAAACCCATTTCTCTATCCATTCTGTAGCTTCAAATGCTGGTCTCTTCAGATTTAGGCTTCAGCATGATTGTGACCAAATGTTTTGTAGAAAATGCTATGAAAAAAATACATGCAAAGAAAAAAACCCAAAACACTTCAAATGAATAAAGGCACAAAGTGTTAACAGGAAACAGATAGAATATTTAGGATTACAGCAACTTTATACATATATTTGCATGCATAACATGTACCCACTTTAACAATATCAAATGCAAATTCCTTTGCTTAAAATGGGAGGGGTGCTGTCTGGTCAAATGTTTTTTATGAATCAATCTTGAAAACTGTCAAAGTGATTATTTTTTGTCAAAAACAGGAACATATTCTTCTGCAGACATATTCATTATTTTGAGTTTTGTTTGTGGCCTCTGCATTGAGTCAGAGGAAACATATTTGTCTCTAAGTCTGGGCTAATGGGCCAGCAAATATTAGGAGTGATCCAATCGCTTTATTTCTGCACACCATTGGTCGTGTAGATGTGGTTTGCATGTTTTGAGGATGTATGTGCATGTAGAACACTTAGTACTTTTAAATACCATGTAATATTTTGTTGTTGATTTTTAATATTTGATATAAACTGTGGGTTTGATGAAAAGACACATTTCTATTAACAGCAGTATTAAATGTTGTTGACAGTTCCACCCCGTGCCGCAGAGCTGGAACATTCCTTTATTCGGGTCTTTGGATTTAGTGAAATGTTTGTTTGCTTGATTTTATGTTTTTGGCCAGACTTTGAATTCTGCTGTTGTTTCTACATTAAACATTTTGTATGAAGCAAAGTTCATTGAAATAAAAAATAACAAAATGAAACTGCCTCTGATAAGCTGGATGATTTGAATGTTGGGATGCAGCATGGGGGGGCAGGATGCCTACAATTTTTGTGGATAAGTAGGACGTTAACGCCACTGTTCTGTGTGTTGCTCAATTTAATAAAGATATGTTCCTTTAGGTAAAATTAATCTGCTAAAATATTGTTTGAATGTTTATCATCAATGTATTTCTTGTCCTTTTTAAGCCGGCATGTTAAAGCAGCAACTATGTTTTCTTTGTTTTTTTGCCACAGTGGGGCTGTGAAAAGGCTTCCTTTCCCCCTTCTCACCTGGTTCTATTCACATCATTGTTGTGGTATCTGCTCAGGCGGCTTAGCCAAATAAAGGGGACACACCGGACAAAAACACCAATTTTTTTCCACACACTCTCTATCACCATAGGTTTAAATTTTTGGTAGGAGCCACTTCATCAAGATTGTGGATCGGAGATGGCAGCCATATAAAGTCTATGAGAAACTCTATATCTTCCAAGCCAATTAGAAGGTCAATCTAGGTGTCAAAATATACATTTTCTGTGTCAAGGAATCATTTAAAGCTATTGAGAATATCACTAGATAATTATTTGATCAAATAGATATGTTCATTTTCACACAGACTGGTAGGTCTTCAAGTGCTGCAGCAAGGAATCCTGAGCTGAAAATTAATCTATGTTCACGGGAGAGTGCGGATTAGCTGCAATGTACACTGTTCAAAAAAAAATCAAGGGAACGCTTTAATCTCATGTCAGATCTCTAGTGATATTCTCGATAGCTTTAAATGATTCCTTTACCCAGAAAATGCATATTTTGACACCAAAATTGACCTTTTAAGTGGATTGGAAGATATATTGGTTCTCATAGACTTTATGTGGGTGCCACCTCCGATCCACAATCTTGATGAAGTGGCTCCTACCAAAAATTTAAACCTATGGTGATAGAGAGCATGTGGAAGAAATTTGGTGCTTTTGTCCGGCGTGTCCCCTTTATTCTTAAATCTGGTCCTAAGCCGCCTGACTATTAGTTCGGTACAATGTTTAAGATTATTTGAAAATGATTCATTGATTTTTATATATTAGGCCTGTAGTTCTTTATGGGTTTATAGCTTTGTATGTTGGTTCTACCTGTGATGATGAAGTTAGTTCAGCTGCTCACCAGCTTCATCAAGTTGAGTCCTCTCTGCTCTGCATCAGCCAAACAGCTGGCGACTCCCACCCTGTGAAGGTCTACTCGCTTTAAAACCACTTCCAGACTTTTCTCTGTGCCGGCACCTTAATGGTGGAACGAGCTCCCCACCGACATCAGGACCTCAGACAGCCTGACTTCCGCTGCAGGCTGAAGACCTACCTCTTCCAACAAAACCTCGGTTAAGTCATATCATGTTCACTAATAATAATTTAAAAAACAAAACAAAACCCTCTTCTTCCTTTGCTCTTCTTCTTTAGCACAGTGCGTTACATTTATATAGCTCTCCTGTAGCGATTACAGATGGCTCTTAAAGTTATGCACTTAATTGATTCCTGTGGTCTAAGGCTTGTATCGTAAAGGTTGAATGCACTTATTGTAAGTCGCTTTGGACAAAAGCGTCAGCTAAATCAGTAGTTCTCAACCTTTCTGAGTCGCGACCCCCAATTTAACATGCATGTTGTCCGCGACCCCCGTTCATTGAGCACAATCTCACAAGCACAGTTCAGATCACCCGAAAAAGAAACAAAATGACCAAAAAAAGACACAAAATGACCAAAAAAAGGAAACAAAATGACCAAAAAAGACACAAATTGACCATAAAATGATAAAAAAAAGACACAAAATGACCAAAAGAGACACAAAATGACCAGAAAAGACACAAAATGACTTAAAAAAACACAAAATGACCAAAAAAACACATTAAATGACCAAAAAGACTAAAACACATGAACACTTTAACACAGTGGAGACAGAGCTGACTTCCAAAATGATTTGGCGACCCCCAGAAATCATCTTGCGACCCCATTTGGGGTCAGGACCCCAAGGTTGAGAATAGCTGAGCTAAATGACATGTAATGTAATGTAATGTAATGTATGAGGGGCTGGGCACTTCCAATGTGAAGGAGAAGAGGTAAGGTAGTTCTGCAGTAATTTACATTTGTGTAATATTTGGGTTGCTTCTGGTAAGGTGTGCCCATAAAAAATATATGTATAGTAATGTCAGCAGTAACTGATCTATGTAGATAACCTGTATTTTTTTAAATTAAGTATTAAATTGTCAGTTTAGCTCACCCTCTACTTACCTGACCAGGTGGAAGGTTCCATTTAGGTGAGGCTGAAATGTTTAAGTGTCTTCACAAGAGAGAAGGGGCGAGGCTGGGAGGCGGCAGCTTTCATTGAAGCTGCAGTTTGCTTTTGTTTGATTTTAATTTCTCTCAGTTAGGTGGATACTGAATCCCGGGTTTCATTTTCTGCTTTTTGTTTGAGTAAATTTTCTTTTGTTAATAAATAAATAACACATTTTTGCACTTATCCTGTTTCCTGTCCGGCTTTTTAAAGATCCCTATGTAAAAGTTTTCGGCACGCCACCAATTCATCATTTGAATGAGGTGGTGATGCAACAGTGACTTATCACCTTGGAAAGTTGGTATACTGTTAACATGTTATGACATCTTAGCAATTATCTGTTACCAATACATTCAGCAGATGCAAAGCAACATAAACAGTTATTTGGACTTCAGTGTGTTCTTCACTCTCTGTTTTAATCTCCATCAACATTGGAGAGAAATATCTTGTTGCCTAGCTGCAAAATGCTTCTCTGTGTGTTTACTGTTGTCTAATGTTATGGTATATTTGGGGTGTATTCATTTCCAAGTTGTGTTATTTGCCATTTTTCCCTTCGCTTTACAACTAACCAAAAAACAAGAACTAGTCTCTGTTCTCAAACCAAAAATAATCCTCTTCAGGTACCCAGAATATCTTTTGTCTATCTGACGCTTATATAGGCCTGGTTTCTTCCTTTTTCATAAACTGTATGAGTTTCAGCTGTTACTTTGTCACCACCCCTATTTGGCCTATTGATCTGATAAATTGCTGAATGGCTGATTGAACTGAAATGGAGGATTTAGTTGCACAAAACAGATGTCTGTTTGATGTATTTTCCTGCATTTTCTTTTTTGTCATTGTCTTTTGTGTGTTCACAGTCCTGCAGAAATTAGTCATATTCATATATATTTCCCCCCATTAGCCTATTCGTGTTTTTAATTGCACAACTGAGGAAATATTTCTCAAAATGGTATTTATTCATAATGTTTTTTATAGGTTTTTACAAGTTAACTCTTTATATATGGACTCACTTTCAATCTGCATTGAATAATGGAATTGTGTGTGAATATCACGGGTATGACGTCATTAGAAACGGACGTCGCTTCATGTGACGCTTCGGAGGGAAGGATCAGCTAGATGGCTCGAGGTGGAATAATATCCAACAAATTTATATTTCTCTAAATTCTAAAATATTGAAAACAAATGCAGTTTTTTGCAATATGGAACCACAAACCTTTACTCATTTATTCTACCACTGCACCCAATCTATCAATTTCTGGACTCAACTTGAACAATATATAGTGTGTAAAATCAAGATAAACATCTTAGTTGACTGTGGAAGTGTAATAATGTATTTTGTCCATGTCCATGGAGAAAATGACATCACCTTTATTACAAACCTATTCATACAAACACTCCAAAACACCACCCAACTTTAGAAGTTTCTTGCATGAGTTTAAAGAGTACATGAAATCCCTTACACTAAATGACACTAAACAAAGCACTTCATCCACAGATATATACGAGAGGTTTTTCAAAGAAGAATAATGTATTTACATTCTGTTCCCTTTTTCCCCCTTTCCTGTCATTGTATTTATTCATCTACTTATGATCCTCCCTTTTTTTATTTTACTGGCATTACCTTTTACCTTATTTGTTTCATGGCACCAACATTTTTATACTGCATATTCATATTCATTATGCACTGGAATTCTACTCCTTAAGACATACTCCTTCTTTAGACACTTTATTTTTTATTGTATTTTTATATTTTATTGCTTGAAGTATGCCTAGGTTGTTCTTTTTATTTAAGTGTGTTGTTATTGTCTCTGTGTGTAATGCTGCTGCTACACTGTAATTTCCCAGCTTGGGATGAATAAAGTCTATCTATCTATCTATCTATCTATCTATCTATCTATCTATCTATCTATCTATCTGTCTGTCTGTCTGTCTGTCTGTCTGTCTGTCTGTCTGTCTGTCTGTCTACCTATCTATTACTAATAATAACCTAAATGTAATGTGATGTATTTATTATTTATTTCTGATGATACATATATATTGGATCACCTGTCTACTGTTCTATATACAATTGTTTGTATGTACAACCTTTATCAATAAAGTTGAAAATGAAAAAAAAAGTCTGGAGGCGGAGTCACCAGCGTCCCTATATAAATACGGCGGCCATCTTACCACAGTATCCCATTCTGGTCGCTCTACTGTAGCTCTAGCAAGGTGAGTTATCTGCATAGCAAAAATACTCTTAACTCGCTGAAATCTTGACAGATTTACAAACGGGTTGTTTACTACAAACCTTAATAACGTGGCTATGAGGCGGAATGTTTGGACATGTTGAAATTGCGGCTTTTGTTTGAGGAAAGAAAGACTTAATCGTGCAGCACAGTAAGGGCAAGGGCTGACTTTGAGTCGCTTTGCTCGAGTTGTCAATGCTGAGACCACCATCGAGATTTTGATTTGATCTTGTGACAGCCTATTCTTTTTGTCTAAGTGGCAGTCTTTGTGGATGTGCTTGTGTTTATTAGCTGTCTAACTTGGCTAACAGACTGACTGTGAGTGAGACCAAGTACGTACAGTAGTGTTCAATATAATAGCAGTCCAATGTGACTAACCAGATTAAATCAGGTTTGTAGTATATTTTTTATTGCTACATGACAAACATTGTACCAGTAGGTGCAGTAGATTCTCAGAAAACCAACAAGACCCAGCATTGGTGATATGCAGCTCTTAAGGCTGTGCAATTGGGCAATTAGTTGAAAGGGGTGTGTTTAAAAATATAGCAGTGTCTGCCGTTGACTTTACAAACTCAAAACTATTTTGTACAAACTTTTTTTTTAGGATTTAGCAATCCTGTGAATCACTAAACTAATATTTAGTTGTATGACCACAGTTTTTTTATAACTGTTTCACATCTGTGTGGCATGGAGTCAACCAACTTGTGGCACCTTTCAGCTGTTATTCCACTCCAAGATTCTCTAACAACATTCAACAATTAATTTACATTTCTTGGTTTTTGCTTCAGAAACAACATTTTTGATGTCACCCCACAAGTTCTCAATTGGATTAAGGCCACTCCATAACATCAATGTTGTTAGTTTGGAACCAAGATTTTACTAGTGTGTTTGGGGTCATTGTCATTGTCTTGTTGAAACACCCATTTTAAGGGCGTGTCCTCTTCAGCATAAGGCAACATGACCTCTTCAAGTATTTTGATTATGCAAACTGATCCATGATCCCTGGTATGTGATAAATAGGCCCAACACCATAGTAGAGAAACATGCCCATATCATGATGCTTCACTGTCTTCACTGTGTACTGTGGCTTGAATTCTTAAGTAACTTGATTTCCAAGCTGTTTGGTTTGTTAAGATCCTCTTAAATGTTGATGCATTACGGTACAGGGAATTTCTGACTTTGTGTTTACAGGAATACGTCAAATGAGTCAAAATGCCTGACTTTTGTGCAGCCTACGGATGCTCCAATAGACGGTGCCTGGAAACAAGGAAACGGGGGATCACCTTTCACCTGTAAGATATGGCAATATTATGACTAGAATAAGCATAATAGTTTGTTACTTCGTGAAATGGTTCTCAAAGTGGATTCTAGGGACTCAGTGGATTCCTTTAAGGGGTCTAAATTGACCCATACAAGTCTGTAACTCTGACAGTGTACATATGAACCAAACGGGTCTATTTGGTTCATCTGTACACTGTCAGAGTTGAGGGGAGATGTTGAAATGTAAAGGTTTGAGAAACACTGACGTAGTACATGGATGTTCAATACAAGTTCTGCTTCACAGGAACAGCGGGCTATGTGAGTTAATATTATTGCAAGAGTGTTGTTGACCCAAGCTTTTTAGAAATGTTGCTACCATTTGTTTCCACAATCATTGAATGTTACTGTTTTAATAACTACTTTACTGTGGTTGTCTTATTCTTAATGTTTCCACATTTTGCATGAATACATACATTCATACAAATGATAATTTAGGAGTGTCTTTTTGTCCTCGCCCTTTATGCTAAGGGAAAGATGTCTGCAAATGTTGACTATCATTTATATATCTGGCTACCTCCCTCACGTTTTTAAGGTTTCCCAAAACCGAAGAGAGGAGGAGGCAGTGGGAAACGGCCCTGAGAAGGGAAGGTTTTGAAGCGTCTGCGAGGACGTTGCTCTGCAGTGAGCATTTCAACAGTGGGGACTTTGACAGGACGGGGCAGACAGTCCGTCTTAAAGCTGGTGTTGTGCCAACAGTTTTCAGCTTCCCAGCTCAACTTCAAATGGTATGTGCATCATTGGCCAACAAGAATTCCAGGTGTATAAGATTGATATATCAATATATAAATACATGAGTAAATGTCACACTTTAATTTTCTTTCTGCAAGTTTATTAATAATGTGTTGTCAAATGTAGCACATTTTAGACACTCCAAACTTCTTTAATTATTTATTTTTTAAAGCCGGTAATGACAAGAAGGTCAGCTACTTCTCGAAGATCAGAAGATAACCTGCCATTGGACTTGTCTCAGAATGAACCTCAGCCTGA
Organism: Centropristis striata; assembly: GCF_030273125.1. Classification (NCBI taxonomy): domain Eukaryota; kingdom Metazoa; phylum Chordata; class Actinopteri; order Perciformes; family Serranidae; genus Centropristis; species Centropristis striata. Next base: position 32,673,115 of record NC_081523.1, read on the forward strand.
TGTGAGTATTTGTTGAATGTCACTAACAAATGAGAGCATCAAATGTCTGACATTAAATCCTTCATCTCAGTGGTCTTAGGAAGCTCTATGATGGTGTTACAAGAAGAGCCTAATATTATTTGAGGTGGTACTCTGTGTGAAAAGTTTGAGAACCACTGTCTCACTTGCCCTATGTCACTCATACACTTTGATGTATAAAAACTGCGCAAACATGGAAAATGCACTGGGGGGGTAGGCACCCTTTACAATCAACAGAGCCATTTTTGTCCAGAGCCAAACAAATGTTTTTTTCTTATAGATAAGCATATAAAGATCAATATCTTAAACCCACACTGATTTGTGTTTTCTATTGGAGAATGTACAAAATAATAATTTAACAACATTGATAAGTGAACATTAAATACTTTAAAAAGTAACTGTCATTTATTTCCATATTACTATAATTTATATATTTTGCCAATGGAACAGGGAGCCGCCGGAGAGGGGCAGACGAGCCACAAGCAGCAGGCCGCTGACCACCCATACGCATTGCCTGCTTGCCCCAAGGCCATTAAGGCCAAACTCAATGCAGCCTCAGCAACGGTGACGAAGCTGGAGCGGGAGAAGGACAATGCCTTGCGGAGAGAAAGGAGGGCCAAAAAAAACATGCAGGCTCTTTTGGAGGAGCTGAAGGAGAAAAATCTCATCAACGAGAGCTGAAAGACGAGCGTGAATGCTACTCAGGTAAAATGGGAAAATATTACATTGAATATTTTGTGTATTTTATGTTCTTTGTTAGACTTCTTACCTAGTTCCTATTAAAAGGAGACATGCTACATCACTCTTGCTAATTTAATCTCAGATCTTCCGGTTCACCTCCTGTCGAGGCAGGGTGTAGAATACACCAAGGCCCAGAGAGATTTTGCCCTTACACTCCATCTGCATGGTCCGAAGGCATATAATTACCTCCCACACCCTAGTTCATTGCAAAGGTATTCTTCATAATGTCTCATTTTAAACTACATTAACCACTTAAGCACGACCGACTGTATTATCATTAAGGAATGGTTAAACATCTGTCTGTGTCATGCTGATAAAATTGGTCTAGTGTCCTAAAAGTAATTTTAACAATCCTAAACCTCAGACTGATTTTACTTTTAAGATCAGGGATGCAAACTGGTCATCTTTAGGTTAAGGTCCCCTTTAATCCTCCAAAATGTGGCAATGAAGTGAACTGTGAACTGAGAATTGCTTCTTTGCAAACTTTCACTATTTTCACCCTGTACCGTATGTGTTTGCATCCCTGCTTTCTTGTGTCCTGTTTTAGCAGGATCAGTGCTAATCATACAATATTTGCTTTTGAAGGTTGCTCTCAATCCTGGGCTTCGTCATCAATATCGACGCATTGATGTTGATGATTCCTTTGCTGCTTGAAGGACCGAGATATGTTCTGACCTAGAGGTTCAGCCAGGACCACTTGGAGCTTCTCTTCAACTCCATCAGAGCATCTGGTAGGGTTTATATTTCCCACCTGCAACACTAATTGACATGAAGTGTCAGCAAATACTCATATTCTTTTCAGTTTCTGTCCATGTGGTTCTGAAGACATATACACAGTATGTGGAAGTGTCACAGAAATTATTTTGAGTATTTGTGATACAGTCTCAACTGTAAGATAATTTCATTCACCTCTATTTATGTGGAGATGGTTCATTCAGGGGTGTCTAATTAGTCTTTTTTTTTTTTTTTTTTTTTTTTTTTTTTTTTTTTTTAAAAGATACACTACTGGTCAAAAGTTTTAGAACACACCAACTTTTCCAGAATTTAATTGAAAATTATGCAGTTTAATGTCTCAGTGTACTCTGAAATTAATGCACATTTGCAACATTTAAAATTCTTTATTGAGCATGATAGTGTTTTGAAAGTAAAAAAAGATTCAAAATCACATTTTATGTTGGACTAAAGGACTAAAAAAAAGACACAAAATGACAAAAAAAGACACCAAAAGACACAAAATGACCAAAAAAAGACACAAAATGACTTACAAAGACATGAAAATAATTCAAAAATGGATAAAATAGCCCAAGACTCCATAGAGTTAAGTTGTTAACCCATTTCTTGTTCCCTGAAAAAGGCCTACTTGTATAATTCTGAAATGTACATTATTTTTCAGTTTTGGTTAAGCTTACCTTTTTTTATTTACCTCTGGCAGTTCACCACTTACCTTTGTACCCTTTCAAGCTGTTCATTTGACTTGAACTGCTTGAATTTCAATAAAAAACTGGAAAAATTGGGGGTGTTCTAAAACTTTTGACCGGTAGTGTATTATGGATATCTGTAATATATTCATATACTGTGTGTGTGGTTTTTTTTTTAAGGTGGCTAGAATAACAACCCTAATGCCAGCCAGTTCAAGTAAATCTTCTGAAAGCTGATGGACCAGAGTGTGGTTGTTAAACCAAGCAGCAAAGGCAATGTAACGGCACAGGATGACAGTCTCTACCAGCTGTAGCAATGTCCTCTGCTGCCCCGTCCATCACATCGACACATCTACCAACCTGTCAGCTGCAGAAGGAGAAGATCTCCCATCCCCGTTTGTCGACATTCCTGCCGTTGTACATGACCACAGCTACCTTCCCAAGCACTCTGACGGTCTTGTCGACAACGCTCTCGTGCACATTGCAGGTAGAGGTCGACCGATAATGGATTTTGCCTATAACCGATAGTGCCAATTCTGGGGAAAAACAGGGCTGGTTAATCGGATGATTGTCCCAAAGAAAAAGAAATGTCGCCCTAATTTCCCTATGCTTGATTATTATATTATTAATTGGTCTACCCGTAATTTCAGGAGTTGTTGTTCGAAGGACTTTGAAGAAGCTGTCCTGCCGATGTCTGCCGTGCCAGCCTGGTGACGGACGCTGCGTCTGCCAGTAAGGACCGCAGCTACCACCTGCTGACTTTGGAAAAACAACGGAGGTCTTGTGATTCCATCTGAAGGCGCAGTGAGGGTCGTCAGAGCAGCGAGTGGCTCATTCGCCAGGCATCAGCAGGCAGACGATCACAGCCCATCAAACCACTAAAGGTCCTCTACATTGTGCGCAAGAGCACATAAGAGATGCACAGTATGGCATTGACCCCCACCACCATACACTGCTGACATTGGTTGTCCCTGTTTTTCAAGTTAAGGCTGCACCACATTGCTAAAGTAGCAACGCTTAGCTTACAGAGTGACAATGTGAGACAGAAGCTCACAAAAACGTTTTGTCCTTTTCAAAGGAAATTAAATTCAACTCTGCACGTTTGTAGTTCTGATTCCTTTTTCTTTGGGCTCACGCCAACCATGGCAAAGTTGTTGGTGGTAGACTTAAATAATAAAACCATCCAAGTACAGTTGCAACTAAAGTGCAGTTCTCTAAGAACATAGGGGGTCGGCAAGTTTTGCTTAACTGGGGGTATGTGTACCCATCTGGGTACGCAGTGCTACTACTGGGGGTATATGACAGAAAGTGGAAAATGGAAAAACTGGACACAAGATGCTGTAGTTTCAAGTCTTTCACTCCTTTTTTTTCATTTGTGATATTCTCCCTAAGGTGGGTTATTGATCATTCAAAGCATGTGGTGGACAAATCCACACATCTAACAAAAAAAGGTAAAATATGAAGATGGGAGATTTCTGCATGACATCAATATTATGCTAGATCTAAATCTGAAAAAGGGTTACTGAAGCAAAAAAAAGTCAAGAGAACCTCGCCACTGTTTCCCAAACGTACGTATGTATTTATTTATTTATTTATGTATGTATGTATTTATTTTGACCCAATAGATCAGGGGTAGGCAACCTGCGGCTCCAGAGCCACATTCGGCTCTGCAGGCCGTCTGCAGTGGCTCCCTTTTTTACATTTTCATTTTCAATTGTCATTTGTTTACACCCAAAGCAAGTTGTATCCATCAATTGTAAAATATGTAAAATATGTAGCTTTTATAAGGCACTGAAACATTTTAGTCAACAAAAATATGCACCTTAGCTTACAAAAGTACAGCGCAGTGCCTTAACCTCTAAATTTTGCCTAGTTTTGAGTTTCTCTAGCGAGGCTAGCTTTTGATTTCAGATCTCCTGCGATGTTTCTTCGGTGTGCAGCCTCTCATTTGTATTTGGGTCCTCGCTGCATTCTGACAAAATCAAATTAATAAATGCTCATTATGACCTATTGGTAATGTTAGTTGGCTGATTCTTAGCTAGTAGGCTGGTTTATCTTAATAGTAAGGCTCATAATAAGGTTTGTGGCTCCATTGCGATATTGTTTCTCCTTTTTTGGCCAACAATGGCTCTGTTGTTAGTAAAGGTTGCCTACCCCTGCAATAGATGAAATACAGCTAAAGAGGTGAGAGGGACGCAAATTGTGCTATTTTCATGGAATTACTTATTTTTTACTACAGATTGAGACCATAATGTTATCCTAAAAAAACATCTGAGGTAATAAATCAAGTGAAAAGTTTTCTCATGTTGTATTGCGTCACACTGTTAAAATAATGGCCTATGTCATTTTTTGTCAAAATTGTTTTTTTTGCCTAAATCATCTCCTCATGACACCGGCCACCTGTAGTAAAATCGCCTACATCCTCAGTTGATCAGATCATGTGATTTTACCCTTTTAAGATAATGGCCTATGTCAAGTGTGTGACTTAAGCGGATTTATTATGCCTAAGTCAAAATAAAATGTGACTTAGGCAATTTTTTGAACATGCCTTTGTGACTGAAGTAAGATATGGTAACACTTTACTCTAAGGTGTCTACATAAGAGTGACATGAGCGTGTCATAAACATGACATGGGATGTGTCATGAACATTAATGACACTTTGAAGTAACATTAATGCTCATGATACTTGTCATGTCATGTTTCTGACAGGCTTGTGTGACTGTTATATAGACACCTTCAAAATAAAGTTTTACCATATCTTGCTTAAGTCACAAAGGCATGTTCAAAAAAATTGCAGTCATTTAAAAAAAAAAGTCAAAAAGTCATTTATCAAAAAGTAATTTATTTCTCTTAAATTACATAATTTACACACAGTGTTATTACTATGCCAATAGCCATCCTTTGTTACATCCTTTTTGAGTGAAATGATCAATAAATGTCATATGTTACACTGTTGGTGAAGTTTTTTTTTATGTTTCCTGCAAAACTTGAAAAAAAATACATAGGCGATTATTTTAACAGGGTGACGATTGGATAGGAGTGAAATGGTTCTGCAGCCACCAGCGCCCCCTGCTGGAGGGTTTGGTAGACTGCAGGCTGAAGGCACTTCCTGTTTGCCTCCCTGCTCAGACCGGAGGTTGCCGCCTGGTTTACACATAGACATGTATATAAGGGTTTACAGGCGAGGCGAGGCTTAGCTCGGACTGCTCTTTTACTTTTGTCTCGCCAGAAGGGCGTGTTTCTCCGTCGGCAGCCGTCTGAAGCGGGATTGCTCCAGGTAAGAAGAAACGTCACCCTGCAGTATTGACAGTTGTTTTCTATTGCTGACGGCATGCATTCCTGTCTTTAATGTTTCATCCACGCCAAGGCTAAGAAAGATATCCAAGAATGTGATTTTTACGTGTTTGGAAAAGCAAAGTGCAACATAATGTAAAACTGTATAGTTTGTACAGGCCGTACCAAAGGATTTGGAACAACATTATGCACATTCAGTCTCCGTCTGATGAAGAAATGTCACACAACAGGCGTTTCCTGTGCCATGCTGTTCATGTATTGGGGCTGGGGGCTGCAGGCTCTTGTTTTGCCCAGATGATTTCTTCTTTGTTTCCTAGTTACAATTGGTCTGACATTTGCAATGCAATTATTATTTATCTTTAAATAGTTATGTTTTCTTTCTTTTTTTGCCGCGTTTCAGCATTTTCAGACAGTTTCAAACAAAATGAGGTTTTAAAATGCGGAAAAAAAATAATGTAAAATTCACTCCATCAAAGTCGATTAAATAAAGAATTAGGTGAGACAATACCATTTGATTCCTATCCGAGTTGTATTTGAAGTGTTCTTACTGAGCTATATCACTGATAGACTTTGACAGAGTTGATTTGACATCATTTCCCCTCTCAGTTAAAACCAAACTTGGGTCAGTGTATCTTCAGACTTTCTAACACAAACGATCCAACCCGATTTTTTGATTTATCACAAGCTGAGCCCACAGTCCATCAGAAATATTTGATCACAAACAATACTGTTTTCCCACTAAACAAATCTCCAACATTAAATTTAAAAAAGTGTCAAACATGCATGGCATGACAAAGGGTGAAATTGTTCAATATACAGACATTACCTTGATAACTTTTAAGCTATGCTTGATTACATTAATATGTGTTTCTAGACTTTCAGTTGAACTGCTAGTGTGCTGCTGTGAAACTAAGAAACAATAATAATATTGATTGAGTTATGAGTGTATCTCAAAGTAGGGCTGGGTCATATGGACCAAAAGTCATATCCCAATATATTTAGGTTGAACATCGATATACAATATATGTATCCCGATATTTTTATCACAAAATGTACACAAGTAGTTTTATTAAGACCATTTATTTAAGTGAACATGAATACTGTATAATGACAGGAGTACCTTTTTTTTAAAGAGCTCCAAAAAGTGCACATTTAAATAAAAATAGCCTGTGAAATAAAATAGGCCAATCTTTTCCTGAAATAAATATATTTATATGAGAAAAGAATAGCAAACTAAATATGACAAACCCTAGTAAGGGCAGCATTTATATATAAAAGAAAAAAAGAACTATATTGATATATGTAATATGGTCTAATTCCATATCACATTTAAAACTATATCGATATATCTTTTATGGATATGTCGCCCAGCCCTAGTGTCTGAAAGGGCTTTAAGTTACATTAGTATGTGTTTGTAGACTTTCAATTGAATTTGCTAGTGTGCTGTGTCTGAAACAATTCTAATATTGATTGAGTTATGAGTGTATCTCAGAGATGTTACCAGCTTGGAATTTAAATTTTAATCTGCAATGTGTATACTGCATTCTTTTTCAACACTGTGCTCAGGGATAAAAAGTCTGCTTTCTCTGCCTTTTAAGCCTCCACTTGTGACCTGTGAGCCCTGATACCCGTTCACCTGGAAGCTTACCCTAGCCAGATTTAGGAGGATGGAGGAGGAGAACAGGGGCTTTCTGAGGAGGTTTGTGGAGGAGTTCTCGGCTCCTCTGGAGGAAGACAGCCTGCTGCCTGTCAGCCCTTTGAGCCAACGAGTGTCCCTTGAGGAAATGCACGGGGAGAGCTTGGAGCTGGGTCTGCGGCTGCTGGCTGCTAGGTATGACTGGAAAGGAGGACTTCCCAAAATGTCTTTTACATATTTGGTTGCCTGAAGGATAGACCAAAGCCACAAAGGCGTGTGTGTGCATGTGTAGTCAAGTCAAGTCAAAGTTTATTTTATAAAGCACATTTAAAAACAACTCAGTTGACCAAAGTGCTGTACAGTTATCAAAATACAATAAAAATCATACACAAATATAGTATTAAATAAAAACAATAAAATACTTAAAAACAATAAAATACTAATAAAAACTCAGTCTAAAAACAGAGTTAGAGTTAAAAAGGAAATAAAAGAATAAAAAGTAAAGTAAAAAAGCCAAGGATTCTTGCCTAGCTGGGACGTAACGTCAAGGAGAATAAATAGGTTTTTAATAATGTTTTAATTTCTCAACAGACTGTAGGTTGTTCCACAGCTTTGGGGCCGCGAGTCTGGACCGCGGTACGACCAGGAGCCGCGGGTTAGACCACCAAAGTGCTCTGGAAGTACTGTGGGGTTTTAAAAGCTCTGATAAATAAGACGGTGACAGACCATTTAAGCACTTAAAAACAATTCATTAAACCTTAAAGTGGATCCTAAAATGTATAGGTAGCCAGTGCAAAGATGCAGGGTGTGGGGTAATGTGCTCACACTGTTTCTTTCTAGTCAGTAGGCAGGTGGCCAACAAACAAAGGATTACAATAGTCTAGACGTGATGTAATGAACATATGGATGACTCACTAAAAATAATTTGTGGGGAGATGAGCCTTTACTTTAGACGACAGTCGTAGCTGGAAGAAGCTAGTTTTGACTGTTTAGCTTATCTGTTTAGTAAACTTGAAGTCAGTGTCCAGAATAAGACCAAGGTTCCTTGCAGAGGGGTGATAACAGCTACCAATGGCGCTGTCATAGCCATCTAAAAGATTTTGTTGGTCAAATAAAATAATCTCAGTTTTGTTTTTATTCTATGAGGGAAAGTTTTCTTCCATCCATGACCGAGTGTCTTGTGTGGTATCAACATTCTTAGTTATCCCAGGCTTTCCTCTTGAGACTTGCGGTATATAAAACTAAACTAGCAGCCTTTGAGCTAAACTTAGTGTAGGAACATTCAAATATAAAAAATGTTTGAGGCCTTGGTCTCTTCAGTCATTGGCTTGTGTGAGCTCTATTTTCTGCTCACATTATCTTCTTCCTGCCCTGTCAGGAAGACTTTATACCCTGCCTTTAAAAAATGGCATTGTTCTCCACACTTCCTGTTTTCTTAGCCCAGTTTTTCCTCTGGAGCAAAATTTCAATTCTGTAAAGCAGAATGTTGGTGAGGCATTTGTTTTTGCTTGTTAGCATTTGCTTGTTTATTTCTGCACACAAACTTCTGGCTGTAATGTGTCACTTGGCTGCAAGGCCTGGTAGGAGACCAGTAATCATGTTCAGATCTTGTTAAAGTACACAGCAGTTTGTATTTTTGCTTGTCTCTGTTGATTCAGGGCTGCTCCTGCAGGTCTCAGTGCCCTCCTGTGCCAGACAGCATTGTGTCATCTGCAGCAGAATGACCTTTCACCTTTCCACTGCCCCCAGGAAGCTGAAGACAATGAGGAAGAGGGAAAGGAAGTCATCTGTAAGCATGCTCATTTTAGAGGCTGTTGTCAATGCCACATTGATGTGGTTTACATCATCTGAAAGCTAGGAACCTGAAGATTGTATTATATATTAAATATATAATAAATGGTCAGGCGGCTTAGGAACAGATTTAAGAAAAATGGGGACACGCCGGACAAAAGCACCACATTTTTTCACATGCTCGCCACGTCTGGCTTTCTGTGTAAAGCATTCCACTAATCGCGTCAAAAACCTGCAGTGAACTGGTTAAGTGTGGTTGTAAAGGTGCAAGCAGGTTGTGGTGCAAGGCGCTCATGCAAGAAGGCTCACTGGAATTGCAAAGACCTTTGTAGTTGTAAAAGTAACAAATAATACGAGAGAAGCTAATAAAGTTCAATTAAATGCATGCATGTCATTCATTTTTCAGAATACATGCACTGTATATGACCTATATCGGTATATGTCCGACCGCTTTGGAACTTTGAAATTATGTAAAAACATGGCGAAAATGAACATAACTATTTGATCAATTAATCATTTAGTGATATTCTCAATAGCTTTAAATGATTCCTTGACCCAGACAATGTAGAGTGTGACACCAAGATTGACCTTCTAAGTGGCATGGAATATATATTGGTTCTCATAGACTTTATATGGATGCCATCTCCGATCCACAATCTTGATGAAGTGGCTCCTACCATAAATTGAAACATATGTTGATAGAGAGTATGTGTGTCCCCTTTATTAAGCTAAATATTAAAGTTATTAAAATATTAAAGTTGTTTTTTGCTACATTAACACAGACAACATGAAGTATTATTACTTCATCACAGTATATGTTATTCTGGTATACACAGTTTCATTAATACTAGAGTTGTTGCTATTAACCCATTGAAGCCTGGAAAGCAGATATGTCATTTTGTAGTATTTGTATAAGCTCTGAAATACTTTTTGAATTTCATTTCTATCTGCTACAGGTACAGAGGCTGAAAAATGTATTATTTAGTAGTATTTTTGACAATTCTGTTGAATTTCCAGAAAAACTTCAGGTTTTAGGGGCTTATTTTGAAATCACCCAGAGGTTTTACAGGCGTTTTAGGCCTCAGTGGGTTAATCACACCGTGTAACATGTTAAGTCTTGTCTTCCCCATAGTGCTTCAGTCAGAGGCAGTCCAGCGTCTCTTCCTCAACAAGTTGATAGATGTTGCACTGGCGTGGCATAAAAACCTCCCCGAGCCCCCTCCCTCCCCCCTCCCGGTTCCTCCTCTGCTCCGTTCATGCCATAAAGAACAAGAGAAGGAAGATGGAGGACAAACATTTGGCCCTGGCTGAGTTTAACCAGCTCTTTGGGATCAAGGTGAAATACTTTCACTGTAATTACCCTGCTTTTTCAGTGTTTTTGTTTTCAAAAAGAAATTAATCAAATTAAACTCTTCTTTAACATATTGCTTTGTCTCTGATGTACCGTGGTGCAGGACGGAGTGCCGCGTGCCTACTACGCTGTGTTCGATGGCCATGGAGGAGTGGACGCTGCCACCTATGCTGCCACTCACCTCCATGTTGCACTCAGTAAACAGCAGACACTGCAGGGTGACGCAGCCACAGCTTTTAAAACCGCCTTCCTACACATTGATGAAACATTCAAGGGCAAAGCCAAAAGAGAGGTACTGAAGCAGCACCAGTCCAACATCCTGAACACACAGTATATATACACCATAATTATAATTTCATAGTACAATAGAATAATCATAAGGTCAGTGTATTGACCAATTCTATTCCTTATTTTGTTTTGAAACAAACAATAACATAAGTGATTTTACAAAGCCTTTCACATTGAACTTTTTGTTATTCCTTTTTTATGTACCTGTTTCATTGTCCATTTATAAACTTATTTTGTTACTTTCATCAGCATTAACAGTTTTCACTCCAAGTTAAACACACCTCGCTTTAATTTAAAGACATGTAGGCAGTGAATCAAGTCCATGTTTCCATTCAAAGCTCCTACCGCTGGATTCTAATTAGGGGTTTTGGGATCTGAGGGTTTTCTGGTCATTCCTGCAGGCAGTGTTACAGAGAAACCCAGGTTGACAAGTGTGTCTGTGTGTGTTTGTGTGTGTGTTGTCAGCGTTTGCGGAGTGGCACTACAGGCGTGGCAGTGCTGGTCCAGGGACAGGAGCTGACTGTGGCGTGGCTAGGGGACTCTCAAGCAATTCTGGTCAGGAACGGACAAGTTGTCACACTCATGGACCCCCATAAACCGGACAGAGAGGTAGGGATAAAGACTTCAGAACATTTGTCTGTTTGCATATGATAATGACAGTCCAGTGACAGTCACTTCCATCCCAAGCAAACGTTTGTATTCTTGCTTCCATAAATTTCACGTTTGCCCGTCCAGTGTGAAGTTTATTGACTGAATGTCTCCTATAAGTTTAAATTAATTTAATAGTGAAGCTAGTTTCCACAATCTTCAGTTAATAGAAATGGTGGGAAGGAGGTCACATGATAAGGTTGGTCTCTTTTGTCCTCCACTATCCAGGATGAGAAACAAAGAATTGAGGATCTTGGTGGCTGCATCACCTTCATGGGTTGCTGGCGTGTTAATGGCACCTATGCTGTATCCAGAGCTATTGGTAAGTCAATCACAACCAACAAGAGCAGAGAAAATGCTTTTGTGTGGCATCACCATTTTCATTTTGGGCGTAATACAGTAAATTATTATTATTACTATTATAAATAATTACTACTATTATTTATTATGTTTTAGATACAGACATGAAATATTATATTTGTTTATTTGCTATGAGATTAAACATGTTGTTTATACTTGGGACTTAGATGCAGATCAGATCATACTTTCTGACAAATTCATGCAGAAAACTACCTAATTTCAAAAACTTCACATAATTTTCAATTATTTTTCTTGCCACTGTACCTGAAGTGGCCCTCACAGTTTCACTTATATTTTTAATTATTAAAACAAGGACAGACAGAGTGAAAAGGAGAGAGAAACAGAGAATTTAGAATTTTCAAAACCTCTTTATTTGCTTAACGCAATTTGTAAATACAATCACATTGCGTTCTCAAAATGGAAAAATAATAATAATAAAGTTAGTAAAATAAAAAAATAATAAATAAAACAACAACAAAATCTCTCTCTCTCTCTCTCTCTCTCTCTCTCTCTCTCTCTCTCTCTCTCTCTCTCTCTCTCTCTCTCTCTCTCTCTCTCTCTCTCTCTCTCTCTCTCTCTCTCTCTCTCTCTCTCTCTCTCTCTCTCTCTCTCTCTCTCTCTCTCTCTCTCTCTCTCTTTCTCAAATTAAGCACAAATGTGTTTCAAGGAATGCAATTCTGGTGGTCCAGGTTACTGTAATCTCACTTTTGGTCCTATTCTTGTAAATATGAACTTGACAGGTCTTTGTGACATCATTGCAGTCCAATTACTGTAAATGTGATCTCTTAGGAATGTCTTGTGGAAATGTCATTAAGTTCACATCCACATCCATTTGGACTCAATAATTCACTGATTTTAAGGTCAAAGGTCAAGGTTACTATTGCCTGAAAAAATATGTTTTGGCCATAATTCAAAAATTCCTACACAAGTTCACTCAAATGTCTAATGGGGTAAAATAATGTGTTGACTAAAGTAATGACATTTTATGTCTAACTAGGAAAGTGCAGTCAGTGCAGATCTCCTGCAGAAACAAACTCAACTCTTACATTTTAAAATTTGCTTGTTTGTCATCTTGCCGACAAACCTGAATGATGCATTGACATCATGATATAGTTTTCTCAGCATTAAATCATGGCAAATAATTTTATTTTGGGTACATCCTGGTGTAGTATCTGCAGTTAACTTCTGCAGCCCTGACTGTTCTGAACAAACAATTTTAAAGTGCTTGTCATCTTGTAGACAGACCTGACAAAGGTCTGTCTGTCTGTCTGTCTGTCTGTCCATCTGTCTGTCTGTCTGTCTGTCTGTCTGTCCATCTGTCTGTCTGTCTGCCACTTAGTTTCAGGGCAAACTTTGATAATTTTGTCTCCACCCGCATTGTATTTTTTTATCTTTTCATCTTCTGACCGCAAACGCCTGGCTCCTCTTTCCTTCCTGACATTTAGGAAAACTAAATCAACTCTACTGTTCCTTTGAACTGACCACACTGCTTTGCCACTGCAGCATGTTTTATTTTTAAATGTCTTGACTGAAATGTACGCTGCCATTGCCAAAAACACTGATACTGAGCAAGTCTGCTAAAAATATTAACATATGTAGGCTGGGTAACAATATTAACCCAGCCTATATGTTTGGTTAGCATGAAGATCAGTAGTCTTCACAGGCTGTCTTACTCACGTTACACCGAAGAACTTGACCAAACAATTCACCTGTTGATTGAATTAACAATACCTTAAGCCTGGATCGAGTCATTCTAACGACACATTCACCTTCCTCCTCCAGGTGACTTTGACCAGAAGCCGTATGTGTCAGGAGATGCTGACTGCTCAACAACCCAGCTGTTTGGGGACGAGGATTATGTGTTGCTGGCATGCGATGGCTTCTTTGATTCAATTAAACCTTCAGAGGTCCCACATATGGTCCTGGATGCTCTTCAGCAGTCTGGTGAGCCTGAGGACGGGGGAGACGCTCCACTGGAGAAGTCTGAGGACACCATTGGACTGAGAGTCGCTCAACAGTTGGTTGGTCATGCTAAGGAAGCCGGTTCTAGTGATAACATCTCAGTGATGCTGGTGTTTCTGCGTCCACCACAGCAGCTGCTGTCTCAAAACGCCACCACAGGACCTGCACGGGCCAGTCAGAACTCCACCTCCCAAGATGCACCACAGCAGTAAAGGAGGTCTGCTGCCCAGACAACACTGTGACAAGTTACTCCAGTATTCAGTATTTCTCAGCCTATTTCTTTCCCGAGTAGCTGAACACGTGAACACAGTAAGCTGTAGCCACACTAAGTCACTGCTTTGGAAGAAACATTTTGATTGAACTGTATTCAAACCAGATAATTTGGAAAGGTTTGTGAGATGATGACCCAGGTCCTCACAGCAGCAGTGAGATGTGGACCTGCTGAGTCCCCAAACATGTTCCCAGACTCACAGGAACAACCCAGAGTTGCCACACTGGAATACTATCCACTCTAACTTTGTGTATGTTGGTCTGTTATCATTTGATTAAACATTTGTTTAAGGATATGCACCATCATATCCATTTGTGTATCTATGTGCCTGTGTATTTAAGAGATGTCTGCCAAGTAACTTAAACTGTGCCTTTAGTATTCATGATGATTCTGTGCTGCAGTTGATACTTAATTTAAATTGTCAACTTCAGTCTGAAACATGCCAGCCTCCAAGAAACTCATATCAGCTGATCTGTATTGCCAGGAAGTGTGACTTAAGAGTATTTAGGACCGTTACATTTTGAAACTGGCCTTGAGTTGTAAGTTTGTATGAAACTGATGTAGTTGGTTTTGAAAAAAGTACCTGCTATTTCTTTATTAAAACTTTTTATTTGAAGAAAAAAACTGCTCATACATGTTTTTTGTAAACCTATCAAGTCTTATCATCAAAGCATTAAAAGAAAGAAAATGGATTAAATATCACATCCTAACAAAAGCATAATAACACCGGTGACAAGTCGTCGCAACAACCATTGGCCGTGCCACGTCTGTGCTCAGACCCGAATAACCATTTGAAATTGAATAGGACCCTAATTAACCATACATTCACAGATAAAGCCAAACCGTTTTTTGTTAATGGTGCCACGTCTACCTCATGTAGCGAGTTCTGATTGACTCAGTCATGCAAATTTGTCATTATTTTCCCTTAACGTTGTAGTGCAGTGCAGGGACTCCTGAACCACACCTTTCTTTTTTTGCACCCTAAAACAAGAACCAGAAAGGTGACAATATAAAACCTCTAAAGGCTTATGGAAAAAATCTCACCCCAATAAAAAAAATATAACAATATAAAAATGCAAAAGTCACCTAATCCACAAAAGTGAATATATACCACAAGGTAAGCATGAATCAAGTAAATGTATAAAGAAATGAACAGAATGTGAGCTTTGGGTGTAGTGTAGTTAAGGAAGTCAGGATGGCACACCTTTTTTCTTTTTTTTCTTTTTTTTTTTTTACATGTGGCACACCCTGCACAAGTTGCCTAACCTGCCTGGAATGTTGTATCTGTTAACATGGGAGGGACCTTTATGCACACAAAGACAACGATCATTTCAGACACAGTGTGAGAAGACAAATTGTATGAATCATTTGCTGTGTTTTTAAAGAATAGTCGAAGCAAGAACCATAGGTAAGAGCTACCTAAATATATATTTGTATTTGTTGTTTTTTTGTTTGTTTGTTTTAGCTTTCAGCATCAGAAAGGATCCTTTATCTTAATTACCCCATGAGTGTGCTCTTTAAGATGCTGCAATGTATGTCTTATATGTCTTGTGTATAACAGGTCCTATTAAACAGCACTACACTGCAATAAATTATTCTGTAGTCTTTTCATTTTACTTAATATATTTGATAAAATGTATTAAATATAAATGCATCCTTGATTTTGAGGCAGTTATTTAAGTAACTTTAATATAAAAATGTTTGAGATGGAATCTACTTATTTTGATCACATTAAATATAATCTTTATGTGTATGTAATTCTAAATCAAGAGAATTTTGAATGAATTCAACACAATAGAATTAGTCAGTTTTTAATTGACACTTAACACTTCCTGTTTAGTTGTTATTAACTCAACTTGTAACATAGTTAGATTTAATAAATAATATTGTGTGCAATCTGTTGCCTCAATTTTATAGAGTAGCTACTGTTTTTTTTTTCTGTCTTTTTTTTTTTATGACAGAAGGCGCCTGAGAAGTGACTGAGAAGTTTGTTTCATCACCTTTAAGTTTGGCTGTTTTCCTGTTACTGTTACTGTACTGTGGGCGTGTTTTTAGGTGTATACTGCAGATATACCATGTCAGGAAGTTGTTGAAAAAACGCTGCAAAGTTAGTCTATTTTGGTGATTTTCAAAGGGGTCATGTGAGGCTCTCTGGGTTCCCACAAGTCTCCTCTTTACATACATGCCTGCTTTATATAACATGCATTTAAGGCAAAAACCACATAGTATTTTTGTCATGTAGTACAAATTTGCTATTTCCACCTACTGTATTTGAATATTTGTGCATACTGGGGTTCCTAAACAGGCTTTGAGTTACATAAACTGGGTAACACTGGAAAGCTGAGACTCTTGTAGATTCAATGAGCCCAGTCTTCTTCATGTGGGATGATGATGATGTCATCAGTAGTAGCCAGTTCATTGCAGTGAGGGCATTTCTTGAGTCTGGACCTCACTGTATAGAATGAGCTGCTGTGACCTCTAGGATAATCACAGCCTCATGAAACTTTACAAGCTCAAACTAGAGACCCAGAGCAAAACAAAAAAGGGGTTTCTCAGCAGTTTGTAGAACAGAAGTGCTCTTCAACTTTGGTCATCTCCAAAATGACCCAAGTTTTTGAACCCAAATCACAGCATGGATTCTTCTATGTTGTTCCAAAGGTCTTTATATATTGATGTAATATTCTTGAGTTTTTCTCACCATTTGTATCCATTCTCAATATGAATAAAATTGCATTATTGAGCACCAAATGTGTGTTGCAAATGGTATCAACCCAAAAATTGCTGCAACAACTTATAGGACAGAGCTGAACATGGGCTGGACCTTAGAAAGCGTACCCTAATGTTATGACCCTTTACACACCATAAAAGGTTTCAATAAATAATTAATTAATTCATTAACTGATTTTAATTAGATATTTTTTACCAGAACAACTTGACACACAAATTAATCTTCAGGTTCACAGCTTTCAGATGTTCACCACTTCTATGTGGCATTTATTGTTGACCTGCTATCTCCCCCTAAACATCCAAAAAGGTCTTTGAACAATAACAGGTTAAAGTCTAAAATATCATATTTGGTTCTTGTAGCTACAATGCTACATGAGAATAGGCTATTTTAGATTTATAATTGTCCTTATTTCCATTTACAATATATATTTACGAGACAAATTATTTCTATATAAATATTGTCCAAATTTTAGATGTGACAAACAATCGTGATATCTGAAACTTATCTAAAACTCCACCATCTTTGTTGTGTGTGTGTGTACGTGAGTTCACTCTGCATGCTATTATTCTTAACCACAAGTCTGACAGTGATAGCATCTAGGGACCTCACTGTCACCACAAATACCATTTTTTCCAACCTCATTGAAAATTTGAGGGGGATTAAAGTTTAAGTGACACAATGAAAATTTGGAGCCCCAGAAGTGACCAAATGTCAGATGAGTCAGGTCTCCCAGGACTTATCATGTTTTCCATGGTTAATCCCCAAAATGCTTGTGGTGACATTGGGGCCAAACAGCCCATGCTTTTTAAAATTTGCAAAATTCTTCTCTTGGTTCATGTTCATGTAGTGTACAAGCTATAAATGCAAAAATGATAGCTGAATGTCATTATTGAACTTGTTAAACTGGTGTGTTTCTGGTGTCACAGATGGAACGTAGAAAAGCTGGTGGCACCTCCAGAGCTGCCAGGCGAAGACGCTGGTGGCATCTGAGACAGCGATGGAGGATGATAGGGGTGTTTGAGATCGACCCAGAGCATGAGTTCTATCATCTGGTGTCTATGATGAAAGAAGGCCTCCATGCGTCCATTCAGACCACTATGGACACACCAGGCCAGGTGAAGATTCTTCTAATTAAAGGCAAATGGTTGCACAACATAAAATGGAAACATATTCACTCGAAACTCTTTTTTAAACAGGATTCGCCCACAGCTGAACAATTCAAGGCAGTGGACACTCAAACCCATGAGGCAAGTGGTCATTTCCAGATAAAAAAAACTATTGTTAATTTAAGAACGCAGAATTTTATCTTGTGGTTATATCTTGATAATGTTTGATCATATATTCAAGTCACATTTTACTTTTACTTTTTCTTCTTAAGAGTTCCTCTTAAGCTTACAAGCACTATGACATTTCAGCAGTGGTGGACTCAGAGGGGGGCAGGAGGGGCGACCGCCCCCCCCCCCCCCCCCCCCCCCCCCCCCCTCATGCCTCCATGGTTGAAAAAGCGCACTAAACTGCCCTCTAGAGTGGTGAAAACGAGAGGAAGTGCCTTATTGGCTGCCCTTTAAACGTGCAAAAAATGATTTGGGTGCCCTCTGGGGTGCCCCTTCATATAATAAATTATGAAGATGTACCCTCTAGTGCAAGAAAATTCGATAACGTGCCTTAATGAGTGCCCTTCTAGTGCCCTTCTAGTGCCTTTCTAGTGCCCTTTTTCCTGTTTGGTGCCTCCGTGGTTGAAAAAGCGCGCGAAAGTGCCCTCTAGAGTGGAGAAAATGAGAGAAAGTGCCTTATTGGCTGCCCTTTACACATGAAAAAATGTATTGATTGCCCTCTAGGGTGCCCCTTTACACTATAACTTATGATGATGTGCCCTCTAGAGATTCTATAATACGGTATCACCCAACTGTGAATAATGTTATGTGAGATGTTCGCTCTCATTTAGCTCTCAAAGTGCACAAAATATATGCATTTTACTTAAAAATGTACAAATTTTCTCCCGGGGGGGCATACTTTTAATTGTCAGTACCATATCATTAATTACTTTGATCTGGATCTCCTTTTAACTTAATGCTTATATTTCATCATACATGATGCATCATAATTTGACGTGCTGGTGGGGCTCCATGTTGTGCAGAACGTGCCCTTTTTATTTTTTCGCCCCTGCCCTTCTAACAGTCTGAGTCCGCCACTGCATTTCACTGCTAATATCTGATCATGTCTTTCAGGGGTTTGAAATGCAGACGTTTGCAGAACCAGTGTTTGCTAAACTTAGGCGTTCACTGGACATCACCAAGGAGGAATACATGGACTCCCTCTGCTCAGACGCCTGCTACCTCCAGTTTGTCAGCAACTCCAAGAGCAAGGCAGATTTCTTTGTCACGTGAGCATCATGTTCTGCTCTGCTAACACACACGTACATTTACTAATATATCTCATTATGTTCATTAGAGTTTAATATGTTTCATCTTATAACAACTCAAAAAGAAAAAGGTGCATAAAATTTTCATATCCAGTTTCATCCAGAGTCTGTACTGGTTCAGTTTTGCAAACCCATGCTTGGCCATACTGTTGTTGGACTCCAAGCTGGTGGCTGGGTAGCATAGATTAAAGTTATGAGGAAGTAAATGATGTGAGATTATTACTAACAAACCTCCAAATCCCAGTTTGTTCTGCGATTTAACAACTGTTTCAAGTTTAAAGTTTTTCTATTGAACATTTTCCTGATTTAATACTTTTCCTTGCATATGTTACATACTGTATGTATGACCGAACTGTGGACTTTAGATGGATTATTTAGCCCGTTTACTGTATAGTTTCCTAAACTTTAACCGGTGCCAGTATCCAAGCTAGTTTCTATGCAAGTAAGAAATAAACATTTAAAAAGATGTCTGGTTCTAATTCATGTGTGGTGATAAGGATGTTCTTGGTTTTAGGAATGACAAGAGATTCTTCCTAAAGACCCAGAGCAGACGTGAGGTCAGCTTTCTGCTATCCAATCTGCAAGCATACATGGACCACTTGGAGAAGTACCCTCATTCTCTGATGGTGAGGTTTCTAGGTAAGCATAGTTTGGGGTAATGCTGCAGGAGGTGTTTTTTCTTTTAAGAGTGGTATTCTCCAATGCTTCCGCCATGACTCATTCTATTGCAGGATACAGTCACTGTAAGGATGTAATCACTGTTCATGTCCTGTGAAATAAAAAAAAATGTAGCTGATAGATGAAAAAAAAGAGGAAATATATTGTGCTGAGCAATGATGAGATAGATGTGTAAGGTTATGTATAGGAGTGAAGACAACTTCCATTTAGCTGCCAGATTATTTTAATACTTTACAGCAACAAAACAAAAAAACGTGAGTGTGTGTGTGTGTGTGTGTGTGTGTGTGTGTGTGTGTTGGTGACTTAATAATATAATAATATGCATAATTCTTTCCACTTTCCAGGTGTCCACAGAATTGTTATTCCTAATGAAATGAAGGTAATCTATCTACTTAATAACTCGTAGGTTATTATATCCATTTTACAGTTCGAGTAGTTACAACTTATTGTTGTCTGTCTGCTCTTTTCAGAAGTACTTCATTGTGATGCAGAGTGTGTTTTACCCTGATGAGAGGATCAATATTAGGTACTTTATCTGTTTTCCCTACGTTTTGTTGTGCTAAGTTCTGATACATTTTTGGGATGTATGAAAGTTTTTGTGACTTTTTTTTGTTGCATAGATACGACATTAAGGGCTGTGAAGTGGGTAGATGGACTAACCCTGACACAGGGGGGAAACAAATAATAAAAGTGCTGAAGGACAATAACTTCGAAGGGCAGTACATTGCCTTAGGTAACACTTACTTATTTAGCTTGTTTCTGTAGCTACAGGAATGGTGCTGTTGAGAACAAAATTGAGCCACATGTAGTTGGTCAGTGAGGGGCACACTGAATGAAAATGCTTGTGTGGTTGCTGTAGGTCAGGAGAAATCGTGGTTCAACAAACAAGTGAAAGTGGATGCTGCATTCCTTCAGGAGCTTAATGTGCTGGACTACAGTCTACTGATAGCTCATCAACCACTGCACCGAGATGAGCTGGATGGGAAACACTCCTTGGCAAACCTTGTTGTTCGCACCACAAAGTAGGTTTTATATGTCATTTGAGCGAGAGCAAAACCACATAAACGTCATTTTTCATATTTCTGTTGTTCCAGTGACCTCTCAAAAGGGACTTTTTACATATTTATATATTATATATTCATGAACTAAATGTGCTTTTAAAGGAAATGTGTTTATCCATCAGTCAAGCAGAGCTGAGCTGAGTCAGCTAGCCTGGCTGTTTCCCAAAACAGCCTAATAACACCCAGGCACAAATCATCAAGTTATACACTTCTGGGCACAAATGTTTGACAGGCCTAGATGAATTGGTTTGCTGCTCCAGCCTTTTTTCTTTCCCATCATTTTCTAAAGAGAATGCCCTGTATGTCATTGAAAAATGAAAACTCTTTGAAAGAATCCATTACATTACAACTTGACTAAAAGTCTCTATGATATCTGTTATGACCCTGTTATAACCCAACCCTTCTTTAAACTTCCCCACAACTTTATCCCCGACCTGTCCTTGCTGCTGTAATTGCAGCAGAAGGCGCTTCCACAAAGTATTGACTCAGGGGCTGAATACTTTTGCATATCGCAATTTTGAGTTATTTATTTGTAAAAATGTTTCATTTTCTTTTTTACTTCACAATTGTATGCCACTTTGTGTTGGTCTTTCACATACAATTCTAATAAAATATATTTATGTTTGTGAACATAACGTGACAAAACATGGAAAGTTCAAGGGGTATGAATACTTTTGCAAGCCACTGTAAATCTCCTTACAATTCATTGAACTTGTATGGTACCTTATTTCTTGTAATATGCAATGAAAGAGGAACTAGACAGTGTACTCGTAACCCTTATTCAAGAACATTGCTCATCTATTCTTACCATGGGAGTCTGGACCTCCCCTTGGCTTCATTTTATCTTCTCTTTCGGACACCCAAAGCCTCCACACAAAGCAAGGACTCTAAGGCCACTCAGTCTCCCTGACACACATGTGACAATGCAGAAATCCTTCCACCTTCATGTACAATCATTTTTTTGCTACCACAATGTTTGTGTTTTACTGAAGGAGCAAGTCTTAAACCAGACTTGAATATGTCTGATCTTATTAGTCCAGCTTTAAGAAAGCAATTTGTTCTGGTTTGTTCAGTTAGTTTGTTAGTTGTTTGACCCGTTTAAAACAGGTCCTGCTTTTCTGTGCAACATTTATAAACACCCCTCTGACTGTGTTTGTTTTTCTCTGTCATAGGTCTATGGACTTGGATGACAGTCCCACTGAGTCAGACCCCCCCACCATTCCATTACTGGAGAAGACAATGGGTGAGGCTGAGGGCACCGGCGAAGGGATCCACCTGCAGGAGATACACGATCCTGACAGAGAAACCAGGACTGACTTAGAACTGCAGGAATTCCATGAAGAACATCGTAGGCTACTGCCCAACTGCAAAAATGCCGTTCATGTGATGGATGGACCAGATCGTCGCTACTTTGTGGGCATTATAGACATTTTTACTGTCTATGGCTGGAAGAAAAGACTGGAGAACCTGTGGAAAAACCTCCGCTTCCCAGGCAGGGCCTTTTCCACAGTCAGCCCCGTGAAATATTCAAACAGGTTCTGCCAGTGGATTCAGAGCCACTCTGAGTAACAAAATGCAGAAAACATTTAGCCCAAATGTACAATATACTGTATATTGTGGTCCTACGGACGGGGTAGTAACTGCAGTAACTTGTGGTAATTTAGACCTAAATGCAAAACATAAAAACATTATGTGTACACTTGAGAGTCCACCTGCTCAGATCACTCAGCTGAGTCTATCTCATTGATGTAAAATTGTATGTAGTGTGAAATGTACAAAAATGGCAACCTTTACCTTTCAAGCTTTAATAGGATATTGTTACCAGAAATGTAATTAACAAACATAATTTTTTGTCCATCATATTCAGTCAGTTAAATGCCAGCTGTCATCATACAGGTGCAGATAATGTATGTGAGTTATCTCAGTCTATCTTGTGTGTCTGGCAGTGTGTTATTGTGTGATTCCATCAAAAAGCGTTTCTAACAAAATAAACATTTTTCATGTATTTTCTATTGTGAATTGTATCTTAAAGGGCCTTTTTGTGATCTCACTGATGTCTATACTCAGTACCCAGTACCAAACAAACTTTGAGATAATTAAATGAAGACATTTCGTTTTGGTTTAGAAATTGTACCAAAATGAAAGTTGTGCTGTTTCCTGACATTACCTGACTGTCAGCTGGATGTTCTCCCTGGATGTTTTATCATTGTGAAAATATGGGCATATTTAGCTATTTTGCAAAAATGTTTCTACACAGTGTGCATTCAGTAGCTTTATAGGTCATCAAAACTGAAAATAATCAACCAAAGTACAGGTGCAAGTCCTGTACTTGACCTATAGAGCCATCTCAATTCACAATCATTGTTTTCTAGCCTAGGTTAACTCACTTTTTGGCAGAAAGCTCTGAAGGAATTTTTTTTCCTGTATACACAGCTCAGATAAAGACGCAGTTCTGGCTGAGAGCTACAACAACATTGGGAAGTAAACTCCAGAGGACATGCAAAAGGTTTAAATATTTTAACATTGAAGGTGATGTTGTACCATTACCATTGCTGCTGGCCTCGCCTAATTTTAACGTTCTACTCTCAGCCACTAAACTCATTCTCATATACTCATAAACTCATATTTGGTTATCTGGTTTGCCTTCTGCCTGATTCCATGTAAATGCAGTATAACATTTTTTCATGCAGCAAAATAAAAGCACAACCATCTAGTGCAGAGTTCAGAGACAACTGTTTAATCTGTTGAATCTTATGATGTTTTACATACCAATGAATACACAGAATCCTTATTTAAGTAGAGCAGATGGTGAAAAGAGAAATTAAATTGATGATATATACTTTTTCTTTGATTGACACCTAACTCCACTGGTTGCTGGTGACAAGTTACCTCTTTATCGTTTGATTCTATAAAAGTGGGCTACATGGTGGTGTAGTGGTTAGCACTCTTGCCTCACAGCAAGAGTACCTGCAGCTCTTCTGTGTGTCTCCCTGTGTCAGCGTGGGTTCTCACTGGGTACTCCCACAGTCCAAAAACATGCAGCTTAGGTTAGCTTAGTTTAATTGGTGACGCTAAATTGCCCGTAGGAGTGAATGAGAATGTGATTGTCTGTCTCTATGTGGCAGCCCTGTGATAGTCTGGAGACCGTCCAGGGTGTACCCCGCCTCTCACCCAATGTCAGCTGGCTCCAGCCCCCCACGACCCGAGTGCGGATAAGCGGTTAAGGAGAATGAATGACTGAATGAATGAATAATGCAAAAACACAACTAATATTATAAAATTGATTTTGAGCCAACTTCCCTCCAGCTTTACATTCTTGCTAAAGAAAAGAAATTACAACAGTCAGTTCTCCTTATTTAATGACAATCCCTACAAGTAGGAAAACAGCCACCAGTGCCATGATAACCACCAAAAATATGACTGCAATTACAGTAGCTGTGGAAGAAGTAGTGGAACAGTTATTATTTTGACAGGACAGGTTACAATTCAATTATCACAAAACACAAAAGAAATGTGGTAATTTTGCAAATTTTGATTTCTTCAAATTCCATAGAAAATAAGAAATACTGTAAATGGTAAAGCATACAGTGTACCCAAGTTAAAACAACAGATTTTTGTGATCTGAGAGCTCCCTTTAGTATCACAGTGATGGTAGTGCAGTTATGGTCAGGGAATATAAGCATAGTTCACTGCAGTTTCAGATTAGATAAATTACAGTTTACTTTAACTAGAGATAGAATTAATTATTATTGTTGTTGTTATTATTATTATACACTGTGTCCGGTTTATAGAGGAGAGAAGAGAATGATATGTTAAAAGCACGTAAGAGCACTCAGTAGATAGAGATCAAATGTATAGTGTCAAGTTGATAGAAGGGAGGCACCACCAGGACAATGACCATGCCATGTACATTCTCCATGTCTCTGACATCAAGTTCAAAGATAAGGCCAACAGCTAGCAATAAAGTCCACACTGGGACTTAATTAAATCCTCTATTATTGCAAAATAAATCCCCAGTTCCTTCATTATCCAAAATAAATAATTTGTCTTGCCACAGAAAAACATACTGTACTGTTCATTACAGCATGCTCTCAAGGCAGGTCTAGCTTGGTACAGTAACAACAGCCCACTCTGGTTACATGAGGCCCTTTGCTAGGGAGTGCATGCAACAAACTCAAAGTCATCTGTGCTGTCAAACATATCACCAATGATATGTGTATTCACTAACAAAGTTAGCGTACTGCCTGTGTTCATTAGATATTTAATACAGTATTTTCTCAATAAATAAATAAATGAATAAATTAAATCAAATTAAATATAAAAACATTCCAGGACTTCCAATATTTCAATCAAAATGCAAGCACTTCTGCTGCTGCTACCTACAGGCTGGACTCTAAACCTTAACCACCTCAATCCCTCCTGGGATTTAAATTTTGATACTGGAATACTGAACTGCTCTATGTTCCTTGGTGCAGAGAGTTTTGGTCCACTTCAAGGTTAAATCAGCGGCTCCGTTGTCGCCTTGTTCCTCAGAGCTCATAAAGACAGGTTTATGTCTCTCTCCTCATCTCTGCTCCTTTAATGGCTCCTTTCAACAAAGTGTGTCTGTGTTGAAGGAGAGCTGCACCTGCCACACACACACACACACACACACACACACACACACACACACACAGACACACACACGCACGCACACACACACACACACACACACACACACACACGCACACACCTTTTGTTATGATCAGAAAGCATTCCAATATAATAATAATAATGATGATGATAATAATAATAATAATAATAATAAAAAAAATGATGATAATAATACCAAACCACCAAATTTGTTTGTTTTTTCTGCAGGAAAATTTGCCTTATCCGTAATTAGTTATGTCCTCTTTAACAGTTTATTAAAGGTAAATCTTACGCCAAATCAGTCAAATGGATTAATGTTTAATTAAGGTAGAAAGATGGAACTTGTGTTTCACACATTACATCTGCATTGTACAAACACAGATACACATGCTGCCGCCATTGATATAGGTCAGAAGACACATCAATGGTAAGACTAGATATTTATAGCAGTTTATAAGGGTGAACGTAAAAAGGCAAGGAGGTAAAAAGAGATACATTTGAAATTGTAAACAAAGTGTGACTGCAAGCCTGTAAAAAATAGGAATCAGGTTTTTACAGTACCTATCCAAGTAATCTAAGTAATCCAATTTAACTGGTCCCCAGTACTCTTGGATTGAAGGTGGATCATCACCACCCTGCATGGACCTTTTATAGACAACATCAATTATCACCCGTGAATTATATGGTTACTCTGGCAGCTAAATCCCTGTGTAGCTAGCTGTACTGAGGTACTTTTACTACTCATTTTTCACTCACCCTTTCCTCTTCAAAACTGATTAGTCCTTCATCATCGTCCGTCTCTAGTTCCTCTGGTGCCTCATTGATCAGAGCACTGAGCTCTGTGTTGGCTGGCTGTGACTTCAGCAGGTTGAGGATACACTGTAGGGGGGACTGTCCACCAACTGGGGGCAATAAATCCTGTTGTTCCAGGTTGTCACTCTGTTTCTTGGCAAAGTTGACAAACACCTGAGCAGAAAAACCAAAAATATATCTTCATTATTCCGTTCTTTCCTGTTGAAGTTCTTCATGAAGTTGTAGTTCTACAGAATGTTGCATGTTGCACTTACGTTGTCCAGAGTGGTCTGACTGACAGAGTAGTCCTCGATGCCCAGCACCTCCACCACCTGCTCCATCTTACTGAAAACTTGAGCTAGTGAGATCCACTCAGACTTCAACTGGTACTGGACCTTGGTGTGATGACGCTCCTGCAAATATGTCAACAGGTGGCTTAATGTGTGTAGTAAATTTCCAAATCACAAACAGCGCAACTCGCTGCTTCTTCAAACAACCAACCATGTGAAAGTCCTATGGGACCGGCAGAGCAAAGCCTAAGGGGCTAACATCTGAAGCGTCTTGTTGCAATAATAATAAACCTACATTTGTATAAAGCAGCACATATGTCCACTTCCATGTTGAGAAGAGTATATCCATTTAAGGTACATTTAGAACAGATATAAAAGTGCGATTAATTTGCAATTAATATTGAATATTCATTATCTTTAACTTTTTTCTGTTCTGTACAAAGGACAGGGGTAGCTACCTTCAGCACAGCCTCAGGGAAGTTTCTGTTGAAGAATCGAACCACCTCCTTCACATTGGAGCTACTCTTGGTCCTCACTGTGATCATGTAGCCATCACCAAACCTGGGACATAGTCACAGAAACATAATGACAGAAGTTCTTGTTTTTATACCTCATACTCATTAAAAATAAAAGTTCAGATGTGGCAACAATGACAATAACAGAGGGGGACAGCTATTGAACTCCATTACCCAGACGACTGAGGAGTTTCACACCTATGTGTAAACCCTTCATTATTGGTCAGTATAACCTTTGCCATTCTAGGGTGTGACCAGGTTATAAAAACTCAAGCCTCCTTCTGTCCCGTCTCTTATCCCATGAAGATAATTCTAAAAATTGAAAACATGTTGTTGGAAAACATTACAATTTATTGAAGTCAAAATTTGGGTTCCAAGTGGATCTTGGAATTTAAACATTATATTCGACCACTATTAGGTAGAGAAAAATTCTCTCCTGAGTTGTATAATTGGGTAATGGAGCTTGAAAGAGAATGCTTTGACTTGAAAGTTGCCAGTTGAAGTTCAGTTTGTCAGTCATGTTTTGAAATTAATTTCTCTTCTGAAACTTGGAGTCCTCACAGTCCTGTTCTCCACTGAAGGAAAAAAGATAATCCTTGTGGAACTTAGGCCTCGTTCAGACTGCCAGCCAAAATCCGATTTTTAGCCCATCCAGATTGGAACTGGATGGCTCTTTTGAAGTCTGAACAGTCACAAATCACATAAAATCCGATTTTTGCGAACCGGATCGAAACCACCTTCAGGAGGTAGTTTCAGATCACAATTGGACAGATGCGTCTCAGTCTGAACCGCTCCAAACACTCAGATCGGTTTTGACTGTCCGTGACCTCACTCTGTCCACCGGCAGCCGCGCCCGACTCATACGATGACGATGATGATGTCAGACGCTCTGACGCCGTTACTATGGCAACCTGTCAGATCAGTCAATAATGTGGCCCAGTCTGAACAGAGCCATATCCGATTTGGACACTTGCTAAAAATAGTGTGGACAGTCAGCCCTAAAAATCGGATTTGAGTAGGAATCTGATTTAAATCAGATTCGCCTGCAGTCTGAACGCAGCCTTACTGCGCCATGGGAAGAGGGGTGTGTGACGACCCCTCCCACTCTGCCTACCTGTTTACCTCTGCTTTTGTTGCAGGTACTGGGAGTGGTTAGGAGGGTAGAGTGGGAGGGCTGTGATTGTACCTGCCCATGTGGGCTGGGCTCTCCAGAAGGCATAAAGGAGGCCTTCTGCAGAGCTTCACTCTCGCTCAGCAGGCTCCAGGCCCAACACTGTTGCTTCATTTGATTTGTCGCACCATACAACACAAACCTCACCATATTTTCCACGCATCCACACACTGCTGACATGACTGACTCCTTTCTTACCTACACACACCACTCATTTGTAAATAAGTTAATTAAATTATGTTAAATAAAATAAGTTTTCATGGTGTATCTGTGTGTGACCTCCCTCCTTGTTGCCACCTTAGAGCCAGGTGGTAACAGGTGTAAAGAGGCATTTGAGAGGAAATCTGAGCACTTTTTACTTTTCTGAGTATAAGTAAGTGTAATAATGGTTACAAGTCAAATCAAGTACCTATATCACAGTTACTTGATACTTTTTCTCTGCTCTTTTTCTCTTTCTGTTTTATTCAAGGCGGTGGACTCTGCTAACACATCCACATGCTCTTATTTTGAAAGCTATGTGTTTGCTTTTTTTTTAAAGGCGGTTTTATATGCATACAGGAAAAACAAGTGGAGGCTGACTGGCCGCTGACTGGCCAGACCCTGTTAAAAATGATGCAGATTACAGAACATCTACAAATCATCAAAGGAAGATGGATATTTATCCTCCTGACCTGTTCTTGAGGTGTTGGATGCTGCCCAGACATTTAAACCTGCCGTTCACCATGATGCCCAGCCTGGTACACAAAGCCTCACACTCCTCCATGCTGCAGGGGACACCATTAAATACTATATTTAGTACAGTATGGTGAAAAAGAAGTGAAAATAAGCCAATACAGTAAAAAGTACTCCAGATGTGACATTGAATGCGAGGACTAAGGTGTCTCACCTGTGCGTTGTAAGCACCACAGAGCGTCCAGTTTTGATAATGTCCAGGATTAAATTCCAGAGGAATCTGCGGGCCTTTGGGTCCATACCAGTGGTGGGCTCATCCTGAAACCCCACAAAATATAGTTCAGATGCTTCTTAGGTAGGAAAGATACTGTACTACTGTAATACTGTTTACAATGTACACTCATTGTAGGTCCTGTGTCCCTGTACTATGTAAATTGACAAATGACAAACGACTTAAATCCCAAAATGATTATATTTAATGGATCATTCTTATTTATCCATCTAAACTGTTATATTAATTACTGAAACTGCTGACTGACGCTAATGGTGTGACTTCCTTCGTCATTTGCTGACAATGCTTTTTAAAAATCGTGTATTAATAAGCAGGTTACTTATGTTCCATGTAAATAACATAATATAATATAATGAGACTCATAACCACACTTTGACACTTGCTCTTGCCATGTAGTGATCAGTTAGTCAGTAGGTGTGACATTTTACGCCCATGGTGTCGTGGTGTCCATTGGAATGGACATGAAAAAATACTATTAAAAACATGAGTTAGCAAAACAAATTTTATATCACTTTGTTTTTATGTTGGAGAGGAGTCAGAATAAGTATTTACATTTTTTTTTTGCTCAGCAGAAAAAATGCAGGTCTGAAGGGGTTAAGATGACCAACTTTAATATAACCCAATACAGTGCCATATCATAGGAAAAACAAAACAAAAATGGCTATAGTCATATAATCGCCATGAGTTAGCAATTCAAATTCCCAGTATGAGCACAGGACACAGGTCAACAGAAAAAATATTGAGCAGGTTGGTAGTGTGTAGTGTGTGTCTGTGTGTTTGGGAGAGAAAAATAGAGGTTGTACTTGTGTATGTGTTTGAGAGAGAACAAAATGGAGAAAAGGACAGTGGAATGTGGTAATTAATAATTTATTCAACACGCTACTTGGCCACTTTTTGACACCCACCTGCCCAAATCAGGGACATTTCTAGTAGGTTGGAAGGGGGGTTTGAAATATTATATTCTAGGCTGGCCCACTATAACCCCAGATATAGTTTGGCGGGGGGTTAATGTTAATGGCGGGGGGTTAATGTGGGCTGCTACACCTGTGTGATGAATCAAACATGGGAAGACCTAGAAAGAGTAATAGGGCCTTAAACCTCAAACTTTAGACGGTGAAATTAAATAAATGTATGTTACAAAACATTATGATTTGATTATAATTACAATCTTAAAAACATCGGTTCCCTCAGGGGTGCTTAGTGGATGTCCAGGCTATGGCCCCAAAATGACCAGGAACCACCATGATTAATCTCAGTTTACAAGCTAAAGTAAATGATCCAACCACAGAACTTATCTCTTATCTTTTACCCACTTATTATTATTAACATGCAAAACTACAGAGATCTAAGTTGTAATAAAGTAAAAGTATGCTTTATGGCAAGGATTTTGCCCGACTTGTCAAAATGCAAATAGTTTTGTTGTGGATGTAATACTAGCGTTTCATTATAGTCCTCATGTGTTCAGACTATAATGGGAACATTTAAAAGAAAAAAAAGGGAAAAAATAATGAAATCGAACCAATTCTCATTTTACATTTAGTTCAGAGTGTAGCTATTTTAAACTTCTTACCAGGAAGATGAGTGAGGGGTATCCAATCAGAGCGATGGCAGTAGAAAGCTTGCGTTTGTTTCCTCCACTGTAAGTGCTGGCAGGCTTGTCTGCATATTTTGATAACTCCAACTTTTCTAATGCCCACTGCACCACCTTGAGGGGGTTAAGGGTAATGTCAATCTGTGATGTGTCTCATCTCAACAAAAAAGTGTGTGTGTGCGTGTGTGTGTGTGTGTGTGCGTAAGTGACCCACCCTCTCCTGGTCTTTCCAGGGAATGCCACGGAGGCGTGTGTAAAGCTCCAGATGTTCCTTGGCTGTCAAGTCGTCAAACAGAGCATCAAATTGTGGACAGTATCCGATACTCTGCTGCACACGTAACAGGTCCTTCAGGATACTGGACACACACACACACACACACACACACACACACACACACACACACACAAAGGATAAATAATATCCCAATGCCGCCAATGGACTAACACAGTTAATGCAACCGGGACTTCAGCGCAGAGAAAGTTTCTGTTTTGCGCCAATCTAACAGTGCCTCTGCAGCACAAAATCTATGATAATTGTATTATTCAAGCATATATGACCAACCAAACACTTTCTTCTGGTTTTGATCTTTCCACCAGATGTTGGAACCTGGTTTTTCTTGGTTTGCCTCACTGCTCAGACCCGGAGGTTGCCGCCTGCATTGTACGGAGAGTGCACAAAGCTATTAGACGCCAGCCAGAGGCAGCCCTTGGTTTTGTGTTTGTTAACCAACTTTTATTTTCAAACTGATTATTTTGTTTATTTAATCTGTACCCGAAGTAGGCCTGTCATGATAATTACTATATCGATTTATCTTTCGATATATAAAAATGGACACAATATTTTTTTCTGGACTCAATATATTGTCGTTTACATGTGTGACTTTTTGTGCTTTTGTGTTTAAAGTAATGCTGTAAATGTTTGACAGGCAGCACGAATTGCTGAAAAAAAAAAAAATAATAATAATAATAATAAATAAGAATTTTATGGTATTTTAATAATAAAATAATTTAAAAATAATTAAAATAATTTATATCATAGTATAAATAGTTTATTTATTTATGTTTTATTTATCTAGAATATTTTAATATTTCTTTTCTACATTTCAATTCCAATGTTTAATATTCTCAAGATTTAAAAATGAATTGCTGTGTTAAAGGATGTACTTATTATGCTCTAATATTGTTATAAAACTAAAACGCCATCAATACAACGATACTATCGTTTATTCTGATAGTTTCTGGGAAAATATTTCCTCCTAAAAAATATGTTACAGTGACAGGCGACAGAGACAAATTCTTGTTTTTAGTTATTTCAACTGTGGGTTGGTTATTGGCCACTAAACTGTATAATACACTGTATTGAACTGCAAATTCTGGTATGTGTGTGTGTGTGTGTGTGTGTGTGTGTGTTTTGTGTTTCTTGGTCTCCTTTGAAAATTGTCATACGCTGTGTCTGGTTGTTAGTGGGGACCATGCATGGGTAGGCATGTGTCCTATGTAGGTTTGACTAATTGAAATAGTCAGAATAACTCTCTCACTGTCAAGCTGCTACAGTGTGATAAGCATTGGTGCTGAGGACCAAAGAAAATAGAAAAGTACTTGAACATTAAAAGTTTGTATTTTTCTGACACTGACCTGTTTCCATTGATGATGGCTTCTCCTCTAGTGGTGCACTCGTCTCCCGTTAGCATCTTGAAGGTGGTGGTCTTCCCTGCTCCGTTCACTCCCAGCAGTCCAAAACACTCACCAGGCCGGACGCCCAGACACAGCCGGTCCACTGCCAGTATACGACCCATCTTCCTGGATTTATACACCTGAAGGCATGTTGATGTACACTGAAGCATCATACAAGCAGTTCGGTCATTTCAACTTCCTAATTACAAATAATGTATATTTAACGTGTAGCAGGTTCATTTTACTGTACTGGCATAGCTGAACACACCATTTAAAAGTCAGTGATGTTTGATTAAAACTTGGACAAAAACTGGAGCTCCTAGGGATTTTCTAAATGTACATGAGCTGAGTGTACAGCACTGCAATGACCATAAACCTTTGTCAGGTTCTCAATCTTCAGCATATCGTTGTCGGCATCTCCTCGCAACACTCTTCGTCTCTCACAGGCCACGTCTACGTCATCGTCGTCTATAGGCTGACAGCTGACTGGCAACCTTCTGGACACAAACACAAACTATTTTCAGTTATGTCTTTGGTGTTTCCTTTTACCCACATAATGCCCACTGTACCTGTGATACTGACGTTTTATGTTTCATAGAGAACAGGTACAAGCAGAGGTAGGTGCACCCTAATGTGGAGTTAGCATGCAGTAAGTGGTAAGGGAGTTACTATCACTGTATGTGTATATTAAACAAAAATATATGAATTTGTTTTTACATTAAAAAAAAGAAGTTAATGCAGTTGATTTAACTTGTAATATGTGTGTGTAGGTTTAGGTGCCCAGAAAATATATAAAACTAGAAAGAGAGTTTTACAATACAGCCACATCCTTAACTTCCTATTAAGATTTAATAACTTTACTTTGCAAGAAGTAATCGTACTCCTGGATGTCCTGTTACACAGTTACCTCTCAGGCTTTTATTGTACTAAACTATGAATATAGTTACTTTGTGGTGCTTTTATTTTGGAAAAACAGCCTTGTCCTGGGTTTACTGTTCAAACCATGAGTACGAACAAAAAAATATTAGTATCATCAGATAGATAAAGGCTGTGCTGAAAATGTTGATAAAGGTTTGTAGTAAAAAACAAATAAGATCGTAAATTAGAAAATGTTAGTCTCTATGTGACTGTTGCTCACAGTCAGGCTCCATGAGCAAAATCTCTACGTCCGATTGATTCCAGAGTAGGGTGTCTGCAAAGATCACAAATTTCTCTACAATCTGTCCTAGAAATTATTTATGGAAGTAGAAGTCACAAAACTTAAACTTTGATTTTGTGAAAACCGTCCTAGTGATCAAAATGTCCATTTTGCCAAATATAGTCCGGATTCTTTTGACCTGTTTGAATCTTAAATAATTTTTCTACATTGAAGTATAGCGAATTGGCAAAGCCCCAAGCTCTTTCATGTCGATCTCCCATTTTAGCAATGGTTTTGTCTATTTTTTATGATCCGTATCAAACAAAAAACGGTTGTAATAAGATCATTGTCAGCCATAAGAAGCCTCATAGTTACCACAGAACAATAACCATGGCTGAAAGTGACAGTTGCAGGTGAAATAGTTTTTACCTTTTGCCCAACTTGTGCATGACAGGAGGAATATTATTAAAGGAGGAAGTTGCATCCTTTACTAACTCTATGATGATCATGATACTCTTGTGATTTTTAAAAGCTCAGTATCGTTCAAGGTTTGTAAAATGTTGATGCGGTCATAAAGTGGATTGCAGGCAGCAGCCATTTCAGGATTAAAGATTTAAGATCAAGGAGCTGTTTTTTGCGCTAAAACTTTTTCTTGAATACACTTAAACCAAAAATCAAAGAGTCCTTAAACTTTTTAAGAGTTACTCCTAAAGTTAAATCAAGAGCTACTTTTAGACTGAAGATTTTTTTGAATATGTCGCCTGTTGATTTGGCTGTTAGCAGTTTCTGTTTCCACAGACAGAAATGGATTACTCTGTCACTGAAGAAATAGTCAGGATCTAATGATCATGAACCACAATGTGAAGTGACAATCAGTCAATCATTACTCCAACTATAAACATAACGTTCTTGTGGCTGTATTGCATTGTGATTAATTCTCCTTAATTAATTCTCCTCTTCTTCCGTAGGTGGGGAAGCTGTATCTAGTATAGCTTTGTCTTTGTAAAATGCTATGTCTAAGGTCATCGTTAAATTCTGAGGGAGTGACAGAAAAACTCACAGAAACAAAGACCACTCACGGGGGTTTCCTGAGAAAGTTGTACTGGCAGAGGATGGTAATGAGGAAGCCAACAAAGCCTTCAATTGTCATGGCAACAAGTCCCCTAGTCACGATGTCCCACTCAAATGGAGACTTCATCTTGTCAAACTGGCCTGTAAGCATACATTCACAACTCACTTAAGTTAAAATGAAAATAATTACAGGTCAGCATTGCACTTTAAAGTATGAGGTTGGCAATATATATCACTTTTACCGTCAGGAAGTCTTGTGAAAAGATCCAAACCAACAATGAATGTATCTGACCAGCAATTCATCACATACCAACATTCTGTCAAGGCCCTCAGCATCTGATACCAGCGTACGGATGTGAGGTTGGGCTTAACAACAACTAGATCTGTACTTAACTGGTTAACAGGTTGACTCCAAACAGCAACTATGAATCTTGTTTTGACACAGTAAATGAACACATTACTACCGATTCAAAGTCTTGTTTGACCCACCCCTACATTAGGCCTTTAGCCCATAATAGTGCCTAAAACACACAATAGTGCAGCGGATGGGTTTACAATACAGTTAATGAACAGGGAAGTGCGAAAGGGTGTCTTGTACGTCAATATCACATGCTGAGGCCTGTGACCAAAGTTGAAAATGAGACTGAGCTTCAGGTGAGTACTGAGAGATGGAAACTTTTGTTTGTTTTGTTTTGTTTTTCAGAGTAATACTGTCTTAACACCATACTGATAAAAAAATTTCATGAAAAAAATCCTAACATACATTTTCAAAGCAGAGGTGGTTTCAAAAGATAAATAACAAGATTCAGCTAGAGAATGCAATTTCTGATGGATGCTGAATAGCAGATGCTATGCTGCCATGCTGGAGGGAATATGTTAGAAGAAGTTAAAGTAGTAGGAACGAGAAGTTGAAGTAGTTGGAATAGGTGGAAAAGTAGGAATGGGTGGAATTTATGTGAATTTTAAATTTAACAATAATGAATGATAACAATAATAAACTGCAATGCTGGCTTGAATGTGTCATAGGAGTAAAAAAGAGGTTAAATTAGTAGGAACTGATTGAATTAGCGATTGTATCCTCATGCATTCTGTGTGAGGCCGTACCTATTTTAGCATAGTATTCATTGATGTACTCGTTGTACGCCATCTCCATCAGGCCATGACCCAGGTTGTAGTTGGGGAAGATAAGGAAACAGGACTTCAGGTAACTGTTGACTTTTTTCAGGTCCTAAAGGAGACAAATATAGTGAAGGGATGAATACAAAAACTTCTAAAATGTGCTGCAGCAGTACAAAAGAAAAGAGGTGTATTACACAATATTCTATGTCTATTTAGTAGGATTTATTTGAAGATTTATTATCTTATGTGGCAAAGGAACATCTAATCTCTAATCTTTACTCACAATGTAGTGTAAGAATTAATTGTTGTCTTGGACATTAGAGGTTAAATCCTTTTCAATATGTTTAGCAAACTGTAAGACCAAGATACGAGACCAAGATGGTACTACGGACGGCTGCCTCAGTGTGTTTTCTTGTTTTGTTTGTAAACTCTAATGTCTGCTGTCATACCCAGAGCTCTTTCAACAGAAAAGAGCTCATGAACATCAGGGGAACAACTCCAGCGGATTCATTTCCACCTTTTCTCTGCTAATCAGTAGAATTATTGGACATTCTGGTAAGAGGTGAGCTCACCTTTGCTCATGCAGTTAAATGCCGGAGGAGTGGGAGGCAGGCTGGAGTGCTTGTGAGTGGATACTCTACCGCACTACCAGGAAAATTTCTCTCCAACGTGCATTCACTGTGCAACCAACTGGATGGACCTCAGTTGTGCTGCAGCTGGCAGGTATCCAACTCTTCAGAGTATTTCGTGACACAAAACTTTCAGGCAAAGCGAAAGGTGGGGGAATCTGTTTTTTTATAACCGGTGGCTGGTGATCCAGCAACACTGTTGTCCTGGTCAGGAATTATTTTTCATAAACTTGCTTCATTCATTCTGGTCAGTGTTTACATTCCACTGTGCAGTGCAAGCTCACTGACCAGATACTGTGTGTAGAGCGGGTATACCCGGACTCCTTAGTTATTGTCCTAGGTGATTTTAACAAAGGAAACCTTAAACAAGATCTCTCCAAATACAAACAGTTTATAAAATGTCCGACCAGAGAGGGGAATATTATGGATCACTGTTACGCAGCAGTCAGCGATGCCTATATGCCATGACCTGCGCTGCACTGGGACACACTGAATCCTGCATACAGGCAGAAATGAAAGC
Source organism: Centropristis striata (assembly GCF_030273125.1). NCBI lineage: Eukaryota > Metazoa > Chordata > Actinopteri > Perciformes > Serranidae > Centropristis > Centropristis striata. The sequence continues at coordinate 32,709,889 of NC_081523.1, forward strand.
TCTGTAAACCTGTTGTGAGGATATCTTCAGGCATGTTTGGACTGTACTGACTGAGATGTTTTCAGGTCTGCTATCAACAGCCTGGATGAGTTCACAGAGGCTGTGACATCATACATCATCTTATGTGAGGACAGCTGTGTACCATCACGCACCAGGGTGACTTTTAACAATGACCAACCCCGGTTCACAGCCAAACTCAGACAGCTATGTTAGGAAGCATTCAGGAGTGAGGACAGGGACAAGTTTAAAGAGTCAAAGTAAAAGTTTAGTAAAGTGGTGAGGGAAGCTAAACACCAGGAAGCTAAATACTCAGCAAATGACTCTGCTCCTGTCTGAAGACACAGATAACCAACTAGAAACTCACAGCCCCCTACTCCATGAATAATTTACACTTGCCAACAGATTGAACAAGTTCTACTGTTGATTTGAAAGATAATCGAACAGACCTGACACCATCACCCACGACACCCTTCACCAGCTCCAGCCCAGGAGCTCCACCTCAGCAGGATCCTCAGCCTCTCCACAACTGCCCACCTCAGTGTCCCCCTCCCCCCTCACAGTGACACCTCTCTCCATCTTTGGGAGGGACGTCAACAGACTCTTCAAGAGACAGAAGCCCCACCAAGTAGCCGGTCCTGGCTCTAGGCCCTTTCATAGTGCGGTCCCGCAAATGTCCCACTAAATTCCTGGAAATATTTCTGCCGGCTATTCACCTTAGGGCATACATAGTGATCTCGCAAAGACGTAATATTCATGCCCATTCATAATGCAGTCCGGCGTTGCGGAACGAGGTGGGAGGAGACGATAGTGACGTGAAACAGAGCAGCAGCAGTGCTGCACAACAGCATAGTGCAGTATGTGTTCAGTTAGTGACCTCTGTTTGTTTACAACAAGCACTGGACACTTTGTGTACAGTTAGCATGCCGGTTTGTTTACAGTAAGTCGTGGACGCTGTGCACTGTTAGTGACGGCGGCCGCAGTTGGTGTGGAACTGCTGAACAGTGATTGGATGACTGTCGGACCAACTGGGAGGAACATGTTAGACACCACGCGCGACATCAAATATTCCTCCTTGCCGGGATGGCCCTTTATAGTGGTCCTCCTTCCAACAGAGATAAGGCCCTTTCATACTGCTGTTTCAGGTGCGACATTAAAGGTTCTGTAACGTCTCGCCTGCACTATGAAAGCGCCAGAAGCGGGATGTCGGGATCAAGTGATCCCACCAATTTTATACCTTCAGAGGTAGTCACAGAGGCAGGAAATTGGTGGGATCACTTGACAGCTCCTCTACATGTTACATTAATGAAATGCACATCCATACATAGTAATTTGTTCTTTTGCAACAAAACACCACAGTAAATTCCTGGTATTTGAAAACCTACTTGGCAATAAAAAATATTCTGATTCTAATTCTGATCTAAGTTTACAATAAAAAGAGTCAAACTGACCTTATCATGTTCAAAAAGCTGGAGTAGGAAAGTGGCAACAGTTGCAGTGATGCCTATGAAGAGGTTGATGACTATGAGGAACACATAGGCAGTACTTGGCACCTCAAACCAAAAAGATGCTGGGTACATGATGGGAGTGATGGACCACCTGTAAGAAAGAACATTCCCTGAGCAAAATGACTGAGGACGTCCAAAGCTTCAGGACATACATGAGGTATTGAAAGAAAGTGGAGATGCACTGCTGCTGTTTTTCTAGCTCACATGTGCAGGGAGTTTGTCTGTAGTGTGGTCTGTAGTCAAGTTGCTATTAAAATGAAATATACTACTCAGAATAGAAAAATAAATTAATCAATTAATGAATCAACAATTAATTCACCCTCCTGTTATGTCAGCCATTTTAAGGGTAAAACAATCTAAAAAATAAAAAACAAATAGTTAAAAGTATTTTTTTCAGTATAAAACTTCTTCTGCTTGATTTAATAAATGTAATCAACATATAAAATGAAAATGGTTTATTTCACACATTTTCCCCCGGCTCTGGAACTCATCTTTGATCATGACAATCTTTATCAACATCACTCCATGAAAAAAAATGTCATGTGAAACTATTGTATTTTATATGTAGGTCTTTCTAGTGTACATTAAAAAAAGTATTAACATGCATTTTTTCAGAAAAACTAGTGAATTATCCTCATTGAACCATGATCTGTAAGAGGTAAAGTACATCATTGCACTACATTTTGATTGAAATGGTTAGTAATGGAGTTAATATTGAACTATAAACAATGTTTATTGGGATTTTGTAGCTTCTGACACTTTTGGATAATTAAACATGCCATGGGTCAAATTGACCCAGAAACATCATTGCTGTTCCTGAGTAACAAACAGAATTATAAAAGTGTATTCAGGTTTAGAACATTGTGGTAATTTTTTGGTTGCCATTCATTACACACATTTCATGCCTTTCTGTTTTATATTGAGAATGGATTAAAATTGCCACAAATGTCAGGATGCCACTTCAAGACACCAAGATATTGAGGAACAATGTAGACAATCCATGCTGTGATTTAGTATCAAACTTTTCAGTTTTCTACACTTTCAGTGATTGGATGGTAATCACTTTTGCTCTGTAAATACACCTAGGAAAGCTATACATCTTCTGAATGTTTAAGGTCTCATCCATCAGTCCATCGATTTTCCTCTGCTTATCTGGGCTGGGCCGCGGGGGCAGCAGGTTAACTGAGCCTTTAATGAAAGCCACTTAACAATACTGTAATGGCTTTGACTTCACAGAATGGCAATTACATTACAGTCAGATTTAACCATCAGGTTGTTCTGCATTGGGTATCAGATCATAATGGCACATTAGTGCATGTGTGTGTGCATGCATAGCCATTTGCCTTACCCGTAGAGAAGAAAGAGGGAGAGGACAGCAGGGAAGTTTGTTGGGGAGGTGTAAGCTGGCAGGTCGAACACAAACAGAATAATAACACAGCAAGTCGCAGGTACCAGGTAGTTCAGCTGTGGAGAGAAGACGAACATTTTCCTACACTGCAGTATTTCATCTACACATCTTGATGGCATCAGTCACACACACACTGTATCCTCCTCACCATGTCCCATATGTAATTAGCCAGCCAGTAGATGACAGGGTCACAGCCGCTGACAAACTGTAGATGTTTGGCCTTTGTAGATTTCTCTGCAACCAGAAACACCACAAAGCTGGCTGGCACAAAGGACATGGCCACAATAATGAAGATTGCAATCACCACATCTGTCCCTTGTAGCCTGAGGAGAGGAGAGGAGAGGAGAGGAGAGGAGAGGAGAGGAGAGGAGAGGAGAGGAGAGGAGAGGAGAGGAGAGGAGAGGAGAGATTACATAACATTTTCATAAAACAGCCATGATGTCATCCAGGAATCCATCTAAAATCATATTATATACTATTACTTGGAAACCAACAAAGTTAATGACTTAATAATTGATCAGTATAAACCAATGACCATGGAAGCCTTGAAATCACCAACTAGTAGTTTTATTGTATTGATGGCCTGAACGACATAATAAGACCCAATTAGTTGCTAGTTGCTCCTACGAGCAGGTATTAACAGGTTTCAAGCCTCCCGTGCAAGTTGGACCCGGTGACCCACAGAGGCAACGCCAGTCGGTCCTGCAGGCTCATGGGCAAGACACAACACACAAGATGAGAGCGACTTCAATTTTTTGATCTAGACTTTGAACAGTCAATGCTGAGGGTAAATTTGAACTTCTATTAAAAGTGTCACCTAATGGCTAACATGCACTGAATTGAGTTCAGGGCCTCCGTGTGGCATGGCATACTGGTTGCCCCCAGTTCCATGTCAATCTGACAGAACTTTAGAGAGATGTCACACCACTTATTTTGTGCGTGTACAAGTTTTTATATAGCTTTTGTATTTTTGACACAGTGGCGCCTAATTAGTGATTGGCATCACATTTTGCACAGAGCCTCAGGGTAGTTAAATACTAGAACCAACTTTTGTGTTAATTGGAGTAATTGTTGCCATGATGAGCAGCACTACCTGGCGTCACTGCAACCGAGAGGAAGTTTTTCCTCTGTAACTTGAATCTGAACGTGAATTTTTGGATTATAAAAATTGTTTTATATATTTTAATTTATGTACAAAATTTCAAGCAGATTAGACTCTGTGGATTAAATGAGTTTAAAAGGTAGATTCAGCATTTTTCTGAATAACTATGATCAAGATATGCACTCAGGAATTGTTTCTGTATAACTTGTGCAATTTTTGGATTATAACAATTCTTTGAACAACTAGGTATAACAGATTCTGCTGGCCAAATTTCGTGCAGATCGTATTTTGCACCTTGAAGGAGTCAGAAAAAGTAGCATTCTTTAGCTTTTTCAAAAAACAACATTCAAGTTAGAAATTGGCGTGGCGTATCTCACAAAATTCAACTGAACTTAGTAAAAGCATACATGTAAGATTTTTTATGTACAAAATAGCATGTTGTAGTTATAGGCCAAAACATTTTCGCCTTGATTATAGTGCCACCTGCTGGTGGACATGTCATTTTTGTGCCTGTCGTGTGCAGCACTCAAAAACAGCCCTGTAAATGCAACTGTTATGATGTGTACTGTTTAAGATGCAGTACCACTTTTTACAACAGAAGAATAATAAAAATAAAAATCTTTACGATAACAATAGGGTTCCCAGCACCACTGGTACTGGGATCGCCTTTGCTTTGCAGCTCAGCCCAGCTCCCTAGACCCCTGATTAAGGTCCTTTAAGTTATCCTTTAAAGCATTTAATGTCAGTGCCACTGAGCAACTTACAAGTAGTCCAAAGAGAGACTGGCACTGGTTCGGTTCATTGGGTGGTTTGTCAGCGTGAAACCTGCAAAACAAACACACAAAACACAATAACCTAACTTGTGTGTAGATGATAATAACCACAAGGAGGAGCTGGCCCAAATCGACATATCATTATTTAACACTGTCAATAATTTAGCATTTAAGTGTCTTTAAATGAAAATGTCATCATATGCAATTACCATAGGCAGCTGGGTTGCCCTTGGATGCAGGCAGGTTGGCACGCAGGATGGCATTGTTGAGGACGTTTAGATATGTTGGCATGCTGTGGTAACCTTTGTTGTTGTAGAGAACCTAGACACATGGGCTTACTCTGTCAGCCACAGTTGAAACTGGATTTGTGAACATCTTGCCAGGTTCAAAACGCCAATCTTACCTGAGCTGATCTGCGAACTGCTATCTTGCGAACCATAGGAGGTATCTTTCTCCCAAAGGATGCAGGGATTGATTTCTGGATGTTCCCCACTGTTAAACCGCCATATCTATTAAGAACAAAGTATGGTACAGAATAGAATACAAGCTTGAATAGACTCAAATAAAACTGAATGTAATATTTTATGAATGTTGCATTTGCTGTAAAATCAGATTTTAAACCTCATCTTTATAGTAATACTGTCATGGTCTGGGTCTGTTTTCAGCCTATTTTCTGTTTGCCTGCATGTTCCCTGTTTTCCCCTCCTCTTGACCTACTTTCCACAGGGGTGTGATCTGTGGGAGTGTTTGGGGTGATTTCCAGCTCCTGCTGCAGACACTCCTGTGCATCATAAGAGCAATCAAGCTCACCTACAAAACCATTCATTAGCTGTATCCCAATGTCAAGGATCCTTCCTTAGTAGGATCCTTTCTTAGGAGTCGGGTCCTCCAGAGGAGAGGCCAGAGTCCTTCCTATCACTGGTATAATGCACAAATGGAACAGCCTTCCTAGTGTGCAGGTGTGCATCATTGCGTAATTGGACGTCCTGCTTCAATTCAGCGATGCAATTTCAAAACCAGTTCACGACATGGATGTGGCTTTGGCATCAGCACTCTTCCACATATTTGTGGAAATGGAAGAAGATGCTTTAAGTTTGAATCTCCACAATTTAGCAAGAAAAAGCAACAAAGTTATAAAAGCAATGGCACATAACTCACCATAGTGATTTTTTAAAATTTGATTTTACAGTACAGTACAATAACCGTTATTTATAAATAACAATAACGGATAATAGCTTTCGGTCGCTGTTAACACAATAAACAAATGTATAACTTTCTGAATGGCATAGCTACGTATACTTTGCACATAGTACTTCATCATCTGACGCATATTAACGTATTAACATTAATAATTAATGACTTTAGCGACTGAGACAGCAGCAATTAACTTAACTGACAATGTATTAAGATGAAAAAATGATAAATATTCTGCCATTTGTTTATGCATATGTTTTTTGTTTGACTTTGAACACAAGTTTTGTGATAACAAATATTTAGTGCAAACTGAAAATACTTATATATTTAAAATCATACTGCGCAACCGGCGTCGCTGTTTCTACGCTCGCCATTTTTTAAATCTCCCTGTAGACCGGTGTGCGCAAGGCTTTATGGGTACACGGGGCGCATGGAGGACACACACATGCATCCTTGGAATTTGGGCAAAAGAAGGACTCCATCCTGCAGAGGATCCTGGACATAAGGACAGTCCGTCGGCGGATGACAATGACGTAGTATCCTTCAAATCCGTTTGAGGATCCTTCCTTGACATTGGGACACAGCCACAATCTCTCCAAGCTCTCTCTCTCACTGATTTTTCCCATGATTTCAACATAGATAACAACTTCAATGAAAGCTTTCAAATGGAATTTTTCATCTACATTATTGGGTATTATTTTACATACATTTAGAAAAATTAAAATGCAATATAAACTATGCAAGATTATTTTACATTAATGCAAGTAACAGGGAATAAAACTTTACATGTAATTTTAACATGGTCAATCAAGCTTGTAGGTTTATGTGAAAGAGAAAATGCAAATTAGGTTACTGCATTGAACATAATACATACATAGAACTACATTCTACATTCAGATTTCAATAAAATCTGACTCAGGCTTCCATTTAAGGTTCTGACAAAAGTATATTTGGGAATGAAAAATTTTATTTTATTGACAAAAAATATGAAATGCTTCTCCTACCTATGCAGGCGCAGTCTGTCTGATGTGAAGAGCAGGTACTCAGAGATGTTCCGGCCTGTGATGTCAACCAGGATGTCACCTGTCACCACCTTCATGAGGGGGGGGCGTCCTCCTACCCCACTGGGGCAGGAGAAGCCCGTCCCCTGCATGGAACAGGTACAACGCACTGGCTCACGGATGGACAGGGGGAGTGTGGGAGGAGACGTCACAGGTTCTGAGCAAACATAAGAGGAGGTGTCTTTAACTCATACATTGACTTGTGTAGCAGGAAAAGCACATGTTGTAGTCAAGAGAGAGATCCAGTGATTCCAGTAGATAACTAAAAATAACTATAAATTATAGATTAGACTAACCAAAAGTATAGTATAGTTAAGATAACTTAGGTTAGATCAACTTTAAAAATGCTGCTTACATATCAATAAATCAGTATTGATATTGAGACAGTTTGCACAATGAGTATATGTACATTGATACTCTTTAAATATTTACTTTTAGTTAAGGTTTTGAGTGCATATCATTGTTGTATTGCTACTTTGGCTTCCTTATGGGCCAAAGGGCTTTCACGTCAATTATATTGCCACCTGCTGGTGGACGTGTCGTTTTTTTGCGCCTGCCCCGTGAATGCTGATGTTATGGCGTTTACCGTTGAGGTTGCAGTATGAGTCTTTTCAATGGAATAATAATAAAAATTAGACCTGTGAAAAAGGTATGAATGGGGTCAAAGCCTCCAGTGCAAGTCGGACACCACAACCCACAGAGACAACGCAAGTCGGGCCCGCAGGCCCACGTGCAAGATGCAAGACACAGGTTGAGAGCGACTTTGATTTTTAATCATTTGGGAGGTTGAATGCCATTTGCATTTTCTATTTTGAATTTTGGCACAGTGCCACCTAGTGGCTGATTGGCACCACATTTAGCACAGAACCTCAGTAGAGCAAGATTTGGGGTTATTGATGATTGAATGATTTTTACACCATTTAGTCATGGGCTAGCACAGATTCTACATGCTAAATTTTGTGCGGATCAGACTCTGTGCCTTGAAGGAGTTTGAAAAAGAAAATAGAGCTTTTTTAGTGATTTTGTGACAAACACATTTTGTGGTGGAAATAGGCGTGGCCTATATCACAAAATTTAGCTTAACTCAATGAATGCATCTTTTTAATGTGCGACATAGTTTGCTTGAGTTACAAGCCAAAACGCCCTCGCTTTGATAATGGCGCTATCTGTTAGTGGCCATATGTCAAATTTGGCAGATATTCTCAGTGGCGCATGGGAAATAATTGCTCCAAGTTTGGTGTTGATAGGAGTGACTGTTATCAAGATATGCACCACTTCCTGTTTTGACAGTAACAAATTACGTTTTTCGTCTATAACGTGCATTTTTTGGATTATAACAATTCTTTATACAACCTTTTACCTTTAGGTTGTGTGCAAAATTTTATGCAGCTTGTCTATCGCACTCACCATTGTCACAACTCCTTGGTTCCAGCGCAGAGCTTGACAATGCATAATAACTGAAAAGGGTGTTAGTTCTGGTCCTGGTGCTGATTGGCTAATGAATAATCAATTCACTGCTCTCATTGGTTCTCATTAGTTCCAGCGCACAGCTTGACAATGCATAATGACTGAAAAGGGTGTTAGTTCTGGTCCTGGTGCTGATTGGCTAATGAATAATCAATTCACTGCTCTCATTGCTCTCTTAGCACTCATTGGGTCATTTTCTTTTTAACTGAGAAACTATCAGGCTGGAGTCACTCATATGCAAAGGGGCAAATAAAAGTGTTGCTTCTGGTTGAGAACATAAGTGGGTTTCAAAGCAAACCAGCAACTGATGTCTCTGTGTGGCATCCTGCACAGCCCACATATAGCCTAAGCAGGCAATGGTCACTTGCTTGTATTTGCGTATGTGTGACATTAGACTCACAATGCCAGATGATGCAGTCAAAAGTTTATGAAGAATGTTTGTGAAGAAATCAATATAGAAACATTTCCAGAGCAGTTCAGACGGACAAATTTCAGTGTAAGATATATCTTAAACTGGACACATTTAAGTGGGTTGCACATATGATAATGGTCACCAGCCTTATCAAATGGACTCACCATGGACTGTGGTTGGAGGGGTGACTGTGAAGTTCCACAGCCCGTCCTCAAAATGAGGATCTGGATAATCTGAAGGTGCTGGTGAAGGAGGTGGAGGTACAAAGTTTGACAGTGGGACCCCCTGGGTGAAGGAGTCCAGACATATAGAGTCAAAGTAGCGAGCAGCCAGGGTCTTGGAGTTGTTGGCGCTGGGGTTGAGGGTCTGGGCCAGTTGATCCAGGGTGCTGTTAAAGGGGGTTTTAAGGACACAAGTAGCACCCACACCTGAGGGCAGATGGAGGGTGTTGATAATCTTACGTGGGTTGGCGTCTGGTGACTGTTTACTCCTGAGAGGGGAGATTAAACATGCTACAATTAGATTCTTCAATGTACTTCTGAATGTAATTTTTAATCTGGGCAGGGTAAACTGACAACACACGGTGGATGGCGACAGTGAAACAATTCATGAGTTATGGGCAGGACATCAAAGTATAAAACATGTTACTTCCTGTTACCAGCAGGAGGCCGTATGACTATGGGTCAATATTGTAGGGGTATCTGGTTACAGATAGAAATTGCCTCCAGCAGGGGGCACCAAAAGTTGTAAGGGGTATCAGGGGGTTACAGATCAATTTTGCTATCAGAATTGTTAATAATTATCATATATAATTATTAATTATAAACAGTGAAAAGATGGCAAAATTACAGTAAATCAGTCTCATAAAGTTACAAAACATCAAGTTGGAACACTGATTAATTATTAACTTAATTATAATCAAATTACCATATACACTTTTAGTATTAGTTGAAGGCATTTGAAGTTCTTTTCATAGCAGAGTTTGGCATATCACTCATTCATGTGCAACATTAAAAGAACAGTGTGTTTAGTCAAAAAAAAAATATTTATTCTAAAACAAAGCAAAGGATTTTTTTTATGTCTGAAGAAATCCACCTGGAGCTGTGGCAATGGTGGGGGTGGGGTTGTGTGTCTTTGTTTGGGAGGAAACAAAGATCATCCCTTTTTTTTGGTTGAAGTGAAGAAATTGCTGGCACAATTTTCATCACATACAGTCCATAAATCCAAATGAAACTTGTGGGATACCTGTGACCCCTACAATATTGACATGGGATTGTGTTCAGGTCTGGACTCACTGGATCACATATGAGTAATTTGGGGCAGATTGGACAATCTACTCCTGCGTCGTGGCGAATGATTGAAATTCATCACGCCACCACAGTAACACCGTTCAATGAAAACTCACAATGTTCACAACAAAGCATCATCAACATCCTGAGGCCTGTCTAAGCATATTTGAGATGGATCTGTTGAACCAATGAAGAGAAACAGTTCAAGACATCAAAGTATAAAACATGTTACTTCTTGTAACCAGCAGAAGGCCCTTTGACTATGTGTCAATATTGACATGCGGATGTGTTCAGGACTGGACTCTCATCATGCATGAAAAATTTGGGGTAGATTGGTTAATGCATTCCCAAGTTACATTTTCCTGTTTTATGGCAAAACGTCATATTTCACCTCATACCTTAATAACTAACGAAACTGCGAAAACCTTTAATTAATCAGGTCTTAAGATAGTACTCACCAAATTTGAAGGCCACTAGGGTAAATCTCTAGGAGTAGTTTGTTAAAGTAGTAGCCTGGAAATGGCCCAAAATACCCTAAAATTTCTCATTCAATTCAAGATGGCTGACATCCTATTGGTTTTAGGGTATGGGTCTTTGAGGCTTTTAAGTGCGTCACTCCTCTACCAAGTTAAACCTATTTCAGGGGCTAAGCTAAAAACTGTGTAAAACATGTTACTTCCTGTTGCCAACGAGTGACACTATGACTATGTGTCAATATTGACATGTTAATGTGTTCAGTAATGTGTTCATTATGCTTAAGTTAGAGCAGCTCCCTGTTCATGGTGAATACTCGAAATTTGCCGCATATGCTCCTTATTTAAGAATTTTCTGCCTGAATCTGCTTTGTTGGTCCAGCCTGTCTCTTTGCTTGATAGTATGAACTGGTCTTTTCATGGACTCCAAGGACGCAGAGTCAGACCCTGTGCACTTAGCCCTGAAAGCGCAAGAACAAAGGACTTGTCACCAGAAGGAACAAACCAATCTGATTTGTTAATGACAGTCAATTGACCCTTCGCAAAATCTTCTCCCGCTTAGTTACTGTTGTTATGTGCATCAAGCTCCCAGGACTGTCAGCAGCAAGGGTGATGTTTTAGCGAGTGCTAGCGATTCTTTTTGGAATAATACCTCCGCTAGGTAGGCTGCAGATTCACAAAATGCTACAAAGATTAAAACAAAATAAAATTCCTAATGGCCTGATGGGACATTATGTTGAACATTGATATAAACATTACAGGGCTGTACGTCAACGTTTTCAACGTTGCTCCTAGCACTGATGCTACAGAGGTTGATAGTAATGTGGCACAATCCACAAAATCTCTAGTAGGCCTATTGGTGTGTAGTTACAAACACCTCATCTGTAGGCTACACTCTAGAAAACATGTTAAATATGTTGTCAGGGTGGTAAATCATCCATGGCACAGACTGATTTTTTGTATCATGTTCGTGGATCATCCTGAGACACCTGCGACCCCCTGCAGTTTGCTTACTAGCCTGGTATTGGGGTGGACGATGCAGTAATCTACCTGCTGCACAGATCGCAGCCTGGCGGACAGCGGAAGCACTGGGAGGATCATGTTCATTGACTTCTCCAGTGCTTTCAACACTATCCAGCTGTCACTGCTCAGAGTGAAGATTGAAAGTGTGGGAGTGGACCAACACCTGGCTGCATGGACTACAGACTATCTCACCAACAGACCACAGTATGTGAGGCTCCATCACAGTTTGTCCAACGTGGTGCTCTGCAGCACAGGTGCCCCTCAGGGTACAGTGCTCTCTCCCTTCCTTTTCAACCTTTAAACCTCAGACTTCACTCACAAAACCAAACACTGCCACATCCAGAAATTCACAGACGATACAGGCATTGTTGGATATTTTTCTGAGGGGAATGAACTGGAATACAGCATAGTCATCAGGGACTTTGCCAGCTGGTGTAAGCTCAACCAGCTTCAGATAAACACCAGCAAGACAAAGGAAATTATCATTAACTTCAAAGGAAAACATCCCACTTCACACTTGTGAACATCCAGGGATTAGACATCGAAGTGGTCGAGAACTACAAATTTCTGGGTGTTCACCTCAACTATAAACTGGACTGGACTGACCACATCTGTGCTCTCTACAAGAAGGGCCAGAGTCGCCTGCACCTGCTGAGGAGACTGAGGTCCTTTAGAGTGTGCAGAGCCCTCCTCAGGACTGAGTGGTGGCTTCAGCCATCCTCTAGGCTATGGTCTGCTGGAGAGGGTGCAGTACCAGGACAGAAAGAGACTAAATAAACTGATCAGGAGAGTGAGCTCTGTCCTGGACTGTCCCCTGGCAAAATCGCTGTTAATACAAAAGATGTATTCTTACCTGTACTGTCGTCTGTCTTCATTGGCATAAGGGATGAAGTTGCCTCTAGGTTGGGTATAGTTATGATACTGAGATGGGGATAACATCAGCGGCGGCAAATCACCTGTAAAAAAGAGAAAACTATGTGTTCACCTGCCTGTAAGGGTGCGAAGCGTGCAGCATCAACATATACTGACAGAAGATCACCTCACATACATATACAGTATGTTCATTCATTCATTATCCTTAACCGCTTATCTGAACTTGTGTGGGGCTGGAGCTAATCAGAGCTGACATTGGGCGATAGGTGGGATACATCCCGGACAGGTCTCCAGACTATCACAGGGCATACACATAGACACAGAGACAGACAACCATTCACGCTCTCATTCACACCTACGGGCCAACTCCACACAGAACATGCAAGTCGCATCACGACCTGTGTGACCCTCTTGCTGTGAGGTGAGAGTGCTGATATACAGTGGTATGCAAAAGTTTGGGCATCCCTGACAATTTCGATTATTTTCTTTTATAAATCATGGGGTGTTTGGATCAGCAACTTAATTTTGATCCATCAAGTAACTTATGGACACAGTAATATTTCAGTAGTGAAACTAGGTTTATTGGATGAACAGAAGATGTGCAATATGCATCAATAGAAAATTAGACAGGTGCAAAAAATTTGGGCACCCATGTCATTTTGTTGTGGGCGGCTGTGGCTCAGTTGGAAGAGTGGTCACCCACTGATCGAACGGTCGGTGCATCAATCCCTGACCATGGCAGCCTACATGTCGACGTATCTTTGGGCAAGATAATGAACCCAAAATTGGGGCAGTGAGTGAAAATGAGGGCAGTCTGTAGTGTAAATCGCTTTGAGTGGTCGCAAAGTGCTATATAAGTGCAGGTCCATTTACCATTTGAACACATAATTGGTTTGGTGAGCTCATCAAGTCTTGAACTTCATAGACAGGTGCATCCAATCATGAGGAAGGGTATTTAAGGTGGTCAATTGCAAGTTGTTTTCTCTTTGAATCTCCTGTGAAGAGTGGCAACATGGGGGCCTCAAAACAACTCTCAAATGACTTGAAAGAAAAGTGTGTTCAACATCATAGTTTAAGAGAAGGCTACAAAAATATATCGCAGAGATTTCAGCTGTCAGTTTCAACTGTGAGGAACATAGTGAGGAAATGGAAGACCGCAAACACAAGGCCAGAAGTAGTAGGCCAAGAAAAAATATTGTAGAGGCAAAGGTGAAGGATGGTGAGAATGGTCAAAGACAACCCACAGACCACCACCAAGAACTACAACATCATTTTGCTGCAGATGGTGTCACTGCGCATCATCCAACAATTCAGTGCACTTTGCACAAGGAGGAGCTGTACGGGAGAGTGATGCTGAAGAAGCCTTTGCCACAAACAGAGTCGCTTGAGACATGCAAAAGCACATTTGAACAAGCCAGCTTCATTTTGGAATAAGGTGGTGCGGACTGATGAAACAAAGATTTAGTTATTTGGTCATAACAAGGGGCATTATACATGGTGGCGAATATAATAATCTTGAGAATAATGTTATACAAACAGTCATAAAGTTGAAATAACGACCCTAAACACTGCTCAAAATCTACTCTGGCACCCATGCAAAGGAGCAAGTACAATGTTCTGGGATGGCCATCCCAGTCCCCAGACCTGAATATCATTGGAAATATGTGGGATGATTTGAAGCGGGCTGTTCATACTTGGTAACCATCAAACCTCTATCCAGAATCCAGAAACTCATTAGAGGCTATAGGAAGCGTCTAGAAGCTGTTATTTTTGCAAAAGGAGCCTCTACTAAATATTGATATGATATTTGGTTGGGGTACACAATTTTTGCAACTGTCAAACTTTTGTATACCACTGTTTATAATTTTCTTGCCTCACAGCAAGAGATCTGCCAGTTCGCTTGCGGCTCCTCTGTGTGGAGTTTGCATTTTCTCTGCGGATCAGTGTGGGTTCTCTCCGGTTCCTCCAGCTTCCTCCGTCAGTCCAAACACATGCAGCTTAGGTTTAATTGGTGACTCTAAATTGCCTATGGTAGTAAATAAGAGTGTTGTCTGTCTCTAACTGCCTGCCCTGTTATAGTATGGAGTTTAACCATGGTGTACCCCGCCTCTAACCCAATGTGTGTTTGGATAATGGATGAATATATATAAACATAAGCAATGTCACTAAAATCTCACCAATTTCAGGCACAGATAAGGCCACTGTCATGGCTACACAGACAAAGAAGGCAGGTAGGAGGATCTGAGAGAAGAGGCCCTTGGTGTTCCTCTTGGCACAGTGGAACCTCTTGATAATGAGGCCATGAAACTGGCTTAGCTTTAACCACCAACCCTCCAACTTGAAGCTGCCCTGCCCCTCCAGAGCGAATGTCTCTGGTGATGAGGGGTTCTCTGCCTCCCCTTGAGGTGAAGAAAACATCAGAAGAAATCAATTAATTAAGTTGAAAAGAATGTCTGGATGTTTCTGCAGGGGTTATAAAACACATTTTTAGTTTAATTCAATATTACACTCACCACTGTAGTTAAGCTTACTTTACTTAATATGGAAGTCAGATTGAGGACACAACCTCTTTTACAAAAAAACCCTATGAACAAATAACACATACAGCATACCAACAAGCAGAAAGCAGTTATCACCGACACAAACATATTCATTGAAATGAAAAAAAGTTTTTCAGGTTTATGTGTCTCTACTCAGAGTTGTTACCAGAGACTTTTAAAGCTAGACTATCCTGTGATCCTGTGTCATGATTGAATTTAAGTACTTTGAGTTTGACTACAGATGTAAAATATTTCTTCCCAATTCTTAACTTGGAAAAATAATTTTGAACCGTCTCTTGCAGTATAAACTCCAGCAAAATTCATTTATTTTGTGTACCTACAAAAAGCAAAATATTCTGCAATGCACAGCAATATACGTACACACTAGGTTTTTTTTGCTTAGCCAATTGAAAACTCAGGTTTAACAATTTGTACAATTGGTTATGTATGCACTATTATGCTGTACTGTATCAATTAGATCCCTAGCGTCATTGGCTACTACCTCCATTGCTGTTTTGTTGTTGGTTCAGTGACTGGGAAAAAAGTACATTTCTGACACATCTGCTATCTAGTTATCTTACCCCTCAAGCTGGCAGAGTCAGACTCTTTTCCATTGTCAAAGAGTGGGCAGTAATCTCCATAGAAGTCTGTGTAGAGTCCACCCTCATCCCCCCTTACTGAGCCAACGGATGAGGAAGATTTCAGGGAGGATTGGCTCTGGCTCAGCCTGGAGCACATCACCAGATTACTCAGCTCCACCTCCAGCTTCTCACTTTCCACTGACGGTCCAGTCTCGCCCTGTGCCCCCCCCTGACCTCCTGAATCAATTGTGGATTTCCCCACTGAGCTGCCCCCTGGGGAACCCTTTATGTCTGCCATAAAACAGAGAGAGAGGGAAAAGATTATCAACTCAGTCTGAAGCATATCTAAAGTCAGAGCTGAAATTCAGATGAATTTTGCGGGATTGTTCGACAACCCATTAGTTTGGTCGATAGATATACTGGTCGATTTAGGCACAAAAACAACACGGTAAAGGTTGGAGAAAGAATACTACTTTGGATTATTGGGCGGTCCAATATTGTTGAAAAAGGCATGACTAATTTATGAAAACTAAAACTTTGTGATAGTGTTAAGCTATCTGGAGACACAGGAGGAACAGGGAAGGAACAGGGTCTCACCAGCATCGCTGTTCTCCAGAGACTGGTCCTCTTCAGACACTTTGAGGAAAACTTCCTCTAGGGTGGTGTCCATCACCCCGAAGCTGGTCAGAGATAGGCTGTTCAAGCTCTGCTCTAAAGCCTGGAGGCATGCACAACAGAAAAGAATGTCTTACAATGTCAAATTACTGTCCAATGTATTACTTTTCTGTCTTCACAGAGACCATCTTATTAATTATTTACTGGACGATAAGTAATAATGGAAGGGGAGGGCCTCTATGAGGATTTTGTGTGTATGTGTCTTTGTACCTGGAACAGCCTCTCGAAGCAGCCCTTCTTAACAGCCTCAAAGGGCAGAATATAGGACAACTCAGTGTTGGTGTCAGACACCAGCAGGCAGGACGCCACAAACTGGTTAATAAACTGGGTGACCTGAGCTTCTGAGCAAGGTGACAGAGAGGAGGATGGCGACACAGATGACGGATGCTGCAGCTGGCTGCCCTGGCCTGAAAGATGAAAGTAAACCACATAACATGTTGGATGGATGGAGCAAGGGAGGACTGGATGGTTAAAGAAAAGTTTAAACTAATGTTCTTTTTTTCTGAAGTATTAATATAACATGTTTTTCAATAACAGTTACAACACAAGATACACACTCAGTATTCTCATAGGCAAATAGAAATTCACAGAATGTTGGAATCTGTTTAACTTCGCTTTTAGATTCCAGTAAAGATGATATCTCTGATGTCCATTGATAAACATTTACATATCTGCTTACAAAACAGTTTCGAATCAAATCAAAATTTAGACTCTTCAGTATCAAAAGTTGATTGCTGTATACATCCATGGTTATAAGAGTATAAACAGGAACTGCAAGGATTGACTGTAGTTCACAGCTTATTGACTGACTCCATGGCAAAATTATATTTTCTGTTTACATCACCCAAGACATGACGGGAAATACAAAGAAAGTTCAACATACCTAAAAAATCGCAATCATGCTAAGTGCTCACACAACGATGTTTTTAGACTTTTAATCTAGCCATGAGCATGTTCATATAAAAAGTGCAGCAATAATTGTATAATTGAATAATAGCAAACATAGACAAGTCTGTTCGCAGAGCAACCGGTACATATTTATGAACTACCGATATTTTTTAAGTTTAAATCTAATAGGATCTGTGCAAAATTCTGAATGTAACACTTATATATTGTAACTTATATATATCGTCTGATCAGAGGCTGTGCCTGTTCCTTGCTTGTAGGTGTGGGGGTTCAGGAGGAAAAGACTTGGTTTCTGATGAAAATCAACATGTTAAAGCAAAACTTCCTATTTTTCAGATGGTCAGTTAAACATAGCTTATTAATAATAAACATTTGATTGAAAACTTAGCTTAAACTGGTGTTCTTGAGGTCAGTGTCTCAAACTGGTTGACTCCAGTGTCTCTGTTGGTTCTTTGAACCAGAGATCAGGGGCCCCTAGCCCTGAGAAGAGCCATTATTTATGAAGGGGCTCAAGTTGTCCTAATTGGCACTCGAACCTTCTGGTTTTTCCTCATTGATTATTTCCCGTTCAGTCATAAATGGACTCAACTTCTATTAGTGCACTGAATATGACGTCAGCAGTTTCTACAAAGGTTTTAGATTTAGTTTTTTTAGTTTGTATTTTTACCATTATGTTATCACGCTACATGCATCTCTTTAGCTTTACCTGTCTCCAAAGAGACCCTTTCATGATCCACCAAGGTTCATGGGATCTTCTATGAATAATAATGAAATTTTTCAACAGAATTAATTGGGAAGTAGGCGATGCTTTTATATGTGCTAATATGTCATTTTGAACATGCTTTGAAGTTTGTTAGGTGTGCAGCATAAGTGACCGTGAGGTTAAATCTGAAGTTACCTTGCTAGCCAAATACTGCTTTATAGTACAGGCATCTCGTTGATAAAATGTATTATTATTATTATTATTATCATTAAGTACTTTAAGTAGGTAAGAGCGAGGAGAGAAGAGGACACACACACAAAACCCAGAAAGCAGGCAGGAAAACCCTTCATACCATGACACAAGTGTCTAGATTAGACATGTAGTGACTGAAAAAGGGGCTAGGGTATGAAAAGTTAAAGCACCCAATCGTCAACATTTGCTCTTATGAATTTGACTGTAAATCTAACTGAAAACAATAGGAATTAAAAACTGCACACACACCTCTACCTTCACTCTGCTTTTTGACCAGTGTCAGTTTGTATCCATCTCCATAAGTGCTCTTCAGGAAAAGTGGCGAGCCACAGCACTTGAGTTTCCCATGTGAAATGATGGCGATGCGATCTCCCAGAAGGTCTGCTTCATCCATATGGTGAGTGGACAGCAGAATTGTGCGGCCTGGGACAGAGGTAGAACTCACACTTACAGACATACAGCAGAAGGTTTGCACTGTAATTATCAAACAAAAAATAAAAGGACAGAATCTGCAACTATAATTTGACAACTCATTTTTTGACACTGATCAACTTGATGCAGACTTTATGCATACAACAGACAGTGGAAGTCCGACCCAGGAAACCTCATCCTCTGCGATGAAGCAAAGTAGGTGAATGCATTTAGAAGAGTGCTACAACTTTCTTTTATTCCAAACTAACTGTACTTTAATAAAAACGCTTTTAAATATTGTTGGAGAATAAAAACAAGGATGTTCTATGATAATGAGCCTACACTCACCCTGTTTGTACTTGAGGATTAGGTCCCAGATGGCCCTGCGAGCATAGGGGTCCACCCCCGCTGTGGGTTCGTCCAGGATGACAGCCCTGGAGCCTCCAACGAAGGCTATGGCCACAGACAGCTTCCTCTTCATCCCTCCAGACAAAGTCTGCACCAGGCTGTGACGCTTGTTGGATAACTCCAGATCAACAATCATCCTAACACACACACACACACACACACACACACACACACACACACACACAGCAAAGAAAAAACATATTAAGCATTAAGCTCAATAAGGACATTGCAGCTAATAATTTCAGAAATATTGAACATATTCTCTTTTTTTCTTCATTCAAGTGAATGGGGATTATGGAAGAAATGTAACTCTTTTGACACTTTTTCATGCATAAATTATTTATTCATACTTCCAGCTAGAAAAGTAAAAAATTGACATCACAGACTGATCCAACTTTTCATCACAGCAACTCATAGTGTGTCTTAGTAGTGTGTATGGCCCCTGCATGTCTGTATGCACTATCAACAAGTCTGAGCAAGCTCCTGATGAGTCAGCGGATATGGTGTCCTGGAGGATCTTCTCCCAAACCTGGATCAGGGCAACATTGAGCTCCTGGACAGCCTGTGGCGGAACTTCACGGCATCGGATGCACTCACACATAATGTCCCATAGGTGCTCAATTTGATTAAGGTCAGGGGGACGAGAGGACCGGTCAATGGCATCAATAGAACTGCCTACACACTCTGGCCACATGAGGCTGAGCATCGTCCTGCACCAGGAGGAACCCAGGGCCCACGGCACCAGCTTAAGGTCTGACAATCGATCTGAGGGTTTAACAGCAGTCAGGGTGCCGTTAGCTATGACATGGAGGTCTATGCTACCTTTCAAGGTATACAAGATAGGCCTTTCCAGACCATCACTGACCCACCACCGAACTCGTCATGCTGGATGATTGTACAGAGAGCATAATGTTCACCACAGTGTCTCCAGACTCTTTCACGCCTGTCACATGTGCTCAGTGAGAAGCTGTTCTCAGCTGTGAAGAGAACGAGGAGCCAATGGCAGACCTGCCAATTCTGGTTTTCTCTCGCAAACGCCAAACGAGCTGCGTGGTGCAGCCCCTTATACCACCCTCATGGAGTCTGTTTCTGACAGTTTGGTCAGAAACATGCACACTTTAGCCTACTGTTGGTTATATCGTAAGGCTCTGGCAGTGTTCCTCCTGCTCCTCCTAGCTACCTGTCCTGCTGCTGGGTTCAATCCCCTTCTACCGCCGTGTCCACCTCTCCTTGTGTAATGGTCGACCCCCTGGTATCTCCTTCATGCTCTTGAGACTGTTCGGGGAGAAACAACAAACCTTGTTGCAACCATACGTATGGATGTGCCATCCAGGAAGAGCTGGACTACCCGTGCAACCTGATTGGGCTGCTGCCTCATGCTACCTTTAAAAAACTCCTGAAGATCCATCTCTTCAGAGAGCATCTTCTCTCCTAGCTCCACACGATAATTCTACTCCTCAAAGAATTGTCACTAGCACTTATTGATGCACTAATAGCTCTTATTGCACTATACCTTGATTGTTTGCTTTTACTCTTCCTGTAAGTCGCTTTGGATAAAAGCGTCTGCTAAATGACTAAATGTAAATGTAAATGTAAATGTACCAGTAGTGACAAAGACACTAGCCAAACACAAAACTAGAGAAGAATCAGTCAGGAAGGATAAGGAGAGAGAAATTGTTAATGGCCACCACACGCAAAACCATTCGGCTTTTGGGTGTTGTCTTGCTTTTCCCTCTCCATTGCAGCTGTTGTCACTTTGAAGCAAAGCTGGTAAAATTGATTCACAATCACTTGTAACGACAGATTGATGTCCTTGAAGATTAGCTGACAGTGGTTAGACTGCAGGCCAGGAATTATATAATACACTGTTCCATTGTATTGAAGGCATGTGGTTGTGTTTGGTTGTTTTTTTAATCATTTTATACTACTTATGTACTACTTTTGTGATCATTATTTGTCATGTTTTATTGCATTTGTCTGATAACCACTGTCAAGAAATGAGTTTCCAAAAACTAAGTGACTTAAATGCAGAACACTTGTTCTTACTTGTCCATCTCCTTGCGTATGTCTTCTTCAGCCATGCCTTTAAGTCTGGAGTAGAACCACAGGTGCTCCTCCACACTGAGCTTATCAAACAGGACATTGTGCTGTGGACACATGCCCAGGTTCTGCCGAATACGCTCCATCTCTGTGCGGATATCGTGACCATAAATAGTAGCTGAGCCGGAGGTGGGCGGGAACAAGCCTGTCAGGATGGACCTATGACAATTTAGTGTAGGCAGACAGTAGAAGTAACACTGGTAAAACAGTCAGGCAATTTAAGAAAGATTTGAATGTTGTACAGCTCTATATATATTATTCTGTATGGAGCTCATTTGATGCTTTTTGAATAAAGACATGCCCTCATGAGAGAAGGAGGCAGGTCAGGGTCCTGTACTGCAAAGCAAATTCAACATACTTAGGGGTCTTTTCATTATCTGGCTTCACTAACAACTTAATTCAGGCAAAAAAAATCCCATTATGCTAGCTATCAGCTCGGGAAGTTAACCCAGGTTCTCCCCATTGGGAGACCCTGGGTTGAGCACAGCAAAAAATTGTGACTGTGTATTTGTATGATTATTCTTAGAACGCCCACACACCCAGAGGTGCTTGGAAGTAGAACATATAAAAGGCGAAAAAATATATAATAAGATCTTCAAAAGAAGTTGAAGTGTCACTGTGTAGTAATTAAATTAAATAAATGACAGCTTCTAGTGTGTCGACTCGTTGTTTCTTACAATATCACTTCCCCATAGGATATGATTAGATCTGAGTGTAGTTAATGTATGTAAGTTAATGTATTCTTTTGACATGTATGATCATTTAAGCCTTATTCTTTCAGCTGCAACCCAGCAGTGTGAAATAGGAAGCAAAAAAAACATAATTCTACGCAGTAACATAAAAAGATAAAAAGTGAACCACCGTGGTAGGACAGAAAACCCAGTGTGAACCCTGAAGGAACCTGTCTAATAGTGCAATAGCTGAAGAATAAAAACACAGGGTGGTCAAGTGAGACTGACCTTCAGCGTTGATTTATTATGACACACATGCATAAGCACACACACTCAAGTCTCCCTCACATGGTTGTGGTCTTGCCAGCTCCGTTGTGTCCCAGGAAGGACACTACCTGGTTTTCATGTAGGTTAAGGCTCAGTTTGTTGAGGGCAAGTTTGCTGCCAGTCTTGTACACCTTGGTCAGCTTGTCTATACACACCACCAACGACAGGTGGCTCGGCTCCTCCTCTATGCCCCGTGTCTCCTCTGGGTAACAGTAAGAAAGGATGAAATTAGTGGTGTACAAAAGAGATCACTTAAACATGACAAACCTTTCTCGATGATCCAATTCTACTAATTTTATAACCAAAATGGGATTTTGGGAGATAATCTGAATCTGGTGGAGCCAACCATTCAGGATACAAGATACGGAAATAAAGCCAATCTTCAACATACAATTAGTAGCTCCAGTGCACAATCATGATTGACGAAGAACATTTTAATTTCTATCCATCAAAATTACAAAACAAACATATTTCCACAAAATGAAAGCAAGGAAACGCCGACTGGAAAGACTCCAGATTAACAGTTCACGTTCAAGCCTACACAGACCACCTTCAACAATAAGAAGACGCTCCCAAGCGCAGCCCCGTCCACCTACTACTCCCACCTCATTCTTTCTGTCCCACAAACCCAAAGGCTCTCTTCTCCACAGTTAATAAACTTCTCAAACCCAATGACAACACCTCCTCATCCTTCACAGCTGATAAGTGCCAATCATTCCTTTCATTTTTTTCAAAACACCAGTTGACACCATCTACAGTAACCTCAACACCTCCACACCCACCTGCCCATCTCACTTCTCCCCTCTGTCCCCTGCACAACTGTCCACCCTCATGGCTGGCATGAAATGTTCCACCTGCACTATTGACCCCATCCTATCTAAACTCCTAAAGGACACCCCCTGCCATTCCCTCACTAATCACTGCAATCATCAACTCCTTCCTCAGCACTGGTTCTGTCCCCCAACCCCTCAAATTGGCTGTCGTCACACCCATCCTCAAGAAACCTGGTCTTGACCCTGATAACCCCAGTAATTTCAGCCCCATCACCATCCTCCCTTTTCTGTCCAAAATATTGGAACGTGCTGCCGCCTCTCAGCTGAAAACCCACCTCACCTCCAACAATCTGTACGAAGAATTCCAATCCTGTTTGCCCTCACAACACAGCACCGAAACAGCCCTTCTCCGTGTCTCCAATGGCCTCCTCCTCTCGTCCGACTCTGGACATGTCAACATCCTCATCCTCCTTGATCTCAATGCGACTTTGACACAATTAAACACACCATTCTCCTCTCCCGACTGCACCTCCTCCACCGTTCCTCTCTCCATAAGCAACCCCAGGGTTCTGTGCCTTGTCCCATCCTCTACATTTTCTCACTTGGCAACATCATATCTCGCCACGGCCTCCGTTTTCACTACTACGTCGACGACATCCAACTTTACATCTCCACCAAAACCATTTCCAATGCAACCCACTCCACGCTGACCAACTGCCTCACAGACATCAAATCCTGGATGCAAACAAACTATCTTCAACTATCCATCCATTCATCCATCCATCCATCCATCCACCCATCTTCCTCCGCTTATCCAGGGCCAGGTTGCGGGGGCAGCAGGCTAAGCAGGGCATTCCAGGCGTCCCTCTCCCCAGCCACAACATCTAGCTCCTCCTGGGGGACCCCGAGGCGTTCTCATTATCTTCAACTAAACTGCGACAAATCTGATTTAATAATCAAATCCCGCACCAAACCCACCCACAACTTCTGCCTCAACCTTCACAACTCCTCTCTGACCCCCTCTCCATAGACCCAAACATACACCTTGAACTCATTTTTGACAGCCACCTCACCTTTGAAAGACATATAAGCCAAGTTACCAATCTTGTCTTCAGCTCCAAAAAATAATTTGTCTGTACCAGATTTCCGATGGTCCATAGCACAAGCCTGATCCTCCTCCATCACACTGAGCCTGGCAGTCCCGCCTCCACAGCATGGCCAATCCCAGGTCTCGACACGGCCACTGCCTGACCAGTAGGACCTCTGCAGGGGGAAGTACCATGGGCGTGGCAGTCCATACATTCCTATAATAAAGGGAAAATATATTTTATTCAGTCTATCTGAATAAGACAAGTGTTGAAATTGAAGAACAGGATGGTGGGGATTCAAAGCATCTCCTACCTGGATGCACGGCCTCTATGTACCAAGTGAGCACACCATACACACCAGCATCGATGATGAGCATCATCATGGATAGACCCAGGTTAAAGTCATCACCTTCTACCGGTGACTGGCTGATGGTCCGCCACTGGATGCCAACACCTGCTACCTCATACAACGCAAAATACTTGGAGCCCAGTCCAAAGGCTGTGGTGGACATCAATGACTGGAGGAGAGGATGAAAGAATGGGTTGAAGAATGTATTTACTTAAGTATCATCTTACAGTGACGACACATCTAGCACATTTTACAAACAGACAAACATTTGGATTCAAACGAAAGGTGGGAACAAAGAGAAAAGGCCTTACAGCAATGCACTTCTCAAAGGCAGTGATCTTATCATGGGCCACCTCCTCTCTGATGGCCACATACATGTAGGGCACATAGCTGAGGAAGTAGATGATTCCTCCACAGGCTGAAGCCAGCTTGGCCTTAGAGTAGATTACTGACACCAAAAAACTGGAAAACAAAGGGAAGTTACATGGGCCTATCAATTTTTACATTTGTCAAATCTCATATATTGTAGGAGTCATGAGTAATGGAGTAATGACCTCAAGTCACACTATAATACACACACACTATAATAACTTAAAATAACTTAATAGCAGCATATATATATATAAGGGCGATGTACCAATTTCTGTGTCCGCCATCCTTTGGATATCTATCCATTGGATAGAAAAAAAAACCTCACAAATTGCCACAGCTGGTAAAATAAGGAACTGAACGGACCCAGGGAATATACCATGTCCAAGAAACACACAGGAAAAGTCAGAGGTATGGAACAACTGTTTCACTTTATGAGGCTACATGCACAATGTAAATATAGCCTGTTTGTTCTGCTGACACCCTTAAAGATTGTCAGCAGACTGAAGAGAAATGTCCACTGTGTGGTATAATGTAATGATGACAAAACTCATTGATTTTCAGTATT
This sequence comes from Centropristis striata, assembly GCF_030273125.1. NCBI lineage: Eukaryota > Metazoa > Chordata > Actinopteri > Perciformes > Serranidae > Centropristis > Centropristis striata. The sequence continues at coordinate 32,735,190 of NC_081523.1, forward strand.
TAATTGACAGTGATAGTTTTATGTTGTTTAACGATTTTTACAAGGTGTTTGACACCATTGAACATTTTTGTTGTACTTCTTAATATAATAATATATAATCATGTTAACACAGACATAATTCTATATCCCCTATATCCCTGATCCATGGATTGAACTTCAGAATCAGAGTTCTTAGTGGTATTAGACAGGGGTGCCCAGTTTTTGCAAAATTATTTATTTTGGAAATGCTTGTCATTAATAATCCCGAAATAAGGCTTTTTGACAAGGAATCCAAAATAACTTTGTTTGCAGATGAAAAAATAAATCCATGGTAGATAACCATCATACATTTTAGATTTTCCCCAAAGCATCAGGATAGCCCTAAATATTAAAGATTTGAATTACTTCCTCTTCCTATGGTCCAGATACCTCTATTGCGTTAATCAGGGTTGAATCTGAAGTGATATATTTAGGAATAGTCTCATACAGGGTATATACAGAAGTGAAATTTAATACCTTTTAATACCTTTTTTAATACCTTCAAAAATATTTTTTAATACCAACACAACATTGATCTGCATCTGTAGTGGCAAACTTTTTAACTAGTAACTAATTGCTATAGTAACTGATAACTGTCTTTTTTTTTGTAATACTTTTCTGTTGAAGTAATGCTTTCAATTCAAATCAAGTACCTAAATAACAGTTACTTCATACTTCTTACTTTTATAGCAGCACTGACCTAGACACAAATGTTTGCAATCCAACCCTAACCAAAGACAAAATGTTTTTTAATTGTTATGTGTTCTCCACCGCTACACCCTATCATTCTTGAGTATCTATCATTCTTTCTCAATGAAGGGGCACAAAATGATGGTTTAAAAAAGTTTAAAACAAAAAGGACTAATATAATGAAAGAACTTGTGTAAAAAGTCAAAAGTAAAGTGACGAGGAAAGGAGTTTCAAATTCCATCATGATGTAACTAGCAACTAATTACAACTGTAACCACAGAACTGCAGTGTTTCCTGTATGATTTTTTTCATCAGCTGGGGTAAAGGGTTATTTTTCCCCTGGATGGTGTGAGCGTGTAAATATCAATCAGCAATTTAGAAGGTATAGAAAATGACACTCGACCGCAAAACAAGAGTTAGAGCCAGTGCTTCCCACAAGATTTTATAAGACTATGATGGGGGTTAGTCAACAAAGTAGGGGCATGCTCCCCCCTAGAAAATGTTTGCCCTGAAAGCCAAAATTTGGTGCCTATTCCATCTTAATCATTGCACATTTTAATGAATCAATGTTAAGGAGAATAAGGATTCCTCTGTTTTATTCAAGGCTTCATATTTTGACAGTCTTCTTGTAAATTTTGTGGTGGACTCTGCTAACACATCCACATGCTCTTATTTTGAAAGCTACATGTTTGCTTTCATTTTGAAGGTGGGTCTAACACGTTCTTACGGTAAGGATGACTGGCCGCAGTGTGATTTGTTCTCTTCCAGTAACGTTAGCTAGCCATCTACTCTAACAGGTAGTCTGACCTCACTCAGAAACTCCTGTGATGCTAACAGAGAGCTCGCGCTGTTGCGGTTGTTATGAAATCACAAGTGTTTGACGTCCTGGCACTGCTCCAGACGCTTGTTCCCGCGGCGAGAGCGGAAGACTGTTCACTGTTACAGAGTTAAAAAATCAGTTAAAAAATAAAACAATCCCCTATTCTGAGGTAGCGGCAGGCCTAATATAGCGGCGGCGGGTCGCCGCCACCAAATGAGTATAGTGGAAACTCCCGAGAGTATGCTGTGTGTGGCTCCCGTTGCGGTCTTTTGGACAGTGCTGTCACTGGCACTTAGCGGCGGATGGTTCGAAAAATGTAATACCTCGACACATGACGTTTAATACCTTTTAATATTTTTTAATGACCTTATTTTTTGCCTAATTTCATTTACTACCTTTCAATACCTTCTAAAACCCTGCGGCAACCCTGTTATAATAGTTCTAAAAATTAAGGGATTCAAAGTGATTTCAGTGGAACTAGGAGATCTCACCAGAACATGATTGTAGCCACAGCATAGATGCTGAGGAAGAGCCAGATGATGAATGGGTCGCTGTGGAGCAACACCCGGCCATATTTCAAGATGGCCGTCAGAGCGGTGACAGAGATTGACAGTTGGACAAAGCCGGTGATAAACCAAGCAACCCAGTGGACAGCATTATTCAGACCCATCATCTTCATCACCTGTGGAAGAGGCAACAAGTGTTAGCAGCTAAGTTAGCGATTCCTTTAGCAACAAGTAAAGCTAATGACAAAAGCAACCACATTTGCTAAGTGTGAAGACTAGAAAAGCCACCTTTAGCATAAGGAACCTGCATGGCATAATAAGTGTCAAACTACTAATACATTTATTATGAGTGAGACCTCACTTTAGAATGGGGAACATATTCTGAGTTATAAAGACTTAAATTATTAGAGTTATTTGGACACTATTCACAGAATAGACCAAATGTATTAAGTGTTATCAGGGTATAAACAGAAATACTTAAGTTGAATTTAATACCTTTTTTAATATCGACACAATATTTTTTAATGCCAACACAACATTGATCTGCAACTGTAGTGGCACGCTTTTTAACTTCAGTGTTGGGAGTAACTAATTACTGCATATAGTAACTGATTACTGTAAAAAAAAAATACTTTTCTGAGTAAGTAAGTGTAGTAATGCTTACAATTCATATCAAGTACCAGCAACACTGCATGTTTTTGGACTGTGGGAGCAAGCTGGAAAAGAGCTGGAGTCGAACCGGCGACCCTCTTGCTCTGAGGCAAGAGTGCTAAACACCACATCACTGTGTAGCCCCAATATATAATTTAACCTTAATATAAAAGTTTTACCAACTATTTTGATAAAAATTGTTTTTATATTGTTTTAATTAAAACACTACTAGAATAGAATTATTCATTATCATGACACACTGATACTAATACTAGTCCTTCCCCACGCTGGCTGTGTCTCTCAGCCCCAAGTCAATTGGTTCCAACTGAATATATAGATCTTTCAAATGTATAGTTTCATTTTTGAAAAAGGCTCTTTAATATATTAAAACGGAAGGACACTGTTTGTTTGTCCTTTAGCAAACATTACTCAAAAAGGAGGATATCATACATTTGTTGTACAAAATATTAGTTAGTAGAATACATTAATTGTTGGGTCTGTAAACTGGATTTGATTTGATTTGATAGGAAAAATACTGAACATCATCTGACTTATTGTCTTATAAAATGTTAATAATAGCTATGGTAAGACAAGAAAACACCAAATATCAAACTGAAATCAACTAATGTTGGATTGAAGTCTGATGACAGTTATAAGATGATACAGTCTAACCTCTTTGAGCCGGTGCTCCTTCTCAGCCACAATATGCTGAATCATCATGGCTACTGAGTAAACCCAGGAGATCACCATGCACAGAGGCATCATATGCTCAATCACAAACAGAAAACTGAAACAGAAACAACAGGGCTCTCAGTTACATTTTCTCACACAGTGTTTACACAGTACTTCAATATTCACAACATGTATGAGATTTTTTTTCTTACTCGTCTCTGGTGTAACATGGGTAGGGGAACATCTGAACGTAGTTACCAGGCTCCACCACATCATGGCCCACAAACGTGTTGATGATGGCTCTTTCTATCATATCTGGAAGAGAGTGAGAAAGAGTGAAATTAAGTCAGAAAGAGTTACTAAATGTGTCTGCATTAAACTTTCTGCATTCATTCATTTCTGCATAATTCAGGAATTATATAACTTTATAACTTAATTGGCAGCAGGACTATCAGATACAGATACAAGCCCTTTTTTGTCTCCATTCCTGTTCACTCTATACAACTCTGATTTTCAGTACCAGTCTGAATCATGCCATCTGCAGAAGTTCTCTGTTGACTCTGCAGTGGTCGGGTGTATTAGATATGATCAGGAGTGCAGGCAACTGATGGACAGCTTTGTGGACTGGTTCAATAGGAATCACCTGCTCTTTAATGGGGATAAGACCAAAGATATGGTGGTCGACTTCAAGAGGACGAGAGCCATGACCAAGCCCATAAGCATGATGGGCGAGGAGGTTGGAGTTCTAAGCCACTACAAGTACTGAGGTGTACACTGGAATAACAGACTGGATTGGAGTACCAACATTGACACTGTGTACAAGAAAGGGATGAGCAGAGGAAGCTCTGATCATTTAATGTGTGCAGTAAGATGCTGGAGATCTTCTACCAGTCTGTGATGGTGAGTGCCGCAAAAACTGATTCATCAGGCTAGAAGTATCATTGGCCAGAACCTGGAGATGTTTGAGTCACTGTGACCAGGAGGTCACTGAACAAACTGCTCTCTATCATGACAATCCTTCTCCCCTCCTGCATAACACTTCAGGGACAGCGGAGCTCATTCTCCAATTAATTCAGCTTCAATGTCACAACATCGGTTTATGTCTGTCTTACCATTCAAAAATGGACTTACAACAGCTCACCAATGTGTAGCAGATCATCTCACCACTGTGTCACTGTGTATATATGTAATGTTTATATCATGTCAATACTCTTTGCACAAGTCTATCTTTTGCACAAATTCATATGTATATAGGGTGTAAATTTCATTTTGTTTTTATCTTCTCTTCTGTACATGTAGATTTATTATTATCATTATTTTAATGTTGCATATACCTATATATTCATTTTATGTTACTCCATCTACTTTTCTTTTTGGTGCTATCAGCAGCCACAGTTAATTCTTTGTGAATTTGCCCTTGAGTTTTTTTTAAATAGAACAACAGTTGCAAAATGCAATGCAAATGCAAAAAAGTATGTATCAAATCCAAAACCTGTTAAACCTGTATTATAAATACACATTTTCAGTACTTAGGATGCATTGAATTTCAGCCACTTACCTTGGATCCAAACAAAACCGTAGAGGAAGTAAAATATCCCCCCTGTGTTGGGCCCTGGACGCCAGTAGGCCCGTCTGATTTCATTTGTCTTCTCAGTAAAGCTGGAGTTTTGTCTAATTTTGTATAGAACATGGGGTGGCAGAGAGCCATCTTTGTCCGTCTGGAAAATCACACCTGGAAAAAAAGATTATATTTTAAGCAAGTAGAGCCTGGTGGCTCAACCAGCTTATCAACTTCATAAGCCCCTTTGACAACCCTTTTCCCACTGCACCAAAAACCCACTAAATATTTTGCCCTAAAAGCCTAAATTTGGTGGCCTCTCACATTCTAATACCACTATTCCATCTTAATCTTTGTATACTTAAATTAATTATTGTAAAGTAGAAAAGGGTTCTTCTGTTTTATTCAAGTTGTTCAAGATGTTCTTTTCCAGAATCGTTAGCTAGCCAGCTAACGCCAGCTCTAACAGGTAGTCTAACCCAGGCGGCAATCTCCGTGCCTGAGCATGGAGGCCAATCAGGAAGTGCCTGCAATTCACCGAAAATTCCAGTAGGGGGTGCAGAAAAAAATCTGCCCATTCATTTCAGTGCAAAATTTGAAAACTTCTCACTTGATTTATTACCTCAGAAATTTTTTTCAGGACAACATTATGGTCTCAATCGGTAGTAAAAAATCATCTTCAAGAAGTTCAAGACAATTTGATGTCAATAGTTCTAATAATGGCTCCATTTAGAAGAAAATAGAAGATAAAGAATCGTATGATTTGGGGCGTGGCTACAGGTCACTGACAAGGCAAGCCGTCACCAGGAGAGAAGCAGAGCAATGCGTATCCACGGCAACGTGTCAATAAAGTTATATATAACGTATAGAGATAGAAAAGAGGACGTTTACCGATTTGGTCTCATAACTTTGACCCTTTCAGACTGTATTTTCACTTAATGACAGTTTATTTGAACGTTTTGTTCAGTAAAAATGTCTTGTTCAGCGTTTGGTTGGACTAACAGATACTCCAAGGAGTCGCTGCTTAGCTTTCTGAGGTGAGAAAGATACATTTTGTTTTGGTTTTTTTGCTAGCCAAAACAAACATCCCAGTTAATGCTCCAATTAATGCTAACATGAATTAGCAGCGGCTTCTCTCAGTCGGGTTGCCGGTGTAGAGAGGCGTGTAGTCAGTGTCGTTCCCTCGCGCTCCGCCACAGTCCAATTATGGTCTGCTCCGCGCATCTGAAACAAGATGTCGACGCAAGATGGCGACGAGTGTAACGCTGAACTCGAGGCTTCCAACGGGCAGTCCACAAACCAGTGGGTGACGTCACGGTGACTACGTCCATTATTATACAGTCTATGGTCTAACCTCACTCAGAAATTGGAGTAATGCTAACAGAGTGCTCGCACTGTTATGGTTGTTATGATATCTCCATTCGCCCATCCCCGCTCACAGTTTTAGTTATTATAATCATTCTCTTAGATTGAGGACTGGATTAAATGCCCATATTGACCCATAGTTATAGTGCCACCTACTGATAACATGAAATCCACCTGATGCAACATAGATCATCTGATTTACATGACATTTACATGGTGTTGTCTACACATGATAATCAGCAAGATGATGTATAATTTTCTGATCTTTAGCGCCACCTAGTGGACACTGAGGAAGAAGATGGACTTTCCATAAGCATTTGTTATTTTTTATCAAGTGTGGAACCCTGACCTCAAACTACGAGAGAGTAATAACTCACTGGCAAACACAGACACGTTGTCCTGGTAGGCCTGGTTCAGGGTGTAGTTGACGATGCTTTCCTCATCAGGAAAGCCCTTGAAAACATCAACACTAACCTGGAAGCACATTGCGAAAACACGAATCATGTTCCACATAAGAAATTGATTACAAATGGGACAAACTAAATTTGCAAAAAAAAGTGATTCTTGTCCTGATATTGTTACTAAAGAACAGTTCATAATGGTGCACAGCGTGAGTGGAAAGCCAATTGCAGTGTAACTCCAACACTTTCTGATGAAGTTCAAATTTGTATCTCAGGTCCTTGGAGTAGAGTACTGGTACCTGGAATTGTGGGAGCCACTGTACCACACTACACTGACCTTAGACATGAAGCGCGTCCAGCCGCAGGCAGCGTTGTCGATGGTGTCCAGCTGATCCAGCAGGGTGGAGGTGTTAGGAAGACTGTAATTTCCCTCCTTCAGAACCTGCATCAGCTCACTGTCTGTGCCATTCAACAACTCAGGGTGCTGCTGAAGCTCCAAAGACAGCTGGAGGAAGTGGAGAAAACGCAGGAATGAAGGCTGGTGATGAGTTTTCTGTTGTGTAAGAACTTAAGTGGAAAATATTAACACACTGATGTTTTATTTTACATCCAGATGATACTGCGTCATTAATAATGAAGATGCATAAAAATTGCTTGTATGTAAGTCTACCTGCTGTAGCCACACCAAGTGGTTGTGCAGTTTTCCCTCCTCCAGAAAGGTCCTGAGCTGGGCGGAAATGTTGAGCCAAACCCAGGTGTAGTGTGTCACGTTACCAACGAATGCAAATGTCTCATTTGCCTAAATGCAGAAAGTTAAGTTTTTTTCTGTTACATTTTGTATGATTTCAGCCATTTTTTCAGAACAGCTTGTCCTTTCTTCCTCTATCTCCTCCTTCTATGACTCCCTCCATCTCTCTGGTCCTCTGATAATGCTTTGCTGGTTTTCCCCCCAATCCAGATTTAGGACTAAGGGAGACTGTGCTTTTGCAGTTGTGGCTCCTTAACTTTGGAACTCTCTCCCTTTGGTCTTAAGATCTGTGGTCTGCACTAAAAGCAGGTTAAAGCATCTGTGTCATTATCTACATTTGTTTTTCTTGTGTTTGATTTGTATGCATGCTTATGCTCATTTTACTTTTATTTTTAAAGGTGCTATGTAAAAATAAACTTACTTATTTACTCTCATCCTTCTACACTATTTCTATCTCCACCATATTCAGATTTGAAAAGAGATTCACAGAGCTGATGCCAATAGTCAGTCTGTTCTTCTCCACAGATAATCAATTAACATTTGAGGCTAAGAGAGACCAGCAGCAACATGCTACTGAGCCATATTAAGCATGAGGCTTCATATAATTGCAGCCTGTTGGACAATGCATGATTCATGTCTTATACATGGATTACAGAGGGTGAAACTATTCCCACAGTTTACTTCATGGTTTCACATAATTCATGCTGGGAGTTCTGGTTGCAGCTCCTGGCCCTGTGTGTCTTAATGAGGGTATATCTTGTCTTTCTTCTCTCAAGAAAAGGCTAAAACTAATAACTCTACCCTGTCTCTGACTCTCAGCTTCAAGACCACTGATTCAAACTGAAGATGTAAACCTTAAAACCAGCAGACAATCATTTAAGGATAAAGGATAATTTCCTTTAACATTGAGCAATTGTAGTTTTTAACCATTGTTACTCAAACAGGAGAAAATAGTGCATTAAGCGGATTAATACACATTTGGTACAGTTGTAGATATTTCTGGCAGCAGGATAGTGTATGTGGGACAGATTCAAAATGAAAGTAAGCATGTCCATGATCATGAAGGAACATGTCACCCAGTGCAACAGTGACATTGACATTTTTTTACTAGTGTTTGGACAACAGTGGAGCTATATAGCACAGAGGAATAAGATATATCAGGATATGGTATACAGATGTAATACATTTTAAAGGGATCAGCTCATCAGGATTTTTGAAAAGAGGGGAAATTTAAATTTTGGCCAGTGTGTTTTTTGGAAATGTTTTGTGCTGTGCACTCTCCTGGCATTTTCTTATTCAAATGGAAAACAATCTCCAACATGTGTTCTTAATTCAAGGTCCACTTATATATTTTTATCCAAGCATTCAACCTCATGATCTGTATCATCAACTGACAACTGCTAAAGACTGTGGGATGTGTCGAAAAAAAGTTACTGACTGTGGACTTAAATTACTGTGTACTTGCCTTCTGAATCACTTTATCCACCTGGGATCCAATGGGAGAGTATAGGATCTTGGGATTTGTAGTCATCAAGTGAACCAGAAGGCCCAGGTTCCTCTGCTCTTTGCTGGTGAATCCCAGAGAACTCATATTTCCCTGTTTCAAAGCCTCTGGCTCAATGATCCTGCAACAAGAGCCATGGGTTGAAGGCCATGAACTCCATGGGAATTTCATCTGGAGTGCATATAACTTCTGTCACAGCTTTTTAAAATGTTTACCTGGCTTATATCTTATAGTTCCCAGTTTACAGTTTACACCTAACTTGAACAGCTGCAAAGATTGTATTAATAATATATAATAATAATAATAATAATAATAATAATAATAATAATAATAATAATAATAATAATAATTATAAGGACTTCTTTTGAGTTTCTCAATGTATGTGTGATCCAACAAACAATGCAAAATTGAGGCAAACACAAAACAAAATGAGGACACATTATTTAAGATTGTTTGACACAACAATGCAGTTCATCCATAACAGTCTAGTTAGAGGATAACTTCAGTTTAGGAATTATTGGTCCATTTACTGTAGATTTAGCATTTCAATATTTTGCAAACACCAAGGTAATTACTACAATTTGAGATGAATATACAGACAGGAAACAGCAGAATTCAGGCATGTTCCAAGCACAATCCAACAAGTAACTGTAAAAAAATATTTTTTCAGGTCAACTTAAAGTGAAAATACCTGAAATGTCAGTAAAAACAATGTTAATTACAAAATTTCCGCAGAAATTTACAAGCTTTACAATTTAGCCACATAGTTACTTTGGAAGGTCTTTGAAAAGAAGCCTTGTTCTGTGTTTCCTGTTAAGCCACAGTCAGCTCTCAGGCTTTTCTTGGACTAAACTACTAAGATATAGTTACTCTGTCGGGCTTTTTTATACTTAACTATTAGACCTCCTTGCTTTGTGGGGCTTTTATTTTAAAGGCCTGGCATATCCTTACCTGGCTCAATCCTAGCTGGTTGCTATGGAGATGAGTGCAGCATTAGAGACTGGAGAGGGGACGGGCATAAGGAAATTGAATGGAGAGTGCACCTCTCAAAGTTGTATTGTTTTTTCAAAAACGGCGAGTCCTAACAACAAAATATTACTATCATGAGGCTCTGATGAATGTGTTGATGTAGGTGTCATGTCTGTAGTAAAAAAAAAAAGTGTAAGCAAGACCTCAGACTAGAAAACTGTCTTTTTCTGTTCCTTCAACAAATGTCTTATCCACGTTAATATTATCTCAGCAACAAGTTCATCACAAATTATGCATCAAAACGTAGGGAATGATAGAGAATAGTGTGCTGAGTATTTTCCATGCCAAATCGCATTTCCATTTCGTACAAATGGTCATACAAAAAAAAAGAGTTCTGTTTAAATGAATGGAAGATTGAAACACCTTTTGGGCTGTGCCAATTCACTATACTTTAACGTAGAACATTTTTATTTAATTTAAGGTTTAAACGAGTCACAAGACTATGGCCTATATTTGATATGTTCAGGTCTGGACTCTCATCACACATTAGAAATTTGGGGCAGATTGGACAATGTAGGCTGAAGTTAAAGCAGCTTCCTCTTCATGGCTAGTACTCAAAATTTGCTGCCACGTCCCGCCTACATACTTTGATAAGGAACAAAACTGTAAAAAACCTTTAATCACAAAGGTCTCAAGATAGTACTGACCAAGTTTGAAGTTGATTGGGTTAAATCTCTAGGAGGAATTAATTAAAGTACGGAGCCTGGAAACGGCCCAAGTACCTGTTTGTTGAGTACTCAAAATTCGCTGCATCACCAGAGCCATACTGCATGATAAAAATGCACAATCTTTACAACAATTCGTCAACATCATATTAGTGTCTTATTGTTTTAGTGTACTTTGTTGCTCCTTAGTGTTTTTGTGTACTTTTTTTGTTCCTTCGTGTCACATCAACACTTTAAGCAAGTGTGCAGCTATGGATGTTCATATTGTTTTTTTTTAGTTTTGGTGCAGCTTAGGGAGATCCGTTCAACCTCGTCTCCATTGTTTACTCCCGGGATCAGCTGTTAGCCCTGCACTACACACCTCTTCACTGTGAGGAGCGGCTGGAGATCCCTGAGGAGATAAGGTGAAGAAGGAGAGGATGCAGAGCGGGAGTGAAGCGCAGACAGTGGAAAAGACGGTATAAACCATGTTTACTGTCTGTCATCATGAGGAACGTAAATCTCTCCTCAACAAGATGGAAGAGCTAATGGTGCTAATCCAGCTGGAGAGAGTACCGTGAATGCAGCCTCATGTGTTTCAGATATGGCTGAATCAACTTTCTTCGGGCTCACACATCACCCTGGATGGATTTCAAATCGTATAGGCAAACAGGAAAGCAACAGAGAGCGGTAAGAAGAAGGGAGGGGGAATCCCTGTGTTTGTGAACGACAGATGGTGCCACCCTGGACACATCAGTGTAAAGGAGCAATGCTGCACCAGAGACGTGGAGCTGTTAGCGGTGAGCATGCAGCAATACTACCTCTGAGGGAGCTTTCACATGTTGCTGTAGCTGTGTACATCCCACCCTCAGCCGTTGCTGCTGCTGCTGCAGCTACAGCTACACATCAGATCCACACTGTTGTCTCCCAGCTTCAAAATCAGCACCTCCTCATCTCTGGTGACTTCAATCATGCTACCCTGTCCTACTTTGGACTTGGTTATATGTAAACATCAAGGATGCATACACCCCTTCCCCCTCCCCCCGCTTGGTCACTCTGATCAAAACCTTGTCCACCTGGTCACAGACTACACCCCTGTGGTGAATAGACAACCACCTGTGAAGAGGTCTGTGAAGGGGTTGTATGAGGAGACCAGTACTAGGCTCAGAGACTGCTTTGAGGTAACAGACTGGGAAGCACCCTGCAGCCCCCACGACAATGACAATCAACAGTTTCACCCGCTGCATTTTGGATTATATTAACTTCTGTGTGGAGAACACTGTGCCCTTCAAGTTGGTACAGTGCTTTCCCAACAACCTGGCCAAGGCCCTGCTGAATAAGACGAAGAGGGTCTTTAGATCCGGGGACAAAGACAAGCTGTGCAGAGTTCAGAAGGAACTCCGGCAGAAAATCAGAAAGGGGAAGGATAGCATTAGGAGGGAACTGGAGAAGCGCTGGAGCAAAACAACACCAGGGACGTCTGGAGAGGACTGTAGAACATCTCAGGCCATGGAAAAGGAGTTGGAAGAAACCATGTCAGCAGATACAAGGACTGGGCAGATGAACAGTTTTTCAACTCATGTGATTCTGCCTCCTCTTCGTCCCTCACCCATCCTGCTCCCACTTCACATCTCTCCTGGCCAGATCCCCCTCCCCCTCATTCCTCAGCCTGCTATCCTCAACACTGTGCAGACCAGCTGTGTGGTGTGGTCATGCACTTTTTCAATCTGAGCATGAAACTGGAGAAAGTCCCGGCCCTGTGGAAAACCCCCTGTGTGGTCCTGCTACCAAAGACACCGCGCCCCAAGGAGCCTTACCACTTCAGGCCTAATGCCTTGACCTCCCCCCTGATGTAGACCATGGAGACGATCATCCTGAGACACCTGCAACCTCTGGTGAGCACACAGCTACCCTAGACTTGCTTACTAGCCTGGTATTGGGGTGGACGATGCAGTAATCTACCTGCTGCACCTGGAGGACAGCGGAAGCACTGGGAGGATCATGTTCATTGACTCCTCCAGTGCTTTTAACACTATCCAGCCATCACTGCTCAGAGTGAAGATTGAAAGTGTGGGAGTGGACCAACATATTGCTGTTTAGCAGCCTAGTTCAGCGAGTGTCAAAGAACTATGTATAGCGTCATCATGGTTGACACCCTGTTTATTATGGTTCTACTTCTTGTACATGTAAGGCTTGTTTTCAAGGTCTGTGCTTACTGGAAGGACAAAGGACTGGGGAAAAGAAGAAGTGGTGTGTTGATAGGGCCCACCTTTATGTCCCACGGAATATGGTGTGCAGGGTGTTTATTTATTTTTTCCTGATCTCTGCAAGATTAGGCTGCGGTTCTACCCAGTTCAGCTACTCTACACTATATAGAAGTAGGCGGGCTAGGTGTACTAACCTGTAGCTGGTCAGGATCAGTGTGATTGGGCCAATGTTTTGTCACGATTGGGCGTTCATTCATTGGGCTCCACCCAATGTACCCATGGAGTCTAGTAAAGGGTGGAGCTTGTGTGAGATAAAACAAAGGCTATGATATTGTAATTGTAGTTCTATATACACAAATGGAGCCCTTTAGCTCTGCCACTCACTCAAGAGGTATAGGATGCCAGAGAGCATGTGCGGCCCTATATACTGGGGGGCTTTCACGTATTAGGGTAAGCAGGCCCTTTATGCAAATTATAGTGGCTAAATATGTGTTCATGGTTAGAGGAGAGTAATATCCAGCAGAGGGCTCCACCTGTGCATATAGAACTAGGGTTACAATATTGTAACCTTCGTTCATCAAACAGACACACAGTAGCCATCACTATAATCCAAAACTGACTGACTCACCTGTTGTTGCCACACAGAATTGGTTGCAGTCCGGCCCACAGTTGTACAAATGCTGAAAACTGAGAGTGAGGGTTCTCTTCTGTCCCTCCTCCTGATCCCTCTGCTCCTTCCTCCCCCTCCTCTCTTGGGATGTCAGTTGTGTTAGGGCCCCAGGTGGTGGCGTTATGGGGCCCTCTCATGTTTGTGGGGGAGGATGGGGTCCGACTAGTACAGGCTCCTTTGGGCAGCAGGCGGGCCAGGCCAGAGAGCAGGTCCACATCCTTGAGAAGCCTCTTTACATCAGCAAGGTTCTTCAATAAGATCCCAAGGTCGGACTGAGAGAGAGGAACCAAACAGATGGGCTGTTCGAGGTGAAGCTGGTGGGACAGAGACAGAGAGCTAGCGAAAAGTATAATGCAAATAAATATAATAAAATGAATAAATATAAAAACATGGAATTGTCATCAGCAAGAGTCATCTGCTGTGCTTTTAGCCAGATTGATTGGCTTAGCTGATAGTGGGACTACACAGGTTTAGATCATGTGTTGACTTCAACCACTATCAGTTTCAGATTTGTTGTTGTTGCTTTTGAATGCCAAATAAACAGCCTCTAAAGACTGCAGAGGGACTTCAGGTTAGCTATGTAGGAGAAAAGACGTTGTCCTCAGGTCTCACGATCACATTGTCAATTTTATTACCTTTACATCGGACATTTTCACTTAAAACTGTCACAACTTGTTACAAACATGCAGGACGCCTTCTGTCACTGAAATGAGCAACAAACAGAATAATCCCAAAGCACAAGCCTCAGTTTAAACACAAGTAAGTGCTAGCCTAGCAAGCAAACTTTCAGCTAACATGGCAGCTAACCTACCTAAGATGCTGAGGATGCGAACGGATTCTCAATGAAGCAACTGGTGGCTGAATTAACGAAGCAGTGAGCCAGTCTCATTCAGGAATCGTTAAAGCCACTTCAAACAGCAGTGGATGGCCTTTGGAATACGTTCCAATTTCGCCTCACAGCTACGAAGACTATCGCAGGAGGATCATTTTGAGCGGCTGACCACCATTTTTTTGACTGTATGCACTTCAGTAAGACCAACTTGAGAATGTGCAAACAGATGATGAGTGAACTTTCCCTCGAACAAACTGAAACAGCCACACCCTTTGAGTTTACGGCTCTGGAACTCTTCGGCCCCTATGTCATAAGGGACACTGTAAAACGAAGATCAAGGATGAAAGTCTGGGGTGTTGTGTTTAGCTGTATGGCATTGAGAGCAGTACGTGCAGATCTTGTGGAAGATCTGTCGACGGAAGGATTCCTGGCCTCCCACCAACTTTGTTGGCGCCAGGCCAATGTTACAGGAGCTTTATGAGTTCCTAAGTAACATCGATAGGGATCAGGTCCAGAAGAAGACAACAGCTGCAGGGACGGACTGGATATGTTTTTTTTCATCCGGCAGACTCTCCCCATCGCAATGGGGCAGCAGCAGTTAGTGTGCTCAAGAGAGCGCAAGAGTGCTAACAGTGCTGGAGTTCCAGACACTCCTCTACCTGGCTGCTAACCTGTCAAGAGACCAGGGCTTAGGTGCAGGAAGAGGCCATGGAAGTCATCACTCCTAACTCCCTTCTGCTTGGTCATGCATGTCCCATTGGAGACATCCCAGGGTTTGAGTTTCAAAGTTACCCCTTATGCGTCTGAGAGCGATCCAGATTGAGGTTGTTATTTGGTTTATTTAATGTTTTCCCTGCTGATGTGGGAGGTTCAGCGGGAGGCCAAGTGGCTAGTTCATCTGTTCCCCACCGCAAACACTATATGTGTGGATTTCTTTTAAGGGTAGTTGTAATCACCTTGTTCAATTCGCTGATAGGGGGTGGGAATTTTCTGGACCTCTTAACTTACTAGGCCTGTTCTACCAGACTGTTACACTCATATCTATTATTGTGCTATTCGTGCTTATGGGTTGCATATATGATGTTGCTATATTTCCTACACACAGTATGGAAAATTTAAATAATACTGGAGGTTGTGTTGGCTGCCCTGTCAACTTTGTGAGCTGGAATGTTAAATATCTCAATCACTAGGTGAAATAAAAAAAATTATTTTCGCATTTGAAACAGTTTAATGTAGATATAGCGTTCCTACAGGAAATCCATATACGGTCAATTGATAGCTCTCATCTCAAATGGGCAGGTCAGGTATATCAGTCTAACTTCCACTCAAAGTAAAGGGGGTCGCTATTCTGATTAGCAAAAATATATAATTCAGTGTCAAATGTACACGCTAACTCTGTTAGGCGTTTTTTTTTGTAGTTGGGAAACTATACACACTCACAGTCTTTCTGGCATGTATCTACGCCCCGAACTGGGATGTTCCAGCACTCTTTACTAACCTCTTTTCCTGTTTACCAAATCTGACTACACACTTTCTGATACTTGGCAGTTATACAAATTGAACACTTTCTTGTCTTGTGGATCGGAGAGCTTCTAAGAGGACATCCCTGTCCAAATCAGCAAATGCTATCCAACTTTTTAATTCATACGCTTACTTCTTACCAGTCCATAAGTCTTAAATCCAGGATCTGGTCAAATCCTACACTCCTGCCCGTCCTCTCCGATCTGCATCAGCCAAACAGCTGGCAACTCCCACCCTGTGAGGGTCTACTCGCCTCAAATCCTCTTCCAGACTTTTCTCTGTCCCGGCACCCAAATGGTGGAACGAGCTCCCCACTGACATCAGGACCTAAGACAACCGATACATCTTCCGCCGCAGGCTGAAGACCTACCTCTTCCAACAATAACTCGGTAAAGTCATGGTCGCTAATAAAAAAAAGGGGGAAAAAGCTTTTCTTCTTTAGCACATTGCGTAACACTTATGTAGCACCCCTGTAGCGGTGATTTGTGCGGTCTGAGGCTTTTACCATCAAGGTTGAATGCACTTAGCTAAATGACATGTAATGTAATGTGATTATGGTGCCACTGTGATTTCAGATCATGGCCCCTTCAGTATGAAATTACAGATTCCGGGTACACAAACTACATATTGCCCGTGGCGATTTAATCCTTTATTTCTTTCAGAAGTCAAATTTTATATAATCAGAAATCAAATTATGAGTCAGACTCTGGGAATGTCACCATCCACTATATGGGAGTATAGGCATATTTAAGGGAACGGGTCATTTCATGTTGCGCAAGTAAAAGTAAAGGTGTCTACTGAACGTCTTAAGAAGCTAACTGATGATATTTTGGAGTAAGATATGTTGTATAGCCGCTTCCCCTCTGCGGACGTGATTAAAATATGTATGTCATTACAAACAGAATTGAATCTCCTGTCCACCAGGCAAGCTGAATACCTTATTTCTAAATCATGACACGGCTACTACAAGCATGGGGGAAAATTTGGACTGATATTACCCATCTTTTGCCAAAAGAACTGCTAACCAAACCAATCCTGCCATCAATGATGAGCATAGTCTTTAATGCACTGATAATTGTAAAATGAACTCCTGCCTTAAGAATTTCTATCAATCAGTATGTGCTTCGAACTCACCAAACAGCTCTTGTGCTCTAGAAAGCTTTTCTAAATCTTTAAACTTCCCTTCCATGGATGTGTCACTGGCCTCTGAGCTGGCTAGAGATATTTCTGTTTTGGAAGTAGCCTCTGGGATTAGTGACATGCAAAGTGGTAAATCCCCGGGACCAGATGGTTTTCCAATTGAATTCTTTAAAACATTTTCAGATCAACTTTCTCCCTTGTTATTGTCAGTATTTGAAGAATCTTTTTCCCCCCCGAAATCTTTACCTCCAACTAGCTACCTCTCTCTTACTTAAGAAGGATAAGGACCCTCTCGACTGTAGCTCATGCCATTCAGTCTCACTGTTGACTACAGATGCCAAAACTCTTGCAAAAAAACTTATGAATCATTACTCTTTTGTTAATATTAGGCACTTCTGTAATATCCTATATGGTTCCTCTTCACCAGAGTTTTATAACAGTAATAAAAAGAAATAAATAATAACAATAATATTAGTATATCAGCTTCTTTTTTAAACATTAGAAAAATATCTTTGATGAGGATGCCTTAAACTTCATTAGTGAAGAATTGTAAACAATATATGCATTTGTTTAATTTATTTTACAGAAGCATTAGAAGTAAGAGGTCATCTGAAACATGCTGTACCTTCTCAATGACACTCTGAGTGTTGATCTGCTCTCTCAGCTCAAGGCTCATCAGTCTGAAGCGCTCTGACCGACGACCCTCCCCTCCACTGCACAGTGCTTTGCAATAGGCCTGCAGCACTGGTCGCTGTTTTTCAGGCACCAATAGGATCTTATTGAGCTCAACCTCCCCACAGGTGAGGATCTCCAGCATGGCTCCAGTCAAGAGGCCCTCCTGTGAAGGATGTATGATGTCAACATCTTAAGATTCTGCCACTCCAGTGTCAGCTTGTTCGGGGTGCTGGGATCATTGTATGTAAAGAAACAACGATCCCAGTGCCAGTGGTGCAGGGAATTCTGTTGTTATTGCCCAGATTTTAAGGTGTCCAAGCTTGAGGGGGCGGGGATTGCCAGTGCATTAGTATTAGGAATCCGATCTGCACGAAATTTTGCATACAGGTTCTTTGGTGCCATATTGTATCGTTCACGATAATATCGGTCTTTTTTTATTTATGGTTTTAAAAAATGCATATCATGATATTGGCAACATTCGTACTTCTTGATGTAGTGGTTAAAGCTGTTTTAATCACAAAAAGCTTCTTAGTCTCTGTCGCTAAACACATGCAGCTTTCAAAATAAGAGCACAGTGTGTTAACAGAATCCTGCCTTAAATAAAACATACAATAACCTTTATTCTCCTTTACAATATTTCATTAAAATGTGCCACCGGAACCCCTAAATGGTTATTTTTATTATTTGCTCATACTCAAGAGTCAAGAGTAATTTTTTTGTATTTGGCAACTGTTGAGATTTGCACTTCAAACTACATTTTAGATTTTTATTTATTTATACAGACTAAAAAAAAACATATTTTCATTATCTTTTTAAGTATTTCGTAATATCGTTATCGCAAAAATAGCCTGAAATATCATGATATTCTTTTAGGGCCATATTGCCCACCCCTATTTGGAACCCAAAGGTAAAAAGTTGAATAAAGAATTGTTCTAATCCTATCATTGTGCAAGTTATAGAGGAACAACTTCAACACCAAACTTGACACAATTTCCCATGCGCCATTGATACAGTCTCACAAATTTGACAAATAAAGAAATAAAAAGCTAATCTAAACATTTCAAGGGCAAAATATCTTAACCTATGGTGCTATAATCAAGGCGAAAGCGTTTTGGCCCATAATTCCCCCGTTCTAATTCACACATTAAAAATTCTTACATTCACTGAGGTTGAGGTGAATTTTGTTATATAGGCCACGCCCACTTCCACCTGAATTTTTTTTCCCAGCAAAATCTTGAAAAATGCTAATTTACTTTTTAGAAGTCCTTCAAGTATTGTACGATAATTATAAAATGTAACAATTACAAAGTAAAAACAAAAGCCACGTAATGATAAACTGTGTGAAAATGGGAAAAAAAGGAAGTAAGATTAGCAAATAAACAGCTACAACAAAAAAATAAGCTGGTTGACCGAAGCGGGGCAGAGAGAGTTTATGTTCATAATGTTCCCTGCTGACTGAAAAATGTGATAGAAATAAAAGTGAAAAAGTAAATACGCAGTTCTGGATAATAATAATAATGCTCTCAGTGTGCTGAAATGGATTAAACTTTACCAGAGTCATCTTCAAAACAAATGATTAATTATTGTTATCTGATTTGGAATAATACAATTGTTGAACTCAGCTCAACCCTGACATTTCTTCACAAGATCTCCATGAAGGCACCACAAATGCTACTATTTGTGATTCAACTAGTAGCTCACAGTGTGCATGTGTGTGTGTAAGTGTAAGCCTGGGTACCAACTTACATCCAGATGATGAACTTTGTCTCCAGGTTTTTGTCTTGGGTCTTTTGTGCCCAAAATCCAACTCTGGGCCCCTCCTCCATATCTCATAGATGCACCAAAGATATGACTGTATACCTACAGGACACACACACACGCACACACACACACACGCACACAAAGAGACATGAGTACAGTAGACATTAACAGAGTTTAGGCCAGAATTCAAATTTTTCGGGTAGAACTATTTGTTTATTTACATATCTCCCACAAAAATGAGGAGACGAAAAAGAAATTATACATGACATGAAACATAGTGTTAAAACAGTGCAGACTCTTTGTATACAAATATGATATGATATAATATGTACCATATCCAGACATTCAGATATTTAGACATAGCACAAACAAACTTTTTCACAGAAAGATCAGAAGGCTATAAATGTAATCAGAATGAGAATCAATATTTTTCACATACAAGAAATTTGCTGTGGTGTGTAATTGTAATTTAAATTTCCTTGTGTGTCATCCACTTGAGATACCCCACCTCCACTATCTCATGAAGATATCAAGTCCTTTTGTGTGTTCAATTGTGATGTCTAGATCTCTTATCACCTACAGACAAAACCCTGCAGGATGCCTCAGGTGTGGAACACGACCTAGGGAATTTATATATATAACTGTATAACTACATCAGATTATAGCTACAAACACACCCTTGGGTGGGGGGGCGTGCCTCAGGTATAAATGCTCAGTTCTCCCCAAGCTGGGGGTCTTTCTTCATTTTGATCGCTCGTGTGATGACTGACCTTTTCTTTGCAAAGAAAATAAAAACTCTGTCTGCCGGAAGAAGTCTCTATTTCATTCTTCACCAGAAGCAGATCATTTCAACAACAGGTGTAATGGTGCTAGATGTGTATGTTAAAGTACTTGAAGTCAAATAAACCAGCATAAATAGAAAGTATGTAGAATAGAAAAAGTCAACAAACAATATTAAAAAATATAAGCAGTAGATACACTGGCCCTCATTTATCAAACAAGCGAAGAAACAAGCGTAGATCTGAGCGTATATTTCGTCTTTCGACAGGGCTCACGTGTGATTTATCAAACGATTGTATCTCGCCAATCACATCGTACGAATGATCGAACGTTGATAAATGTGGTGGCTGAAAACAATCATAATTTGAATTATGAAAGAGATTGAGACTCTGACGTCTCACGTGAAACAGCACAAGGTGATATTGATTGGCAGCCTAAAAAGTGGCATTAAAGGGAGTTGGAAGAATGAAGTGTGGAAGGAGATCACTGCTGCAGTCAACAGTGTGGCAGCAGACAACCGATTTAATTTAATTTTTACATTTCTGTGATATGTATAGCTTACAAAATATGCAAATAATATAATTAGAACAGTCACATAAGACATTTAAACATGTTTTTAGATTTTTCAGGTGAAGAAAAAGTGGTCAGATTTGAAACTGGCCACGGCTCTCTGGGCATGACATCGTCTTCCAGAGTTCCCTCAAATGGCGCCCCGTTGTCCTGCGCAATGTTGTGAAGCACTCCGCAGGCCAGGATGATGTCACACACCTTTTCTGGCGTGTAGACTAAAGTTTCCCCCACTGCTCCCAGACAGAGCCATCTGCCTTTGAGCAGCCCTATACAGCGCTCCACCCTGGCCCATGTGCGCATGGTTGAATCTGATCTTGGTAATTAAGTAAGTAAAAAAATACATAGATACAAAATACATACATAAATAGAGAGATTAGATGAAAATATATGGATAAAGCAAGGGTTTTAACAAAATATATAAAAGGTGAACTGTGTGTTTCATATTAGACAAGACTGTAATTGACATACTGTTCTCCTCCTCACCATTATAATGACATCCTGGGTTGGACACAAGAGGTTTCAGTGTTCTTTGTCTTTGTAACCATTACAACTAAATGAAAGCTGACAAGTGTGCTAGTTAAGTAAGAGTAAATCACCTCTTTGAGGCTGACTGGAGTGTTGAGCAGCAGGCTGGTTGTGGAGTTAGAAAGGGAAAGGTTCTTGACCAGGAACTGCTGGAAAACCGACTGGTTCTTCAACACACTGGCCAGCGTGAAGCCTGCATCCACACACACACACACACACACACACACACACACACACACACACACAATTATTTATAATGAAGCTTTCTGTTGGCAATTGCATACTTTATTCACTCATTCAATTTAAAAACTTTGGTGAACAATGGTCTCACTGTAAAAACTCAAATGATTAATCTTGTTTGGATCTTTGATTTATTGGTCAATGTCTGTTTTTGTCCATTACATTAACTTAAAAACCTAGTAGTGAAGTTTTCAAAGCATATCAATCAGTTGCTTTGCCAGCCATGTAAAATGATTGTTCTGTTGCCTGCACCTTAGCCAACAGCCACAGGGCTTTACGCTAATCTTTTTCCGAAGCACTACACATGCACCTAAAAGAAAAAATTTAGTAGCACGCAACGAAAAAGCACAGTTCAACTAACGCATTTTATTAACAAACCATAAACAAAAACAACAGAATTCTTGTTTCAGGAGGCATGTTAGATTTATCTGCAAAAAAGTCACAAGGATTGAGGATTAGACTTGGATCAGATTCAAACTTAGATACCCCACTATGTGGGTTTGATATACAAAAAAATAAAAAATAATGAAATAAATACACTAAAACTGTCTTTGTACAGTTTTTAATTGAATATAGTATGTCACAAAGGATTAACAAATTATTACATTCTGACATTTTAGACAACATACCACCGTTTTTGTAATCAGGTTGTTGATTGCTTCAGTGTTGGCTGTTTCACAAATACCCAGCAAACTGCATAGTCCCGCCTTTGTTTTTCTCTTCTCAGTCTTTTCGGTGTGTCCCCTTTTATTATATGTCTCCTTTATAATGTCAATTTATTTCTCATTAATGCTTAGCCCACCCAGTAAATTAAATTTATATATATACTTTAAACTGATGTTCACTCCCACACATTTTGTTGTTCTCTGTCACACACACCGAATGAACTTGAGCACTGAGAGCTAGACGAATAATGTTGATTACAAATTTTTTTGCTTTGTCTAGCTCAACACTTTTGCAAGTGATTCACTTTGGTGCCCAGAAATCATGTCATTAGATGACAGGAAGTTGTTGAAGCATGCTATATGTCAGACCTTGACTGTTGTTGAAGTTGTAGTGTGGTGGTAAAGGGGTTGAGCTGAGACTTTCAAGGTGCTGCTGCAGGGTCTCAAGCTCTTGACCCAAACCGGGCCGGTCAGATGTGAAGAGGCGGTTCTGCTCAACCACCTCACTGATCCGCTCCAGCAGCTGGGTCACTCTAACAGAGGAAGATTTAGACATTAAACACTTGCGTAACTGCAGAGAAGAACAAACACAGTGCTATTATTCGGCCTTTCTCAGCAATGGTAAGCTCAATAGTGACAGAAGCAGAGGCACTTCTAGTAAGGATGCCACTAACTGTGTTACCATCAACCACTTTCCACGTGCATTTTGAAGATTTGCATGAGAAAAACTTGATGGAAATACCAAAACTGAAAAATAAGTTTTGAAAATGTGCATACGTTTTTTTATGCTCGCTTGAGGTGATTTTTGTTGTTCTCGAAAAATAGTAAATTCAGTGATCAGAAGATGGAAACTTTTTTTGTGAATAAGTTCTGACGTAGCGAACATTTAATTCCTGACAAATCAGCTGTTTCCACTCTGCCAGTCAATACAAACTGACATGAAAGAATAATTAGAAGAGACCCGATTTAATCTAATTCATGAGGACATATTTTCTCTCATGGCTGGCCAAATCTGTCCAATTAGCAACCTATTTTTAAAAATTATTTTTTCACTCTTGCTAAGTCTCTTCTTCTCCTGTTTTCTTTCATACATAATCTCTTCTTTTTCTACTGTTTACTAACGGATTAACCCACAGCACTATATTAAACTCCCATCTTCTGACCCAAGTATGTTAATGCTGCTTTCTTTATTTGATCTAAAGCAGTTGATGGAAATGTCCTAAATTTCGCGTTTTCTTCAATGCGACATTTTAAATTTCCATTCAAAATTCCATTAGACTTTAATGGAAACACGTGCACTGACTGTGGCGGGCGGCCTTAGACTAATCTGTTCAGCCATACTTAGTCTAATTTGCGTTACATTTCTTGAAGGTACTGAAGAATTTCTACACTATTTATTATATAAAGATATTTTTCGTTGTGTTGCTGTGCCTCAGCGAAGTGTCACCCCCAGTCAGTTCTTGAGTAAAGGTCACCCTCAACAAGGTTAAATGCTGCCTTACTCACCAAGATTACAGACAAAAATACAACTCATATAGCCCACAGCTTACAATGTAGCCTTTGATACCCTCTGCAAGGCTAAGCTAAAAACAGCTTGCCCTGGGGGTGACTTGAGAGGCACACATCAGTGACTGGAGCCGTAAAATGCCGACCCTCACTGGAAAACTTCATTCCGCCCAGTATTTACTCAGAAAATAAACAAACCAATGAATAAAGTAATAAAGTGCTTGAAGGAAACACTGAAACCAGCTCAGCTGTACACTGCCTTCACTGCAAAAAAAGAAAAGTTAGGTGAACTCAAAATTTTAAGTTGGACAATTAAACTAAATATTTTAAGTTTTGTTTTTGAGTTTGCTCAACTCTGAATTCAGATTTTTGTCAACTCAACTGCAAATTGTACTAACTTATAATTTTACATTGTAATAACTTTGAATCCTTACTTCTGCTAACTTGTGCAATGTGCTGAATTGGCACGATTGTAACGCCGCTATGAAATGTCAGCTAATGTTGCAACCACAATTTTGAGTTAGCGTTGATACGCTAATGGATACTCTGTAGCTGTAACAAGCAGCGCCGCTAGCATCAGTTAGCCGCTAGCATCAGTTAGCCGCTAGCTTTCGCTAATGACCGAATTTCACCGCTTTCCCGCATTTCACAACAAAGAAATAAGAGTTAGAAGAACTATTGTCCCTTGTTGTGAACCCCAACTTAAAGATATAAGTAACAACAACAACTCACAAACTTGTTTTTTTTATTTCCAAGTTTTACCAACTTAAATCACTGTTTTAGGCCAAAAAATACAAGTTGGCTTTTTTGCAGTGTTGCCTGAGGATGCCATTTGACTAAGTGATGAGGCAAGCCAATGCACACCCAGATTCAAATACCACAGCCAAGGGACATATCAATATTATATATATATTTTTTAATTTTATTTAATTTAAAATACAGTACTTCTCAGAGAATAAAAGAGTACTCATCTGTTTATTTCACATTGTTTCATTTTATTATATAGGGTGTCCATTAAGTCTCTTTATAATTTAATAAAATATTACAAAGGCAGTTGATGAAATATCTTAATCAGATTTGTTGTATGTACTCAATGGTTTTTCAAGTTTTTAATCACATTGTATTTGTGTATTTCAGGAATACCCTGTTGATGAAATAAGTAGTGGTAAATGAACCCCTACTCCTCATGAGAAGGTACAATGTGTATCATGGGTTTATTGAAACAAAATCGGATACGCAGACTCAGCAAAACTACAGAACTAAGTTTGGAAGAGATTCACCGTCACATCCATCAATTCGTGCATGGCACTGAGAAATTTATGGAGACAGGGACAGTGTTTGATAAAGAGAGGAGTGGACAACGCTAACTCTAACCAACTAATGGTGCCCATGTAGAGGTGCATTAAATGAGGCAAAAAACTTCAATATCTACTGCTAGTTTTGTAAAAATGTCCACATATTTGTCTGTTCATTTGCTTTTGTATTTCATTTTTTGAGTTGTAAAGAGACTTTATGAACACCCAGAACTCGTGTGCAGGAGCACTGCAGAGCATGTTCAGTATTTTGTGGCCCTCCCCTTTCCAATGCTGCCTAAATCACCATAGCAACCAGCAAAGGCAGGATGAGCCACCCCTTCAAAATAGAAGCCCACAATGGTCACTGTATGTTAACAGGAATCCTAAAATGGATCTAATCTTTTAGAAATTGGTACATTTATGGCACTCGCGTATGTTCTCAAAGTAACAAGTACTTGTTGCAAAGCAATAAGAGTCTAAAAGTTAGTAGATGCATTCGAAGCAACAAGTACTCAAAGAAACCAGTACTCGTTACTTAGTAATTGTAATATTAGCACTTTGATGTGCACAAAGTATTACTGATGTATTGTAAAACTTGTAAATTCGTCATCAAAACTATATTAAATAGTATAAGGCACCAATGAAATTGGTTCCATTTTTTTTGACAGACAACCCTGCATTTGTTTGTAGGAGCCCTGTGTTGTGACGGTCTGGCTCCACTGAAATGACTAAGAGGGTTGCATTTTCTTCAAGCAGTGCCAAAGTTGGCCTGAACACAGCCATAGCCTGATCTCAATGTTCTCACAGAAGCAATGGAACAAACAAAGAAACAAATCACTAAAAACAAACAACAGTTTTAGGTTATGAGATAATTACAGTTGCTGACAAAATCTACTCACGTGGAGTTCTTGTATTGCAGGAAACCAAATTCATCCCTTTGTCCATCTGGGCACAGCGACTGCATGATGGGAATGATGCCAGCTGAGGTAAGTGGGGCTGCACTGTAAAAGGCTGGACATAAGAGAGGAATAACAGAGTAGGAGGGACAAAAAGAGGAAAGACAACCACACAAAAAGAGGATTTTGCAGAGGTATATAGAAGGATGTAAAAAAGAATTGGAGAAAAATGTCAGATGAGCCACCTGAAAGGCAGCACAGCAGCTAATGGCCAGAGAGAATCCCACATGTCAATGCTGAATACATAACCCTTTCATTTTGTTGCATATAAAACAGAGCACAATATTTTTCCTCATATTGGCTCATAGCCCACTGATTCCATGGTTACTGTGAGTGTGGATCCCGTACATTTGGCAACACTTCCCATCATGAAGAAGCATTCATATCTGTTGCACTAGTTGTATATAAATACATAATATATAAAATGTGATTATATGTATACTATTTTTTTATTCTTTAAATTATAAGAAATATGTTTTTACTTTCTATGTCAACTGAGAAAACCCATTATGCTGTCAAAGACCACAAGGTGTGACTGAAAGCTCCTGCAGAAATATAGTAAGCAGACCTTGAGTTAAAAATCATTTGTCACATTTCCTAGATTTGTGAGGGGAATTAACCCTCCAGCTCCTCATACCTTTGAAGGACATGTTTACACTTTTAGCTAACCTAATGATTTGTATATATGTACTAACAGTTTAAAATGCTGTATAACACACTGCAGCGAACTGTTCATGTGTGGTATGCACTGCTGATTTTGTGTTTATATGCAGGGATTTAATTGGGCTTGTAGATCCTGATAATGTAATAAATTCACGATAATGTAATAACCCCGATAATGTAATAAAAATCTGCACTTGAGTTGATTGAGAATGTAATAAAACCTGATAATGTAATAACTTCCCGATAATTTAATAAAGTGCATTTAATGTAATAAAGTATAACACCAAGCACCTTTAGATTTCTAGAAGCTGTTGAATGCATTCGTGTGTCATGGATACCTCGTTTGTGAAAAACGGATGAACGGGTCAAAAGTTAATAAACATTCAACTTTGACCTGTTGGTGGCGCTAGAGCTCTTGAGCTAGAGTTGCCTACACAGTATCACCACTTGAACCCAAGTAATGGGTGGTCTGCTGTTAAATTATTACAATATTGGGGAATTATTACATTATCAGGACTTCAAATGAAGGCTAACCTGATAATGTAATAACCTCCGATTAAAGTTATACTTCATTACATTATTGGTAAAAAAAAAAGTGCATTACATTATTGGGAAATGCACTTTATTACATTATCGGGAAGTTATTACATTATCAGGTTTTATTACATTTTCAATGGACTCAAGTGCAGATTTTTATTACATTATCGGGGTTATTACATTATCGGGAATTTATTACATTATCAGGTTCTACAGGGCTCAACCCCTAGAAATTCACTAATTCAATAGTAATTTAATGCAATTGAATTGAATATATTTCTATTGGCTCTCACATGCAGCAATGTGACTGCTGGAGTGTGTTGTTGATGAATCAGAAACAGCAGCTGTAAGAGGAAGGAGTTTGATGCAATCCAGGCTGTCCTGCCACGGATGTTTTGTCGCCTGCCAAGTTAACTTTTATGTCGAAAATAACAAACGCAATAGCTGATCATAAGAGTTTTAGTTAGTATCAGTTTTCCACCTCAGACAAACAGCAGCATACAACCGCTACCCGAAATGTCTCATGTGAGGCTTCTAAAAGGGGCTCTGTGTCTCTCAGACAATATGAATGATGTAATGCACAGCTGACTGTGGGGCTGTAGGCCAGGGCCAGCACAATCATGCCTCCTCTTTATTTTAATGATTTTGATTTAAAATGCCTTAATAACAACAAATCATACAAATGTAAGTCACACTATTATAGGTATTTCTTCTTTATGTTGGCACTAAACCACAATTTTTAGCCATTTGTATTTCCGAACTGAATGAGCTGGTTTTCTGTGACATTCATTTTCAATACCACAACATCAAGATTATGAATATTCCATTCGCCTTTTTTTCAGTAATTTCTGACCACATTATATAAGCAAATGACACTTAAAACATCAAAATACTTAATTATATTTGTCTCCATGTAGTCCTTTTGTCTTTTTAAAAAATGGAGAAAAAAAAGAAACATTTCCAATTATTTTTGCTAAAGATTTCAATGAAGTTCAATCAGTGCAAACAAAAAACAACCTAATTCATTGTGACATTTGTCAGCGCATTGATCATTCTGTCTCCCCTGAAATACGCTCAAAGTTTAATGATTTTGCTACAAGGATAACAATAAAGCTCAATCTGTGAAAATACAATGACAACTATCATTTTTCAAAAATATAGACAAAAGAATGAAGCTCATTTTCTTCAGTTCATTTTCTTGCAAACATTTTTTGCCTCAAAAGGATTATTGTAACCAACAAAACCAACTAAAACGTGTAACAAGTTTAAGTTAAGTTTGATTTGATTTGTTTAACTGCATAACATAATTGCTGTCCATAGCATTCAAGACGAGCACAACACATTTTTTGTACCAGTCATGTTAGGATGCCAATTTAGGCTCGCAAAGCCATGAGCAACATTTGTAAAGAGAAGATGTAGTCCAACATTGTTGTTATTTTGCACAGTTGACCATAAAGTTGCAGAGCTGCCAACCTTCTCTCTCTTTTGTCGAGTGACACACAGTTTTGCCTGTTTTCACACACACTAACGCAACACACATTGGGCCGAGTCGGTGCGTACCAGGTTGAGCGTCACACAGACAGACGTACCATGTCACATCCTGTTTATTTCTTCTTCTACATCGTTATTATTGTAGTCGGATGTCGGATAATAAAACCTCTGGAAGGCAATTGCTCCAACTCCAAAGGGTTAAGAATTAATTGAATACCATTGTAATCAAAATGTCAATCAACCTACCTTGGTCAAACCTTAAACACAGGTCTATCAATAAGGCTATATTGTGGTACATAGACAGTAATTGAGGCGAAACAATAGTTTTCTGGTTGAATGTTCAGCTCAAGTCTAGAAGGCCCTGCAAGTCATAATCAGATGAACATGAATCAGAATAAGTTCAGGTATTGCACATTTTAGCATACCACCCAAAAATCCACTAGAATGCAGGAAATCACATCTGCTTAATCCAAAATCTCCTGGGGGCGGATCTTCAGCTATGTCTTTACCTCACAGAATGTAATCAATGTTGTCCATCTCCAGTAGGCCACCCCTATCAATGTCATTGGGCCCCACTAACCACCAGAATACAGGGCGCAACATGGGTACAACGCCAAATTAATTCCAATTCTCTGATATTTAAGCCACCAACGTGTGTCTGCGTGCGCTGCAAAATTTTGGTCACAAAATCTCAGTCCAAAGTTTTTTGAAAAGCTGGCAGCTCTGAAGTTTAAATAATTTTTTTAACCTGTTTCCATGAAATTGTGACAATGTGATTTGTTTTTGGCAGAGAGTGTATCTCTTCTCAAAACAGTATTAATCAATCTCCTCCAAACATATCACAATGAAAATTAAACCACAAACAATTAACAGAGGATTGTGTCTGAAAACAAAATTATTCCAACTTTATGGGCGACCATGTCCTTGCTGAGAGAGCGGAGTCGATACAAACTAATACAGTGACGTGGCTCTCAAGCCTGTGAAAAAGCAAACAGGTTATGTCAGGTTCACAAGTTGAACCATTGGTACCGGGAACCAGCACCAGCCCAGCAAAAGAACTAGGTTCACATTGGTCAAAAAGGGGTATCTGTTAATTTACATCTGTCCTCTCTGACCAGCATGCTGCTAATAAAAGTCACCAAGTCGAGGTGTTAAACACAGGTCAGTATCCATCATTAAGGTTAACATGAATTGTCGTAAGACATTGTTAGGTAGGCAAGCTGCTGTATAGAGCAAGAATTACATGGAATGAACAGCAATTCATTAAATTAAGCAAGTCAAACCCAAAAGATGTCAAACTGACTCTATGCCCAATCACTGAAAAATACTGAGACACGTGGGTAGGGACTGTCCATTTAAAGTCACAACAAGCAGAATGCATAATGCATAATGCATAATTCAGCATTTTATCATTACAGAGAAACAGACTGCAGTAATGGCCTGTTGGAAGCTTTTGTGAAAAGGAAACTGTATTTGAAGGAAACTCTATTTGAAGAATAACATGACACCAAACATTCAAATACAATGTTACCAAAGAAGGTAAACATTAAAGATTAGATGTGTCAGGGCTGAAAGGAGCACAGTCACAGGGGGAGGTAGATATTGGTTTATTTTCACCTTTGTATATATGCAGATACATCTGAAACCTAGACAGGTCAGTCATTCAGTGGCTCATTAACCCTTTATCGGGCAAAGAACCATATTTGGTAACTTCAGCGGATATCCAAAATAAAAAATAAAAATATTTCGAGAAAAAAGTTGCAAATTTATTAGATTAAAGTGGCAAATCTACAAGAAAAAAAGTTGCAGATTGAAGAGATTTAAAGTGGCAAATCTGCGTGAAAAAGTCACAGATTTACGAGAAAAAAGTAAAAAAACGCAACTTTTTTCTTGCAGATTCGCCACTTTAAATCTCATAAATCTGCGCATTTTTTTCTCGTAGATTTGCCACTTTAATCTCGTAAACTTTTTTCTCAAAATATTACCCCTCTCCCCTGGGTCCGAATGTTTTTTTTACACATTCCACAGTCCACATTCTGACTTGTTTATGACGGCATATTAGGCGCAAATATGAGTAAAAATAAAAATCCCAAAAAGTGGCAAATTTACTGGATTAAAGTGGCAAATCTACAAGAAAAAAAGTTGCAGATTAAAGAGATTTAAAGTGGCAAATCTGCATGAAAAAGTTGCAGATTTACGAGAAAAAGTGAAAAAACGCACGTAGATTTGCCACTTTAATCTCGTAAACTTTTTTCTCAAAATATTACCCCCCTCCCCTGGGTCCGTATGTTTTTGTTTTTTTTTTACACATTCTGGCAGTATGTAATATCCTCCAATATTCTCTAGGGTTGAAATTTGGAATTTGCAAGTATTTCAATGAGTGCCTTATTAAGGGTTAAACTTAAGGAATGTTGAAAATGGGATTGCATGGGATGGTAAGAGTAGAAAATATTTTTTGCAATTTTCAAGATAAAAAACAAGTATAACCTTAAAAATACATGAAGTCAAAACAAATGTGAAATCAAAGATGGCCAGAAGCTTCACATAGAGAAGACTACAGCTATACACATATTTGTATTATTGTTCAGAACAGTTAGGAAATCATCATGTACCATCTTTGATTTTCAGACTGCCCCAAGAAGAACAACAGCACCAGCCCCTAAAAACATCTGAGAAGCAGTGGTGTCAACTCAGGTTTGAAGGCTTTGTACCATTCTGCCATCAGACCCTGGTGCTTTATTAGTCTTCAGTCGTGAAACTGCTTTATCAAGTTCAGTATTGGTTATCTCTGAGTTCAGTACACTATTTTGCTGGGTTCCTATTGAGCGAAGATCAGGAGACTTCAGGAATTGGTCAATTTTCAAAGTATCAGCCGCATCAGGCTGAGCACATAAGTCCATAGGTTTCATAGTCTTAGGACGAGTGTCATAATATTTTTGTTTACAAAATCTCATTTTTTTTTTTTTTTTTTTCATCATCGTAGATCTTATCTATTTCCTGATGAATACATTTTAGTTTTGCCAATATTTGAGGGTCTCTTTGGATAGTGTGGAGTTTCCAAATGTTTCATTTCAGCCTGAAGTTCTAGGAGGTATCTCTGTTTCTCCTTTTTCCTGTAAGCAGTGAAAGCAATAAGTTTTCCTCTTAATACAGCCTTACATGCGTCTCACAGGACACTTGGAGAGACTGTCCCAGTATCATTATTTAACAAGTATTCTTTAAGTTATTTTTAAAATAAATTCCTTACATTTATTATCATTCAGCAGACTTGTGTTAAGTCTCCATAGCATATCTTTTTTTTTATTATCAAGGTGTAGCGTGAGATACACTCCTAAGTTATCATGCCCTGGTGGTATATATACATTGAGCAAAGTAACTTCTTTATTGTCTATCTTGCCTCTAAGTAATATGAAGCGACCTTCCTTCTCTTTAAATTCAGTTGTTAATTGGATGTTTATCTTATTGGGAATTAGTATGGCTACAACCCTCTTACGCTCTGATTTATGCAAAGAGTAAAATGTGTTCACAGACCCCCTTTTTTTTTTCAGATTTCTCATGCTCTGTATTTGAGGTGAGTCTCTTGCCAAAAAAATCACACAATGTACGTTTTCCCTCTTCATTTTAGTAATCAGTTTGTTTCTTTTCACTGGATTATGCAACCCATTCACATTAAGTGAAATTACCTTATAACTTTGATTGTGCATTTGTGTTGTTTAATTCTGGTCTTAGTGGCCCACAGCAACTTGAAACATATTACCCTTACACCTGAATAAAAACAGTTACATAAATATGAACAAAACATACTGACTTCCAAAAAAAGTTTTGAGAGGAAAACCTGGCTTAAGGTAAGAGCCCCTCTTAAGAGCGAGTAGTACACTTGCTTTCAAAACAAACAAAACAAAAATTTTGCTCCTCAGTGGCAGCTTTTCATAGTTCTACTCTCCCAGTCCCAAAATAGCATCCTTTCATGGGCTACAGGTCCTCATTACATCAAGTCAGAAAATAATATCAGAGAGGGGAGAGAGGATGTTAATATATATATATATATATATATATATATATATATATAAGCCACTGAGTGACTGAAGCCTGTGGGTTTCTGGGGATGGCCATGATGCGAACATATAGTTAATATATGGTTAATATACACAGGCAGAAAACAAGATTTACACTTTTTGGTTAAATTAAACAAGAGATAAAGATGTCTTTGATGAGGATTGAATTTAAGTGATAACAGAACTTACACACTGGTCCATCCAACATGTAGAAAACATGCATCACACACAGGAAAGAAAGAAAGAAAGAAAGAAAGAAAGAAAGAAAGAAAGAAAGAAAGAAAGAAAGAAAGAAAGAAAGAAAGAAAGAAAGAGAAAGAAAAAGAAAGAAAGAAAGAAAGAAAGAAAGTGAGAAAGAAAGGAAGAGAAAGAAAAAGAAAGAAAGAAAGAAAGAAAAAAAGAAAGAAAGAAAGAAACCACACAAAGGTGAATAAAAAAAAACAAAGACAAAAAAGCATCAAAAAAATTGTGTACTACAATGGCAATAGGCAACCATAGGAGCGCTGAGAACAAACTAAACAACACAATATTAAAAGGTGAACAAGAACACAAAAGCTACATGGTGAGCAAAAACATGCATTTGCCTGTATAAAATGCATGAGAATAATGCAAAGAACTACTTCATATCTTGTGACTGGAGGCAGATCTAGGCCAAGTTCACTCAGTATACTTTTTACACAAATAAATCACACGTCATTTACTTTTTTTTTTATTCTGCAGATTGGATGCTGATAAAAAAGGCAAACAATTAAATATTGACTTAGACGTAAATATTGAAGAGTACAACGCGCTGCTCCTTAACCCGCCTCAACATCCTCTCATTCAATGCTCATACATGTCACACAGTAGAACAGGCAGCACATTTTGCTAGATAAGAACCTTAATAAATGATAAAACTATGTCAATGCATCAATAAAGTTTCAACAGCAAATTGAGTTTTAATAATTTGGCATTCAGTGTGAGACATGAAAGCACACATCTTCCTTGCTATCATAACGTTTTAACTCTTTATCTCTCTTTCTCTCTTATTTTGCCACTCTCTGTGTGTGTTTGACAAAACAGTATTGTAAATTTGACACCGGCTATTCCCAGATGGATTAGATGTAGCGGCCCGTCTGTAATAATTACATTCATAATTTCCCTTTCCTAAACACAGGCATACCTGAAAATACACATCACATGAGACCAAATGTGTAATTGTGGTGCCTTTCTTCCTCCCATTTGACTTCTTTGCGTTTTCCTTTAGTATTAAAGGACATGCAGAATTCTGCTGTTGTAGCACCTACAGATGGTCATAATGATTGATCCCTTTGTAAATATTATCAAACTTACTCAAGCATCCCCTGCTATTTCTGTCCATGTCCTAATAGTGTATGTCTGCTTACCTTCCTTGACAGGAATAGCTGGCTTCTTCTGCCTTAGACCCAGGAGGATGAAGAAGAGGACTAGCGGGATGAAGATCTCAAAGGCCAGGACCCACTGGAGGGGAAAATTACAAAATTTATAAGATTATTTGCGCAGCATTGGCAAAAGTCAAGTCCAGTTCCAGCACAGTAAGAGTCATGGTTCTTTACCATGGATCTTTCATTGTTTGCTTGTGGATCACACTGTAGAATATAGAGTTACATATTGATTCATTAAATCAGGGAGGGAATATGAAGGATGTCCAGTCTCAGGGCTTTATACTCGGACATGGAGTAGCCAGCCAGTGGAGAAAATAAGCCAGCTAGGGGCTAGGCCCCTGGAGGACATTTTTGCAGTAAAAGTCCAAATTTGGTGTCCTCTCACACATTCTAATGCCACTATTCCATCACATACACTGACCTTAAAAACAATACGTTTGCCTACCTGATTGTAAACATGTAGGAAATTATAGTAAAGGAGAATAAGACTTCTTGTTTGTTTTATTTAAGGCATCATATTTTCATATTGGAATCATATTGTCTTCTTGGTAATTCTGTGGTGGATTCTATTAACACTTCCATGTGCTCTTATTTTGAAAGCTACATGTTTGCTTGTTGTTTATAGTGACGTTGGTTAACTCATCTAGGTTGCTCATCAGAAATAAAGACTATAAACTGTTGTTCTTCATATCGGTTGCATGAATCCCCAACCCAAAACACAACAAATTCAACATCAATTTAATCCACAGATTTTGTCACTCGACTTGCTCCCAGCCTCCGTCTGTTGCACTATTTCAGTGGCAGCGGGGAACTAGTTGGTGGATCAGATACACGCCACTTTAAACACACACTCTTATCACTGTTAATTCACCGTCTATCACGTGTGTGATGGTATGTTTTTTTTACAGTTGAGGTTGCACAGACTGGTAAAAAAACGTAGCAACCTACAATAAACTACAAGTTATAAAACATGTGTATTAATACTCACACTGTACAGAGGTTAGCATTAACACACAACTTTAAATGTTCACTGATGTTAGCTTGCAGCTACCGAATGACGTATGCAACATGTGTTACCTTCAATTCTGACCACAAAGGTGAATAAAAAAAAACAAAGACAAAAAAGCATCAAAAAAATTGTGTACTACAATGGCAATAGGCAACCATAGGAGCGCTGAGAACAAACTAAACAACACAATATTAAAAGGTGAACAAGAACACAAAAGCTACATGGTGAGCAAAAACATGCATTTGCCTGTATAAAATGCATGAGAATAATGCAAAGAACTACTTCATATCTTGTGACTAGAGGTAGATCTAGGCCAAGTTCACTCAGTATACTTTACACAAATAAATCACACGTCATTTACATTTTTTTTTTTTTAAAAAGCTGTATGAAAAACACAGCTCTCACACACACACACACACACACACACACACACACACACACACACGCACTTCTATATCACCATGCGGGCATTAATATGTACACGCTGTAGCGAGTCGCAACTTGTTAATCAAAACTATTTTACAATTGGGGTTGTTTTGCAAACAGCTGTCACTTCCAGAAAGCTCAGTCTGCTAAAAATGTTCTACCACCACCACTCTTGCTGCCACTGCCAACATTTGATTACATTTGACATTTGATTCCATAAAATTTGATTCTGTTGAAAATTTTGTACATTGTTTGTTCAATGTATGGTAATGTATGTTAGATATTATTTGATAAAGCAGCCTTCTCAGTACCTTTTCAGGGTATATAGGTGCAACATTGGCTTAGAATAGATATATTTTCAATCAATTACAAAAATTTACTATATAGGCTGTCAAATTGGTTTCTGTTTAATTTTTCCCTCTTAAATCTGCATCTCAAAAATCCCATATCGGTTTGACTCTAATACGAATATGTTATGCTGATCGCTGCTTTCAATGAACTTTCAAGAAAAAGCAATAGTCAAAGGTAGTGGATTTGGAAAATGTATTTATATGCAGTCGAAAAAAATGCCAATTTAAATTGGTTACCATAATGAGTTTATATGGTTATTGCAAAGTGGACATCTTGTTCCAGAGGATACAATATTAGACAGCGAAGTAAAGAAAGAAAAGTATTTTTGTTTGTTTAGAAATGTAGGGCCTACTAGCAGTTCTGTAGTTAAAGAAATCCCGAATATTGAAAAGTATGTTTAAGAACAATATCAGCAAACTGTGTGCAATGGACACGGTCAAATTTAGTTTTTAGTTGTTGTCTGGCAGAGAGATCAACTCATAGCAGATGGTTTCTTTATAGCTCAAGCGATGGGTAAAATAAAAAGGATATACTTCTATGTCAGAGTGTATTCAGATAAAGTGGCAACTGTTCCACAGATATAGAAATGCAGGCAACACATTTAAATACAGTGGTGGCTCAAAGAGATGGATCAAATACAGTTCTAAGAGTACAATTTTGTCAAAAGTAGGAATGTGTTTGAAATAGTGTGAAAACAATAATTTTCAGTCAGTGGGTTGTGTCAAGCAGTTTCAATTATGTACTCCTCTTCATCCTCTATGAAACATAACAAGACTGCAGTCACATCTCTCCATCACATGTTGCTCTTGGCTTGTTCCAGATGGCAGGGCCATTTCTGACCACCACTGTTTTCAAGCACTTACTAACTAGGGTTGTCACGATACTAACATTTTAAACACGATACCGATACTCAGGAAAATATTCGATACTCGATACCATTTTCGATACCACAAGGATAAAAGACCCCAAAATTTAACAGAAATATTTTTATTAACAAGAAAAATGCATCATATTTTCGTTGTTGGTCAAACACAGACGGTATAGTCGGATGTGTGTGTTGCTGTTTGGTTGCAGGTCGACTAATCTCTGCTTCATTCTGGGACTTCAAGAGAGAAAATAACACTTTTCAGTCACCAACATTTATGTAAACGTATTAACTCTATGCTTATGTATTGTGACACTGTGTCAATTAACGTAATATGGGCATACTACGTGAATGATTTATTTATTTATTTACGTTGTTTATAATCATTAATGTGACGTCAGCCTTTAATTGCTAGCTGCGGCTAATGGCTAATAATAACACGGGCAACATGAATGAGGGCCACTGGCCACGATAACATCAGTAATAGGTAAGTTTGAAACGAAATAGTAAAAAATAGTATCGATACCTTTGAAAATGAGTACCGTATCCGAATACTACGTTTTAGTATCGATACTTTTTTGAGTATCGATACTTTTGACAACCCTATTACTAACACACCAGATCATATTCCATATTTATGAGACCAAATGTTACTTTTGATATAAAAGCTACGTCAAAATCAAAACAAACAGTGCTTTTCATTTTCCAAGTATTTATTTCACACAAATATATATATAAAATACCCTTCACCATGTGGTTATTTTATAGACTCTTTATTTCTTGAATTACCAGAAAGAGAGAGGTGGATGGCAGCACTGGCATCATGCGGTAAGAAGCTATAAATGGTTCTCTCTCTCACTCAAATAGCACAAAGTCAGGTCAATAACTTTATTTTGTTAGCTTGCAAACTTTTTGAACACAGCATGTGTAGTTTGCTTGCTACATTATCAATGTATCGTGTATAGACGGGTATATTTGGAGGTGATTAACAGACTAGCAGTTAAACATGAAGGTTATGATATTAGTGTGACAGGGTTAAATGTGCTAGTAGGCCATTTCTGTCTCTGCAGGGTCCTTTACCCACTTAAAGGTTTCTTTTTGGATATGTTCATTTTTGTTTTTTCTTGACATTAGTAGAAAATAATTTACAGAGAGCAATGGTGTTTCCACTGTACTGTTAATGTGTACTGTTATGTTCTACCATATTTTCCTGCAGGCATATGGCCTTGCTTTGTTGTAGAGTTGTTCCGATTCTGATACCAGTATCGGAAATTGCTCCGATGCTGCACAAAATGCTGGAATCAGTATCGGCTAGTAGGGTTGTCATGATACTACAATTCTCAACTCGATACCGATACTCAGGAAAATATTCGATACCACAAGGATAAAAACAAAGACCGCAAAATTTAACAGAAATATTTTTATTAACAAGAAAAATGCAACATGTAAAAATGAACAGAACCACAGGTTAAATATTTATAATAAAAATCAGTTGTGCAAAAAGAAACTGCAACTATGATAACAAGCTTCAGATACTCAAGACTTTTGAAAATGAGTATTGTATCCGGATACAACGTTTTAGTATCAATACTTTTTTGAGTATCGATACTTTTGACAACCCTATCGGCGAGTACTGGCAGGCACCGATCCGATACCACGTAATTTATTAAATTAGTAATTTATTTACTGGTTCGCTCTGTTAAGCTCTGGCACAATTCTTCTTCACTGCTCTTAAAATAGCGGTGCTGTGCTGCAGCCTGCTGTTTTAGAGGGACGAGGAGGAATTGAACGTAACACAGACACATCAGACCTACATGTGTCAGAGCAGGTTGACGCGAGTTTGGAGCTAAGCTAAGTAGCACTATCATGTCAGCTGTGTGGCAATATTTCACACTGGATTCTCCCACCAGTAAGACTGCAACATGTAACATGTGCAAAGATAAAATCTCAAGGGGTGGCATGAGTGTTGCTAATTTTAACACAAGCAATTTAATTAAACACCTGAAGACGCATCACCCTGAAGAGCACGACAAATTTTCTGAAACAAAAGAGAAAAAGAAGAACGAGCCGCAGCAGCAAACTCTGGAAGCTGCCCTCCAGCGGCGAGAAATATTCCCCAGAGACAGCGTAAAAGCAACCAAGATAACAAACACAATCCTGGAATTTATTATCCTGGATGACCAACCCCTGCCTGTTGTCAAAAATGTGGGATTTCACCGCTTAATGGAGCATGTTGAGCCAAGGCACTGTTTACCAGGTCGGAAATATATATCCGAAACGGCGCTGCCCAAATTATACGAGGCAATTAGGGAACACATTTTGTGTATGCTTTAATGAACATTTGGAGCTCTGACGTGTGCCCCATGTCTTTGCTAAGCTTAACGTCACACAGGGTGGACAGAAAGTCAGCATTTATCCTGCGAAGTGCGGTGCTGCACGCCAGCGAGTTTGGAGGGTCACAAACTGGCACATTAATTGCCGAAGCAATTGAGGGGATGCTAGTCCAGTGGAAAATTTCCAAGTCCAATGTTCATGTTGTTTTGCGTGACAACGCTAGCAACATGAAGAAAGCCATGGACGAGATGGATGTCCCAAGTTTGGGTTGCTTTGGCCAGACTCTCCAGCTGGTGGTGCATGAAGGGCTACTGTCACAGAGAAGTGTGAGTGAAGCACTGGCAAATGGACGGAAGACAGTCACGCATTTCAAACAGTCGCCACTGGCTACTTCACGCCTAGAGGATCTTCAAAAAGATTTCAAAATGCCCACCAAACGTCTGCACCAAGATGTAGCAACGAGATGGAACAGTACCTACTACATGGTCGAGAGTTTACTGGAGCAGAGGAGGTCGATTTCAGCATATGGAGCTGACTACGACCTGTCAGTGACCCTTGCAGCAAACCAGTGGGCTTTACTGGAAAAAACAATCACTGTTCTGGCACCATTTGAAGAACTGACCAGACAGATGAGCTCCTCCACCTCATCTGCAGCTGATGTCATCCCCTCCTCGGGAGAACGAGGAGGACACGCGTTTAAAAACCATGAAAACAACCCTTCTTGAGGCTGTCCAGAAAACATTCAAGACCATCGGGAATGAGCCCTTGTTTGCAGTTGCAACTCTTTTAGACCCACGATTCAAAGCCAGGTATGTCTAATATTTTTTATTAAATGTCTATATTATAAAGACCATTTTGAAATGGTGTTTTGGAAAACTACATATTGCATTATTACTGATTACTACTGCATTAATGTTACAATTAAAAGTTACTATAGAGGAGGTTGTTTATTTGTTTATTTTACACATTAAGACACATATTTTTCCATTGTTGTTTCAGATACTTGAAAGGTGCAGACAGTAGGGGTGGGCGATTTGGCCCTAAAAGAATATCACAATATTTCAAGCTAGTTTTGCAATAACGATATTCTTGATGATATTACAAAATACTTAAAAAGATATAGAAAATATGATATTTGAAGTTATGAAGTGCAAATCTCAACAGTTGCAAAATCCAAAAAAAATTACTCTTGACTCTTGAGTATGAGCAAATAATAAAAATAACCATTTAGGGTTTCGGGGGCATATTTTAATGACATTTTATAAAGGAGAATAAATATGTTTTATTTAAGGCATCTTATTTTGACAGTATTCTTGTAAGTTCTGTGGTGGATTCTGTTAACACACTGTGCTCTTATTTTGAAAGCTGCATGTGTTTAGCGACAGAGAGTAAGTAGCTTTTTGTGATTAAAACAACTTTAATTGTTAGCTAATGTTAGCTTGTGGCTAACGAACGGCATAATGCAGCAGTGTGTTTGGAGGGCAGCTCGGTATATTCAGTTGTGTAAGTGTCAACCTTACGCCACTACATCAAGAAGTAGGAATGTTGCCAATATCATGATATGCATTTTTTTTAACCATAAAAAAATTATACCGATATTATCGTGAACGATACGATATGGCACGCCCCTAGCAGTCAGCATCAAGCATGCCAAGGATGCTCTGACCCAAGAGTTGGAAAAGATGGAGGCGGAGGCAGAGCAGGCAACCCCAAGTAAAGCCCCTCGTATGGAAGCACAGCCAGACAGCAGCAGCAGCAGCAGCAGGAAGAGCAGCTTGTAAGGCCTGTTTGAGGAAATCCCCCAGAAGCATGATGAGGAACGTGGGGCAAGTAGCACAAGCACACAGGTTCAAATACATATTTGACAGAGCAAACCGTCCC
Source organism: Centropristis striata (assembly GCF_030273125.1). Classification (NCBI taxonomy): domain Eukaryota; kingdom Metazoa; phylum Chordata; class Actinopteri; order Perciformes; family Serranidae; genus Centropristis; species Centropristis striata. Next base: position 32,776,154 of record NC_081523.1, read on the forward strand.
ACGCTCAGACAGCCCCTTCCAGTAGCCACACTGGCTGCCACTGCTGCAAAGTTTTTCTGTGCTCCATCTACCAGTGTTGACAATGAGAGACTGTTCAGTGTGGCGTCCAACATTGTTGATGCAAGAAGGGACAGGCTAGGAGGAGAGAGAGCAGAAATGCTCATCTTCTTGAAAAAGAATCTGCCTTTGCTCTTGAAATTATAAGCAATACTTAATTGCTAAAATGCTACTGCAATGTATAGCCTACTTGTGTTAAGGTATATCTTGTTTACCGTGCAGCTTCTGCTCTTTTGATTTGTATTTTTTTGAATGTTTACTTTATAATTTTTTAAAGAAATAATTTAAGTTGACTATGTTTTATACTGTATTATTTAAATACCTTTTTCATTTACAATACTGTGGCTGCACTTTAATTTATATATTCCTGGAATTATTTAATTAAGTTGCTGTTGCACTACTGTTTTTTATACTGTACCTTCATTTTACAATATTGTGGCTGCACTTTAATTTAAAAATATTCCTAGATTTATTTATTTAAGTTGCTGTTGGACTACTGTTTTTTATACTGTACCTTCATTTTACAATACTGTGGCTGCACTTTAATTAAAAAAAATATATATATATATATATATATATTCCTGGAATTATTTAATTAAGTTGCTGTTGGACTACTGTTTTTTATACTGTACCTTAATTTTACAATATTCTGGCTGCACTTTAATTTAAAAATATTCCTAGATTTATTTATTTAAGTTGCTGTTGGACTACTGTTTTTTATACTGTACCTTAAGTTTACAATATTGTGGCTGCACTTTAATTAAAAAAAAAAAAAAAAAAAAAAAAAAATATATATATATATATATATATATATATATATATATATATATATACATATATATATATATATATTCCTGGAATTATTTAATTAAGTTGCTGTTGCACTACTGTTTTTTATACTGTACCTTCATTTTACAATATTGTGGCTGCACTTTAATTTAAAAATATTCCTAGATTTATTTATTTAAGTTGCTGTTGGACTACTGTTTTTTATACTGTACCTTAAGTTTACAATATTGTGGCTGCACTTTAATTTAAATATATTCCTAGATTTATTTATTTAAGTTGCCGTTGCACTACTGTTTAGTGTACTGTTTTATTTAAAAATAAATATAAGAATAAATGGCTGGCTGGCTGTTTTTTGGTGGGATGAAGGTGGGTGGGGTGGAGGGTTGGGGATGGACGGAGGGTGTTTGTTTCTATGTTTCGTTATCTTTTTATTATTATTATTTTCTCCTTTTTTTATGTAAAGCGCTTTGTGTTGCATCTCTCTTGTATGAAAAGTGCTATACAAATAAAGTCTGATTGATTGATACATGTTTAGGAGAGCACTAAGATAGTTGGTGAGTTATCAGTTGTGGTGGACCAGTCAGGGCAAAAATGACAGGGCTAATTTTTTTGTCCCAGTCCAGCCCTGCTCTATGTTTACAAATGGGCAGCACTGTGTAGACTGATTGTCCCTATTCTGTTAATTCATGTGAAGTTAATTTATTAATATGTTAATCTATCTGAGTGTTCTATCTTGTCTCCTTTTAGTTGATTGAATAAAACCAAAAAAAGGTTTCCAGGTTTTTTTTTGTCTGCCCACCACCAAAAAAAGATGTATAACACAAAAAGAAGGTTTAAATCAAACTGTGCATTTTTAAATAATATGCTTTACTATCTGATAATAACCTCTTATTACACATATCTAAAGCAGCAACATTTTTCATCAGTTTGACTGAGGTTGGACTGAATAATGTCATATATGTTATCTTGTAACATGATTACATTAGTTAGGCTATTTTACATCGAATGGTATGCTAAAGAAAAAATGATTATCTCATGACAACACATCCTTAGCTTACACACTACAAAGGCCTTTTTTTAAATATAGACTGGGGTTAGCCTACACAGACAACAACCTGTTCGACAGTGGAAACACATGCAGAGAACAGACATCCATACAGGGAACAGATGCATGTTTAGCTCACTGCGGTGTTATTCTAACGCCTGATGGGAACTTGTGCAGATAGGGACAGGTGACAGCAGGATACAACGAGGCAGGCTAACGCTGAGCACCGCTCTTCTCTTCATTTTTTATATCATTTCATAGATTATCACGTCAACAAATGTGATATCTTACCGGCCCCCTCCTCTTCAGAGAGATGTTCTTCCACAGCAGGAGATGGAGCTGGTGTAGGAATCCCATTTTGCCTCCCACTTCAGTTTTCGCTTCAGTTTGTCATCAAATGTATCGGATTCGCATCCCGTTACCAGCGGTGGCCTATGACTGGATTTCCGTCCCCAACGATCCAGTCCGAGCTTGTTGCGGTGATAAAATGTGTCGGCCTTGGCTAATATGACAGACAATTAAACTACTGAGCTTGTTAAATAAGCTCGTTTGCCAGTGCCTGGCACTGCTTGTGTTCCTGCTGCCATCATGTGTGTTGGTGGAGCACCGGCTCACTTCTCCTGCGGATCCGTGAGTCTCTGTATGGCAATGGTAATCATTGCAGACGGTTTATTTTAAGATAACCACACTTCCGGTCTCTCCTTTAAAAACAAAAGCACTCAACCCTTTCTAAACGCGTATTTATACTATTCTATTCTATTCTATTCTGTGCTGGAAGAAGTATTCAGATCCCTTACTTAAGTAAAAGTACTAATACCCTACTGCAGAATTACTCCACTACAAGTAAAAGTCCTGCATTCAAAACTTACTGTAAAAGAAAAGTGTAAAAGTAGAAAAGTATCAGCATCAAAATGTACTTGAAGTATCAAAAGTATAAGTACTTGTTATGCAGAATGGACCCACTCAGATTGTTTTATATGTTCTAAATATAATTGGATTATTATTATCGATGCGTTTACGTTAACAGCATTTTAATTTTCTCAAGGTAGGGCCCATTTTAACTACTTAATATACTGTACTATACTGTTTTTTAAAATTACAACAGTATATATATACTGCTTTTAAAAAGTACAACAGTATATATATATATATATATATATCACTTTAAATGATCTGTGATTTATATGATCACTTTAAATTTATCATGTTTTAAGGTTAAATCTTGACCTGAAAAGTAACTAAAGCTGTCAGCTAAATGTAGTAGAGTAAAAAGTACAATATTTGCCTCAAAATGTAGTGAAGTAGAAGTATAGTAGAAGTAGAAGAAGTAGAAGTACAGTGATTATTATCAGAACAGGAGCCGTGTTGATTTTCAGCAGCAGGAGGAAGGAGGACATGCAGAATCGCTCCTCCACACACTGATGGGCCTGATTATATGGCTTCTTAAAGCATGTTTAGAATGCACGGCGTGAACATCCATTTTTTGTTGTCCATCTTCTCATGGCAGACTGAGGTCATTGTCATTCGCCCCCGGCTAATAATTACTTTTTAGCCTAGTGTAAGTTCAGTTGGATTCTCTGAGCACTAGTGGTGGGAACGGCAGTTCTTTTCAGTGTACTGAATCTGTAGAATCTGTTCTTTAAAAAGATAAGTACAAAAGATTCATACACCGAATCATTCAGTACTTTACCTGAGCTATGACTGTGTAACAGTACTCACTGAACTGAAACACAGCCTAGCCCTCCTTTCTGCTCGCTAACGGCCATATATGAAAAAGCCAATGAGCTGAGAATTAAGTAGGAGAAAGCTATAGTTTGCAAACTCAAAGTTACAATAACAATTAGGCCAACCAAACACACAGAAATACAAGACTATTAATTGGAGCAACACTAGCTTACTGTATCAAACTTCAAAAAAAAATTCAACCTCAAAAAATTCTTACTTAAACAAGATGACGTTTGATTGTTGTTGTTTTATTAAAACTCTCAGTACGATGTCATATATTATATAGTATCATAAAACACCCACCAAAACACTAACATATCAGACATATACGCATTATAGTGTGACCATGGTTTTGTCATCCTTGGGTCCCCGGATGTTGCAGTTGAATTTATTGTGGTTGAATTTTTGTGGTTGAATTTTTTGCGGTTGAATTTTTTTGCAGTTGAATTTTTTTTTAGGTTGAATTTTTTGTGGTTGAATTTTTTGAGGTTGAATTTTTTGAGGTTGAATTTTTTGCGGTTGAATTTTTTGAGTTGAATTTTTTGCGGTTGAATTTTAACGTTGAAAAACATTCAGATAAACAATTTCAATGCATAAATATTCAGTGCTAGAATTTTTTTATTTCAAACTCCGATGACAGAAATACTTCCATACACACACAAAAAAAAGGCTCAGTATCACATTATAACGTGATAAGTTTCATGTTTTAATGTGATATGTATCACCTTATAATGTTATAGTTTCACATTATTTAATAATAACAAAAAACGAAGCGAGCAATAATAGATGCACACTGCAAAAAAGGAGTGTCTAAAAACAAGATAAAAACCCTAAATCTGAGGGAAATTATCTTGCTTCATGGACAGATAATTTCACTTGACATTTTGAAGATTTCTTAAATTGAGATTGTTAAATCTAGAAATAAGCGTGTTGTAAATCTAAAGTTTGTTTTATCTTGGTAAGAAACAAATAATTTGCAGTGCACTCTGCATAGGCCGGTTCATCGCAGACAGATAGATAGATAGATAGATAGATAGATAGATAGATAGATAGATAGATAGAAAGAAATATGCTTTTGTGTAACTTATGTGAATATTTTAGACAGAAAATATTCAATAACTACACTATTGGAGCTTGTAGTAGTAATACATCTTTATTTCTTATTTTGATAAAAGTCCTCTTTTCCATTTCAAAACTAAGTTTGTGGTTTCACATACTTTACAGTATAATCTCACTTAATTTCGTTTTTCTGATCGACAGGAAATCTTTTCGTCCTTTCAAAATATAAGTGTCCGTTATCAAAAAAGGGCTCAAGTTCACTGTACCAGTAGTTCAGTACATGAACTGAAACACTGGCTGTATCCCAATGTCAAGGAAGGATGCTCAAACGGCTGGATTTGAAGGACACTACGTCATCGACATCTGCCGAAGGACTGTCCCAATGTCGAGGATGCTCCGGAGGACAGAGTCCTTCTTTTGCCCAAATTCCGAGGATGCATGTGTGTATCCTCCGTGCGCTCCGACTACCCATAAAGCATTGCGCACACCGGTCTACCGAGAGATTTAAAAATGGCGAGCGTAGAAACAGCGACGCCGGCAGCGCAATATGTATTTAAATAAGTATTTACAGTTTACACTGAATGTTATCACATAACTTACAAAACGTGTTTTCAAAGTCAAGCAAAAACATATACATAAACAAATGCCAGAATATTAAGCTAAAGATAATCAACGTCTTGATACATCGCCGGTTAAGTTAATTAATGCCGTCTCACTCGCTAAAGTGATTGTTAATTAATTTATATTCGTCCGATGATGATGTACTATGTGCAACTATGCCATTCAGAAAGTTATACATTTCTTTATTGTGTCTACAGGGACCGAAAGTCCGCTATTATCAGTTATTGTTATTTATAAATAACTGTTATTGTACTGTACTGTAAAATAAAAAAAATAAAAAAATCACAGAACATATTTCCATGATGAATTATGCTCTGCTGCTTTTATGAAACTAAGTAGCGGCCAAATTCAGCCAGGATCAGTTAAATATTCAGGTTTAATCCACTTTGTGGCTTTTACTTGCTAAATCGTGGAGATTCAACCTTAAAGCATCTTCTTCCATTTTTACAAATATGTGTCAGAGTGCTGATGCCAAAGACACATCCATTTTGTGAACTGTTTTTGAAATTGCGCTGCTGAATTTATTTATTTTTATTAAACTGATAAGAACAGATACTACACTTGATCTTAGCCAAAAGGCTGAGAGCGGTGCTGAATTTAAGCAGGACGTCCAGTTACGCAATGACGCACAGCTGCACACTTCGAAGGCTGTCCCATTTATGTGTTACACCGGTGAAAGGAAGGATTCTTGCCTTGCCTCCGGAGGACCCGACTCCGAAGGAAGGATCCTACCAAGGAAGGATCCTTGACATTGGGATACAGCTACTGAAAGGGAATAGCAGTTCCTTTGAGAGGGTGAGAAGGAGCTCCGGGGCAGAAGGTGGCAGTAGTGCACCCATTGCTGGTTGCCAACCACAGGAAAACACAAAAAGAAGAAAAATAAAAATAAAAAAGAAGAAGAAGTCGAGCAACTCCATGCACATGTTACTTAGCAGGTACGGTCTGGGGAGAGAGACACAGAGAAAAGAACAAAACTTTTCAGGAAGTGATTCAGAATGTTTCATTCTGCCAAATAATTTGTTCTTTAGAACGAATCGTTCTATCTTCTCCTAGTCCTTTGTCAAATCTTTCCTCGACCTCATATCATTTTCCGTCGAGATCAAGGGAAAGGGGTTAGAAAAGACCATAGACCACAGCCTCGCTGTCTTTGTCTTCTTTTTCTTCTTCTGTTTATTGTCTGTGGCAAACCAGCTTTGAGGTGAAATCCTTGAGTCACTGTAATTCAAATGACAGCTGAGTCAAGTGTGGCACCCACTGGTAAAATATGGTATAGGTCAAGTTTTAGTGGTGGTAAAGGGTGGAATCATCAAACAGTGGGTTCTTCACCTCCATTTCCCATGTCTAAATATGGACAGAGAGAGGAACATAGTTCATTATCAGAAGTTAAACAAGGTTGTAATAGATCAGTGAAATGACAGAGGTTATGATGGACCACTGAAATGACAGACAGTGGCTCCTGTCCAAGTTTATCCAGGACTTGAACAGTGACACATGCAACTTTCATTGTTATCGCTCTGTCACTAATTGTGGGGTTTTCTGTTCTTCTCTTTTTAAGCTTGCCCCTCTTCTAGTTTTTCATACTCTCCATTTATCTATTTTGTTGTCTCTAACTGCAATCTAATTATGCATCGCTAGCATTTCTTTCAACAATTTGTTTGACTTGGTTGGTTATTGATTTCCATTCATTGTTTTTCGAAATGGTCTCTACCATTACTCTCCTGGGAGTTCAAGGATTTCTATTCATTCATCATCATTTCATTTATTTATTTATTTTCTCTTACCCTCTTCTTTTCTTAACACATACTATACTTGTGCACTGCTGTTCTTCTGTGAGGTTAATGCATTATTACAGTTTTCTCAGTTGCTTTGGTGCATTTCTCACATCACTATTAACATTTGCACAGCAGTTAGTTCAACCTCCACAACATTTAGTCATTTGTGCTCATCATAGTAGCAGTTTCTCATTCCTTACAGCAAATTACAAATGCTTTTGGACATGCATCAATTGCTTTCATACAACTCTGCTGTTTTATAACATTATCATTTGCTTATGTCATGTCAGTCAAAATGAACTATACTTGCTGAATAGTCATTCCATATAAAACTAATAGTCCTCATTTCATTGCTTGAGTCATTACATACAAACATACATATTTTTTTTCTAAATATTTTTTCCCCCTAAAATTGTCTCCTAAATTGAACAATTTCTCTCATGTGAACCAGCTTTCACTGCGACAGAGGGTGGATATGCCACTCGAGGAGATACTTTTCTCGCTGCATTGCCAGAGATGATATTGGCTGTGATGTAGATGAAATTATGTGGCCAGACAGAGAGGAATCTGGATGTGCATGAATGTTTTACAGTACTATGTATGTTGTATGTTCAGTTCCAATATGTACTGCAATATTGTTTACAGTTTTGCACACTTTTACCCAAAGGGAGTTTATGTTTGTTGTAAATGGGTAAAGGTTTTTTTTCCTTTTGCACAATGCTGTGAACAAATTAGAAGTGAAAAGAGCATATGCAGTAATAATATGAAACATACATATTCAGTGTGTTGTACTCAGTTACCTCACTTAATACAGTAATGTGAAACTTTATTGTAGTTTTCAAATGGCTGTGCAAACAGTATATAGTGCTGTCTGGAGCACTTTCAGGTAGCGTCACCAAGATCTGACTTTCTTACATGTGAAAACATTTCCAGAGTAAACCTTCATAATGAAAACATGACAAAGCCTTTTGACTATCTTGTTCATAAACATGGTGTCAGGACTTTTCATCTTGATGTCACTGAAACTTTCACTGACATGAGTACTTGCTTTTGAGGAATGAGCTATCCATTTTGAGCAAGTGACACGCTTCAGCAGGTTATCAACTAGGTTTTGCAGTTTGTACTAGTTGTTTTGAGAAATGTATTTACTGTTGTGCAAATGTAAATAGTGATGTGAGAAATGCACCAAAACGACTGAGAAAAACTGTAATACTGCTTTCTGGACATTCTTCTCTTCGGATCATTGCAATATTGTGTTTGGTATAATTTTAAAGGTGGCCTTCTTGGCTTTCATTTAAGCCCATCTTTCTGACCAAACTGAGGTAACTTTAGCTCCTCAAACTGATAATAAAACACATTTGTCCACTGTTTTCGGCTAAATTATATTTTTTCTTTTAGTCCTGTGACATCTAGGAACATCAGGGACACAAACCTCAGAAACTCAAATACTGACAGGACTCTAAAGATTCAGGAAATGCATAATATGTCCATACTATTTCATTATGAGATGTTATTGTGAGTAAATTAATGACTTTTAGAAATCTCTCAAGCTGTCATTTCAGGTCATTTAGAGTAGCTTGTTAGTAAGTGACAGGGCTGAAAAAAATCTAATGTAATTTTCAAAATAAAATGTTTTCTCTGTTTCATAAAACATTGGAAAAAACAACAACAACAACAACAACACACTAAACTTAGTCACACAGTATTCTGCTGTGATAGTCTAGTAGGAGAAAAAGGTTCCCATGTACACCAACGGTATTTTTTTTTTTTTTTTTAGAAGTATTTTGTCTGTGTTTTTTAGGACCCTGAAGGTGTCTAGTAAACAATTTTTCTTGTTTCCCTAATCAACTAATGTCCCATGGAATACTGTTGGTGGCCATTTTGAATTGATGTCCACGCTAATCACGAAAGCACCGATTTACAAAACTCCAGAACCAGACAATATAAGAAGACAAATGAACCCACTTTTTCATAATATAATATTAATAATAATTCTGACACCAGAAATCGAATGGAAAGGTAATTGACGTGGTACAGTTTATTTCTTAAAAACAGGGTTTTAAGCCATTTTAGGCTCATTACTCATTAATCTTTAGGAAGAGTACGAGGTTTGTATGAGCTGTCGAAATGGCAAAAATTCGGCATACAATTCAAGATGGCTGACTTCCTGCTAGATTTAGAATATGGTCCTAGATGCTTTTTGGTCCTTCTCCACATGTTACATCTGCCTACCAAACTTCTTTACTCTACATTAAACCTGGACGAGGGGCTAACTGATAGGGGGCGCTATTGCCAGCCCCTTTACAAGACCCCTAAAATACTTCAATCAATCAAGTCACCCCCCCCCCCAAAAGGCAATTAATTTACGATAATAATTATAATTCATTCAATTTCAAAAGGTACTTGTACTTCTGTGCTCGGGCCTCAAAACATAAAGTTGAAAAATCGGTAACACAATTTTTAAAAAAATAAATGCTGCCATTTACAAATTCCACATGGTTTACTGGTACAGTAACTACCAGTTACATATTCCAACGATCAATCATCAATCATCACCACACTGCAAGAAGATTTGAGCTGCTTAGTCTCATCGAATTGTGTGACCACCGTAACACCATAAGGCATTATCTGGAGTACCAAGATCATCTCTGCAACACAGGCATGTTCTGGCTGTCTGCCATGGACCATTGGCAATTTGTTGTCATGCTCCTCTTTGCTGTGAAGACTAATAATCTGCCACTCTTCCATAAATGCAATGGGGACATGGCAGACTTGTTCATCGCATTTGATGGTTATATAACATCAGTCATACTCACCTATGTTTTGCCACCTTTAGTGGTACAGGAATCTGATCTGGCCCATGGACTAGGACAATGTCATGAAAATTTCAATATGAGGTTCTAAAAAGTTTGAACTTTTTCTGTTAAAGTCTTTCAACATTATGTTGTGGGAAAAGAGAAATAGGAATATGGAATTACGATGACTTTTACGAAAATGACTTTTACGAAGTACGCTGATCACTTTTTCTTCTGTTAGGCCTTCCATTATGTTGTTTTGTTTATGTTTCTCCGTTTCCACCTGTGTGCTACTTTCATACTTCGCATTCTTAACTCAGCCACTTAAAATTTACTAGCTGGAATGTCAAGGGGCTGAACTCACCTGAAAGAAATAATGAAATAATGAACCATTTAAAATATTTGAACACCTCATGACATCAGACCATAGGTCACCTCTACCAATCTTCAGTTTCAAGTAAGACCCAAGGAGTTGCAATATTTGTTCATAAATGAGTCCCATGTGTCTAAGGTTATATCAGTCATTACGGGGAATATTTGTGGTAATAATCGCTGACAAATGTCTATGGTTTCATCACATTTTGACAATTAAGACTTTTCTCTCTTCCTTACAGAAATTCCTCCCAGCTTGTTCTCGGGAGTGACTTTAATTGCTGTCTGGATCCTTCACTTAACACGCTCTCCTAACAAACTTTCTACTCCATCTTAATCATCAAAAGTTATTAAGCTGTTTATGGAGCAATATGCAGTCTCAGATGATTGGCGTTATCTCCATACAGTTTTCTTTCTTTTCTCCTGTCCATGGTTATTGCTCCCGAATTGATCTGTTTCACCGACCATGATTTCATTAAAACTATTAGCTATCACATTGACCTTATTACTTCCACTAATATCAAACCCGCTGTATCTGCATCTACAATCCGGGAAACGTAAAGCCTACCTATGTGGGGAAATGATATTGTATTGTACCAACAACATCACCTCAATGAATTACTCACAAAAAAGGCAGGATTTGACATCCTTGCATATCAATCAAATTATCACTGCAGATAGAATAACCCTCAAACCATCAACAACCAATTCAAAAGTTTTGGTGTATACCTCTAAACGTTCACCTGATGAGGAATGTTGGGGAAAGTTACTTTTAAGACTTTATAAATAATCTTTATAATACTCTCCATTGTTACGGTTTACAGAGCTTGGCTAGTTTTTAAAAAATCCTCTGGCTCAAACTCGCTCTTTTTCTATCTACTAATAATGCTTGGAACACAAAATGCGAATAATCCAGGGTACACACAGGTTATAGGTGAACACATGGATACAAATATAACAAAACACAGATTGATTTTCCACCAAACCAAGATGTTCCACGACATTCCAACCAGCATGCCCAGCACTTGCAAACTAATTACCACAGCTTAGACTTGATACTAAAATCACACTTAAACTGTGACAGGCACAGGCATACATTTCCCCAGCATAGTATAGGCTGTCCCTAACCTAATAAAGCGCCACAGCACTGCTAAAGGACACTGCACTAATGCAAAACTTTAGCACAAAACCTAATTGTAACCTTATTACTATGTACCTTCTAAATATAATACACACTCACACACCTATTGTTAGCCTAAACCCCAAACCTGTAACACAGTGTCTCCCCCTACATGTTGTATTAAACGTGAACATGTGCGTGTTAACCTTTCCTATCTGGTTGATTTGTGTAAGGTTGACTCACTGCCAGGCCACTGTTCTAGCTTCCTGTGACCAGCTCATCCAGCTCCAGTTACTTCTTAATTTTATATTTAAATTTACGTCCTAGTTTTGTCATAATTGAATTCCTGAATTCTGGTCCAGGGCTTTCTACTGATAACACTGATTCAGAATTGTGGATGATTTTGCTGACCTAATTATATACACAGTATAACCTTCAATAAAAGCTGAGATAATATTGCATTTTTTACTCACTTACAGGTGCCAATCCAGGACACTCATATACTGTGAAATCTCCATCCTCATTCTCCTCATCTGTTGATGCTCCAGAGTCAGGAACTTTGGGCTCATTCCTGTGTCTAAAGATTTCATAATCACGCATCATCATAAAAAATCAGAGGATAACAGATTTGATGAGCCAGAGAGGACAGTGAAGGAAGAGACACACAGGATAGATGAGCATTAGAGGGTGACTTACTTCTTTAAGGAGATCATTTCATGCTTCTGCTGCTGGTCGTGGTGCATCTGGTCAAGCTTCATGTCCCCAGGACAGAGGAGACACGAGAAAGCGAGTCATATGCATCCACAACAACGTACTACATGTGTTCAAGTTTTTAGACGACTGAAAGCACAGGTGTGTTTGTCCTTTTAAGATGCAACTAGCCTGCTGTTAACTGCTGGTGCTACCCAGAAATAATTTATTTGGAGTGCTGTTGAAGAAGTGAGATGATATGATATGTTGGCCTATTTAAAATGTATTTTAAAAAGCTCTAAAGAGTTTTAAACTTAAATTAGGTCCAGGTGTTGTAGCAGCTCTGGACTACAGTTAATTTCTTTAAGTTTTGGCAACGTTCCATCAGGTTCACATAAACTATTACACAGAATAAGGATACACTCATAATCAAAATGTTATGGTTGGTGATGTTTTACTCAGTAATATTCCAACAGTATGCCAAATATTTAAATTTGAAGAAGCTTAACAAAATGATTTAAAAACTCAAGTGACATGTTCATCTTCTCATATTTTGTTTAATTAAGAAATATCAGCATGAAGATGTAGATAAATGTAACCTTGTGGTATATGAAGATCAATGTAACTCCAGTTGACTGTATTAAGCTGTGATTTGGTCTCCACTATGCCCTGTGAAAGATATCTGAGATATCACTTTGGCTGTTTAATGCTCCACTATGTTCTCCAGCTAGTTTCTAACTTGGTCTGTCTGCTGTTTGGTGCTGGGCAGGTAGTGTAAAGTGGCTTTCCAGAGAATTTCATATTTGCTATAGAGAACCTCACACGGAACCTCACACCCCCCAAAAAAATGCAGGGGGCCCACACAGAGGCACTCACAATTTAAAGAGGGTGTAAAATGGCTGTCACAACCAATTAATAACTGTCAACAAATTCACATTACTTATATTGAATAATATGAGTTAATTTACATTTATTCACTTCAGGGCACCACAATGCTGGATAGAACTGAGGTTAGTTTCACGCATGAATGTGAACAGACATTATAACTAAAGCCCAAACTGTCTATATTGATAAAAGTCAAATATTGTTGATTTGGCATGTGCTATTGCTATGCTATTGCTAGACACAGTTACATTAACAAGTTCATGGTCCGGCGAAGCATTGTTGCCAACTTAGCGACTTTGGTGCTATATTTAGTGACTTTTCAGACCCCCTTATCGACTATTTTTTTTTCCAAAAAGCAACTGGCGACAAATCCAGCGACTTTTTATGGTGTTATTGGAGACTCTTCTTACTCTTCTTAATGAGAGCTAAGCAGCTCGTTAAGAAGAGTAAGAACGAGTCAAAGCGGCAAAGTCCTCCTGCAGCAGTCTCTCCCAGCTGCAGCTGGAACCGGAGGGGATGTTAACCCCTTAGCGTCCAGTCTGCAAATTGCTGACAGGCTAACAGTTAGCTCTGTAGCAGTACAGTGTGTATGTGCTACTGCTGCAGGAGGTGTTCACTTAGCGATCTCTGTTTGTTTACAACAAGCACAGTTAGTGATGCCGGTTAATTCAAGATCACTGTGTTTATGATCAGCGGAGACGCTGTGCATAATTAGCCATGCTGCTTTCTTTATGATCAGCTGCTGACGTCGTGCATAGTTAGCGACGGCGGCCACAGTTGAGTCTCCATACGTCACCTCCGGAGTCTCATAAATTCCTCTGGGGGCCTTTTTGTAATGGAGACATGCAGAGTGAGCGGACATTTGACAGGGTTTGGCCTGAGACTTTCCCGGTGGCCACTCTTCCCCCAAAAGGAAACATGGCTACTGACCAATGAGAAAAGGTTCACAGAGATGTGTTAAAATGTGAAGTAGTCTGGGGTTAGTAATAAACTAAAATAATTAGCTAAAAGAGGCAAAAACACAACTTTAAGCTTAAAACTAGCGGGAAGTGCAGCGGGGTGATACTTCTCTATGAGTTCACCACTACTCCCTTTCCCTTTAAACAATTTTTCCCTGTATACCGACAATTAAACATCAGCACTTAAGACAAAATATATTGATTGGAGATTTTACCATTCATGTTTTGGTTGGCTTTTACCATGTGTTCTCCCACCACCTGTTCAAGTACTCAATAAGCTGCTTTCCTTTAAAGTGAACACTGCAGAGATTTGCTACTCACCAAACAGGATTTGGCTTTCATCAGTATATAGGCAGAGTAGTTCACCTTCTGTGTTGGACGCACACTTTTCTGCAATCTGCAAAAAAAAAAGTGAAACACTGCCAGATGGTGGATGAAAAAATGGAAAGGTACATAGTACACAGTATTGAAAGCATTTGGAATTGAATGGCATGCTTTTTAGATATGATATACCAGGTACAAAACAGGTCATTTTACTCATTTATTTTCCTTCTTCTTTTTGTGATTCACAGAAACTTTCTTCCATTATGTTTGTGACATGTACTAACTTTGATAAAACTTATATCTGACTTGCATTTCCATTCGAAATATGTTTTAGGTGTGTTTCGTGTTTCTTTTCATTTCCCGTTTTACTTTACAATACATACAATAAATAGCAAAACATATTGCAAAGAGTTGGTTCAAGCGGGAGTAGTGTTTACAAATTTAGCATACTTACTTAATTTGGTATTACAGCACTATGAACAATATTTATGTCAACAGTCTCTTACATATCTTACATAAATGATATAAACGCAATATCCTAATTAAATACAAGCACTGCATTGATTATTAAAAAAGGTATTCTGTATTGGCTGTAAAACAAAAAAAAAGGTTCCTCAATATTTAAACTACTCCTCCTGCTTCAATGGGCTGATCATTACTCAATGCTAAAGGATTAGATTCTGATACATTTTTAATAGCTGATATCATTAACACAGTACAGTATATAGTATTTTACTGAAGGTTCAAGTTGATGGATAGTTTTGATAACTGAATAATTGTGAATTTGGTTCCTGCAGCCCAAACATTCATATTGACTTAGTCTTCTGTGATGGTAGACACAACATCTTTGTTTTGGACAACTGACCAGACAAAACAAGCTTTGACAATATAGGCATTTTTTTCTTTTTACATTTTATAGACCAAGTAAATCACTTATTGGAGAAAATAATCAGCTGATAAATCAGTAATAAAAGAGTTTGTTGTAGCCCTAAATTAAAGGTGGCTATAGTTTCATTCAATATTCAACATACATTTTATAATCTTAATGGCTCAAATCAAATCCATAAAGAAGAGAAAAGAAGAGAAAAGAAGAGAAGAGGAGAGGAGAGGAGAGGAGAGGAGAAAAGAGAAGACATTTAGTGCAAGGCTGTCATGTAGCAATATGGAAAAGGAGGAATAAATATCTTACCT
This sequence comes from Centropristis striata, assembly GCF_030273125.1. Classification (NCBI taxonomy): domain Eukaryota; kingdom Metazoa; phylum Chordata; class Actinopteri; order Perciformes; family Serranidae; genus Centropristis; species Centropristis striata. Next base: position 32,791,558 of record NC_081523.1, read on the forward strand.
GACCCAACAGGCCTCTGTTATGGTCAAAGTCAGCAAACCCGCCACAATGAAGACACTGCTCATGACTGAGAAGAAATACCTCCACACGGTTAGGGGGAAAGCCATCATCCCTGACTGTTTTTAAGCGAGTGTAGAGCTCAGAGAAGGGCTGCTCTGCTGTGTCGTTGTGTCGTTGTGTCAGTATCAACAGTGAAAACAGCATTGATAACAGTAATTAAGTGAGGCGGAACTAAATCACAGTCACATACAAGTTCTGTTCTGTACAAACCCATTGCAAATTCGAGGTCAGTCTCGAGATTTCAAGAGTTGGCAGGACAAACATGTCAGACAAAGAAGGCCATTTAACTGGTTTATGTCAGCTGGTTTACGCCAAGAGTGATTTTGTATTTTGTTTTTTCCCTTTTTTTTTATCGAATAACATTAAAATTGTTTGCTGGTTCCTTTACCAGCAAATACATTTCTGTTAATTCACAAGATTTTTTTTCTAAAATCTTCTTTAAACTGGAAAAAATACTGTGCAAAACCACATAGATGTGTGTCTGTGTCAAATACCTTTACAGATCGCATAGACTGCAAAAATTCCCATGTCACAGCTACACATTAAAAAAACAAACCTACTAATGTCATTGTCATGGTGCTGTAACTGAATGGAAAAATATTCTAATAAGCTAAAAACAATCAAATGCTTATTGTTTGTGTTTTTCTCACCAAAGATATAGCATAGAAACCTATCCTTTTCCTGTCCGAAAAGCCGATGCAGGGCCCTACGTCTCAAACTTGACTCACCTCCCAGTGGTGGAACATTCTTTAAAACTCCATCTGATCTGCTGATACCCTCTCAGTCTTTAGGAAGAGACTAAAGACCCAGCTCTTTACTGAACACCTTCATACATGATCTAAATGGGGGGCCGGGGTCAGTCTATAACAGGAAATGGGCCAAAGTGACCACCAGTGTTATTGTGTAAATATAACGATCATTTATTGGCCTTGGCACCACCTGTTGGTTTGCAAAAAAGTAATAAAAAGTATTCACATGTTTATTTGAAGTACCACAGATATTCCTTTTATTTTGTAGAAAATTAAAACACAAGCTGATGCCAGTTAACAATGATTTTGTAACAGGTAAAGGTGAAAATAGACTCTGAATGCAGAATCTATTTTCCGTTTCCACATTTTGTTAACTGACTCTCTTCCGTTAGCTTGCCTTGCCCGCTAAAATTTGACGCTTACGGCTTGGCATCACGTAGATCGGGATATACCATTGTGTGAGGGGGTGAAAATTAGCTATTACTGTAAATAATTCACAACTAACGTAAATTTTAATTTGATATTTTATAAATAAATATATAATAAATGCAATTAAAAAAAAACAGGCCATGTTTAGTGGGATTGTTTGGGATAGTTAAGTGGGCCACTCCAATTGCTTTAGCGGGCCGGAAGTGGCCCGCGGGCCGTAGTTTGGGGACCCCTGATCTAAATGGATGCAAAGCCAAAGGCTAAGCAATAATAATAACAAAAAGCCAATAACAAATATACATCTAATAATTTGATTGGGACACAAAAGTTCTCATGCTAGTTTGGCTTTACTGTCAGTGTAGTTGAAGTCAAGAACTAATGGGATATTGACCTTAGTCCAGCCATGTGAAAAGCCTTTAGTATTATGGCTGAACAATATTGTAAATCATTGAAATATTGATACCTCTGTTTACCAGTGTATGTAATGTGTTAAATAGTGAGTCTTGCCTCTGTGGAAATGTATACACATATGTCAAAGTTTCAAACAAATCTTATAGGATAAAATGTTGATGTCAAAAGGCCAAATTCACTGTGACATCAAAATAATCTGCAAAAATAATATTCAATGGCGACATTGAAATGGCAACTGTGGAGACTGTATAGATCTTCTGAGCTATCAGGCTTAAAATGTGTGTGAAACATCCATGTTTTAGAATTTGCAGCGTCTTTGCAGCAATAATCATTTTTTGAAACATTGTCTACTAGATGGACAGACATGGTTGTAAACTGTAAATTGACTGGTGTGCAGAGGCATACAATAGCAAGGTGGTAAAAAAGTTACAGTTAAAAGTTTAAATAGAGTATTTCATCACCTATTTAAATCACTCTCAGAAATAATGTGCTGAATTTGTACCTTTAGGGGTACACTGGCTTATCACTGTGGCAGTACCCTCAAAGGGACGGCTGCTGTACCCTTCACAATGGCTTAGGAGGTTGAATAATTAAACATATCAGAAATAGGTAAACAGCAGGAGTCCATTTCTCTTCCTCAAGGTACAGTCTACGTTATTGTACCCCCAAGGGCTAATTATTGGTCATCAACTTACTATGTGTACATTTTTGAGCGCCAAAAAGGCTCATACAGTATTCACAAATGTTTCCAAGCCAAAGTCTAGGGTACAACAACTCTCAACGGGCCATTTTATACATGCAGGTCCAGTTTCAAACTATAATGAAACTACAATGAAATGCCACTATGGGGTCGAACATTTTCACACAGGTACACAGGAGCTAATTGAATCCACAAGTGTCCCAGTTTCAGTTCAGTTTCAGTTCATACACACCTAGACTGCAAACAAATTGCCCAAGTTGGGACAAATAAACTATACTTGACTTGACTTGACTTGATTCCTCATTCATGCAATTCCAAGACTGTTTAGAAACCCAGTATGCAAAAAATTATCAAATACAGCATTTTAGAATAGGTGAAAATAATACATTTGTACTGCATGAGGAGAAACTGTGTGTTTTTCCCTAAACTGCATGAATTTAGAATAAATGTCAGTAAAGGGGAGATCTGTGGGTACCCATATAAACCATTTTTATTCAGATATCTTGAAGTCAGAGGTCAATTAGGAGGTGTTCTCTCACACGTGACATGCCCTTTGAAAATGTCCATTTTAGTTTAGCTTAACTTTCGAGAGAAGATATAATGCCATGGTACGAATAGATTTCTTAGGTCTTCTAGTTTCACATAATACCACTGTTTTTGTAATGAGCCACTCTTCATTGTAACTGTAAGACTTACTCTGCTACAGCCTCTGAAAGACAGATGATAAATATGTGTAGAATTGTGCATCTGAGACTTTGTACAACCTTTTAGCCTTCAGCCATTACAGGGTGAAGATGCATTCACTGGAATTCTGTGTAAGATATGCATGTGTTTTTTTTTTATCATTGTTTTGTAAAATAAAAACGATAAAAAACAATTGTCTTAAATTTGTTGATTCCTGCAGGAATTTTCTCAAAAGTACTGTTGGTTTAAACTTAGTAAATATTAATTTGTCATAATTATTACAGTATTCTAATTTTTTTTTTTTTTTAAAAAACCTCCATATATGTTGAACATGAATGCTTTTCAATTACACACAATTATTGTAAAAAAAAATCTGTTCATTTTTAGGAAATTACTTGGAACTGAGGACAAGTACTAGAAGTGATTAAAACTTTATTTATTTGTTTTAAAGATATTTTTTGGGGCATTTTATAGCTTTATTGACAGTAGAGACATTTAGAGTGAAAGGGGGAGACAGAGGGAAAGACATGCGGGAAATGGCTCCGAGCCGGACTCGAACCCGGGCCGCCCGCTTACGAGGACCACTTATGTGGTATGCGCTCTACCAGGTGTGCAACCGGGAACGGCCATTAAAACTTTATTGATAATGTGTCAAAACTATATATTTAAAAATAATAACAACAACAATAATATATAATATTAATAATTAATGTCACGTGGGAGAGAACACCTTCTAATGGAATGTTCGATGATGTCACATCGAAGAAGCACAGAATCCTGATGGAAGGTTCTAGAATTCTTCTTATCTGATGTCTCCAGGAGTGGGTATCTCAGAAAATCAGTCAGACGCTTTGTTCAGTAGTGATCGGTTGTTACTTCTGATTCAGAGAAAACAATTTGCAGTCATTGAGGGTTTCAACCAAATCAACTCTTGCCTCACAGAGACTATGGGTAAGTAAGCAGCAGAGCTACACATTTCACAGTTAATAATTCAAAAATTGAAATGTGTTAAATTGACTAGTCAAAATGTTTATATCAGGTTGTATTTATTACAGTATTGTATAATAAAATGTGCCTTCAGCTTTTTAGAGTCTTGGTGTTGTAATTTAAATGTGTATATACACATGTTTTATGTATGTGTTACTGACAATGTGCCCTTCTGTCTTTTTCTCATTCTCTGTTTCGAAGGAGTCTTCGCCTGCAGGAAGCAGGTTATTACACACAGGACGGGACAAAAACTATTTCCTACAAAGAAGTCCTACACAGGTATGTCACTGTACTGTTTGTGTGCACATTTGACCAATGTGTGCATAAGTTGTACACATGTATCACACGTTTCAGAATTTCCTAATTTGTGTTTTATGTTTTAGGATCTTTCGGAGGAGGAATGGTCATCGCCATGGACGGCATCACGTGGACGTTCCAGATAACCAGGAGTCCACTGACAGAGATGAGTCCACTGACAGAGATGAGTCCACTGACAGAGATGAGTCCACTGACAGAGATGAGTCCACTGACAGAGATGAGTCCACTGACAGAGATAAGTCCAATCAGACGGAACGCACTTGGACCACTGGAACAGTGATTATCATGTGTTTTTTATGGCTGCTCTTTCTGCCTGCTGGTAAGTGACTTCAGTCCTAGTTAAACTTGGAACTGCTGGTGTTATTTTTAGTCCTTCAAGTTTATTGAGTTTTTTTTGTCATTGATATTTAAATTTCAAACATTGTGTCCCTCTCGAATCACAGTCTTTGTAATGCAACACATGCAAATAACAGAGCTCAAGCAGGAGGTGCAACTACTGAAACAAAGGATGAACACTTCTTTCCCTGTGATAGACAGAGTGTCAAACTTTGCATTAGAATCACAAGGTAAGTGATTTTTCATACATTAGCTTTATTTTGAAACTTGTTTGAAGGTTGATTTCTAACTATGTATGTGTCCTTGATTTATGTGCATGCAGGTGCAAGAGTTTTAGGCCATTTGTCATCCGACACGTATTGGCCGAAAGGATCTGGAATATGGGATGAAATATTCTCTTGGTGGTGGTCATCGAAAGCCCAGAGAAGAGTTATACAGGTAAGACATACACAGCCATATTGCTTTTGTTTGACATGAATAAATATAGACTTCCAGTTCTAGTTAAGGAACTGTGGAGATTAAAACATATATTTTCTTCTTTCAGGGACATTCTTCACTACGTCCAGGAGAATGCTGGTCTATTTCAGGCGAAAAAGGACATTTAGTTGTGTCCCTGTCTCACCCAGTCTCCATCACACAAGTGACACTCGGCCACATCACCAGAAGCCAGTCTCCAAGCGGACAGATCGCAAGTGCACCAAGGGAATTTTCAACCTATGTAAGTCACATATTTTCAGTCATTATGCAAAATATATTCTACATAGGTCCATTATTCACAGACTGTGCAGCAAGAACCTCAACTCACCTTTGTCTGTTTTTGTTTTCCAGGGGATGAGGACACAGGATGAAATAGGCACCAACTTGGGAACAATGGTTTATGATCAAGACGGCCCAGCATTTCAGACCTTCAACCTGACTGTGAGTGTGATATAAGTGAGACATTAGAGTTCTCATTTATGTGCATTTTTGATATGAACATAAATGGCCTTTCCCTGCCAATTAAACTAACTGTATTTTACATAGGGCAGGAGCTGCTATCAAACCTCCTAACCTCTCCTCTCTTGTTTATTACCAGAATCCAGACAGAGGAATCTTCAGATATGTGAAGCTGCAAATTGAAAACAACTGGGGTAACATGCATTACACGTGTGTATACAATTTCAGAGTTCATGGTGAGGTGAGTAAGTAGAATAAGTAGATCAATCTCAAAACATCAGGATTAGGTAAATTTGGCCCTTGTGTAATTTAACTGTTAGTATCTTTATACAGTCATGGAAAAAAATTAGACCACCCTTGTTTTCTTGAATTTATTGTTTTATCTAGCACTTTTCCATGGTTTTCTTGATAATGATTTTGGTTATTATCAAGAAAACTATGAAAAATGGCTAGAATTCAGCTTTTAAATTAAACTTTCATGAGCTATTTTTGTTGTTGTCATTATATTTGTCCAAACAAATGTACCTTTAGTTGTACCAGGCATTAAAATGAACAAGAAATTTAAGAAAAAAGGTGGTCTAATATTTTTTTCCAAGACTAGTAGTACACCATTCATTGTTGTGACTGTGACAGTGGTTGAGCAAAAACTCGGTAATTCTCAACTCGGAAATTCGGGAAGGCTATGGACAGGACTTTTGGTTGGTCTTAACCTGAGATGCTCTGGACATTTATAGGCTGTTTTGATTGACATGCCTCTTCAATGTCTCGTGAGGGTTTGGGGACAGTGCCTTTGGAGTTGCAGACTGGGGAGGTGGTCCCCATACTCAAAACAGGGGGCCAGAGAGTGTGCTCCAATTATTGGGCTATCACACTGCTCAGCTTCCCCAGGAAGGTTTATTCCAAGGTGCTAGAAAGGAGGCCCTGACCGATTGTCTAACCTCAGATTCAGGAGGAACAGTGTATTCAGTGTATTCCGTCCTGGTCGTGGAACAGTGGACCAGCTCTTTCCCCTTGCAAGGCTGCTGGAGGGGTCATGGGAGTTTGCTCAAGCAGTCTACATGTGTTTTGTGGACTTGGAGAAGGCTTATGGCCATGTCCATTGTGTAGTCCTGTTGGGGGTACTGCGGGAGTATGGGGTATCTAGCTTGTTGTTATGAGCTATCAGGTCCTTGTATAACCAAAGGGAGAGCTGTGTCCTTATACTCGGCACGTCCAACTCGTTCTCAGTGGGTGTTGGCCTCCGTCACAACTGTACCTTGTGTTCGATTCTGTTTGTGGTATCCATGAACAGGATCTCAAGGAGCAATGGGGGGGAGGATGGTGTTCAGTTTGGTGACCTCAGAAATGCATTTCTGTTCTTGGCAGATGATGTGATTCTGTTGGCTTCATCAGGCCGGGACCTCCAGCATTCATTGGGGTGGTTTGCAGCCGAATGTGAAGCGGTTGGGATGAGAGTCTGCACCTCCAAATCTGAGGCCATAGTTCTCTGCCCGAAGACAGTGGACTGCCCTCTATGGGTTGCGAGTGAGTCGCTGCTCCAAGGAAAGGCTTTCATGTATCTTGGGATGTTGTTCACTTGTGAGGGTAGAATGGTGAGATGGGCAAGCTTCGGGTTGGCATCAACAGTGATGCAGGTGCTATACCGGGCCGTCTGGTGAAGAGAGAGCTGAGCTTGAAGGCTAAGCTCTGAATTTACCAGTTCATCTATGTTCAAACCCTCACCTATGGTCATGAGCTTGTGTGTAGTGACCGAAAGAATGAGATCACAGATACAAGCAGCCGAAGGGAAATCTGGGATATTTTGCTTAGCCTGCTGCCACCATGACCCTGCCCCAATGAAAATAGCTAGATGGATATTTCCAGATGTTTTGAGGTTGATCTACTTTCATGGACAGCATGGGGATCAGAGGTCTTCTCTTCCTCCCATGTTTGTGTGGGTTTACTCTGGGTGCTCCAGTTTCCTCCCACAACCCAATTTGGTTAATTAAATAGATGTTCGTGCGGGTTTACTCCGGGTCCTCCGGTTTCCTCCCGCAACCCAATTCGGTTTCATTAAATAAAGTTTTTAATTAGAACTATCTTGCTCTGGGTGTTTGATTAATATTAAAATTGTTTAATTAATATTACTTCATGATGAGTTCAGGTTAAGGATCACTGCAGGTCCTTGTACAACTTTTTTGACAGATAAATATTTGAATATTTAAAAGCAAGAATGTGTAACTAGGAAATGGTTCAATATGTTTTTCTCTTGTTCATTTTGAATAGATGGTAAGGTTAGTCCAATGAATCATCATCATGGTGCTGGACAATTAGGAGCAGCAGTTTGCTCTGCAAAATCTCCTCTTCTTGTCATTTTCTCCACATACAGCAAAAATTATATCCAAGTACTTATAAGCTATGTGGACGGTACCTTTTTCACACCTGGGGTTGGTTGCCAAAATACCTTTAGTTTGCTGCTTAAGTGACAGCTAGGTTTAATTTCATTTTAGCTGAGGGACTCACTTACTTAAAGGTGTTGCACAGAATCCCATAAACGTTTAAACAAATGGAGCATATTTTTCCCTATCGCAAAATGCTAATGGGTGCAGCCAGTTAATAATACAATGATACAAAAACAGTAATATTTCAATTCAAAAAGACAACATAGGTATATATGAAGGCAAAAGAATGGATCAACATACATTTCAAAAATAAACTCAAAAAAATAAATAACGAGGATCAACACAGATAGAAAGTAGTGGTGGAATCCAACTAGGAACATTTACTCAAGTACTGTACTTAAGTACAATTTTGTGGTACTTCAACTTTAATTTAGTTTTTCCAAATTTTCCACAACTTTATAGTAATACTTCACTACGTTTTAGAGGCAAATATTGTTCTTTTTACTCCACTGCATTTAGCTGCCAGCTTTAGTTGCTTGTTACTTTTCAGGTCAATATTTCACATGAGAAATTACAATCAACTTTTAATGAATATGCATGTCCATAAACCACATAACAGTATATTAAGTCGTTAAAATGATCCCTACCTGGACAATCGTAAAACAATGCTTGCATAAATGCGTCAAAAATAACAATACAATAGTATATTTGGAATATTTACCACAATCTACTTTTGTACTTTACTGAAGTAAGTTTTGAATACAGGACTTTGACTTGTAGTAGAGTAATTCTGCAGTGTGGTATTAGTACTTCTTCTTAAGTAAGGGATTTCTTCCAACACTGGTAGAAAGTATCAGAGTGGCACAGGCTGGAGGTTGGCATTATCACAGGGTTCAACATCTCTCTGTGATCATTTTTGCCTTGGTGATGAATATGATCAGTCTTCATGGACAACCTGACTGTCACCTCCAAGTCTGTGCCAGGCAGCAGGTTGATTCTGCAAGGACTTGAGGAGCTGATTGGATGGGCAAGGATGAGGTCCAAGCATGGAAAATCAACGTCTCTGGTGGTAAATAAGGGCAAAGTCTTTGACAGATTCCACTTCTGCATCAAGCCTGATTTCCACCGGGCGCGTTACAGCTGCGGAACGGCAGCACCGCGGTCGCCGTTGCAAATAGCTGCCACTCTAATCAATGAGAGCATTTCCACCGGGCGCACTGCGAAACGTTACAGCAACGTCTCTGCAGCGGCTCTCCGCGAGCATTAGGTAGGACTTCTATTTTCTCCACGAACCGCTGCTAAACCGCGTAAATCTCAACAGAGCAGATCGCACCAGACAGGAAGTCCGACTCAGAATCAACGTCATACACTTCCGCCCCCTTTCAAAATAAAACACAATAGACTACGCAGTTCATGCAGCCTAAAACTACTTCACTTCAACATAATGTTATGACCGAGGCACCAGATCAGCAATTGATCAATCAAAGGGTCTCAGAGGATCGGCGACACGGACGACAAGAGACTGAGTGTTGAAGTGGAACAGCATACAATCATTTATGACATAACACATTGTTTTTATAAGGGTAGATGGTCAAATCAACAGATCTTCCACGTCAGAGAAGCAAAGTAAGCTGTTGGTTGTTGTTGTTGTTCACTTTATACACACAGTTTATCACGGGATCTCGCGGTCCCCCGTATTTTGAGGATTATTGCGTGTTCTCGTTATCTCGCGTGTATACGGCTGGCTCGCTTTGCTGCCGTTCCACGGCTGTAACGCGCCCAGTGTGAATTGACACCGGGCAGAAGATGGAGCAAAACCGCGGTGGAGCCGTTCCGCAGCTGTAACGCGGCCGGTGGAAATCCCCAGTCAGAGGGACACCAAACCCAACTGTCAGGTCTGATCAACTATAGCTGGGTCGCCTGGGTGAGGGTGTCTGATGATGTGAGACCCGAAACAAACAATGACCCTAGAAACACCACTAATGATGTGTTCAGGAGCATCCAAGAAGAGATGCAAAGACTAAATAGCTCTTTCAGTTTTTGCTAAAATTATTGCCTTAATATATGGGTCCATTTCTTTTTTGAAAACATAAGTGAGGTTTTACATCTATATATATAGAGAGAGAGATATGTGTGTGTGTGTGTGTGTGTGTGTGTGTGTGTGTGTGTGAAAAGGATGTTTTGGTTAAAAAAGTATGAATGTGACTTTAAAGGCACATTAAATTACATTACACTTAATAAAATTAATAGTAGCACTAATTACTATATAATTTAATATGATTAATGATATTCAACATTTTTGTTCTGTAATTTAATGCACCTTATTTCACCATTGTTACTGTGAGCTGTGAATTTATTTTTTTTCCTTTTTATATGGACACATAATTTTTATGTTGTTTATTGCTCTATTATTTGCATCTGTTGCATTACAAAGACTGTGATTCGAGAGGGACACAATGTTTGAAATTTAAATGTTGATGACAAAAAAACTCAATAAACTTGAAGGACTAAAAATAAAACCAGCAGTTTCAAGTTTAACTAGGACTGAAGTCACTTACCAGCAGCCAGAAAGAGAAGCCATGAAAAATGTATGATAATCACTGTTCCAGTGGTCCAAGTGCGTTCCGTCTGATTGGACTCATCTGTCAGTGGACTCCTGGTTATCTGGAACGTCCACGTGATGCCGTCCATGGCGATGACCATTCCTCCTCCGACAGATCCTAAAACATAAAACACAAATTAGGAAATACTGAAACGTGTGATACATGTGTACAACTTATGCACACATTGGTCAAATGTGCACACAAACAGTACAGTGACATACCTGTGTAGGATATATTTTTTGTTCCTTCCTCTGTGTAATACCCTGCTTCCTGCAGGCGAACACTCCTTCGAAACTTTGCTTGAAAATGAGAAAAACACATTGACACATTGTCAGGAACACATGCATAAAACATTATGTGTACACAAATTTAAATTACAACACCAAGACTCTAAAAAGCTGAAGTTCTGCTTAGCAACTGTCACGGCCACAATAATGATGTATTATAAATATCCTACCGATGTATGAACACAGCCTATCCTGATGTTTTGAGATTGATTTACCCATCTACTTACTTACCTTACCATGAACTCTGAAACTATATACGCCCGTGTCATCGATGTTGCCCTAGTTGTTCTCGATTTGCAGCTTCACGTATCTGAAAAATCCTCCGTCTTGATTCTGGTAACAAACAAGAGAGAGGAGAGGTTAGGACATCTAGGTTTGATCGCAGCTACTGCTCTATCTATAATACAGTTAGTTTAACTGGCAGGAAAAAAAGTAATCTATGTTTTGGAATGTGACCAACATTAAAAAATGGACATTCATGAGAACTACAATGTCTCACTTATATCACACTTACAGGCAGGTTGAAAGGTCTGAAATTCTGGGCCGTCATGATCATAAACCAGTGTTCCCAAGTAGGTGCCTATTCCGTCATGTGTACTCATTCCCTAGAAAACAAAAACACACAGAGGTGAGTTGAGGTTCTTGCTGTGAATAACAGACGTATGTAGGATATTTTTTTTGCATCATGACTGAAAGTATCTAACTTACGTGGATCGAAAATTCCCTCGGCGCACTTGCAATCAGTCCACTCACAGACTGGCTCTTGGTGATGTGGCCCAGTGTCACTTGTGTGATGGAGACTGGATGAGTAACCAAATGTCCTGTTTCAAGTACTAAAACAAAAGATGGACACTTCTTTCCCTGTGATAGACAGTGTCAAACTTTGCATTAGAATCACAAGGTACACGATTTTTCATACATTAGCTTTACTTTGAAACTTGTTTGAAGGTTGATTTCTAACTATGTATGTGTCCTTGATTTATGTGCATGCAGGTGCAAGAGTTTTAGGCCATTTGTCATCCGACACGTATTGGCCGAAAGGATCTGGAATATGGGATAAAATATTCTCTTGGTGGTGGTCATTGAAAGCCCAGAGAAGAGTTATACAGGTAAGACATACACAGCCATATTGCTTTTGTTTGACATGAATAAATATAGACTTCCAGTTCTAGTTAAGGAACTGCGGGGATTAAAACATATATTTTTTTCTTTCAGGGACATTCTTCACTACGTCCAGGAGAATGCTGGTCTGTTTCAGGCGAAAAAGGACATTTAGTTGTGTCCCTGTCTCACCAAGTCTCCATCACACAAGTGACACTCGGCCACATCACCAGAAGCCAGTCTCAAAACGGACAGATTGCAAGTGCACCAAGGGAATTTTCAATCTATGTAATTCACATATTTTCAGTCATTATGCAAAAAATATTCTACATAGGTCCATTATTCACAGACTGTGCAGCAAGAACCTCAACTCACCTTTGTCTGTTTTTGCTTGAGGAGCTGATTGGATGGGCAAGGATGAGGTCCAAGCATGGAAAATCAACGTCTGGTGGTAAATAAGGGCAAAGTCTTTGACAGATTCCACTTCTGCATCAAGCCTGATTTCCACCGGGCGCGTTACAGCCACGGAACGGCAGCGCCGCAGTCGCCGTTGCAAATAGCTGCCACTCTAATCAATGAGAGCATTTCCACCGGGCGCACTGCGGAACGTTACAGCAACGTCTCTGCAGCGGCTCTCCGCGAACATTAGGTAGGACTTCTATTTTCTCCGCGAACCGCTGCTAAACCGCATAAATCTCAACAGAGCAGATCGCACCAGACAGGAAGTCCGACTCAGAATCAACGTCATACACTTCCGCCCCCTTTCAAAATAAAACACAATAGGCTACGCAGTTCATGCAGCCTAAAACTACTTCACGTCAACATGTTATGACAGAGGCACAAGATCAGCAATTGATCAATCAAAGGGTCTCAGAGGATCGGCGACACAGACGACAAGAGAACTTGTAGACAACCTTTTCCTCATTGTCAACCTGTCTCTTCAGCCTCCAGTTGCCCAACGGCTGGTCCTGCTCAGTGTCATTGGTCAGTGTGACTGCGTTTCCATCCATGTCGGTGGGTGCTATGGTAACTGCTCCGCTAGACACGTCAGGCATGTCTTACCTGTATAACTCTTCTCTGTTCTTTAGACGGCCCCCACCAGTAGGATTTAGCTATATAATCCAAAATTCCATATCCTTGCAGCCAATACATGTCGGAAGACAAATGGTCTAAAACTCTTGCACCTGCATGCACACATATCAAGGACACACATACGTAGTTAGATATCAACCTCCAAACAAGTTTCAAAATAAAACTAATGAAAGCATATTGATGAGACAGATGAAAAAATCACTTACCTTGTGATTCTAAAGTAAACTTAGACATTGTGTCCGCCACAGGGAAAGAAGTATCTATCTGCTGTTCCAGTAGCTGCAGCTTATACTGGAGCTCTTGTATTTGTACTTGCATGTGTTGCACTGCAAAAAATACGATTCCTGAGGGACACAAAGTTCGAAATGTGAATTTTAATGACAAAAAAAACCTCAATAAACTTGAAGGACTAAAAATAGAACCAGCAGTTCCAGGATTTGCTAGGACTGAAGTCACTTACCAGCAGCCAGAAGGAGCAGCCATGAAAAGCTCATGATCCTTTTGTTCCAGTGGTACGAGTGCAGTTGGTCTGAGTCTGAACTGTGCGACCGTTTTCAGTGCTTTGGTTAGACTCATCACTGTCTGTGGACTCGTGGTAAACTGGAACGTCCACATGATGCAGATGACGATACCTCCGCCGAAAGACCCTAAAGCACAAAACAACAAGTTAGAGGACACTGAAACAAGTGATACATGTGTACAACTTATGCACACATTGGGCAAATGTGCAAACAAACAAACAGTACAGTAACTTACCTGTGTGGGCCTTCTTTGAAGGAAGTTGTTGGTATTCCTTCCTCTGTGTAGTACCCTGCTTCCTGCAGGCGACTGCTTCTTCGAACCATTGCTAGAAAATGTGAAAAATACAGAAGGACACATTGTCAGTGTACATAAATACAATATTTTGTGTATAGACACATTTAACACTCTAAAAAGCTGAAGGCACACTTTACTTTATAATAGTCCCCCTGCATCTTTAGTTTGTTTTCGCAAAATGAAACCATTTTGTGAACATTTTGTGAACCAAAATCAGCTGTACGTTACGTGCCTCGGTCTCGCCTAGTTTATAGTAGTCGCCTTAATGTTTTAATTGGATTTTCACCAAAGGGCCAACTCTTGAAGGTCTGTGGATTGTTCATGTTTTGTCTGCTTTGGAAGGTTGCGCTGCCTTGTATGCTCTGGCCGGCTCCTTCTGTTTGTGGACTGGTTAGCTAGCCGCAGCCTGTTCTGAGCTTCTTGGAACTGTGAGGTGTGATTGAGTTTCTGCCTGGAGCTGCTGTGGTGGGGCTTGAGATTGATCCTAAATTACACCAGCATACAGCAGTTCTGCTGCTTGAGGCCCTCTCCCTCCTCCCTGGTCTGCAGCCTAAGGTCTGTTTCATCCACCCTGCTCTGCTGCCTGAGGCCCTCTCCATCTCCATCCACCCTGCTCTGCGGCTTGAGGCCTGTTCCATCCACCCTGCTCTGCTGCTTGAGGCCTGTTCCATCCACCCTGCTCTGCTGCTTGAGGCCTGTTCCATCCATCCTGCTCTGCTGCTTGAGGCCTGTTCCATCCACCCTGCTCTGCTGCTTGAGGCCTGCTCCATCCATCCTGCTCTGCTGATTGAGGCCTGTTCCATCCACCCTGCTCTGCTGCTTGAGGCCTGCTCCATCCACCCTGCTCTGCTGCTTGAGGCCTGCTCCATCCACCCTGCTCGGCTGCTTGAGGCCTGCTCCATCCACCCTGCTCTACTGATTGAGGCCTGTTCCATCCATCCTGCTCTGCTGCTTGAGGCCTGCTCCATCCACCCTGCTCTGCTGCTTGAGGCCTGCTCCATCCACCCTGCTCTACTGATTGAGGCCTGTTCCATCCATCCTGCTCTGCTGCTTGAGGCCTGCTCCATCCACCCTGCTCTGCTGACTGAGGCCTGTTCCATCCACCCTGCTCTGCAGCCCGAGGCCCTCTCCACTAACCTTGCTCTGCAGCCTGAGGTCTGTTCCATCCACCCTGCTCTGCTTCCATCCAACCCAAGCCTCCAGTGAAGTTTTCAGTTTATCTGTCTTCTTTTACAATGTCGCTAATCATTGTATTAGGCTTTATTTCCTTGGTTGGACCAGCTGGGTGGTGGCCCCACATGTGTGGCAGTCCTCCTCCTCCTAAAAAATCATCTCAGGAGGACATATTCGACTGGGTAGACCACAGCTATGAAAATGTGACTTTGCCCCACAATGACTGTTGCAGAGTTACTCTTACATCTTCGCATGAGCATAGGATAGCCGTGTCTTTGAGCATATCCAAGTGGCTGCTTAAATCTGACATGTCCCTGCAGTTTTGCTGTCTCCTTGTCTTGAGTGAGCATTTTTGTAATTCTACAACCTCCTCTGCTGCTAACATTTACCCCTCCGGCCAAGTGTCGGATGTAAAAGGTTGTAGCATCAAACTTAAACGTTTAGTTATACTATTGCTACTGCTCTCAGGGAATGTTGAGACTAACCCGGGCCCTGATACACCGGCACATTGTTACACCCCTGCAGACTTTAAATCTAGAACTGGTCTTGGATTAATCCATATAAATGCAAGGAGTCTACTAAATAAGATGGACTTATTGAAGGTCTGGATAAACTCAACAAATGCTGATGTCATTGTCTTATCTGAAACCTGGCTCACCAAATCTGTGCTCGATAAGGATATTTCTGTCAATGGCTACAATGTTTATCGTGCTGATCGTCCAAGAAAAGGGGGCGGTGTTGCGATGTATATCAGGAGCAATTTTGATGTTAATTTAGTGCTTAAAGAGTCAGTATCTAAAGAACTTGAGTTGCTTGCTCTTGAAATAGAATTAACAAAGAATCACCGTATCATGCTGGTAGGATGCTATAGACCACCATCTGCTCCTAAAAATGCATTGTCTTCCCTTGTTAAATTCTTATCACAGCTGAAATACAGGGAATTACTTTTGGTGGGAGATTTAAACTGGGACTGGCTCATGCCTGTGTCTGACGACCTGAAAGCACAATGTGATTCTCTTAACCTCACACAATTAATTAATTCCCCTACCAGACCCAACCCCAAATGTTCCTCAAAAGCAACACTCATTGACTTAGTTTTAACCAATATGCCTACCAAATATGTGACAACAGGTGTCTTTCCAAATGATTTGAGTGATCACTGTGTGATAGCGGTCGTGAGAGACACAAGGCTTCCTAAAAGTAAGCCACGCTTTGTAGAGAAGCGCAATATGAAAATGTTTGTTGAACAGGCTTTCTTGTATGACCTTTATCATTTTGACTGGGAAAGGATTGCTCTTTTTGATGATGTTGAATTAGCTTGGAGTTACTTTCATGAAAGTTTCAGTCATATCATTAACAAACATGCCCCCCTGCGCAATTTCAGAATTAAAGGTCGTGATAATCCATGGTTTACAACCGAACTAGCAGAAGTTCTGCATGAGCGAAACTATGCATGGGCCAGAGCACGCAAATCAGGCTTGGAAACTGACTGGCTTTATTTTAGACAATTGAGAAATAAATTTACCTCTCTTCTCCGACATACAAAGGCTGAGTTTTACTTGTCCATGACTACTGAAAGTCTGAAAAATCCAAAGAAATTTTGGAAAGCAATTAAGTCTTTATCGTCTACCTCTAACTTAGTTAATCTCCCTTCCAGTATGCTGATTGATGGAAGCAGAGTAACTGACAGAACAGACATATTAAGTTGTTTTAACAAGCATTTTATTTCCTCCGGGTTCTTGTTTAACTCTAAAAACCCCTCTAAACAACCCACACCTAGTGAACAGGCCTCCAATGACCCTCCACCGGTTGATAGGACCCTGGTAACATTCAGGCTTTTAATTTCACACCTTTCTCTACAGCAGAGGTTGCTAAAGCTCTTAAAGACCTTGATCCTAAAAAATCACCGGGACCGGATAAATTGGAGCCTCTGTTTTTAAAACTGGCATCTGATGTTGTAGCTGTTCCATTGTGTTATATTTTTAATCTTAGTTTATCGACCAATGTAATTCCAAAAGTCTGGAAATCTGCATTTGTTATCCCCCTTTTGAAAGGAGGAGATCCAACTATTTTAAACAATTATAGGCCTATTTCTAAACTGCCTGTTCTGGCTAAGGTACTTGAATTCCTTGTTAGTGAACAAGTAAAAGAATACCTGGCCACTAATTTTATCCTATCGATTTCTCAGTCAGGATTTTGTAAAAAACATAGTGCTACCACTGCAGCCTTGAAGGTTATAAATGACATAACTGAAGCCTTAGATAATAAACAGTGTTGTCTTTCTCTTTTTATAGACTTTTCTAAGGCCTTTGACACCGTGGACCATGACATTTTGATTGAACGTCTTGCAGCAGTTGGGTTTTCTGTGCATGCAGTTGGATGGTTTGCAAACTATCTTAAAGACAGAAGCCAGGCTGTCCAATTAGAAGGTGTCTCTTCTGAGGTTGAGTTTGTCCACAAGGGGGTGCCCCAAGGTTCAGTGCTAGGCCCTTTGTTATTTACTTTGTATATAAATAATATTGGAATGAATATCCCAAATGCAGCCTTTCATTTTTATGCTGATGACACAGTCATATACTGCTTTGCACCCACACCTGCAGAAGTGTTTTCATATCTGCAGAATGCATTTAATAAAGTGCAAGAACAACTCTGCCAACTGCAACTTGTTCTAAATGCTGATAAAACAAAACTTATGTTCTTCACTAATTCTAAATCAGCAAGACCAAGTCAGTCTGTCATTGTCACCAGCAATGGTCAACAAATTGAACTTGTAACTACTTTCAAATACCTGGGGTTCCTGATTGATGACCACTTGTCTTTTAAGGCACATATTCAATATACTATAAAGAAGCTGAAGGTTTTACTTGGATTTTATTTTAGGAATAAGTCTTGCTTTTCTTTTAGGGTGAAACAGAGGCTAGTGGAGTCAACCTTTCTTCCAATTATTGATTACGGTGATGTGTTATATATGAATGCCTCTGCACAATGCCTCCACATGCTCGATAGTGTGTATCACAGTGCTTTGAGGTTTATTACAAACTGTGGAGCTCAAACTCATCACTGTGTCTTATACAGTAAAGTGAATTGGCCATCTCTATATGTGCGCCGGCTCAGCCATTGGTACCAGTTAATTTATAGGGCTATTCTTCAGATGACTCCATCTTATTTATCTTCCCTTTTAACCGTGAACAATAGGGCCTACAGTCTCCGCTCCCAGGACTTTTATCATCTTAAGGTTCCTAATGTCAGAACAGAGTTAGGGAAGAAAGCTTTTAGATTTTCAGCTCCGAATACTTGGAACTTATTGCAACAAGAGCTCAAACTCCAAAGCCTGATATCACTAAATGTTTTCAAATCCATGTTAAATTCCATCACATCCAGACTTCAGGAGTGTAGATGTTTTATTTGAGTGCAAACTCTTTTAACCATTTTTTTCAATTCAATTGTTTTTGTATGTATTTGTATTGTTGACCAATGTTTGTGACTATGTGTTGAAACGTTCTATGTGCTGCCGTTCCTGGCCAGGTCTCCCTTGAAAAAGAGATCTTGGATCTCAATGGGACAAAACCTGGTTAAATAAAGGTTAAAAAAAAAAAAAAATGTTTGAATTTTTGTATATTTCTTGGGGAGGTGCTTTTTATAAGCCCATATAGGGTTTTTTTTTTTAACCTTTCCCGCACTTACTATTCTTGTTTCATTTTCTTTTTTTTGTAATTGTCTTTTCTTATGGTGCAAATAAATAAATAAATAAAAAATAAATAAATAGTACCTGCACTGTCCCACACTGCACCCATACTGCCATACTACATACATATTTCTCAGTAAATATACTTTTATTTTACTGTTGATTTCAGCCCTAGTATGATTGTGTGAATATGTCTAATACTAGTGTTTGGATATCATACTTACCAAAGGCAAAGAGCCTAGTGGTTCCCTTTCTGGGGACGCCTCTGCTATGTCAAACCAAACAGACAGATGTGAGAAAACAGACGACTCCACACAAACATCTGCTTATTGTAGTGAGCTTAGACATTATACATTAACATCAACTACTGGAATGCAATACATTAAGACTGGGTTGTGTTAAAATGTTAGTCAATAATGTAAAAATGAAATGCAGTAATTACAATATGTGCTCCTCCTGTCTTTTGCTCAGCTGCTCTCCATTTCTCGCTGCTCCTGTCTGAGGTCCTGCAGAAGATAGATTCAGTCAGAAATTACTTATAAAGGTACAATAATGGCACAGTACACACACTGCAAAAACTGAAATCTAAGTAAGATGAAATATGTTAGATCAAGGGGATATAGGCTAAGATAGTGCTTAGTAAGCAGTATTTATTTTAGACTATTTCACTCGCTTGATATAAAGATTCCACGGCTTTTGCCTTATTTCAAGAAATTTAAGAAAAATATTCTACACACATAAAAATCTTTGTAGCTGTATCAAGAAAAGTTCACTAGTTTTTAGTCTGATTTTGCTGGTTTCAAGAAATATAATGCCTATGCATGTCATTATGCCAAGATAATGGCTCTAGCATTTACTTATTATTAATTCAAGAATATTTTTCAACATATTGAGAAAATAGGTCACGTGTATTAAATTAGAATCAAGAAAAATGCACTTATTAGTTAGAATACACCAATTCTAAGGTATTTATGGGTTCATTGAGATTATATATTTTTACTTGTTTTGGAGTCTTGACAAGCCAAATTTTCTTGTTCCATTGGCAGATAATTTTGCTATTTTTAAGCAAAATACACTTAATTTTTGTACTTTTTTAAGAGCTGGCTTTTTGCAGTGCACACACATGCACACACACACACACACTAAAAACAATGTAATACATACCTCGATGGTGTTGGTGTCTTCCAGGAGGAGAGAAGCGATAATAAATTTGGCAGAGTGAGAGGTCATACCTCAGAAGTCAAATACTCCAGCGCTTCTCTCTTTCCTGCACAAAACAAAGAGAACCAGTGAAAAAGGTCAGCCAGTTTAACTACTCGAACTTCAGTTGATATGATATCACACTTTATATTGTGTAATATGACACCGTTGGCCCAAATGATTACAATCAGTACTGAAATTAAAAAAATTTCCACTCATGTTTAGATGATGACATACAGTCATGGAAAAAAATATTGGACCCCTTGTTTTCTTCAGTTTCTTGTTAATTTTAATGCCAGGTACAACTAAAGGTACATTTGTTTGGAAAAATATATTGATAACAACAAAAATAACTTTTAAGAGTTTAATTTAAGAGCTGATATTGAGACTTTTTCCATGGTTTTCTTGATTATAAGCAAAATTATTATCAAGAAAACCATGGAAAATGTTTATATATCTCATGTAACATCAAACTTCTACTTCACTACATTTAGCTTCAGTTACATTCAGGTTGAGATTTAGCATAAAAAAACATGATACATTTCAAGTCATTAAAATGAAACCTCATAACATTATATTAAGTAGTTAGAATGAGCAATAGAAACGTAGGAAAATTTGGGTAATATTTCAGAAAAATGCCCTATTTCAGTCAATGTGTCAGCTTCCATCGGCTCGGCTGTATCACGGCTCTATTTTTACCAGACGTCGGATCACGGCGCAGGAAATCGTGTACAAAATAAATTTTCTTTTTTGTTTTTTCAAATAAATTTTAAAAATAAAATGCACTGTGTTTTTAACTTCACAAAGAAATCTTAAGCCAGTTTGCAGGGTTATCTTTTGGTATTTTTGATAATTTTGGTATTTTTCATGACATGTGCTCTGCAGTCAACATCACTGGATTACCTGGAACCTCAAAGTCTTCTGTTTCAACTGAACTTAACCTTTTCTAAGAACGTCTATTGATGAAAAGAAACTATGACAACTAAGAAGTTATCAGAAGATATGGAAGAAGTTAAAAAGTCCCTTAACTTTATGTCAGAGGAGCTGAGCAAGGTGGTTAACAACAGGTAGGCCTACTGGATTTAATTGATGAAGTCAGACAACTGAAGGCTGTGATAAAAGAAAAAGACATGAAGATTGAGGAGCTGGGAAGAAGAGTAGAAGACCTGGAACAGTACAGAAGAATGGAGGATTTGGTGATATCTGGGCTGGAGACAAACCATTACTCCTAAGCACGGATCACAGCAGGAGACAAGGAGGGGGAGGATGCACCAAGAGGTGAAAAACTTCTACTTGAGCAGCAAGTCATTACATTTTTCAATGATAGACATTCCCTTGGTCAGTAAAAATATAGCAGCATGTCACACTATCCCACAAAAACAAAACAAGAGGCCAACTATCATAATCAATTTTGTGAACAGAAAATATAAAATGGAGGTGCTAAAGCTTGGAAAGAAATTGAAGGGAACAGGAGTATATGTAAACGAGAATCTCACAAGAGAAATGCTGAAATCGCACGGCAGGCAAGACTCCTGAAGAAGGAAAAGCGCATTCAAGAAATGATAATAATACTTGGGCATGACAATGTGTGAACAGACAAAGTTAAAATCTTTTGATTTTCAAGATCATAGGTTTTATGAGTTAGAAAATGGCATTGATCCAGACATCCATTTCTATCAGAATGTTAATATGACCTGTGAATATTATTATGAGGATGAGTTAAATACTGAAATGAAGGGTTTTTCATTGATCCACTTTAACAGCAGGAGTCTTCATAGTAATTTTGCCAAAATTAAAGACTATCTTAACCAGTTCCAAGAAAAATTGCTACAGTGTAGCAATATCAGAGACATGGTTGAGTAATGATAAAGAGCTTGAAGATGGACTAGAGGGATATGAAATGTTTTGGCAAAACAGAGTGAACAGAAAGGGAGGGGGGTTGCTATATTTGTAGCTTTGGGTTTCAAATGTAAAGTTATTAACAATATGTCCGCTGCAATTGATAATCTGATGGAATGTTTGACCATTGAAATTCAGGTGGAAAGAGCTAAAAATATGTTAATTAGCTGCATTTATCGCACACCAGGGTCCTGCATTGATCATTTTAACACAAAGATTTTGGAAATACTTGAAAAACAAGGGAGGATGACTTTTGTTTGTGGTGACTTTAACATTGATTTACTAAAGTCAAATGATCATAAGAAAACTGCTGAATTTATTGATGCTATGTATAGTTTTGGTTTATATCCGTTGATCTCAAAGCCCAGCAGGATAACTAAGGACAGTGCTACTTTGATTGATAATATTTTTGTAAACATGATTGATGGGGAGATAAATAGTGGACTGTTAGTGACGGATATAAGCAGTGGCGGGCGGTGCATTTCACACTTAGGCCTTCAGTGATGTCCAACTTAGTCAATAAATACCTTTCATTATGCCAGCATTTATAACACCAGGAGTGGAGAGTAGTTAGAAACACACTGAAGCACTACTAGGCATTGCATCACCTCAGTTGTGTACAAAATGGGCTATTATCCGGCCCATTTTAAAAGTCAACAATAGCCTACCGCATCAGCAATTAAAACATATCTGATATGCTACTGTCAAAACTTAAAAATAAAAGGGTCTTTAAAATTATCTTTCCAAAAAGTTTTATTGAGTCCACAAAGAATATGCAAGCTTTAACAAGATTGTACAATACATTGCAAAATTGCAGTTTAATATCAGAAAGACACTAACAAGACGGGCATACTTTGGCGACAGCGACACAATAAACAAGTCTCTTTGTGAAAAAACTTTTTCATGTCAAAACGTGACGTATCACGACTTTCTCTGACCTGTTGCTTTGAGTACAACCACACAGCTGCGCCAATGCGCCAGATTATTTACATACCGTTAACAGTCCCGGGTGTGACTCTGTTGATCTGCATAGCACTGCCGTGGCTCAAACTAGTAAGTATCCATATCCAATCACAGGACGCCTAAATGTCACGTTCAACGTGAGGCCAGCTAGAGGGCCTTGCTGACACAACTCGTGATCTGATTGGCTATCACAACTATCTATCAACTGTATTTGCCCGTTAACTTACAGTGCACAGACGCCCGCATTGTTGATTCTGAAGGCCCGGGCAGATTTCATACAGCCTGGCAACATAAGATAGCTAAATTCTGATTGGATAAAAACTCTAACCTAAAAACAACAGCACTGGAAAGAGCATAATATGACATGAGGAGAATATGAATACTTTTAGATATTTAGGGAAAGTAAATGAAAAATTAAATTAACCTTTATCATAATCATGATCATGATTTCTGGTTATGTTTGGCCAGCAGAGAAGGCCTTGCTGGCCCTGACGGCCCACCACTGGATATAAGTGATCATTTGCCTGCCACCAGAAGCAATTGCAGCTCTCAAAACTGGATTGGCAAAGCATGACTGGCAGGAAGTTTATGTGGAGGATCCCAATGATGCTTACAATGCATTTTTGAAAACGTTTTTGACTCTTTATGACAGATATTGTCCAGTGAAAAAGTTTACACAAAATTCTAAAAAGAAAAAGAAAACCATGGTTGACAAATGGACTGGAGAAGGCTTGTAAAAAGGAAAACAAGCTATATAGGGATTTTTTAAAGCATCAAACAAAGGAAAGGAGGATAATTATAAAAAATATATAGAAACAGACTTACATCTATTATGCAATGTCAAAAGAAGATGTATTACATACAATTGTTTCGAAAATATAAAAAGAATATTAAGGCTACCTGGAGTGTATTGAATGAGGTGATCAAAAATCGTAATGACAGGTGGTTCCAATAAAAATAGTTAAAGGTGACAATTCAGTGAGAGCATGGTTAATGAGTTCAACGATTACTTTGTTAATGTTGGTCCTAATTTAGCAAAAGAGATTCCCTTTACAGGTGGAAAAAATGAAACCTTTAACTTAGCTTGTGTAGTGTGTAACACAATGTTTCTCGGGAGAGTTTGTGAAAGTGACATTTTAGAAGTAGTAAGATAATTTAAGAGTAAAACATCTACTGATTGCAATGATCTAAATATGTCACTTATAAAAGAGGTTATTTTTTGTGTCCTTGAGCCATTAACTTATAATTGTAACAAATCTTTTCAAACTGGTATTTTTCCAGATAAGATGAAAGCAGCCAAAGTGATCCCAATCTATAAAAACGGAGAGTGAACGGTATGGCATAAGAGGTATAGCACAACTTTGGTTAAGAAGTTATTTTGTGTGCTTGCTTGCAAAAGCACACTAACTACTATTCACCGTGTCTATTTTCTAGTTTTGTGTGCTTGCTTGCAAAAGCACACTAACTACTATTCACCGGGCTTATTTTTATTATGATTATTTAGTATGCTTGCTTGCAAAAGCACACTAACTACTATTCACCGGGACTATTTTTATTTTGTGTGCTTGCAAAAGCACACTAACTATAATTCACCGGGACTATTTTTATTTTGTGTGCTTGCTTGCAAAAGCAAACTAACTACTATTCACCGGGACTATTTTTATTCTTCCGTTTCTTCCATGTCATTTTTCGGTCGACTACTTCTCCCAGAGTTTTGGTCTCACATACACAAAAAAGGTATCAAACCGACCGGCTCGCCCATGACAAGAGTTTAGAGTGGTGATGTCATCAAGCAGAGTGCAGAGGGAGAGAAAGAATTGTCAAAAAATAGATAACCCCGCCCCTTTGATTAGCCACGCCCCCTTGTCAAAAAATACATTTGAAAAATGCGCTCCAGGCCGCAAATTTCACTCTACAGAAATAATTTATACATAGAAACGTAGGAAAATTTGTCCTCTCACTCACAATCCTCTGGTAAAGCTGTCAGAGTTATAGTTTGGGCGTAAGACGCACAGATGCACCAACAACTCGCACCAACTGCCTCATTGGCTCCCATATTAAAAACGCAGGAGGATTTCTGAAATAAGGACATTTTTTGTGTTTTTTAGATCGCTCTAACAAAGCTATTTTTTCATTTTTCATAAAAAATATATGTAGACGTTGAGGAAGAACTCAGGACGCTCAAAGTGAAGTTGGATCAATGATAGGTATTATGGTTTTGGCAAAAATGCTTTCTGTTCGAGGCCAGAATTTTCAGTTTGTCGATCTCTGGCTGCTCAGTGTGGCGGAACTGTCAGTTATTTTCAGTTGATTGCTCTGCTTTGATTGGTCGACTCCACCTGGTCACCTGGTTGCTTAGCTACCAAAGCCCCCCCCCCCCCCCCCCCCCTCCTCCAACACAGTTAGAGTTAACTGTGTAACAATAACTTTTTTCATAAAACATGAGACCTTATAACTTGACCATACATTGTCCAATCTGCTTCAAACTTGTCATCCATGATGATGGTTCATCATTTACCAGTTCTACATAACAATGTTTCATAAATTCCCGCCCTTTTTGATTAGCCACGCTCCTTTTCATCACCTAAGAACTGTTTGTCCTAGAAACTTGTATACGGTGTCAGATTACTTTAAACTTTTAAACTTTAAACAGTAGACACAAGTCTTGTGTATTGGTGTATTACTTTGCGTTTCGATAGGTCATATAGTTTTTTATCAATCCCTGTTCAATGACCATGATCATTTTTGGAGAAATTCTGAGATTATAATGGGTGTGTATTGCACGGAATGTTCGTGTCAGAGTGTGTGATGTCATCGCTCAGAGTGTAGAGGGAGAGGTAAAACTGTCAAAAAATAAATTTGAAAACTGCACTCCAGGCCGCAAATTCCACTCTACAGAAATAATTTATACATAGAAATGTAGGAAAATTTGTCTTCTCACTCACAATCCTCTGGTAAAGCTGTCAGAGTTATAGTTTGGGCGTACGACGCAAAGATGCGCCACCAAAACCACCAACAGCCTCATTGGGTCCCATATTAAAAACGCAGGAAGATTTTGGAAAAAGTGAGATTGAACTGTTTTTTTAGATCGCTCTAACAAAGCTATTTTTTCATTTTTCTTAAAAAAAAAACATATGTAGAGGTTCAGGAAGAACTCAGGACGCTCAAAGTGAAGTCGGATCAATGATAGGTATTATGGTTTTGCCAAAAATGCTTTCTGTTCGAGGCCAGAAATTTCACTCTGCCCACCTCTGGCTGCTTTCACTCTGCCAGAAGATTCCACAGCTGTTAATTCTGTTGATTGCTCTGCGACCCCAACGCTTTGATGCTTTGATGTGATTACAGTTACAGATACACGCACACACACACACACACACACACACACACACACACACACACACACTGGTCATTTAATGTAATAACAGTTAAAGATACACGCACGCACACACACACTGGTCATTTAATGTAATAACAGTTAAAGATACACGCACGCACACACACACTGGTCATTTAATGTAATATCAGTTAAAGATACACGCACGCACACACACACACTGGTCATTTAATGTAATATCAGTTAAAGATACACGCACGCACACACACACTGGTCATTTAATGTAATAACAGTTAAAGATACACGCACGCACACACACACTGGTCATTTAATGTAATAACAGTTAAAGATACACGCACGCACACACACACACACACACACACACATATACATATGCGCGCGTAAGCGCGCACACTCCTCCAGATACAAATGTTTCACACACACACATTTTGAGGTTAAAGGGCATAGGTTGCTGTATAAATAAATACTTGAAGAGGAATAGTATCATAACATTACTAGTATTAATTGTTTGAAATCTCTGAAGAATCTCATCATAGTGTACACACACCGGCAGTAGCCCCCGTGGCCCTTTCAAAATTTCCCCCAGAGGAAATTTTCTAGTTTTTATTGTTATTACTTACTTATTATTCCATCAATATGTTTATTAATCTTATAGTTACTAAAGTTGCCATGATGCTTCTTGTGTAGCAGGTTTAGATGTGAATTCCACAAAAACATTTATTTTCGTCCATTATTTTTTATTTTAATCTCCTGCCTGCATGAGTTTTGACGTTTTGCCTCACTGTGAGCGGGTCTGTCGGCGCGATGACGTAAGGCTGTACGTGCGCGCGCCGGTCAAATCTGTCTTCTGTTTGAACGGCGAGCTGAGAAAGCACACAATTATTTGCGTTTACATAAAAGCACATAACTGTGGAAACACAAGAAAAAAGTCATCATACCTTAACAGTGTTCTTGTCAATTCGGCGTCAATATAATACATAAATACAAACTTTTTGCCTGAATTTGTCGCATCAAGCCTCACTATTTCAGGGGGAGAAGACGTGGGAATTGGTGAGAAAAAACAAGATTTCTCTTTAAAATATGTAGTGTTTTTGGATTACACGTACGCCGAATTAAACACAGGTAAGACTGCTAATTAACCGTCTATTATGTGTGTTTCATGGTAAAGAGAGGATACGATAAACAGAAAATATAGGAAATATAGACGGCTTTCTGTTTCATTTGCAGAACCCTATGGTTGACGTCACGGAGATGACGTCGACATATAGTCGCCAGGGTAACGGCAATCGCATTTTATGACCTGTATTTTAATAACTTTGATTGGCGGACAGTTATAGGACGAATCTAATTGGATCTTTGTATTATGGCTTGATTCAAATACTGTGCACGGCGGGAACTCGCTCTCTCTGACTCTTCGTCTGAGGTAAGAAGACGTATTTTTATGAACTGTATATTTCGTTAGCATGCTACCGTTACAGTTGTGCCTTATAATGTTAGCATTTTCATAATTTAACTTTTAAACTTCTGTTGAAAATATGTCTGCTGGTACAATTATCACATGATTACATGTTTATAACGTGTGGCTTGCTTTAATGATAAATTAATGAATATTTTAGAAAGCTTGGTCATTATTTCATCTTGTGAAATGTATACTTCCTTTGTGAAATGTAGTTGCAAGTTAATTTGAGTTTCATTTGGAAGATGTTTGTCATTTTATTTTGCTAATTTATTCGCGGCTACTGGGTCTGAGCTAGCGTTTAGCGAGCTAATTTAGGCTAGTTAGCATTAGCATCATGACGAAGCAATTTTAAAAATTTCTGTCCAGGCAGAATATCTTCACAATTACTCGGTTAATTCAGGGTTTTAATCGAGCCAGTCAGAGTTTGTTTCAACCAAGGCGGTTTTGGTGAGTTTTTAATTTATGTTGAAGTGTGCTTAATTCTTAGTTAGCTCGGCTTTGGTGAGTTTTTCAGTGTGTTTAATGCTTAGTTAGCTGGGAAATTGAGCTAGCAAGTGACTCTGGCTCTGGTTGTTGCTATGGAATTTGCCGGTGTGTGTGTGTGTGTGTGAGTGAGAGAGAGAGAGAGAGAGATTTATTGAAAGTTGAAAATGTCGGCCTAAACAGTTTTGGATTAATTCTGGTATATATATATATATATATATATATATATATATATATGTGTGTGTGTGTGCGTGTGCGCGCGCATGCATATGGACTGTGCTTTTTTTGTTAATTATATGAACCTGGGTGATTCTCATAAACATACAACAAATGGTGCTGTTCATAGCAATAATCCAAGAGCATTGAATACATATTTTCTTTGACCCTTTATAACCTATACAATCTAAAGTCACTGTTTAATATGAATTTCTAATTTCCTTCAATCATTTTAAGGTATTTTCTGACATTTTTAGAGACACTGAGCTTAATTCACAGGCAAGTACTTAAATATGCTCAAGGGTAGCTCGTATCACCAAAATGTATTTTATTAAAATATACACATTTTTAATGCAAACAATTCTATCATTAACGTAACATATAACCATTTTTCATCAATTTTCATTCAGATTTTGTTCTTCGTACACTGTCAAAAAACATTGTTTGATTATATTCTGTTAAATTATACATTTCAAACAAATGTATATTTATTTTTATAAAGCTTATTAAATATTTAATGTAAGTGTGAGGAAACCATGACATTTTTTCTGGATGCATTACAGTAATGAAATTGTGAATAAAAATATGTTTAAAAATGTAGAAAATATTATTTTAACACAAAACAATGAATTGTGCCTCATTTTGGTATATTGTTCATTCATATAAAAGTGAAATATATTTAGTTTAATAAAGTATGTCCTTATAATCTTCACAGACATAACTTAGACTGGCTTCATGAGAATCACCCACCTGCTGCTTGATTGATTTTGTGTCAGTGTGTACAGGATGCTTCCATGATGCTAACAGTTGTTATAAGAGTAGGTGTGTCTGGTGTTAGCAAATACTATTGATTCTAAGATTGCACTGCATGGTTTGGTTGATTTGATGTTACTGACAGACAGCTTATAATGCATTGTGAGTTAATAATGTAGGCCACAACAGCTTGTGATTGCTCTGTTTTGTCTTGTGTATATGTGGGAAGGTGTCATTATGCTTATAATAATATCAATGCTAAAAAATGGCTAGCTTATGCTGTTTTCCTTGATTAATGTTGTCAAAATGCCATTTTTAATGTTTCACTGAGGTTTGTGTACAATGTTGGCCTGACTAATTTTTTTTACTGTGATATGTAGCTAATCGTATGTGGAATTTGATGGTAGCTTCTTGAAAATAGTCCTGTTTTCAACCAAGGCGGTTTTGGTGAGTTTTTAATTTATGTTGAAGTGTGCTTAATTCTTAGTTAGCTCGGTTTTGGTGAGTTTTTCAATTTATGTTTGAGTGTGTTTAACGCTTAGTTAGCTGGGACATTGAGCTAGCAAGTGACTCTGGCTGGTTGTTGCTATGGAATTTGCCGGCGTGTGTGTGTGTGAGTGAGTGAGAGAGAGAGAGAGAGAGAGAGATTTATTGAAAGTTGAAAATGTTGGCCTAAACAGTTTTGGATTAATTCTGGTATATATATGTGTGTGTGTGTGTGTGTGTGTGTGTGTGCGTGTGCGTGTGCGCGCGCATGCATATGGGCTGTGCTTTTTTTGTTAATTATATGAACCTGGGTGATTCTCATGAACATGGTGCTGTTCATAGCAATAATCCAAGAGCATTGAATACATATTTTCTTTGACCCTTTATAACCTATACAATCTAAAGTCACTGTTTAATATGAATTTCTAATTTCCTTCAATCATTTTAAGGTATTTTCTGACATTTTTGGAGACAATGGCCCTCATTTATCAAACGAGCGTACGTCAGAAAGTGTGCGTAAAGTGGGCGTAAGATGATTTCTACGCAAGCCTCGGCATTTATCAATTTGGATGTGAGCAGACGGTACGATCAGATCTCACGTCTGCTCTCAGCTCGTGTACGCAAATCTGAGTCAGCGTGAAGTCCACACGTCTGAGTCGGAGAATTGATCTTAGACTACAGTATCGATGCCTGGAGCTGATAAAACTCTGTGGTGTTTTGATTTTTAATAGTGACAAAGCAAAACATGTTTAGACTACATAATTTATCAGTAAAACATAATCCGTAAATAAATAAACCCTGCGATCGTGAAATTCTTTAAACAGAATACCAGCCGAGGATATTTAATGTTGTTGTCTTCTGCTGTTTACTGTTATTATTATTATTATTATTATTATTATTATTATTATCCAGCTCCGACACCGGAGCGTCAGCGTCTCCTTCACCAGCGGTTCTGACCGGATAGAAACATTTCCAATCAGCGCTGCCACACGCTTCTCTGACTAGGACATCATTATTAGTAAATGTAAAGAGGTCAATAATATCTCTCCATCATAATAATAGCAATATTCGGATATTATATAGATTATTAGGCTTTATATAACGATGTAATTACTCAAACCTCGCCGGGAGTTTAATAGTCCGCTACTCTGCTGACAGCACCACTGATTTCCTTCTTTTTCACTTTTTATGCTGCCAAACAAAACCAGTTTGTTGTGTTGCAGCTGTTGGACGTCAGCGTTTCACTTTCTGACTGAGAAATTCCTCTTCTTTTAGAATTAAAACTTACTTTAAAACATTGTTTACCTCCTTCAACCAAAAGCTGAAAACTTCTAAGTCCGTGCTCCAAATGTAAAATAATCACTGGACTTGTTTGAGTTTATAACTATAAGTACTTTTATTTCATAAACCTCCGTCGCTGCGTATTTCTGTAATATGTCTATATTGCCCCTATTGTTAATCGTAACGGTGCACTTTGCTAATAAAGCTGACTTTAGAGGGTGAAAAAATCCTCTTTTTGGCCGTATTGCGTCTTTCGGTGCCGTAAACTCTGAAGGCGAGTCTTCTGAATCGGGTATATATTAGGGCGTGGTATTTAAATGACGCTTGTTTCGAGCCGCCACATTTATCAACAGCCGATCATTCTTACGCTGTGATTGGCGAGATACGATCGTTTGATAAATCACACGTGGACCCTGTCGTAAGACGAAATATACACTCAGATCTGCGCTCGTTTCTACGCTCGCTTGATAAATGAGGACCACTGTGAGCTTAATTCACAGGCAAGTACTTAAATATGCTCAAGGGTAGCTCGTATCACCAAAATGTATTTTATTAAAATATACACATTTTTAATGCAAACAATTCTATCATTAACGTAACATATAACCATTTTTCATCAATTTTCATTTTAACACAAAACAATGAATTGTGCCTCATTTTGGTTATATATATATATATATATATATATATATATATATATATATATATATATATTTTTTAATTTACTTTTTATTGAGGAATTTTTTAACATTTTATACAGAACAAAGAACAAGAACAGTTGAGGTGGGGGGTACCAATATCACACAGCGTCATCGTTTTCTCCTATCATCATTCTTTGCAGCAGTCGTTGTTAGTTAAATGACAGTTTTATATAAAATCAGAACTTGTAGGCTTAACATATTCTGTCCATTTTGACCAGATTTTGTAAAACGAGTCCATTTGTAACTTTAGATGAAGGTCACTTTTTCCATTGTGTAGATGTCTTGTATGATGTTGATCCAGTCTTCATTTTGTGGTTGCTCAGGTTTGAGCCATCTCCTGGTAATGGCCTTTTTGCTTGCTGCTAAAAGAATATAAAGTAATTTCTTGTCGGCATTGCTAAAGCCGTCTAGTAATATGTTACCGAGATACACAGTTTCAAATAAAAAGGGGAAAACAATTGAGAATACATTTTGCAAATGATGATGAATTTCAACCCAATACCTTTGAATAATTTTACTGTTCCAGAAAATATGGAAATGATTAGCTCCTTCAATACCACACCTCCAGCAGGCTTCTCCATTTCTACGGTATCTTTTTTGAGCTGGTGTAATGAAAAAACGCATTATATTTTTCCAACAAAATTCACGCCAGATATTTGACCCAGTTGAGACCCACTGGATTTTACAGATGTGCTCTCAGTCTTCCTCAGTTATCGTGAAGCTTCCTTCTCTTTCCCATTTTTCTTTCACATAATATGTGTTTTTCCCCCCACCCTGCAGCATGTTGTTGTACAGCTTAGAAATAATTTTGGAGGGAAACAGTGATTTTGTAAGTGATATAAATGTTTGAAGTGGCCCTTGGTCAGTTGATGGTATTTTAATATTTTGGTTGAAATAGTTTCTGACTTGCAGGTATCTAAAAAAATCTTCAGAGCCTAACCCATGCTTTTGCTTCAGATTGTCAAATGTTTGGAAGCCCCCCTTGTGGACAAATGAGTTGTAGTCGGTTAATCCTTTAGAAATCCATGTTTTGAATCGATCATCGTATTTATTGGGAGTGAATTCTGAGTCATATGCACACCATCGCATAATTTTAAAATCCCCTTCCAAGCCTTATAGTTTAGTTATTTCATTCCAGGTTGTTATTGTTGTATATGATATGCATTCAGTTGGGAGGCAGATTCTAGATTGCAATTTTGTGTATGCTAAGAAAGTTTTAAGTGGCATCCCTTTCATTGTCGCCTCTTCTATGTCTTTCCACCCTGCCGTGTAAACCGGAGAACACATACATACCAGGGGTCTCAACTGGGCAGCATGATAATATTTTCGTAGGCATGGGAGGCTCATACCACCCCTTTCCTTTTTTATTTGTAAGGTTTTAAACTCTTGGTTTTTTACCCTTCCATAGAAACCTTGACAAAAGTCTGTCCCATTCTACAAATAGTTTTTGAGGTATAGTAAATGGCAAGCATTGGAACAAATATAGCAATCGAGGAAGGATGTTCATTCTAACAGAATCAATCCTAGAATAGAGATCTAAAAAGGGTATGGTATTCCACCTCTCCATGTCAGATTTTATTTTTGCATTCACAGGTCCATAATTAACATCATACATCTTTGTGAAATCTCTAGCAAAACCCCTAGGTATTTGATGGATTCTGCGTCCCATTTCCATTTGAAGCAGTCTCTAATGTTTTGGGGAGGATCATAATTTAAAGTTAGTACTTGAGTTTTGTTTACATTAATTTTGTATCCTGAAAAGGTGCCATAGTCTATGAACATCTGCATAACTTTTGGTAAAGTCTGAGTGGGCTTGGATATGGTAAGTAATAAATCATCGGCAAACAAGGCCAGTTTCTGTTCTTTTCCTGCAATGGTTATCCCTAAGATATCTTGTCTTTGCCTGATCCATTGACCAAGTGGTTCAATATATAAAGCAAAAAAGAGTGCAGATAAATTACACCCTTGTCTCACTCCTCTTTCTAGTGCTACTGTCTCAGTGAGGTCCCCGTTGATTTTAATTCTAGCCACTGGATTGTTGTATAAACCTGCAATTATTTCAATTATAGATTTATGAAAGCCAAATTTATTGAGCACTTTGAATAGGAAGGACCACCTCACTGAGTTGAAAGCCTTTTCAGCATCCAAACTCATCACTAAGGTCTCTTGTTTTTCCTGTACGGCATATTGCATTAGATGTCAGTGTTTCCCACAGACCAGGTAGCAATGTGTGGTGCTCCATTGACACCGGTGGGTGAATTGAGTGTCACAGTGTGGTGCAGTTGGTCATCGAGTGGATGCAGCGGGCGGTGCTGCCACATGAAAAAACCTGTTTCTGTTGTTCTTCAGAGTCACCTGCTGAGACTCTATAAAGCTACAGCATTTCAGCTCAATCTTAATTCTTTAAAAGTAAGTTATTTAAGAGAAGACAACTAAAAACATTTTTACCAGAACCCTGCCTGGTTTCATTCCTCACCCCAACTAGTTCAATCTTTAGATTCTGTGACAGGAATGATTTGCACAAAACAACTTCAATTGGAGGTTTTTATTTCAAATAATTAACTTAAGACCTACCTCAACCAATAACCTGTTCTAACTGTTTTGGTAAAATAATGTAAAAAATAAAATATATTAACACAAATAAAATAAATAAAATAAAGAAACTACCTAAGGAACAAAGCCTGATTCAGATTCTGTAGCCTATTTAGTGCACAGCTTCATGTCCTATCAGAACACCTAATTTTTCTTGGCTTCCTGAAAAACAACTCAAGTGCTCTTCATAAGGGACCTCCTTGGGTTCAGGCTCATTTATGGATAGTCTTGCTTGAGAAACAGCAAAAAAACAGCCACAGACAAATCAGAATTAAAATAGGCTACTTTCCCCACTCGTTTTTTTTTTTTAATTTAAAGTCTAAACTTCTCTGTTTCCACCTCACCTGTTGTTTCAGCAGCTGCCTGTCTTACAGGAGCATTTTGTCTGCTGTCCTCCTCTATTTCTCCCTGAGCACCACTGTTTGATGCCTATAGAACATTCAGATAAATCCGTTCCGAGTCCGTTTTTGCCGTGAAAAAAAAAACTACTGATAACAACAACAATAATAATATTCATAATAACTTAAAAAATGTGGTCTATTCTTTTTGATTTGACTGTGGGCATAGTAGTCTACTCTATCCCCTAAAATATTAGGGCTGTAAAGTCCTAGTTCTTTAAATATATCACTTTATTATCATTTTAAACCCTTTTAGGTGAGAAAGTAGCCGTTTAGATCCCCAGTGCGTCGTTAATTTGTCTAAATACCAGCTGTTTACAATTTTGTTCGGACGAATTCGGCGCTACTCAAGCAACGCACTTCCGGTTACATTCACAAAAATAAAACGCCTGTTGCCCTTTATAACGTTAGAATTTGTGCTTTTACTTTGAAAACAGGAAGCGAACCTACCCTCGATGTAGCTAGCTTGAAGCAGCCGTTTTGACTGCTCTCGTCCAGTTAACGGCATTTAAGGAAACCATTCAACATGCCTTAACGTTACTGGAGAGTCTTGGCAGCTCTGAGATCGGCCCGGTTCATTGTGAAATATTTATTTATTGATGTGAATGTGTTTTTTTCTGTGTGTTGGCTAACGTTACAGACGTTACAGTTTTTTTAATCCCTTAGAGAGGGAAAAAAAAAAACAGAATCATTTTGTGGCGGTCGGTCTCTATTCTGTGGCGGTGTGCCACAGAATGGTCTATGTGTGGGAAACACTGCAGTGTGTACAGGATGCTTCCATGATGCTAACAGTTGTTATAAGAGTAGGTGTGTCTGGTGTTAGCAAATACTATTGATTCTAAGATTGTACTGCATGGTTTGGTTGATTTGATGTTACTAACAGACAGCTTATAATGCATTGTGAGTTAATAATGTAGGCCACAACAGCTTATGATTGCTCTGTTTTGTCTTGTATATGTGGGAAGGTGTCATTATGCTTATAATAATATCAATGCTAAAAAATGGCTAGCTTATGCTGTTTTCCTTGATTAATGTTGTCAAAATGCCATTTTTAATGTTTCACTGAGGTTTGTGTACAATGTTGGCCTTTACTGTGATATAGCTAATCGTATGTGGAATTTGATGGTAGCCTCTTGAAAATAGTCCTGTTTTTTTGTGAGGATGTTTTGGTATTCTTATGTAATAAGGTGTAATAGGGTGATTCTCATGAAGCCAGTCTAAGTTATGTCTGTAAAGATTATAAGGACATACTTTATTAAACTAAATATATTTCACTTTTATATGAATGAACAATATAGCCACAATTAGGCCTGGGACGATAACAAATTTTGCTGGACGATATATTGTCCCACAAATTATTGCCGATAAACAATATTATTGTCAACATGATAATATATCATAATAATGCACACCCTTTCAAATACAATACACTTTTATTTCTCAGTGTTTTTTACCATTGTAATTGTAATTTTAAGAACGTTTAAATATCCTAAATAAATAAAACAAACATTTTTTTTTTTTTTAAAGGGCAGCATTTATTTTGCGATGTAGCAAACTCCACTTTCTGTGAGCGCACAGCGTTTATATTTACTTTGTCGACCAGTGTTGACGGTCGGGACGAAGGCTCTGCATCTCCAGGTGCAGTTTTTTTCCCCAGCTGGGAAAACTGGGTCGGGTGGTTCTGCTTTAGATGGGCATGCAAGTTTGTTGTGGTGGCTTTTTTTGTTGCCACCACTTTTGAAATTAAACAAATGGTTTGCTTTAAATAAGCTAAATGAAATAAAACCAAATTTATGTTGTTTGGTGGTAAAAGGACTAACAGTGAGGTAAAAATAATTAAATAATGTTGAATTTGAAAGAGTATGTGAAACAAAGTTTTTGGGAGTAATAATAGATGATAAAATTTGTTGGAAGTCTCACCTATAAAACAGAAATTATCCAAGTTTATTTCTATCCTTTACAAAACAAGAGATCTACTGAATAAGAACTGCCTAGCTATCAGGATAATAAATGAAGTTGGGTACCGTGATTATACAAGATCACACGCATTAAAATTTCAGGACATTGTATATTCAAAAACATTAGAAATTATGTTTTGAGTGGTAAACATGTCAATTCTTGTTAGTATTCAAAAAATGTTTAAATTAAGCAAGGTGATTTATAACTTAAGGGGGTTGCTAATGTTTGAAACTCACAAAGTCAGAACTAATCTCAAGTATAGATGTGTGTCAGTTTTGGGTGTAAAATTATGGAATGGACTAAATGATGAAATAAAGATGTGTAATTCTATGTTAGTTTTCAAGAAGACTTTAAAGTCTAAAATTATCAAGGGTTACAATGAAATTTAATTGAATTTGATTTTTCAGTTTAAGGTAGCATGTGTTTTGTAACAATGTGAATTATTCAGTTAATGTAATGTATATAATGTATACGGTACATGTAGATGGTACAGGAGAGGCAAAAATAAGCCTTGGGGCTTCAGCCTATTCCTTTTTCGGTTGCTGTCTGATGGATTCTTTTGTAAAAACATGATTTTATTTTGTTGCCTTTCTTTTTTTGTAACCGAAATAAAGCATTCATTCATTCATTTACGGCGGATCATATTTCCCTCACTACAGGTCTGAGGTTTTAACATCACAAAATAGGCAGATCAACTGGTCTGCACCGAGTCTTCTGTAGAGGAAGGTCTGGTGGAGAGACTATTTTCCGACAACTCTTCTGGATTAAAATTAGGTGTTAAAGTTTATTGTGACTTTGCTACTACTGTGTGGGCTAACAAAATAATAATAATAATAATAATAATAATAGGTAATAATAATAAAATAGTAATTTCAGTATTCCAGGGATATAAACTGTAGGTTATCTGTGTTTGAAATATTACCATCTGTATTTGAACTTGATTCATGTTGATTATGCCTGCAGCACAATGCCAAAAAAATAGAGGACACAGAAAAGGAAAGTGAAGGAGCGCCAGGAAGCAGCTAAGGGTAGCAGGCCTCTTAATGCATGGCTAAAACAAAGTACAAGCACCAACATTCAAGACAGAACACAGGCCTCAGAAAGTGTTACACCTGAGAGAGAGAGGAGGAGAATGTAGAGGCAACACCTGAGAGAAAAGAGGCTTTAGATGCAACTCCTGACACAGAGGAAGCCATAGAAATCCTGGTAAATGTTGGGGAGGAAGAGTCCACAGGAAGGGAAGCAGATGATACTACTGCTGGGGAAGCCATAGATGAGGATGAAGTTGAAGGAGCTACAAGTAATGTAGGGGAAGAGGTCTTATCGAATATTGCACTCTTTGATTCTGTATAGCTTTTCAATAACTGGATCACCTGGCTAAAAAAAGAAGCTAGGAAGTGATAACCCTTTCAATGTGAGACTACACACTGACTGACTTACTTATTACAACCTACTCAAACAATGTTCTGCTTTTGGATCAAACAACAAATTGACAGGCTAATTGATTGTAAGCAGGGAAATGCCTATGTAAGTATTTAGATAAACAAATGAACAGTATTTTTTTTTTACATATAGTTTGTTCTTATTAAAATGGATTTCTGTCACATTTCTAGTAGAAAAACTCCCCTGCAGTCTACTGAAATAACTAGTGCTATGCCATATTCCACCAATAGATGGCAGTAGTGGCCGAGATATGTGAGTGACAGACGCTGTAGTAGACTACACAAAGAAAGAAATGAGCCCAGTCGACAGCAGCCGGTACCACCATGTATCTAAGAAAGGCTAGATGGCTCGAGGCGGAGTCACCAGCGTCCGTACACGGCGGCCATCTTGCCACAGGCAGTTCGCCCACTCATAACATCAGTCATAGTGCACGTAGCATTTAAGTAACCATAGTTTGGTTAATTTAAACCGATTTTCAAACAGTTTGGTTTGTTATAAACCTCAGAGTTGTGGTTATGTGCCTGCATACTGAAGAATAATTTTAGCCATGGACTTTCATAAAAAAACATTAAGCACACGTTTCAGTGTCCTCTAACTTGTTGTTTTGTGCTTTAGGGTCTTTCGGCGGAGGTATCGTTGTCGGCATCATGTGGACGTTCCAGTTTAGCACGAGTCTACAGACAGTGATGAGTCTAACAAAGCACTGAAAAACGGTCGCACAGTTCAGACTCAGACCAGCTGCACTCGTACCACTGGAACAAAAGGATCATGAGCTTTTCATGGCTGCTCCTTCTGGCTGCTGGTAAGTGACTTCAGTCCTAGCAAATCCTGGAACTGCTGGTTCTATTTATAGTCCTTCAAGTTTATTGAGGGTTTTTTTGTCATTAAAATTCATATTTCAAACTTTGTGTCCCTCAGGAATCGTATTATTTGCAGTGCAACACATGCAAGACCACCAGTATAAGCTGCAGCTACTGGAACAGCAGATGGATACTTCTTCCCCTGTGGCGGACACAATGTCTAACTTTGCTTTAGAATCACAAGGTAAGTGATTTTTTCATCTGTCTCATCAATATGCATTCATTAGCTTTATTTTGAAACTTCTTTGGAGGTTGATATCTAACTACGTATCTGTGTCCTTGATATGTATGCATGCAGGTGCAAGAGTTTTAGACCATTTGACTTCCGACATGTATTGGCGGCAAGGATATGGAATTTTGGATTATATCGCTAAATCCTACTGGTGGGGGCCGTCAAAAGAACAGAGAAGAGTTATACAGGTAAGACATGCCTGACGTGTCTGAAGAAGCCACAGCTAGCGGAGCAGTTACCATAGCACCCACTGATTGTATTTATGTACACTGACAATGTGTCCTTCTGTATTTTTAACATTTTCTAGCAATGGTTCGAAGAAGTAGTCACCTGCAGGAAGCAGGGTACTACACAGAGGAAGGAAAACCAACAATTTCCTTCAAAGAAGGCCCACACAGGTAAGTTACTGTACTGTTTGTTTGTTTGCACATTTGCCCAATGTGTGCATAAGTTGTACACATGTATCACACGTTTCAGTATTTCCTAATTTGTGTTTTATGTTTTAGGATCTTTCGGAGGAGGAATGGTCATCGCCATGGACGGCATCGCCATGGAGGTTCCAGATAACCAGGAGTCCACTGACAGATGAGTCCAATCAGACGGAACGCACTTGGACCACTGGAACAGTGATTATCATGCGTTTTTTATGGCTGCTCTTTCTGGCTGCTGGTAAGTGACTTCAGTCCTAGTTAAACTTGGAACTGCTAGTTTTATTTTTAGTCCTTTAAGTTTATTGAGTTTTTTTGTCATCAACATTTAAATTTCAAACATTGTGTCCCTCTCGAATCACAGTCTTTGTAATGCAAAACATGCAAATAACAGAGCTCAAGCAGGAGGTGCAACTACTGAAACAAAAGATGGACACTTCTTTCCCTGTGATAGACAGAGTGTCAAGCTTTGCATTAGAATCACAAGGTAAGTGATTTTTCATACATTAGCTTTATTTTGAAACTTGTTTGAAGGTTGATTTCTAACTATGTATGTGTCCTTGATTTATGTGCATGCAGGTGCAAGAGTTTTAGGCCATTTGTCATCCGACACGTATTGGCCGAAAGGATCTGGAATATGGGATGAAATATTCTCTTGGTGGTGGTCATCGAAAGCCCAGAGAAGAGTTATACAGGTAAGACATACACAGCCATATTGCTTTTGTTTGACATTAATAAATATAGACTTCCGTTTCTAGTTAAGGAACTGTGGAGATTAAAACATATATTTTCGTCTTTCAGGGACATTCTTCACTACGTCCAGGAGAATGCTGGTCTGTTTCAGGCGAAAAAGGACATTTAGTTGTGTCCCTGTCTCACCCAGTCTCCATCACACAAGTGACACTCGGCCACATCACCAAAAGCCAGTCTCCAAGCGGACAGATCGCAAGTGCGCCGAGGGAATTTTCAATCCACGTAAGTTAGATACTTTCAGTCATGATGCAAAAAAAATATCCTACATACGTCTGTTATTCACAGACTTTACAGCAAGAACCTCAACTCACCTCTGTCTGTTTTTGTTTTCTAGGGAATGAGTACACATGACGGAATAGGCACCTACTTGGGAACACTGGTTTATGATCATGACGGCCCAGCATTTCAGACCTTCAACCTGCCTATAAGTGTGATATAAGTGAGACATTGTAGTTCTCATGAATGTCAATTTTTTAATGTTGGTCACATTCCAAAACATGAATTACTTTTTTTCCTGCCAGTTAAACTAACTGTATTATAGATAGGGCAGTAGCTGCGATCAAACCTAGATGTCCTAACCTCTCCTCTCTCTTGTTTGTTACCAGAATCAAGACGGAGGATTTTTCAGATACGTGAAGCTGCAAATCGAGAACAACTGTGGCAACATCGATTACACGGGCGTATATAGTTTCAGAGTTCATGGTAAGGTAAGTAAGTAGATGGGTAAATCAATCTCAAAACATCAGGATAGGCTTTGTTCATGCATCCGTAGGATATTTATAATACATCATTATTGTGGCCGTGACAGTTGCTGAGCAGAACTTGGGTATGGCAGATATTCAGGGAGGCTATGGAGAAGGACTTTTGGTTGGTCTTAACGATGCTCTGGAAGACCGTTAGATGACATGGGGCAGGAAAGCAAGGCTTGGTCCAGGCTGTAATCAGCACTGGAGGAGACCTGATGACCTGACCTGGGGTGATGGTGGAAAGAGCACTTTGGGGATCTCCTAAATCCAGCCCTCACATCCTCTGTGAAGGAGGCAGAGTCTGGTGAGTCATGCACTGCCATATTCCTTTTGTTTGACATGAAATAATAATATTACAGTTGTAATTAATGAACTGTGGAGTTTAAAACATATTTTCTTATTTCAGGGACACTCTTCACTACGTCCAGGAGAATGCTGGCCCTTTGCAGGTGAAACAGGACATTTGGTTACTCATCAAGTCTCCATCACACAAGTGACACTGGGCCACATCACCAAGAGCCAGTCTGTGAGTGGACTGATTGGAAGTGCGCCGAGGGAATTTTCAATCCACGTAAGTTAGATACTTTCAGTCATGATGCAAAAAAAATATCCTACATACGTCTGTTATTCACAGACTTTACAGCAAGAACCTCAACTCAACTATGTCTGTTTTTGTTTTCTAGGGAATGAGTACACGTGAGGGAATAGGCACCTTCTTGGGAACACTGGTTTATGATCATGACGGCCTAGCATTTCAGACCTTCAACCTGCCTGTAAGTGTGATATAAGTGAGACATTGTAGTTCTCATGAATGTCAATTTTTTAATGTTGGTCACATTCCAAAACATAGATTACTTTTTTTCCTGCCAGTCAAACTAACTGTATTATAGATAGGGCAGTAGCTGCGATCAAACCTAGATGTCCTAACCTCTCCTCTCTCTTGTTTGTTACCAGAATCAAGACGGAGAATTTTTCAGATACGTGAAGCTGCAAATCGAGAACAACTGTGGCAACATTGATTACACGGGCGTACATAGTTTCAGAGTTCAAGGTAAGGTAAGTAAGTAGATGGGTAAATCAATCTCAAAACTTCAGGATAGGCTGTGTTCATGCATCTGTAGGATATTTATAGTACATCATTATTGTGGCCGTGACAGTTGCTGAGCAGAACTTGGGTAGATGACTTGGGGCAGGAAAGCAAGGCTTGGTCCAGGCTGTAATCAGCACTGGAGGAGACCTGATGACCTGACCTGGGGTGATGGTGGAAAGAGCACTTTGGGGATCTCCTAAATCCAGCCCTCACATCCTCTGTGAAGGAGGCAGAGTCTGGTGAGTCATGCACTGCCATATTCCTTTTGTTTGACATGAAATAATAATATTACAGTTGCAATTAATGAACTGTGGAGTTTAAAACATATTTTCTTATTTCAGGGACACTCTTCACTACGTCCAGGAGAATGCTGGCCCTTTTCAGGTGAAACAGGATATTTGGTTACTCATCCAGTCTCCATCACACAAGTGACACTGGGCCACATCACCAAGAGCCAGTCTGTGAGTGGACTGATTGCAAGTGCGCCGAGGGAATTTTCAATCAACGTAAGTTAGATACTTTCAGTCATGATGCAAAACAAATATCCTACATACGTCTGTTATTCACAGACTTTACAGCAAGAACCTCAACTCACCTCTGTCTGTTTTTGTTTTCTAGGGAATGAGTACACATGACGGAATAGGCACCTACTTGGGAACACTGGTTTATGATCATGACGGCCCAGCATTTCAGACCTTCAACCTGCCTGTAAGTGTGATATAAGTGAGACATTGTAGTTCTCATGAATGTCAATTTTTTAATGTTGGTCACATTCCAAAACAGAGATTACTTTTTTTCCGG
Organism: Centropristis striata; assembly: GCF_030273125.1. Lineage (NCBI taxonomy): Eukaryota > Metazoa > Chordata > Actinopteri > Perciformes > Serranidae > Centropristis > Centropristis striata. The sequence continues at coordinate 32,834,402 of NC_081523.1, forward strand.
CTAGTTAAACTAACTGTATTATAGATAGGGCAGTAGCTGCGATCAAATCCAGATGTCCTAACCTCTCTTCTCTCTTATTTGTTACCAGAATCAAGACGGAGGATTTTTCAGATACGTGAAGCTGCAAATCGAGAACAACTGTGGCAACATCGATTACACGGGCGTATATAGTTTCAGAGTTCATGGTAAGGTAAGTAAGTAGATGGGTAAATCAATCTCAAAACATCAGGATAGGCTGTGTTCATACATCTGTAGGATATTTATAGTACATCATTATTGTGACCGTGACAGTTGCTGAGCAGAACTTGGGTGTGGCAGATATTCAGGGAGGCTATGGAGAAGGACTTTTGGTTGGTCTTAACGATGCTCTGGAAGACCGTTAGATGACTTGGGGCAGGAAAGCAAGGCTTGGTCCAGGCTGTAATCAGCACTGGAGGAGACCTGATGACCTGACCTGGGGTGATGGTGGAAAGAGCACTTTGGGGATCTCCTAAATCCAGCCCTCACATCCTCTGTGAAGGAGGCAGAGTCTGGTGAGTCATGCACTGCCATATTCCTTTTGTTTGACATGAAATAATAATATTACAGTTGTAATTAATGAACTGTGGAGTTTAAAACACATTTTCTTATTTCAGGGACACTCTTCACTACGTCCAGGAGAATGCTGGCCCTTTTCAGGTGAAACAGGACATTTGGTTACTCATCCAGTCTCCATCACACAAGTGACACTGGGCCACATCACCAAGAGCCAGTCTGTGAGTGGACTGATTGCAAGTGCGCCGAGGGAATTTTCAATCCACGTAAGTTAGGTACTTTCAGTCATGATGCAAAACAAATATCCTACATACGTCTGTTATTCACAGACTTTACAGCAAGAACCTCAACTCACCTCTGTCTGTTTTTGTTTTCTAGGGAATGAGTACACATGGCGGAATAGGCACCTACTTGGTAACACTGGTTTATGATCATGACGGCCCAGCATTTCAGACCTTCAGCCTGCCTGTAAGTGTGATATAAGTGAGACATTGTAGTTCTCATGAATGTCAATTTTTTTAGTGTTGGTCACATTCCAAAACAGAGATTACTTTTTTTCCTGCTAGTTAAACTAACTGTATTATAGATAGGGCAGTAGCTGCGATCAAACCTAGATGTCCTAACCTGTCTTCTCTCTTATTTGTTACCAGAATCAAGACGGAGGATTTTTCAGATACGTGAAGCTGCAAATCGAGAACAACTGTGGCAACATCGATTACACGGGCGTATATAGTTTCAGAGTTCATGGTAAGGTAAGTAAGTAGATGGGTAAATCAATCTCAAAACATCAGGATAGGCTGTGTTCATACATCTGTAGGATATTTATAGTACATCATTATTGTGGCCGTGACAGTTGCTGAGCAGAACTTGGGTGTGGCAGATATTCAGGGAGGCTATGGAGAAGGACTTTTGGTTGGTCTTAACGATGCTCTGGAAGACCGTTAGATGACTTGGGGCAGGAAAGCAAGGCTTGGTCCAGGCTGTAATCAGCACTGGAGGAGACCTGATGACCTGACCTGGGGTGATGGTGGAAAGAGCACTTTAGGGATCTCCTAAATCCAGCCCTCACATCCTCTGTGAAGGAGGCAGAGTCTGGTGACTTGGGGGAAGACTTACCAATATCCCTGGCAGAGGTCCCTGGGGTTGTCAAAAGCTCCCAGACGGCAAGGCGCCAGAGAGTGTAAGAGATTCGCCCTGAGATGCTGAAGGCTCTGGACATTGTTAGGCTGTCTTGGTTGACATGCCTCTTTAATGTCTCGTGAGGGTTTGGGGACAGTGCCTTTGGAGTCACAGACTGGGAAGGTGGTTCCCATACTCAAAACAGGGGACCAGGGGGTGTGCTCCAATTATCGGGGTATCACACTGCTTAGCCTCCCCGAAAAGGTTTATTCCAAGGAACACAGAGGAAGGAAAAAAAAAAATATCCTACACAGGTATGTATGTGTTCCTGACAATGTGTCAATGTGTTTTTCTCATTTTCTAGCAATGGTTCGAAGAAGTAGTCGCCTGCAGGAAGCAGGGTACTACACAGAGGAAGGAATACCAACTATTTCCTTCAAAGAAGGCCCACACAGGTAAGTTACTGTACTGTTTGTTTGTTTGCACATTTGCCCAATGTGTGCATAAGTTGTACACATGTATCACACGTTTCAGTGTCCTCTAACTTGTTGTTTTGTGCTTTAGGGTCTTTCGGCGGAGGTATCGTTGTCGGCATCATGTGGACGTTCCAGTTTAGCACGAGTCCACAGACAGTGATGAGTCTAACAAAGCACTGAAAACGGTCGCACAGTTCAGACTCAGCCCAACTGCACTCGTACCACTGGAACAAAAGGATCATGAGCTTTTCATGGCTGCTCCTTCTGGCTGCTGGTAAGTGACTTCAGTCCTAGCAAATCCTGGAACTGCTGGTTCTATTTATAGTCCTTCAAGTTTATTGAGGGTTTTTTTGTCATTAAAATTCATATTTCAAACTTTGTGTCCCTCAGGAATCGTATTATTTGCAGTGCAACACGTGCAAGAGCTCCAGTATAAGCTGCAGCTACTGGAACAGCAGATGGATACTTCTTCCCCTGTGGCGGACACAATGTCTAACTTTGCTTTAGAATCACAAGGTAAGTGATTTTTTCATCTGTCTCATCAATATGCATTCATTAGCTTTATTTTGAAACTTCTTTGGAGGTTGATATCTAACTACGTATGTGTGTCCTTGATATGTGTGCATGCAGGTGCAAGAGTTTTAGACCATTTGACTTCCGACATGTATTGGCGGCAAGGATATGGAATTTTGGATTATATCGCTAAATCCTACTGGTGGGGGCCGTCAAAAGAACAGAGAAGAGTTATACAGGTAAGACATGCCTGACGTGTCTGAAGAAGCCACAGCTAGCGGAGCAGTTACCATAGCACCCACTGATTGTATTTATGTACACTGACAATGTGTCCTTCTGTATTTTTCACATTTTCTAGCAATGGTTCGAAGAAGTAGTCACCTGCAGGAAGCAGGAAGGAATACCAACTATTTCCTTCAAAGAAGGCCCACACAGGTAAGTTACTGTACTGTTTGTTTGTTTGCACATTTGCCCAATGTGTGCATAAGTTGTACACATGTATCACACGTTTCAGTGTCCTCTAACTTGTTGTTTTGTGCTTTAGGGTCTTTCGGCGGAGGTATCGTTGTCGGCATCATGTGGACGTTCCAGTTTAGCACGAGTCCACAGACAGTGATGAGTCTAACAAAGCACTGAAAACGGTCGCACAGTTCAGACTCAGCCCAACTGCACTCGTACCACTGGAACAAAAGGATCATGAGCTTTTCATGGCTGCTCCTTCTGGCTGCTGGTAAGTGACTTCAGTCCTAGCAAATCCTGGAACTGCTGGTTCTATTTATAGTCCCTCAAGTTTATTGAGGGTTTTTTTGTCATTAAAATTCATATTTCAAACTTTGTGTCCCTCAGGAATCGTATTATTTGCAGTGCAACACCTGCAAGAGCTCCAGTATAAGCTGCAGCTACTGGAACAGCAGATGGATACTTCTTCCCCTGTGGCGGACACAATGTCTAACTTTGCTTTAGAATCACAAGGTAAGTGATTTTTTCATCTGTCTCATCAATATGCATTCATTAGCTTTATTTTGAAACTTCTTTGGAGGTTGATATCTAACTACGTATGTGTGTCCTTGATATGTGTGCATGCAGGTGCAAGAGTTTTAGACCATTTGACTTCCGACATGTATTGGCGGCAAGGATATGGAATTTTGGATTATATCGCTAAATCCTACTGGTGGGGGCCGTCAAAAGAACAGAGAAGAGTTATACAGGTAAGACATGCCTGACGTGTCTGAAGAAGCCACAGCTAGCGGAGCAGTTACCATAGCACCCACTGATTGTATTTATGTACACTGACAATGTGTCCTTCTGTATTTTTCACATTTTCTAGCAATGGTTCGAAGAAGTAGTCACCTGCAGGAAGCAGGAAGGAATACCAACTATTTCCTTCAAAGAAGGCCCACACAGGTAAGTTACTGTACTGTTTGTTTGTTTGCACATTTGCCCAATGTGTGCATAAGTTGTACACATGTATCACACGTTTCAGTGTCCTCTAACTTGTTGTTTTGTGCTTTAGGGTCTTTCGGCGGAGGTATCGTTGTCGGCATCATGTGGACGTTCCAGTTTAGCACGAGTCCACAGACAGTGATGAGTCTAACAAAGCACTGAAAACGGTCGCACAGTTCAGACTCAGCCCAACTGCACTCGTACCACTGGAACAAAAGGATCATGAGCTTTTCATGGCTGCTCCTTCTGGCTGCTGGTAAGTGACTTCAGTCCTAGCAAATCCTGGAACTGCTGGTTCTATTTATAGTCCTTCAAGTTTATTGAGGGTTTTTTTGTCATTAAAATTCATATTTCAAACTTTGTGTCCCTCAGGAATCGTATTATTTGCAGTGCAACACGTGCAAGAGCTCCAGTATAAGCTGCAGCTACTGGAACAGCAGATGGATACTTCTTCCCCTGTGGCGGACACAATGTCTAACTTTGCTTTAGAATCACAAGGTAAGTGATTTTTTCATCTGTCTCATCAATATGCATTCATTAGCTTTATTTTGAAACTTCTTTGGAGGTTGATATCTAACTACGTATGTGTGTCCTTGATATGTGTGCATGCAGGTGCAAGAGTTTTAGACCATTTGACTTCCGACATGTATTGGCGGCAAGGATATGGAATTTTGGATTATATCGCTAAATCCTACTGGTGGGGGCCGTCAAAAGAACAGAGAAGAGTTATACAGGTAAGACATGCCTGACGTGTCTGAAGAAGCCACAGCTAGCGGAGCAGTTACCATAGCACCCACTGATTGTATTTATGTACACTGACAATGTGTCCTTCTGTATTTTTCACATTTTCTAGCAATGGTTCGAAGAAGTAGTCACCTGCAGGAAGCAGGAAGGAATACCAACTATTTCCTTCAAAGAAGGCCCACACAGGTAAGTTACTGTACTGTTTGTTTGTTTGCACATTTGCCCAATGTGTGCATAAGTTGTACACATGTATCACACGTTTCAGTGTCCTCTAACTTGTTGTTTTGTGCTTTAGGGTCTTTCGGCGGAGGTATCGTTGTCGGCATCATGTGGACGTTCCAGTTTAGCACGAGTCCACAGACAGTGATGAGTCTAACAAAGCACTGAAAACGGTCGCACAGTTCAGACTCAGCCCAACTGCACTCGTACCACTGGAACAAAAGGATCATGAGCTTTTCATGGCTGCTCCTTCTGGCTGCTGGTAAGTGACTTCAGTCCTAGCAAATCCTGGAACTGCTGGTTCTATTTATAGTCCTTCAAGTTTATTGAGGGTTTTTTTGTCATTAAAATTCATATTTCAAACTTTGTGTCCCTCAGGAATCGTATTATTTGCAGTGCAACACATGCAAGAGCTCCAGTATAAGCTGCAGCTACTGGAACAGCAGATGGATACTTCTTCCCCTGTGGCGGACACAATGTCTAACTTTGCTTTAGAATCACAAGGTAAGTGATTTTTTCATCTGTCTCATCAATATGCATTCATTAGCTTTATTTTGAAACTTCTTTGGAGGTTGATATCTAACTACGTATGTGTGTCCTTGATATGTGTGCATGCAGGTGCAAGAGTTTTAGACCATTTGACTTCCGACATGTATTGGCGGCAAGGATATGGAATTTTGGATTATATCGCTAAATCCTACTGGTGGGGGCCGTCAAAAGAACAGAGAAGAGTTATACAGGTAAGACATGCCTGACGTGTCTGAAGAAGCCACAGCTAGCGGAGCAGTTACCATAGCACCCACTGATTGTATTTATGTACACTGACAATGTGTCCTTCTGTATTTTTCACATTTTCTAGCAATGGTTCGAAGAAGTAGTCACCTGCAGGAAGCAGGAAGGAATACCAACTATTTCCTTCAAAGAAGGCCCACACAGGTAAGTTACTGTACTGTTTGTTTGTTTGCACATTTGCCCAATGTGTGCATAAGTTGTACACATGTATCACACGTTTCAGTGTCCTCTAACTTGTTGTTTTGTGCTTTAGGGTCTTTCGGCGGAGGTATCGTTGTCGGCATCATGTGGACGTTCCAGTTTAGCACGAGTCCACAGACAGTGATGAGTCTAACAAAGCACTGAAAACGGTCGCACAGTTCAGACTCAGCCCAACTGCACTCGTACCACTGGAACAAAAGGATCATGAGCTTTTCATGGCTGCTCCTTCTGGCTGCTGGTAAGTGACTTCAGTCCTAGCAAATCCTGGAACTGCTGGTTCTATTTATAGTCCTTCAAGTTTATTGAGGGTTTTTTTGTCATTAAAATTCATATTTCAAACTTTGTGTCCCTCAGGAATCGTATTATTTGCAGTGCAACACATGCAAGAGCTCCAGTATAAGCTGCAGCTACTGGAACAGCAGATGGATACTTCTTCCCCTGTGGCGGACACAATGTCTAACTTTGCTTTAGAATCACAAGGTAAGTGATTTTTTCATCTGTCTCATCAATATGCATTCATTAGCTTTATTTTGAAACTTCTTTGGAGGTTGATATCTAACTACGTATGTGTGTCCTTGATATGTGTGCATGCAGGTGCAAGAGTTTTAGACCATTTGACTTCCGACATGTATTGGCGGCAAGGATATGGAATTTTGGATTATATCGCTAAATCCTACTGGTGGGGGCCGTCAAAAGAACAGAGAAGAGTTATACAGGTAAGACATGCCTGACGTGTCTGAAGAAGCCACAGCTAGCGGAGCAGTTACCATAGCACCCACTGGTTGTATTTATGTACACTGACAATGTGTCCTTCTGTATTTTTCACATTTTCTAGCAATGGTTCGAAGAAGTAGTCACCTGCAGGAAGCAGGAAGGAATACCAACTATTTCCTTCAAAGAAGGCCCACACAGGTAAGTTACTGTACTGTTTGTTTGTTTGCACATTTGCCCAATGTGTGCATAAGTTGTACACATGTATCACACGTTTCAGTATTTCCTAATTTGTGTTTTATGTTTTAGATCTTTCGGAGGAGGAATGGTCATCGCCATGGACGGCATCAAGTGGACGTTCCAGATAACCAGGAGTCCACTGACAGATGAGTCCAATCAGACGGAACGCACTTGGACCACTGGAACAGTGATTATCATGCGTTTTTTATGGCTGCTCTTTCTGGCTGCTGGTAAGTGACTTCAGTCCTAGTTAAACTTGGAACTGCTAGTTTTATTTTTAGTCCTTCAAGTTTATTGAGTTTTTTTGTCATCAACATTTAAATTTCAAACATTGTGTCCCCCTCAAATCACAGTCTTTGTAATGCAACACATGCAAATAACAGAGCTCAAGCAGGAGGTGCAACTACTGAAACAAAAGATGGACACTTCTTTCCCTGTGATAGACAGAGTGTCAAGCTTTGCATTAGAATCACAAGGTAAGTGATTTTTCATACATTAGCTTTATTTTGAAACTTGTTTGAAGGTTGATTTCTAACTATGTATGTGTCCTTGATTTATGTGCATGCAGGTGCAAGAGTTTTAGGCCATTTGTCATCCGACACGTATTGGCCGAAAGGATCTGGAATATGGGATGAAATATTCTCTTGGTGGTGGTCATCGAAAGCCCAGAGAAGAGTTATACAGGTAAGACATACACAGCCATATTGCTTTTGTTTGACATTAATAAATATAGACTTCCAGTTCTAGTTAAGGAACTGTGGAGGTTAAAACATATATTTTCGTCTTTCAGGAACATTCTTCACTACGTCCAGGAGAATGCTGGTCTGTTTCAGGCGAAAAAGGACATTTAGTTGTGTCCCTGTCTCACCCAGTCTCCATCACACAAGTGACACTGGGCCACATCACCAAGAGCCAGTCTGTGAGTGGACTGATTGCAAGTGCGCCGAGGGAATTTTCAATCCACGTAAGTTAGATACTTTCAGTCATGATGCAAAACAAATATCCTACATACGTCTGTTATTCACAGACTTTACAGCAAGAACCTCAACTCACCTCTGTCTGTTTTTGTTTTCTAGGGAATGAGTACACATGACGGAATAGGCACCTACTTGGGAACACTGGTTTATGATCATGACGGCCCAGCATTTCAGACCTTCAGCCTGCCTGTAAGTGTGATATAAGTGAGACATTGTAGTTCTCATGAATGTCAATTTTTTAATGTTGGTCACATTCCAAAACATAGTTTACTTTTTTTCCTGCCAGTTAAACTAACTGTATTATAGATAGGGCAGTAGCTGCGATCAAACCTAGATGTCCTAACCTCTCCTCTCTCTTGTTTGTTACCAGAATCAAGACGGAGGATTTTTCAGATACGTGAAGCTGCAAATCGAGAACAACTGTGGCAACATTGATTACACGGGCGTACATAGTTTCAGAGTTCATGGTAAGGTAAGTAAGTAGATGGGTAAATCAATCTCAAAACTTCAGGATAGGCTGTGTTCATACATCTGTAGGATATTTATAGTACATCATTATTGTGGCCGTGACAGTTGCTGAGCAGAACTTGGGTAGATGACTTGGGGCAGGAAAGCAAGGCTTGGTCCAGGCTGTAATCAGCACTGGAGGAGACCTGATGACCTGACCTGGGGTGATGGTGGAAAGAGCACTTTGGGGATCTCCTAAATCCAGCCCTCACATCCTCTGTGAAGGAGGCAGAGTCTGGTGAGTCATGCACTGCCATATTCCTTTTGTTTGACATGAAATAATAATATTACAGTTGCAATTAATGAACTGTGGAGTTTAAAACACATTTTCTTATTTCAGGGACACTCTTCACTACGTCCAGGAGAATGCTGGCCCTTTTCAGGTGAAACAGGACATTTGGTTACTCATCCAGTCTCCATCACACAAGTGACACTGGGCCACATCACCAAGAGCCAGTCTGTGAGTGAAAAAACTTCCTCCAACTGATGCCAACCTGATGCTGCACATACTGCGTGCTCCTCTTCAGGTCATGTTGTGGAAGGCTGCAGGTCAGAGAGCCTCCTGCAGAGGCCAGAGACATCACAAGGTCTGGGTGGGAGGTTGCTAATGAAGGGGCTGTCATGGCTGTTCTTGCCATCCAGGCAGTGGCTCCAGTAAATCTACCTGATGTCACCAGCTGTAGCTGCAGCACATTGAAGGCCTGCAGCAAAGGAAACTGCAGCTGCCATGCTGCAAGTCTCAGTTGCACTGACAACTGCAAGTGTGAAGGGGTGAGGTCCGCTGCTGCAACCCATTCACAATACATTCAAATAAAGACCAAGAAGAAGATGAGACTGAAGGGAATGAGGAAAGAAATTATGAAGATGGTGAAGGCTATTGAGTGGGATTGTGTGGTTGTTGTTAAATATATCCGTGTGTGCGTTTGCATACTATATATAGTTATTATTGTGCATTTGTGTACATGTGCATGCTGTATATAGTTGTTTTGCATGTTGTATATAATTCTTGTATATAGTTCTTGTGGGTTTGTGTGTGTGTGCATGCTGTTATATAGTTATTTTGCATGGGGCACTTAATTTCTTAACCCGACCGTCCATAGGTCAACACTGCCTCCTGACCAGGTTCCCTAAAGGTTTTCACCAACTCAGACTCAACTCAGACCCCCAAGTATACATGTTTACTCTTGGAAAAAATATTTTGAGCATGACTTTATCAAACGATCTGATTTTGTCTGTATGCAAATGAGCGCATATTTGATGAGTTATGGCCTCATTTGCATATGTAAACATTAAAATACAAAAAACATGCAATACATTTTTTCTCCTCTTAACATAAGTAATCAACTGAGAAAGTTTCATGGTGATATCTATTATTATTATTTTTTACCCTATTCACCTGTGGTGTCTTTACTTTATTGTCTTATTATGCTAATTATGCAAATTGCCCAAAGTGCAGCTTTTAGCAACCAAGTTAAATTCCATCCATTACGCCTATAGATGACATTTCTGCAATAAAACTTTAGGGTACTCAACATTTCTGGGTTTACTATTGGGCCTATGGGGATTACGACTAGACTATAATTTTTGTACTTTTTTAAGAGCTGGCTTTTTGCAGTGCACACACACGCACACACACACACACACACTAAAAAGAATGTAATACATACCTCAATGGTGTTGGTGTCTTCCAGGAGGAGAGAAGCGATAATAAATTTGGCAGAGTGAGAGGTCATACCTCAGAAGTCAAATACTCCAGCGCTTCTCCCTTTCCTGCACAAAACAAAGAGAACCAGTGAAAAAGGTCAGCCAGTTTAACTACTCGAACTTCAGTTGATATGATATCACACTTTATATTGTGTAATATGACACCGTTGGCCCAAATGATCACAATCAGTACTGAAATTAAACATTTTTCCACTCATGTTGTTTAGATGATGACATACAGTCATGGAAAAAAATTATTAGACACCTTGTTTTCTTCAGTTTCGCCCTGAGCACTGGTCCCTACAGCTATTGCTGTATGGGACCAGTGCTCGGTGCGATTGCCCCGTGGCCCTAATAATAATAGCTAATAATAATAATAATCAAATAGTAATTTCAGCATTCCGGGGATATAAACTGTAGGCTATCTGTGTTTGAAATATTACCATCTGTATTTAAACTTGATTCATGTTGATTATGCCTGCAGCACAATGCCAAAAAAAGAGAGGACACAGAAAAGGAAGGTGAAGGAGCGCCAGGAAGCAGCTAAGGGTAGCAGGCCTCTTAATGCATGGCTAAAACAAAGTACAAGCACCAACATTCAAGACAGAACACAGGCCTCAGAAAGTGTTACACCTGAGAGAGAGGAGGAGAATGTAGAGGCAACACCTGAGAGAAAAGAGGCTTTAGATGCAACTCCTGACACAGGAAGCCATAGAAATCCTGGTAAATGTTGGGGAGGAAGAGTCCACGGGAAGGGAAGCAGATGATACTACTGCTGGGGAAGCCATAGATGAGGATGAAGTTGAAGGAGCTAAGTAATGTAGGGGAAGAGGTCTTATCGAATATTGCACTCTTTGATTCTGTATAGCTTTTCAATAACTGGATCACCTGGCTAAAAAAAGAAGCTAGGAAGTGATAACCCTTTCAATGTGAGACTACACACTGACTGACTTACTATGGGTATCTTATTTATACCCTACTATATATCTAACCCTTTCATAGAATTGGAGTGAATGGAGCTAAATGGCGAAATCATTCTAAATAAAACTTCAACCTACTCAAACAATGTTCTGCTTTTGGATCAAACAACAAATTGACAGGCTAATTGATTGTAAGCAGGGAAATGCCTATGTAAGTATTTAGATAAACAAATTAACAGTATTTTTTACATATAGTTCTTATTATAATGGATTTCTGTCACATTTCTAGTATTTGAAAAACTCCCCTGCAGTCTCCTGAAATAACTAGTGTTATGCCATATTCCACCAATAGATGGCAGTAGTGGCCGAGATATATGAGTGACAGACTTTGTGTAGTAGACTACACAAAGAAAGAAATGAGCCCAGTCGACAGCAGCCGGTAACACCATAGATATATATAAGAAAGGCTAGATGGCTCGAGGTGGAGTCACCAGCGTCAGTACACAGCGGCCATCTTGCCACAGGCAGTTCGCCCACTCATAACATCAGTCATAGTGCACGTAGCATTTAAATAATCATAGTTTGCTTAATTTAAACCGATTTTCAAACGGTTTGGTTTTGCTATAAACCTCAGAGTTGTGGTTATGAGCCTGCATACTGAAGAATAATTTTAGCCATGGACTTTCATAAAAAAACATTAAGCAGATAGGTAGAGTAATAGCTACACAAGGTAGTTAGCCTATATTAAATCATTTATAAAACATTTAATCATTCCATGTATATTATGTTAGTAATATTTCTATTATTATGATAACAATAATGACATAACATTAACATATATGTATTTATTTTCAATATAAATATGTCTTATGCCTTTCTGTATATCCATATACATAAACACACACATACATATATATGTATACACATACACACACATATATATATATATATCTCACAGAACGGATATACAGAAAGGTGCATGTATATCCGTATATATATATACATATGTGTGTGTGTTTATGTATATGGATATACAGGAAGGCATAAGACATTTATATTGAAAATAAATACATATATGTTAATGTTATGTGTCATTGTTATCATTATAATAGAAATATTATTATTAATATTAATATAATATACATGGAATGATTAAATGTTTTATAAATGATTTAATATAGGCTAACTACCTTGTGTAGCTATTACTCTACCTATCTGCTTAATGTTTTTTATCAAAGTCCATGGCTAAAATTATTCTTCAGTATGCAGGCACATAACCACAACTCTGAGGTTTATAACAAACCAAGCCGTTTGAAAATCGGTTTAATTTAAGCAAACTATGGTTATTTAAGAAAACAAAAACACACAGAGGTGAGTTGAGGTTCTTGCTGTGAATAATAGACGTATGTAGGATATTTGTTTTGCATCATGACTGAAAGTATCTAACTTACGTGGATTTAAAATTCCCTCGGCGCACTTGCAATCAGTCAACTCACAGACTGGCTCTTGGTGATGTGGCCCAGTGTCACTTGTGTGATGGAGACTGGATGAGTAACCAAATGTCCTGTTTCACCTGAAAAGGGCCAGCATTCTCCTGGACGTAGTGAAGAGTGTCCCTGAAATAAGAAAATATGTTTTAAACTCCACAGTTCATTCATTACAACTGTAATATTATTATTTCATGTCAAACAAAAGGAATATGGCAGTGCATGTACTACAACTACAACTACAATGTCATTTAGCAGACGCTTTTATCCAAATCGACATACAAATGAGAGTTAATACAACTATTAGAGTGGGAATAATCAACTGCAACACCACAGTCTGACTCAATATTTGAATCCATCATTTGGATCCACACACTTCAATTCATAGTAATATTTAGTATAATGACTCATTAAAGCAGGCTGGAAATGTGGAGGGCAGTAAAGAGTCATTAGTCCTAAAGTTCTGGTATGGTGTTGACCAATAAAAACAACAACAACAACATAATGACATGGACATGGATAGGATAATATCTGAGAGGCTCAGGAGAAAAATAGATATCATGAGGAGGTGGAAGTCTCATGTGATGGCACACTCTCTGGATGACACTTTGCCTGCTTGTGCCTCTTCTTCCTCTTCCTCTCCATTCTCGACCTCTACCTCAGTCTTGGTTACACTCCTCGTGGCTACCTCCTCGCCGTCAGCGTTCATCAAAGTGGTAACTATGTCACTTCCTGTGCCCCAGGAAGTCTGACTTTTCCATAACAGGTCAGATGGTGGACTGTGGGCCACACCGGCATCAGCAGACCACACCATGACTGTCTGTCCAGCCTTGAGGACAAACTTTGGGGAGAACTTGTAGACAACCTCTTCCTCATTGTCAACCTGTCTCTTCCGCTTCCAGTTGCCCAGCGGCTGGTCCTGCTCAGTGTCATTGGTCAGTGTGACTGCGTTCCCATCCATGTCAGTGGGTGCTATGGTAACTGCTCCGCTAGCTGTGGCTTCTTCAGACACGTCAGGCATGTCTTACCTGTATAACTCTTCTCTGTTCTTTTGACGGCCCCCACCAGTAGGATTTAGCGATATAATCCAAAATTCCATATCCTTGCCGCCAATACATGTCGGAAGTCAAATGGTCTAAAACTCTTGCACCTGCATGCACACATATCAAGGACACACATACGTAGTTAGATATCAACCTCCAAAGAAGTTTCAAAATAAAGCTAATGAATGCATATTGATGAGACAGATGAAAAAATCACTTACCTTGTGATTCTAAAGCAAAGTTAGACATTGTGTCCGCCACAGGGGAAGAAGTATCTATCTGCTGTTCCAGTAGCTGCAGCTTATACTGGAGCTCTTGTATTTGTACTTGCATGTGTTGCACTGCAAATAATACGATTCCTGAGGGACACAAAATTTGAAATGTGAATTTTAATGACAAAAAAAACCCTCAATAAAGTTGAAGGACTATAAATAGAACCAGCAGTTCCAGGATTTGCTAGGACTGAAGTCACTTACCAGCAGCCAGAAGGAGGATACCTCTGCCGAAAGACCCTAAAGCACAAAACAACAAGTTAGAGGACACTGAAACGTGTGATAAATGTGTACAACTTATGCACACATTGGGCAAATGTGCAAACAAAAACAGTACAGTAACTTACCTGTGTGGGCCTTCTTTGAAGGAAATTGTTGGTATTCCTTCCTCTGTGTAGTACCCTGCTTCCTGCAGGCGACTACTTCAAACCATTGCTAGAAAATGTGAAAAATACAGAAGGACACATCGTCAGTGTACATAAATACAATATTTTGTGTATAGACACATTTAACACGCTGAAGGCACACTTTACTTTATAATATAATATATATGTATATATTTATAAATGATTTAATATTGGCTAACTACCTTGTGTGTGTAGGCCTATAGCTATTACTCTACCTATCTGCTTAATGTTTTTTTATGAAAGTCCATGGCTAAAATTATTCTTCAGTATGCAGGCTCATAACCACAACTCTTAGGTTTATAACAAATCAAACCGTTTGAAAATCGGTTTAAATTAAGCAAACTATGGTTATTTAAATGCTACGTGCACCATGACTGATGTTATGAGTGGGCGAACTGCCTGTGGCAAGATGGCCGCCGCGTACGGACGTCGGTCTCCGTTGGCTAACATCGAGTGTTTATATATATATATCTGTACGGTCTTGCACCTGAATAAACGTTCTTATCTTTATTCAGTGTGTCACATCTGCTTCAGACAGCCAAGCAGAATAATATATCACTGGTGGGTGAGGAAAAAAGGGTTCTGGTCAGATTCCCCAGGCATTATTAATAATAATAATAATAATAATAGTATTGTAAGCATTGTACTCTTACTCACTAACCTGTACACCCCTGTTACATGCACACGCTAAGTTTGCATTTAAGCTAGCTAATAGGGATTCGGCGATATGTTAACAGGCCATATTAGCAAACAAACATGCTACTCCGGGCACCAAAACAACACATATTTCCTTTACACTCACCTTTTGGTCTTCAATTAAAGAAATAGCTTCTGCTTGGACCCCCTGAACACGAAAAAAAACGCTGGTAGACATCTTCGGCCACTTTGTGTTTCTCCCACCTGCGTGGAAAGAGATTCTCCCGCCGAAGTTGGTCCTTATGGGTGTAGCGGTTTAGTACTCTCTCTCTCTCTCGTGCGTTGTGTCATTTACGGTTGAAACGTGGACATTTGATCGGCATCCAGCCATTTATTCTGGTAAGAGACAGTAACATAAGGTGCATCCCTCATTAAGCCACAAGGTCCGAATGCAGCAATTGCTAATTACAATCAACACAAAATACAATAATCATACCTGGTAATAGACAGTAACATTAGGTGCATCCCTCTGAAAAACATAAAATTAAAAGACACTGTCAACTTTCTACTAAAATAAAGTGAAATTAAATTAATTGATATATTAAAAAAAAAGACGGAGCTCATAGCCCGTCACCTTACCATTAAGCCACATGGTCCGAATGCAGCGGCCCCCGGGGTGCACGACACTAAACCCCAGGGGTGCTGCGTTCAATACCCATGGTTATTCAGAGATGGCAAGTGGAATCACATTACTAATGACCTGATTAACTATGTTACACGGTTACCCATAGTTCTGACTTTAAAGTCAAAGTCAAAATTCGGAGAATAAAGTCAGAATTCATATTTTAAACGTTATTTTATTGGTGTTATTTCGTTTAGTAAAGAATTTTGATTGTTGTCTTTTTATTTTATTTTATTGGTGTGTTATGTTGTTTAGTTTAGATTTTTAATTTGCTGTGATTTTTAATTCAATTGTTTTTGTTATTTAGAAAAGATGTTAGCTGTGATTTTCAATTAAGTTGTGTAATGTTCAATAAAGATATAAAAGGCACCTGAGCCTCTGATCTCTTAAGTGACCTTATGTACAAAGCACATTCGTCAGTGTGTCTTTTACTGACATCTCTTGTAAAATAGCACCCCTCTATGCTGCTGTAAATCCGTAGAATTCCCTGCCATAAAACATTATCTAATAGTTTATCTAATCTAATCTTGTTGTTGTATATATATATATATATATATATATATGTGTGTGTGTGTGTGTGTGTGTGTGTGTGTGTATTTATGTTTAATTCTGATGACAGATTATAGCCTCCTTATTTGTTTGTATGCGGCCAATGATAATAATAGAAGTGTGCTTCATGGCTGTCGTCAATAAGTGGAGCCATTGAGTAAATCTAACAGACTCCACCCAGCTCAACAGCCGTTGAGCTCTGCCCCAAATTGCACAATGCTGTCAGGCTTCTCACTGATATTGTTGGGTTAGTGTCATATAAGTAAGGAGTATAGAACATGAGTCATTGGGTCTCTCTGTATAATTTCTCTCTTTCTGTATCCGTCTCATAATCTTACCATGTGTTTTGTTGTGCTCTCTAAAGAATATAGTTCTCTCATTGATGTTGCCATTCCAAATCATGGAAAGTAATGATTTGCAGCTGAGTAAAATAGATTAAATATATTGCTCAGAACATCATTGTGGTGTGTCGACACACCAAGACCTAGATAGGGCCCAGTTTTCACCACCTTATATATGCTCTATGTGCAATACCAAGAGGAAGCTACAAGGACATTGGAGTTTGTTTCAAAGGTAACCCTCTGCAAGTCTTAAATATTGTTTGGATATTTTGGTCCTCTCTCTTCCCAGCTCTGTTCAGGAATGTTGAATTGTCATTTACTAGAAGCTGTGTCTTGAATAGGTGTCTCTTATTAGAGAAAATAATTGTATCTCTTGACCTCCTACCCCACCTCTCTTTCTATTTATCTATTTCAAACATAAACATAAGCACCCTTGTTAAAGGATGGGACTGTTCAGACTGGACATGTCACTGAGCTTTATTGGTACGACAGTAGACCCACATATGCCGTGTTTCTCACTAAATTAGACTTGTTGAAAGGATACTGGCAGGTTCCTCTTACTTCTAGAGCTTCGGTTATTACCGCTTTTGTCACCCCTGATCACTTTCTCCAGTATACAGTAATGGCTTTTGGGATACACAACGCACCAGCCACCTTTCAACGGCACATGCACTCAGTGTTGAGTGACATTTCTAACTATAATGTCTACTTGGATGATGATGTAGTGTACTCCTCCAGCTGGTCTGATCATATTACCTAACTGAATACTGTGTTTGCCCGTTTAACTAAAGCATCTCTGACCTTGAACCTGGCAAAATGTGACTTGGAAAGGCTGTTGTGATCTATCTGGGGAAGCAGGTTGGTCACGGGCAAGTGCTCCCCGTAACTGCAAAGGTGGATGCCATCCTGACTTACCCTGTGCCCACCACCAGACGTGAGCTTCTGCTGTCCCTAGGATTGTCTGGGTATTATCTGTGTTTCTGTGGTGGTAGCCCCTCTCACTCACATGTGTAGTCCAAATGAACCTTTTGAGTGGACCAGTCAACATGCCTTTTACCCTTCAAGCTCGAAGTGGATTGAAGTGCTGCTGGAGCTGGAGCAGTGCTGCTTCAAGATGGCCAGGATGACATAAGCCACCCAGTCTACTTCTTAGTTAAGTTTGAGCACCATCAGCTTAATTACGCAACTATTAGGAAGGAAGCCTTGGCTCTGCTCATTGCCTTACAACATTTTTAAGTTTATTTAGGGTTCTAGTACAGCTGATGTAGTGGTTTACACTGACCACAAACCCGTGGTGTTTCTCAACAGGATGTACAACCACAACCAGAGACTTGTGCGCTGGGCATTACTGGTCCAAGAGTTTAACTTGACTCATTTATTGACATGATTAATATTGTGCAACTTCTCTGATGAACTAAGCATTTTTAAAATGTTTATTCTTATGGGAGGACTGACTTCCTCTCAATTTTCAGGGGTTTTCATTTTCACAGTAATAATGTTTATGTAGACTACAGTAGTTACACTGTGAAATAACAGCACACTACCGGTTATTGCAGCTGCCAGTATTTTACTGTAAAGCCTATATTCTATACAGCATAGTACTGTAATATGTTTTACAGTAATGTACTGTTTATGTAGTTAACAGTAGTTGCATTGTGAAATAACAGCACACGCTTTGTGTTTTACAGTAATGTACTGTTTATTTAGATAACAGTAGTTGCATTGTGAAATAACAGCACACGCTTTGTGTTTTACAGTAATGTACTGTTTTAGATTACAGTCACTGCAGCTGTAATTTAACAGGGAAGGCAGATTGGTGTCTAATCCAACAGGTGATAAACAAAAATAAAAATGATTTTAAAAAAATGGTAATTTGGTTATAATTATTAAATTAAGTAATAATCCCAAGTTCCAAATGTATTTCCCAAGTTCCAAATGTATTTAATAAAGTTATAAAACTAATTTAGTTGAATTGGCTATGTTTTATCTGTTTTACAGTGGGGCCTATTCTCGAGGTGACTGAGAGTAAATCAACTCATTAACTCAATTATTAATGATAATTATCAATAATTCTGAAAGCCATCTAAACACACTTTGAGCCGTTAGACCCACATAAGTGGTGCTCAGGTTTGAGGAATATGAAAACCCCAACACTTGCTACACAGTTTATTATTAACATTCAGTAAAGCATTTTTTTTTTCATCAGCAGGAGACATTGTAAACACAGAGAGATCCTAGCTTCTCCTTGGGAATGTTGACAGGTTATTTATTGCAGGGTGCAGCTATTGTATTGCCTTGTTTTGTTATTTGACATGAGAGATACAGGGGCACTAGGAAAAAGGGGATTTGACTTTTAGGAGTGAAATGCCTGATTACACTTCCTTTTCCATTATGAGTGTGACTTGTTTTATTTACAAAATCCAGCTGATGAAATAAATATATAAAATAATCATTTATTTTTATCATTTTAATATAGAAAATGATCGCTACTGACTGCAGTAATGTTTTTCCTTTACATTTGTATATTCATAGCTTGTTCACTAATTGCTTTAGGTAATTTTATTTAATTGGTTTGTTAATTCTATTTTTTTGCACATGCTTAGGTCGGTTGCCTACTTCTTTTATTTAATAAAATAAGGGAAGGAATGGTTTAAAAAATAATTAATACAAATGTATTTATTTATTTGAGTGGGACCACACATAATAAACATACATCAATGCTGATGCATATTATAGAGGAATAGCTAACAGAAATGCAAAAAACAAAACAAAAATTATGTACACATCGTAATTATTATTTAATAATGGACATTATTTGTATATTGTGATAAATATTGTGTCATTGACTTTTTATCTTGGCATTCATTCTTTTAACATCTCTATATTTTTGGTATGGATTGTTTGTCTGTCGGTGGGATTACAGAAAAACAATTTACCTTATTTCCATCAAACTTGGTGGAGGAACCCATTAAATTCTGTAGCAGATCTGAATCAAGGGGTAAATAAGTAAATTATTCCCCACTTTTACTAACAATTGGAGGTATTACATGGCCTTGGTCTGCGATATCTGAGTGTCCTTGTAACTTGTTTTATTTGCTCTAAATTTTGTGAGGCAAACATTAACAATAAATAGAGTTTGGTGCTACAGTTTGTGCATGCAGTTCGCCTGCTACTGGCTGAGAGTGGGAAAAGCCAGCATGCAGTCAGGAATGTGTTTTTGGAAGAAAATATAGGAGCCCACAAATGAGCTAAGCAAGACAATTTTATGTACTCCAAAAGTTATTTAGAATATGTTATTTGATTTGAGTAATGGTATGGAATATGTAATACACTGTTAATTATGTTTTTGAGATGTAAACTTGTTTGTTTTAGTTGTTTTAAGTGTTTTGTTATAATCAAAGTTTTGTTGGTGTAGGCTACTGAAAATCAATTGTATGTGATGTCAGACCATATTTTTTTACTTTTATTGTTCAAGTAGGGGGCAGACAAATACAAGAAATGTTTTCTTCTTGCTGCTTCTTTCTGAGAGAGAGTGTGTCTCTGTATACATTTTGTTGTCCTCCTTCATGAAAGGAACAAAAAAAAAAAAGTTACAAATTACATTTAAGGGCATGTATTCAATAATTTGTAGTTGAATGTCTCTTAAAATGTAACATACCAACACTGTCCAACAGCAATGCAAGAGCTCTGTTTGTTGATTTAAGGTGCATTCTGGTTATAATGGAGGACAAGTGCTGGCATTCTGCCAGCTTGTGAAAGGATAATGCATGGGTCCTAGTGGTATAATGTACAGTTACTGGATGTGAAATGCAATTATAGAACAACCAAACTTTATATGGATAAGGTATTTACCTGATTTTCTCTAATTTGCATTTGCCTAGCTCATTAATATCTTGAGTGAGCACATCTCATGAGGCAGATGAGATAAAACTTCAGTACTGTAATGGCTTTCTGACAGACGGAGAGTTTTTTTTAAATTATACACATCGGGTGATGACCCACACCTGCCATAGAGCTTAATGTATAAATGTGGGTGTGGTTTCTTTTTTCTAAGCATTCTGACCTGACGGATATCTAAGTAGATAGATCAACACGGGGCGGCTGTGGCTCAGTTGGTAGAGTTGGTTGGCCCCCAACCGAAGGGTTGGTGGTTCGATCCCTGACCGTCGCAGCCTACATGTCGAAGTATCCTTGAGCAAGATACTGAACCCCAAATTGCTCCCAATGCTGTGTTCATCGGTGTGTGAATGAATTCCCAATGGTGGCAGGTGGGACCGTTTAGCCACCAGTGTGAATGTGTGTGTGAAAGGGTGAATGAGCGCAGTCTGTAGTGTAAAGCACTTTGAGTGGTCGCAAAGCGACTAGAAAAGCGCTATATAAGTGCAGGACCATTTACCATAACACCATTCTTGAATCATTAAACTAGCTCCCTGTCTGTCACAGAATAGGCTTTGAAGTAGTTGTAGAGCTTGTAATAGAAAAGTTCCAAAATTCTTCAGAAATCAAGCTTAAAGCCATCCTCTTTTTGGTGAGAATGCCATGAGTACAGGGGGTTTAATGCTTGCTATTCAATTAACTTTGCTGACAGCAGAATTTAAAGAGAAAAAAGCATATTCTATAGCATACATAGCATCATATTAATTTAACAAAACAGAAACTTTGCATTGATAATTTGTTGCTGAAATGTCTTCTACCATTTGCTGGAGCATCCTGCACATCCCGAGACAAGAGAGAACACTAAAACAGCTTCAACCCAACAGTATAGCAATGAAAATACTACAAAATGATGTTTGTACGGAACCAAAAGAAAACAAAATATATACTGTGCATTGTTAGTTTAGGTCAGCTTATTCAACACAAATGGTATGCAAAATGACATTATATTGTGAGGCAAGCACAAGTACAGATATCGATTCAGTGTCATAATAAATAGCTCTCTAACCTGATTTGGATATGAATTTAATTGTCATTGACGGACATACAAAAACAACAAACATGTTACCAGTACAGAAACAACGCAGAGTAAAGAAAACACCTAAAACAAATGCATTTTCATCCATACATCATTATAATACATTCATATAGTGACGAGAAGTAACCCAGTTCTGTTGTTCCCCCGCCATGAACAAACCCTCTCATGAACAACCCTTTTGGTTTACCGACTATCTCCTCTCTCTGCACAAGTTCTCTTTTTCAGTTGAAGAAAATTGCCAACTCTGTTAAAGGCCAAAATCATATAAACACAAGTAAAATAGCTGTGAACCTGACAGAAGTTTAGCTCAGTGTTGTTTTAAAACATGTATGGCTGAATCTATCTGATATTTGCTCTGATGCTGGTCATCTTGAGGCGCACTGCAAGCAGCAGTGGTGGCTGATGTACTGTACTGGAGATGTACTTGCTTTTTACTGTGGTTTTGATGGTTGTCTCATGTCTTGCATCTGTTTGGAGCATTGGTTGTGCACATTGCCAGAAAATAACAACAATGCAATACACTCATGAACAGCAGGGACAGTGCAGGAGTAGAACATTTTCACTGTTGTACCTTTTTCTGCCAATGCACAGAATTAACAATATATCAGAGACAGTTCAGAAGCTTCTATTTAGCATCTTTGAATACTAACCTCCTGAAGTGTTGCCATGTTTATTTACATCCTGCAAATCCGGTATTTCTATATGGTCTTATACGACTTTAGAATTTCTGAATGAAAGAGTAGATGTGATAAATATAAATGAGATTATTATTATTATTATTACTAGTATTATTATTATTATTATTATTATTATTATTACCAAGTACCAAGTCATTTCAGTTGTGTAAGCTTAACCAAAGCTTCACCTTTGAATAGATCGAAGAAAAGTAGTTTGTTTAAGCACAACAGGGCCCCTTAGCATACAACCAACAATAAAGCCAAGCATGTCTCTGAGGTTTTGACAGATGAAACATGCTTATTTATAGTTACTCACAAGTTCCCACTTCCTCTTGTCTCTGTGGTGTACATATTCTCATGGTTTACCAAAACTTCATGGCTGTCTGAGACACATGAAATTCAAAAGTCACTGTGTGGTATTTCACATTTGCATGTTGTAACCCAGTAGTATCGGAGTCCCAATCAAAAAACACCTCAGTGACTCAAAGCATGAAGAGATCAAATCTTAGCTTTTAACCCAGCCCTCCAGATCCTCATAGACTCTATTGGCTGGTAAACTGGGGTACTTAACACAGATCTGACACAGCCTTTCTCTCCAGTCGGTGTAGGTTTTAATTCTGTGAGTGTGGTGCCACTGGAAGTACTTTTCATAGGCCTGCCTGTCTGCAGTCACATGCTTCAGATAGGCAGCTAAATGTGCTGTGCTCTTGAAATCAGCCACATGGATAAAGGAGCCAGGGGGAGCTAAGGCCTCATAGGTTGCCCTGCTGGGTCCCAAAACTACAGGTATCGCCCCTGCTTGGAAAGCATTCCTCCAGAGCTTTTCAGTGATGTAGTCCTTTGCCTCTGAGTTCTCAAAAGACAGGTAAAAAAAACATTTTGCAATTGTGGGCAACAGCTTCCGCTTTGACAAGGGTTTCTTGTTCCACTTGCCATACACCTCTATGGGGATATACTTCTTTAGATTTTGGTAAACATGAGCCCGAGCCTGGTGAGGCAGGTATTTACTGACCACCCAGCTGACAAGGCAGGATCGATTTGGAGCAGCCTGAAAGTCTAGCTCATCACCTCCTAGCATGGTCTTTCCATAAGGGATGGTTATGTCTGCATCACGTCTATAGCTCATTGTCCAGTTGAAGAGACCGCTGAGCTGTGTGAGATTTGCATTGTTGACAGGGGGCTCCATTGACATCCACACCCAGTGCTGAGAAGTTGGACGATGCAGGTGAAGGGGCAGCGAAGAAGGATCTTTTCTTATGTCGTGGTGGTGAAAGACGACCACATCAGCAGCATAGAAGGAGGAGGTGTTATGAGTGAGGAAACAGTGGCTGATGTTGTACATCTCAAGGCATTTGTCTCCGTCAAGTCTGTAAGAGCGGCCAAATGGCCAGTGCCACAGTAGGATAGTGATGTTTTTTTGACCAACAACTAGATGATATTTCCGATGATAAAGCCTCTGTTCCAAGAAGCTACAATAAAGCAGGCCTGAGAGGCAGATGAGGAAGAGGAAGAGGAAGGCTTGTGTTTCAGATGTTGTCATGGCTGCTGGGCATAGTCTGAGTCAGAAGGGCACAGATTACTGGCATGGAGCTCTACAAAGGAAGGAAGGAAGGGTGGCTCAATCAGTTTTTCTTGATGACATTTGTCAGTTGCTTAACAGGTTCATTACAAATACAACAATAAAATAATAAAATACTTAAAGGAAAGTACAGTAATCATTACAAGTTTTTTTCTGATATGGACAAACATTATATACAACATATTATTTCCTGAGAATATCAATAAACTGCTCCCCCCCCCCCCCCCCCCATTTCTTATTTTTCTTTTTTGAAAGAGAATTTCTACTTCTGTCTAAGTTTTCCTGTCAGTAAAAAAAGTAACTTCTACCTTAGCTGGATGCTTGTTCTTTTTCAGATTTCCTCATTTGTAACTACTCAAAACAATAAATGTGTGAGGTTTAAACTACAAAGTGAGCAATTTGCTAACAATGAAATAATTCCAACAGGTGACTGGTTTCTAACATAAGCAAATAACAAATATTTCTCATATCTATGTGTTAATATGAAACTTTCTGATAGGCATATTGAAACTTTCCTATGTGGGCTTCTTGTAAAATGAAACTAGTAGAAAGACAATTTCTTCAAATAACACAACCTGATAGCTGGGTACAGCTAACAGAACATTTGAAGAGGGAAAAAAAATGCATCCAGAATTAAAATTCCAAATAAAATCACTGTGGACACATTTAATATTCTTATAATTACAATATCTTTATTGAATTTAATTGAACCTGTGGTAAACATAAAACATCAGCGTGTGACGATCAATGAAGTAAAATGAGGTTGGCACTTACCTAATGACATGGCAAAAGGCTTTCTTCTGCCCATAAAGCACACATCCTAGAATATATAGGAAATCCTGCCCCTCTGAAAAATGTAACTCATGTCATACTGTAACTCATCTGACGGACAGACACACACACACTCTCACACACCCACACACAGTTGGTGGCAGGGTGTGACTGTTGAAAGCAGAAAGAGCAACAATAAAAAGAAAAAAATGATTATTCTGTAATTTAGATTAAAACAGCTTAAATTACATTTTTAACTTTCAAGCAAATTAAACCAAGAATGAATATCATTAGAATGTATTTCTCGGTGGGTACATTGAGTTTCGGTGTGTTTTATCACACGTTCATCTGACTTATCTTAGGGGTGTCACCACAGACAGCTGCCACCCTAACATCCTGTTTCACACTAATTTATTTAGCCTTTAAACTGCCAATGCATCTGCTGGTTGCAGAATTGCCAGTCAGCAGCAAAAAGCACTGAAAACACAGCAGATTTCTCATGTTTAACCATTGGTCTACCTCTTCCTGTTCTTGCTGCTCTGCAGAGGAAAGGGGCACAGTGCTACACAGCTCCTGTAGGCACCAACCACATCATAACCGTTTCATCAACATGCTTCCTATTTCACATTTGTTTTTCTAAGACAGAACATGTGTCCTCTTTATGCGCCCACACCTTTCCTGTTCATTTACCCTATACATCACCCTCACAGTTAATTCATTTAATTCATCAATACTGTCATTATCTGCTTTCTAAGCCATGAAAATTATGGCACAATGACACAATGGACGATTTGCAAATTAAATTGCAAAAGTCAACTTTCCAAAGGTGAATGAATTGACCTATCATTAGGCCCTGTAGTCATAAATCTGAAGAGCCCTGTGACCTAACAAACCTTTAATGGCTTTTTAATTCTTCTTCCACCCAAACAAAAAGCAGATACCCAGCTTGACTCGGCCTTCAAAACTACACTAAGTGCATTGAGCTTTGACCAAGGAATCTCTTTTCATTTTGGCTGAGGGCACAGGGTGCTGTGTGAGACCAGCTTGAAGTCCCTGGGTCTCAGGGAGGTGAAAAGGGTTGCATAAAGCCATTTGAGTCTCCTGAGGGAGCTGTGTGAAATCTGGTGGTTAAATGACAGTGTTGGAAACATCCAAAATGGCCCATCAGAAAACTGTAGGCCCAGCCATTGTATTCAATATACTTTTAATGGTAAAAATGGAGGCAATAATTAATTTATTTTAGTTCCACTTTTAGATATAAAAAATCTAAATCAAGACAGAAACAACACTCACAGAAAACAAAAAATGATTCATGTTATATGAAATAAAATTGGTATATGTTACAGTTAACTCTTTCACTTTAAGATGATAAAATACTGCTTAGTTTGGACATGGCAAACTATTTATCTTATTTGCTACAGACTCAAGCCATAAAATTACAAAGTCAAGAGACATTTCTAAGAGATAACTTCCCTGTTTGACAATTGAAAAATATTTTTGAAGACGACTGGAACCTACCACAAATCACTGGGATGCAGGTGGCATTTTCAACAGGACAGACGAATGACAGGACTCAGCACACAGCCACGCCTGTTTGCTTGCTTCTCTTCTCCTCATACTTTAAGAGCTTCTCCTCTGCTGCCCTCTCATGGACTTCAAACCTAACATTTACTTTTTTTGGTCTACAGTGGGCTCATACATTACAGGTTTGTTATAGGTATTTTTAACTCCATGGAGAACAGTAAATAAATAACTAAACTATGATAAATCTGAATTTACATTAAAACCTTTGCTAAAATATACATTAACATTTGCAGATGAATTGGAAATGACTGTGAAATTAAATATTTGCAGGAACAGAAACAGATTTAAATATTGCACTTACATTTCATAAATATATTATACAGGTAATTGTTTTTTTTCATCCCCAGCAAACCACAGCATAAAAGAGGATGCTGGCCACCACAGACTGGTGAAACATCTGCAGCGGTTTTTTGCAGATGTAGAAGGACCCCAGCCTTCAAATCAATAAAATGATATATATATATATATATATATTTTTTTTTTCCTTTTTTTCCTTTTTTTTCTTTTCTTAAGATTAAGATGTTTACATGTTATTAACATGTTTCCATTCTTCGCACACAGCAGACCAAAGACACGTCACTGCTTTGCCAGCTTGCTAAGGCTTTTATTTTGAATGAATTGGAACGGAAGTGTGCTGCTTATTCGAAAGAGCTTGACAGTAGTAGTAGCAGCATCAGTTTTGTGTGGATCGGTGGACGCGCAGTAAAGGCTTCATCATGGCACCACTTGGACTAAAAGCCATTGTTGGTGAAAGTAAGTTATTTTATTTGTTTATTTATTTTATATTTGTACATTTGTTATGCTTACATTTTGACATACAATAGATTAATATCGAACCAATTTTATACTGTTGGAGCATATAGCGTACTGTGTGTAGAAGAGCACGAGTAAATCCTGCCTCGCTAATCTGTCTGTGCGGATTAAATGCTTTGACATCATTCTGAAGGGAAGAGAAGTGCAGAAGCAACAGTAGCCACAGTGACAACTCAGTTGTTATTGTTATTATTATTTTTAATGCGCCAATTTGTGCATGTTTTGCATCAATTTACAGTTAAAATGCCTTTACTTTTGTAAATGAAAGCACAAAATCAAGGCCTCAAGTGACTTTTTAAAATATAAATATATTATATTATATATATATATATATATATAAATATAATACAGCAAAGCTCTCAGGCATTCTGTATTAGTTACAAACATTTTATTCAACTTTCCTTGTTTACCTACCGACTCAACACACCTGTGCATTATTAACCTTTCCATCAGGGATGTTGAGGATCTGTGCATCTATTTTGATGCATTTTTAATGCTTTGGTATCTATTTTACATTCAAAGTTAGCAATGTTACTGTCCAGATTAATAATGTTGTTATTAATTAGTATTATTATGAAGCAGAACCAAAATAATTCACATCTGCTATTATAAATAATTTACTTGATTTGACAAGAAAAATACTTGACAAGGAAGGTAGTTGTACTTCCCCTTACCTTATACTCCTACTCGACTATATCTCAGAAGGAAATATATATTACACCTATTAGATGATTATTGTTACTTTACATACTTCAATTATTAAAACTAAATCTAATCAGCTAATAAGAATGTGGTAATATGCGGAGAATCCTATGTTACTACTGTGCTTATGTAGTAGGCTAGGCTAGGCTAGTATTCCCTTGAGATCATCTGACACACACAGCACCAAATGGAAGGTGACTATACCTGTTCAGCATCTGTGCACCAAGATACTGACAGACCTAATATTAATGTTGTGGTCTTTATTTTTATTTTTTTACTACATAATTCCATATGTATTCTTTCATTGTTTCAGTATCAATCTACAATGTTGAAAAAACATTGAAAGAGAAGGTGTGTCCAAACTATATGATGTTATAGTACATCTGGCAACAGTTGAGTGAAAGCAGCTGTTGTATTCTGTGTAATCACACACATCAGCAGCATGAAGAGATGTTGCATGTCGTTGCTGCAGAAAATCTCTTTGACCATATTTGCTTCCTAAATAACAACATCTAATGCACTGTACCTTGACTCATTCTTGTGTCTCTATATTTTAGTGTAAATATAGTATAACAGTGAGGTCAAGCACACACTAGATGACAGGTGAAGCTTTTAGAACCAGTCAACAATCCCACCACCAACTGCCTCGCTTGTTGTCCAAAGATCAGCATAGCTCCCTCCTCCCATGCTCCCGACCTTATCAGGGATGTCTTGATTATTATAAAACATGCTCAACATTTCTGTTGATGGTTACAGTGTCAGCATATTGTCACTCTAACTGAAATGATGCCCATTACTCTGAGGTGTCCAGAGAAATTATGAAAATAATTTAAAAAAATAAAGAAAAACCATTGAATGAGGCGTTGTGTCCAAAAATTTGACTGCTACTGTATTACCTCAGTTATTTGCTTCCAAAACGTAAAATAATAATGTTTTTTATAACTTGCTCTTGGCAGTGACAAAAATGTCTGATAGCTTAGCCTTCGGCAGGCAAACTCCAGCAAAACTCCAGAAATGTATTATATCTAGTAAAGTCACCCAAGGACAAAAAACGAAAACATAATATATTAATATAATGATATTATGCAGCATGTACAAAGCAACAGGATTGATGTGTAGTCATGCTCTGATTCAGAATTCAGAATAAGCATGTAAAATGAATTGTTTTTATTGATTAATAAACTTATTATTGAAAACTAGAGCAGTGCACCTTCAGGCTGATTTATCGGCCTTGCAATGCTAGAGGATACTCATTATTTGGGGGCATAAGCTTAGCTGGGGGCATCATGTTTGAGCTGGCTAGAATGTACAACATGTTGTCTAA
The DNA here is from genome assembly GCF_030273125.1 of Centropristis striata. Classification (NCBI taxonomy): domain Eukaryota; kingdom Metazoa; phylum Chordata; class Actinopteri; order Perciformes; family Serranidae; genus Centropristis; species Centropristis striata. Next base: position 32,863,341 of record NC_081523.1, read on the forward strand.
AACCTCTTTGTGACATATATTGAATTGAAAACTTGACAAAGAAATTTTTTTTTTTTAATTTGTAAATATAAACTATGGATTCTGAGTTTGATATCTTATATTTTTATTTATGTTTAACACAACATCCCAATTTTTTTTTAATTGTAGCTTGTAACATCTCCAGTTGTTCTGGTCTGTCTTTTCTTCACATTCTTGAATATACTGTAGGGAGCTCAGGAGAGCTATACCTGCCATTTTTAAATTGAGTTAAATTACTATTTCATAAAACTTTGGAGGCTAATCCTAATGCTAGCAGCAGCCCTGCAGGAGACACTAGCACGGAGTCTGTGCCATTGAGTTGTTGAAACAAGACTTAATGGCGAAAATGGAAGAAAAGCTCTGACCAAAACCTCTAAGCCAGGCCATCCAGAGATGGACAGAGTTACCAAGTGCAGTGGAACGAGCAACAAAAAGAGTTGATGCAGATGGACTTGGTCTACACAACCCTTAAAGGAGCATATATGGCCTCACCCCTCTCACAACTCTGTCTTTCTGACTTTATTACTGTGAAGTTGAAAGCAGCATACAGAGCGAGGGTTAAAGTCACCGAGGCAGCTCAGAGGCAGGTACCAGTGTGGCCAGCTGATGGGATTGAGGTACTTCAAGACTGCTTTGACACCACAGACTGGGAAATGTTTAAAAGGCAGCCACCTGGAACAACCACACAAGCATACAGTAATACACATTATCATCTCGCCATTATATTAATTTTATTGGCTATTAGACTATATGAATGAATGAACCCTTTATTGTCATTGCACAGAGTAACATGTACAAGTACAACGAAATTGTGCTATCAACCCGTCCAAACGTATAAAACACCCACAAACAATATGACAGAGGTAAACAGGACAGGAAGACAGGGTATGAAGAGAGAGAAATACAGCACATGTGAGAAGAGGAAAGGAGGAAAAAAGCATGAAAAATGAAATATTCTAACCCCACAGGGAGTTGGATAGTGCACTGCTACACTGTTGACAGCAGCAGGGATTTCCTTCCACATTGCATTTGGTGACACTTTTTAGGCTGACAAACAAAACCAGTTGGTTCTTTAGCACCTGGTACATGAGAGTTTCAATTTCTACCTCGGACAAAACTGGTACAGTTGAACAAGATTCCTGATTCACCCTTTGTCTCACTCAGTGAGATGTTCAAAGAACGTACTGCCTCCGTAATTCAGTTCACTGAAGTATTGGTACAGTGAACTAGAGCCCTGTGAGAGTTGCTGGTTTTGATAACGGACACTTTTATTTTGAAAGGACGAAAAGAGACTTCCTGACTAAATCAAGTGAGATTATACTTTAAAGGTAATGTCAAGGAGTTCAATGTTTTATGCTTTAGCCCCCGAAGAGGCATGAGGTTAGTTTTGACAGTAATTTTGCATATTTAAGTATTTTTTGTTTTTAAATGAGTTTTGGATAAAATTAAACTTAGTAATTCATGCTAGCAAGGTTTGATACAGAGAGCTAGTGTTGATCCAATTAATAGTCTTGTATTTCTGTGTGTTTTATAATTGTTATTGCAACTTGAATTTCGCAAACTGTAGCTTTATCCTACTTAATTCTCAGCTCATCGGCTATTTCATGTATGGCCGTTCGTGAGCAGAACAGAACGCTCAGCCGCGTCGCTCCGGTAAATTACTGAATGATTCGGTGTACAAATATTTTGTACTTATCTTTTTAAAGAACGGATTCTAAAGATTCAGTACACTAAAAAAAGAACTGCCGTTCGCACCACTAGTGTGATTTAGAAATGGTGTCTATGCATTAGTCCAGCAGAGGGCGCTGAACCTTGTGTCCACATACCTCACTCAGCTGCCGTGCATGATTAGCCTGGGTATACCCAGACTGCCTTGCGCGCTCAAATTTAATTTCCAACCTCCATCCAGTCTGGAAACCAGGAAGGATTCTTAGCCCTGTTTTAGGGATCCAATCACAGAGCGGGGAGTGACGGCAAGACGATGACGCGTACTACTCGGCACTTGGAAGCTTGTAGTTTTCCGGATCCAACATGGCTGCTGCAGACGCTAAACTCTCTTTAGCTGTAGATGGTGTTTTAAATAGTTTAGAGCGAAAGTTGAAAGGCGAAAGGTCTCTCGGCGGCTCCGCTGAGATCACCGGCGTTATGGTAGCGGGGCTATTAGCGTCGCTAGCGGCTATTAGCGCCGCTAGCGGCTAATAGCTAATAGCCGATAGCGGCTAATAGCCCCGCTACCGCGGACAGCGGAGCCGCTGAGAGGCCCGCAGCAGCTTGTTTATTGCCCATAAAATCAGTGGATGTGTGTGGCTGAATGACATGAGGGGGAATAAAGCGTGAAAATAAATAATCTTGCAGAAAGCGAGAACTGGAGGAGCAAAGCAGCAAACAACACTCTCTCACAGACACACACACAACAAACATCCATTTCTGTTCCTCTACTACGTCATCTGGTATAACTGATCTGATTGGCTAAGAGCTACCTACAGACGCTTTTGATAGACATTCTAAGCATCCAATAAACGGCTCTGGAGGATCGTAAACCACACCTCCTCTACGGAGAAATCCATTGCTCGTTGCCAGACTAGACCTCATTTGAGAATAGTCTGGTGTTAGCCAGGCTAGTGCATGATGGCAATTCTGTGACAATGTAACAACGTAATCATGCGTGGAATCATCACATTTGATGAGGCATTACAGAGGGCGCTCCGACTCTATTTCTTACTGTGTGCACTCTGGCACACTACGCTTCGCAGCAGTCACACTTCCAGCTTAACAGTAAGCTGGAAACTAGTTTGTTTTAAAGTTAATGATGAGATGATGATGATGATGATGATGATGATGATGATGAGATTAAACTTTATTGTCATTGAACAGAGTACTAGGACAACGAAATGTCCATCAACCCGTCCATACAAATACGTAAACATACATACAATATGACAAAGGGGTGGACAGGACAGGAAGACAGGAATGGAAGAAATACAGCAAAACAAGAGGATAGCGGAACAACATGAGCACATATTCAATACACTACTCAACATGAAAAACTCTTGACTTGCAAAAGGGGAGGGGGCTGGGGGAATGGCGGTAGCCAGCGCAGACAAACAGCCATCCGGTCCTGCAGCCATGGCAGCGCTGGTCACAGACCCGCTTGTCATTCTGGGGGTACAAAGCAGCGCAGGCGTTGGATGGGGGGTAGGGTGGGTGACTGCATGTCTGTATATGTGGCCGTGTGTGTATGCAGTCAGTGCCTCAGTTCGCAGGAATGTCATAGGGATAACAATGACAAAACAATAACAAAATAATAAACAATGGCTCGACTCTTCTCCATTAACTCTAAAAAAACTGTCAGGGTTTGACACCAAGTATGAATTCGTTCTAAAATGAATACGTTCTAAAAGCATGTCATATCCAGGTCGGCAAACTAGTCACCTTTGGGCAAATTTAAAAAAACTTGCCTCCCTTGTCAATCAGACCATTGTCAGTGGATGTGATGTGATGAGTCACTTAGCTGGCTAAATTAAACAAAGTCAAAGACCTAGTTAAGGTCACAGCATCACAGGAGCAAAAACCTCCTCCACTCGCATCTCTTTCTGTTCTTTTTCCTGCTCCTCTCTGTTCTCCTGCTGCTCTTTGCTCACTCTCTCCTCTCCTGTCTGATATGGTTACATTGAGTTACATTAATGTGAAAGATTGGTCACATGACCAAAAAGGACATTAAAATATTACAGTAGCCAACAACATTAGAGACAAACTTTAGAATTAGCTATAAAATATTTTTCTTTCTTTCCTAAAACGTCAGCTGTAACGTTACCTGATCATCATCCTCATCCCGTGCTTTCTCTTCTTCGGAAAATACCTTCACAAACTCAACTGAAAATACAACAAGATATATTTTAACACATAGCTTATAGCTACAAACACTGTCAACGTTTATTGAAGTAACATCGGTATGATTCACTGAGTTTGCTACTACAATAGATACACCTCGCTAGTACCTTTTGCCTTTAAAAGTGCCTTAATCCTATGTAGCATATATTCAAGTTGCTGGAAACACAGAGGTTTTGATCCATATTTAAATGATAGCATGCCACAGATTTGTGAATTATAGCCTCAGTTTCCTGTTCTAAGCTTACCCTAGTGTGGTCTTCTGCTGCTGTAGCCCATCTGCTTCAGAGATGTTCAGAAATAGTCTTCTGCAGACTTTGGTTGTAACGAGTGGTTGTTTGAGTTTCTATTTCTGCCTTTCTATCATCTCCAACCAGCCTGGCCATTCTCCTCTCACCTCCAGCATCAACAAGGCATATTGGCCCCGGAAAACTGGCTCTCACTGGATATTTACTCTTTTTCAGACCACACGATGGACGTTTCATGTAAATTGAATGATACTTGTCACATAAGGCTAAATTCAAGTTGGTAGTTGGTAGCTCTATGATAATGACTCAATATGAGCATTTTGATGTCTTCAGGCCTCGATTGTGGTCAGCAACTTCCTCTCTCATGGCATAATGCAAAATCCTCTCGCCATAGCAACACAAAAAACACTAAAGTTTCTTTTGCCATTAAAAAACTCTTGAGATTTGTCTGAACAAGTTTGAGATGGAGAGTTTCAAAAAGTTGAATTCTTGTTGAGTGTCTAAAATGCAACAGAGCATCTCTCCCTCCCTCTGCTCTCCTGCTGTGTGCCGGTACAGGCCTCTAGTCTAGTCACTCTAACTCTAGTAACTATGGTTACTAGCATCAACGTCACCATGTCATTCTGTCAGGACTGAATCCTGAATGTTTTGAGTTTAACCTTGAAAATAATTCGTGAACCTGTCAAATAAAAGCAAATAAGGCACATAATAAAGTTTGGCAGAAAAAAACAAGTTGGAATTCATGACTTAATGTATTTATTTGACCACTCCATGTGCTCTCAATGAATATCACACTGTAAACCGATACAGCACGACTGTCCCATATTGAAGAATACATGGAAATCTATTTTGTGTTTGGACACTTCAGTAATAAATTATTTTAGACTATAATTTAGACACTTTCTAATCAATATTCTATTAGCTGTAATACCAGCTGTTCAAAAGCATAGACCAACTTAAAAAACAATGTGAAATTGTGGAATTACAAAGCATTTCATATGCATGTAAACATAATGGCTTACTGATTAATTATATTATACAGTGAACTATTAGTGCATGTTATTTGATTTTACAGGACTAATTCCAGAGACAGTGTGAGTAAATGCCCAGTTCAGTAAATTAGTTCAATGAGAGAAACAATTGGACAAAAAATAAAAATTCTCATTGCAACGAATACATATAGTAAGCACTACAGTTACTGCATCACTCTGTTCAGTGGCATCTATGTAACATTATGGCTCAACAACTTTACATTTATAATCTGTATTGACCATAGATTGACTTTTGACTACAGAGTTGATGAGTGAAAGGTGATTTTTTTTTGCACACTTGAAACTAACAGCCCTGATACTTTTTTGGACTAAATCCGTGATTTGTGTGTGTGTGTGTGTGTGTGTGTGTGTGTGTGTGTGTGTGTGATTCTGAGGGTATGGAAATTTGGATAGAGTTTTTGTTTAAAAAAAAAAAATGCAAATTACATAAAGTCAGGTAGCATCCCACCTTTCTCGTATGGTTCTACTTATTACTATACATATACTAGAGGATTATCTATCATTACATATTACGTCATCCACAATTGTTGTTGGCTTATAATAATGATGTGGACCCAGTGTCAAGATAATGTGCTTATAACACCTGAGAAGCAGCTCTTCCAAGTGTAATGTCACTCTGGCTCTCAGTTGGAACCAGGACATGTTGACTTATTTGGGAGAACAAGTGCTGTGTAGTCATCTGTGTGTGTGTGTGTGTGTGTGTGTGTGTGTGTGTGTGTGTGTGTTTGAGCCAGTGATACTGCTTCCTATTGACGTCACATCCGCTGACACAGAAACGGCCCAGAATATCGGTGGGGAGCAGCGCATGGGATAAAAGGATTAAGAGGATTGGCAGATTAGAAGCAGTGATTGCAGTGGGCCTGTCCCTTCCAGTACTGAGTCCCTTCATGTTTAGTCGGACAGAAGGGACAGAGGATTAAACCTCCAGTGAGAGAAACTGGGACTCATCAACACAAGTGACAGGTTGTAAAGTTCTGGATTGTGACACATCTCCCTATACTAGTCTCTAATAACTTCAACCCCCTAATATTGATTATATCACATAATATTTTGTCGCTATGTTGATCCAGTTTCACAGATCATCTCAATTTATTGTCCCTTTGTTTTCCTGTTACAGGAAGCGTAGGCATACACTACCCCTAGTGGGACAGAATTTGCCCTTTTTTTTTTTTGCATGCGTGGTTAGGGCGGGGAACGTCTAAAAAATTACCAGTACCAGTACCAATTCCATCCATCCATCCGAACTTGGGTCGCAGGGGCTGACACATAGGGGAGAACATGCAAACAAAAAGCCAGGGGTGAACCGGCGGCCCTCTTGCTGTGAGGCCTAGTTCTTCTTCTTTTTGTCTTATTTTATGGTTTTATTCAATACCTATTGTGAATGGAAGCATTCAGTTGCATACAATACCACCACCAACGCATTTATTTTCAGACACCACAGGCGTACAGTATAGCCATAATTTCAAAAGTATTCCGTCAAATAGAGCACCTTTGACTTCACCACACCACAAACTATTGGTTATAGCTGATGCAGAAGTTGGCCAATCACATGTCGCTTAAATTGAAGAATGATTGTGAGGATTAGATGCAAAGAAAAGCATACAAATAGTCATATTTTTTTCAAATGTTGGTACAAAAAAGTATCAAATGCAAGTACTGGAGAAATTACCATTCTATTTTATACTGGGTTATTTTGGCTGATACCTTAACAGGGCTGAGTACCAATACCCAATCCTATGGGTGGTCAGTATGTACTGTTACAACCCTGATTCCAAAAAAGTTGAGAACTGTGTGAAACATAAATAGAAACAGAATGCATCACATTTAAATTCCAGTGTGTATATTATACAAGAATGTACAAGTCAGTTGGAACATGAAATAAAATTCTTTGTACAATTTTCAATTGAAAATATGTAATAATTATAATAAGCAAATTGTCAAAAATTTACATAAAACATATTTGTGATAATGTCCCAACTGTTTGGGAATCAAGGTTGTATTTTGTTATGTGGTATCCAGTTTTAATGTTGGTGTCTTGACTGATCATTATATCATTATATTTTCCTTCTTTACAGAGATAATGAACAATGTCATCAAGAAGGCAAGAGAAAAAGGAAAATGGAAGGTAATGGTCCTGGTATTCTGATTAAATTTGGCAACATTCCTGTTTGATCTTGACAGTTAAAATCAGTACAATGATTTAAGATATCAAAATAAAAATATTAATAAGGCCCCTGATATGTTTCACTGTGTTACAGGTGCTGGTGGTGGACAAACTGAGTATGAGGATGATTTCATCCTGCTGTAAAATGACAGACATCATGTCAGAGGGAATCACCAGTAGGTATAACCCAGGTCCCCTTAGTTTACTTCAGCTGCAGCTATGAAATAACTTTAATAAAATGTAGGTAAGGTGAATTGAATTAACTTCAGCTAGAAAGCATTATGACACCCATTACCATATGGATCATGGATTGCATTCAGCAAATATTTTTTCGAGTTTCTTTTAAAAGCACAGTAATTGAGATAACATTGATAAACTAGAAAATTTCCTCTGGGGAAATTTTGAAAGGGCCACGGGGGCTACTGCCGGTGTGTGTACACTATGATGAGATTCTCCAGAGATTTAAAACTATGCCCTTTAACCTCAAAGTGTGTGTGTGTGTGTGTGTGTGTGTGTGTGTGTGTGTGTGTTACCCCCGAGCACTGGTCCCTACAGCTATTGCTGTATGGGACCAGTGCTCGGTGTGATTGCCCCGAGGCCCTAATAATGTGAAAAGGAGGAATTGGTGCAGTGAAGTGAGCTTGTTCTTCAACCACCATCATCTCGCTTCTCTTCATCTCGTCATTGTGGGGTTGACATGATAAGTGACCCCACGGTCAATGTTTCTGTTTACCTTTACTCTCTGTAGGTCTTTAAGAATATTTTATATATTAATTAATAAAAAATGTAATTATATGCTATTTAATATGTCTTAATAAAGCCATCGGATCCTCTGTCAATACATAGGATATGTAATAATAATCATTTTTGCATCTTAGAGCTTCAGAAAGCAATTCACTGATGCAGCAATTTCCTAATTATGATTCTTTAAAAAATTAAACCTAGTCAGAGATTTACTCTGGCGCTTTTCTCTGTCACTTTCTCCGCTTTTTATTTCTCCATAACGATCACTTCGTTCACTTCGGTCACTTCGCCTTCACAGGTGGAGGCTGCAGTTAGCAGAAGTTAGCGGTTAGCTTTAATTTAGCAACAACTATGCTCTCTGTCGATTAGGAAACTTCACTTATTAATACAGCAACATTTTAATTGGTAAGCTTTACAGCTGTGCACTTTTTTCACTTTAGACTGAGCCAAGTTCCACTCTAAATGCTTAGCGAAGCCAAAAATACCTGTTTGATACCTTACCTTCACAGACATAAGGTAAGGGGCATTACCCTACAAGTTGTAGGTTTTATGACTGTAATGGGAAACACGCGGGCCTCTGCAGTATAACAGATATATAAATAATGCATAATAACCACACAAATTATTACAAAAGTTGAAGGAGATTAAAGACAGTTTAAGTGCTCTCAACTTAATTTTCTACAAGATGAAAACCACAGTTCTAATGCAGTAGTGCTGATCGATGAGTCATGTTTTTGTCCCTGTGCTCTCCAGTTGTAGAAGACATAACCAAGCGGCGTGAGCCCTTGCCTAGCATGGAGGCCATCTACTTGATCACACCATCAGATGAGGTAATTGTTACTGCTACAGGCTGTATGATTCTACGGTACAGTATACACATGGTCTCCCCGACTTACTTCGGCCTACAGGATTTTGCCATTTTGTCCAGCAACTCAGAAAGGACACTTCAGTCATTTGAATACCTTAAAATACAATTCCGATGGGTGTTATGGTGATTAAAATGTATTGTACTTTTAAATGTTATTACCAGGATGATTTTTGTGTTTAAATATTTCCTTTTATTAACTTTTAAAATTAACATTGTTCTCTGCTGTCTCAGTCTGTTGAAGCTCTGATTGACGACTTCAGAGACCCACAGACTCCAAGGTACCGGGGAGCTCACGTCTTCTTCACTGACAGTGAGTTAACCCATTCCACACCAACAAAATATGGATGCAGTATTGTTCATTGAGAGTTAATATTTGAACATTTAGCTTAGGGTTGGAGTTTTCATGTTTTTCATGTTTCAATGTTATACTTTAGAGATACCTAAAATGTTTCCCAAGGAGCTGCTGCTGCATTGGATGCTTAACCCATTGAAATGAAGCATATATGCTCTGACAGAACTTTAACATGATCAAGTCCTTTTTTTGTCAACTAGTGGGAGCAACTAGAGTGCATAGCTGCACAGTTATTGATTAGATGTTCTCACGTGCCTCCAATTTTGGATCTCACACTCCCTCACACCTCTCTTTCTCCTTCGTTGATGACAGTACATCAGTTAATAAGAGCCTAATGTCTCTGCTCATATCCACTTAGGTGTTAGACAACTTTCAAACTTTCATTGGTTCTGCATGAAAAATCATATTTCCTCACTCAATTTCATAAGATCACTTTGATGATGCAGTGGGGCTGCAGACACACAACTCAGAGTCATCCTGTAAAAACATGTTAAACCTGGCTCAACTTTTGCAATGCAATACAGCATCCTTGTAGATCCAGAAAAAAACAGTATTTGCATTTAAATTTGAAAAACGTAGGTTCTGTCTTATAGGTTAGAATGTAAAGTCGACATAAAAATTATATGTTTAAACCAGTTAATTTGATACTCAAGCTTTGTTGATGTTTGGTTGGACCACTGACACTTAAAGTTCATTGTTGTTACTATGACATGAACTCTAAACTAACCAAAGTCATGTTTCCACTTTTTGTTGTAAAGAGCACTACGCAATAGAAAGAAAAATAGCTAAGATTAGTCACCAAACAAAATCAAAAGGTACGTTAACTAGGAGAAAGCATCATGTGATATGGGGCGGCTGTGGCTCAGTTGGTAGAACGGTCACCCACTGAACGGACGTTTGTTGGTTCTATCCCTGACCTTGGCAGCCTACATGTCCAAGTATCCTTGAGCAGGACACTGAATTGCTCCCGTTCATCGGTGTGTGAATGAATTCCCAATGGTGGCAGATGGCACCGCATAGGGTAGCCTCTGCAGTATGAATGTGTGTGTGCATGGGTAAATGAGCGCAGTCTATAGTGTAAAGCACTTTGAGTGGTGGCAAAGCAACTAGAAAAATGCTATGTAAGTGCAGGTCAATTTACAATTTACCATATATACACACCCTTAATCTGCAGCTATAGTGAAAAATAACAATTGTGACATCGCATTTGTAAAGCCAAAAAAACATAGTGATCGCTCACAATTGCAAACTCTATAAATTGGTTGTTAATTACAAAGCTATATAGCCCTTTATATTTGCTTCCTAATGTGACATGGAGCATATTTAAAAGCTATTGCTAACTTAATTGCATTATATTTTACATGTTAACAGACACCCTCCATTCAGTTGTGTGTCTGCTTGTCTATTTGAGCGGCAGGTCAGTAATCCTCTGTGTCTCCACTTGTGATAAACAAATCAAAGTCATCATAACTGTCAAAGGGGTCCCTATTTTACAGTCTATGAGGGTAACCTATTATGGAGAATGTGCTCTTCATCCTCCAAGTTATGTCACCTTTCAAAATGATGTGCCCTGACAGTTGCTATTTTGTGGAGGACTTTAAACCTACTAAGCGTCAGGTGTAAGATTGTAAGATTATAACTTATTCTTACATTGGAATTATTTAAGTTGATGCAACACCTAAAGTGCTAGTAGTCTGTAAATTCCAACCCAAGTTAGAAATTACATACAAACTATGCACTTATGCATAGCTTGTGCAACCCACTGCAGTGCCTTAAATAACACTCTCTTGAACCCAAAAACACCGGGGTCCTGGCTTGGGTCTCAGTTATTAAGACAGGTCTAGGCCCCAGTGTTCTTCCACTGTCACAGAAGAAATAATAAAACTACTTATGTGTTGTATTCTCCATTACTTTTAAACTGACCTTTATGTATAAACAACCTGTAATTTAAGAAAGTTACATTCAGATTGAAATGTTTTTCTACAATTGTTGCCAGCAATCCCAGACATGTTGTTTGGACTGTTGACCAAATCCCGAGCCTCCAAAGCCATGAAGGCCTTGACTGAGATCCACATCGCCTTTCTGCCCTATGAATCCCAGGTAAAACATTGTCTAATGTCTATCTCAAATATGATGGGTCAGCAGTCAACAGTCTGCCTCTTTCTTGTTGCTTTAAGTGGTGTTTGTTTTCATGATAAAATAGAGTAGGGTATTTTTGAATTGCATTATTTCAATCCTGTGTCTGTGTACGTTACATCATCATCTATGAACTGTATCAACATTATGGAGGAGCATGGATACAGTAAAATGCCTACCAGGTCACCAAGAAGTTATCTGACAAAACAGACGTCTAGTCACTATCGTTTTTGTTGTAATTAATTTAGCAAACACAGTATTAAACAAATAGTACATTTTTTACAACAGTCATGAGCATGCATTTGCCCAATGAAACCTGCATAAACATAGCTGGCTACATTTAGTTGCAAAATGAGAAAACGCATGCTCACAGTGTTTAAGTATGCCATAGAAACAGGCAGACTCCCAGTGTCGCTGGGCAGGCACTGATTATTCTTTTACCCAAGCAAAAATCACGAACTTTGCAGCTCGTACAGGCCTCGGAAAACAAACAGACACTCATTCTCTCATAACTCCCTCACCCTATGATTGACACAGTTGCTCAACTGAGAGAGGAACAGTGCTGAAGAGGATCACACCAAAAGTGTTTTGTGTTGGATAAGCCTGAGCCTTCAATCCTCTGCTGTTGTCTAGTAGTTTTAATCCTGAGGGGGAGGGACACATCATATCAACTCATACCTACCCCTCTGCCCTCCTATCATCGGTTTACCTCATTGGTTGACAGAACCAATGCTCATACTCTGCAGCCAATGGGAGTATTGGTTAGATGTGTGACGGGAGAAAGCAGTTCTCCATTAGGAACTGTGGCAGCTGATTAGCTCATTTAGTCATCTGCTCATTCAATCGCCACATTAATATTTAAAAGGCCTGCTCCACACGACTTTCCCCACTTTCTCCTGCACTGGACTCATGTGAAACATTGCACATATTTATATTTACTGTATAATAATAATAATAATAATAATAATAATAATAATAATGATAATAATGCATTTTATTTATAGGTGCCTTTCAGGACTCTCAAGGTCACCTTACAATAAACAATTAAAAACAAAACAATAATAATAAAACAGCAATGGCAGTAATAATAAACAATAAAACAATTACAAATTAGAACAATAAAAACTACAATGACAGTAATAATAAACAACACTAAAACAGTACAGAAAAAATTGTAAACTAAAACTTAGGAATATATTAGGTGTAGGCTTGTCTAAACAGGTGCGTTTTGAGATGTGAAGGTTGAATGTGTTGGTAGAGACCGGATTTACTGAGGGAGTTTGTTCCAGAGTCGAGGGGCAGAGCATCTAAATGATCTTAGTCCCATTGTGGTTAAATGGGCGGAAGGGGTGTATATACTGTATATTATTACAAATCACTGCAATTTGCATACTCGTTTTGGCATACCACTAGTGGATGTAATGTCATTGTTGTTTGTTTATGTCTTAAAGTTCAAATTTTTACTTTTATTTCATAGTATTTCATTTTAATTTTATCTTTTTTTATTTTATTATTCTATTTATTTTTATTATCTTAATCTGTTTTACTCTGTACATGTGCTGCTGCAATACCTGAATTTCCCCCACGGGGATCAATAAAGGAATTCTTACCTTATCCTATCTTAATTAGTGCCAGTGTCTGTGTGCCAGTGCCAACATTTTTAGACAAAAGCTTCTAGGGGCCAATATTTCATATTAACTTGTGTGTAATCAATTTGAATGTTGAGGAGCTAAAGCTCATGTTGTCTCTCTGTTATGTCCTCTGTATTCAGGTGTTCTCACTGGACAAAGTGGATGCCTTTCAGGACTTCTACAGTCCCTTCAAGGCTGATGTGAAGAATAACATGCTGGAACGTTGTGCTGAACAGATTGCCACCCTTTGTGCTACACTCAAAGAATATCCTGGAGTTCGATACAGAGGGTGAGACCAGCAAGCAACACTTTTCAATGGTCTTTTTATATTTATCAATAGTCTGAGGCCCTACCAGTGGTCAGTTATTGAAGGCGCAATTGAAATCCTAAGGACCCTAAAGACAAAAGTGCCAGAGGCCAAACGATCCAGGGAAAAATTGTGTGTCGAGTAATCCAGCAAGATTTTTGTGAGGCATATATGGAGGCTTGTGTTGGTGACAAATATGGTGAAGTTCGAAGCCTTGTGAGCGAGCAGCACCACATGACTGATTCAGGCAATGGTTTGCGGGTTTGGCGTGCGAGTCGAAATATAAAGGGTAAATAAAACGCATTGAACCTCCCCTTTCCCCTCACATTTTGTGGACTTGGGACTTTATTGAGCGTTTGTACGTAATCTATTCAGGCTTCTTTTTGTTGTTGTGATGGAACCAGCAAGAAAGAGGAGATTGTCCCCTGTCAGAGATCTCTCCTAATAAGGTATGCACATAGTAATAACTAGCGTAATATAAATTAATGTGACAACATGTGACATGTGATAATGTGTATCCCTTGTTCTAATTTATTAGTGTTGTCCCTACTTAACGAGTCATGAAGCTTCGGGCCCATGAGTAAACCAATTGAATGGAAAGCTTCATTGCTTTATGAAGCTTCATCTGGTGATCACTACAAACTAGAGTCAGTGATTGTTGAAACAGCTGAAAGACTTAATAAAATAGTTTTCTGAATTTCACTGAGTTGCTGCCAACTTTCAATGAAGTGTGACACGCAATTTAACAGTTTTTGTCAATTGAGTCAGGAGTATTTGGCGAAAAGCTTTATAACAGCTGTTTCTGGTTATACTAGAATATTTTAATCTTTAATAAAATGGGTACCTCTGTAAGGATTCCTATAATTACAATCTGAGCCTATTAGTGCAAAACAAGCCCTTTTAGTGGATATTCTTTGATGGTCAAAGTTGTCTCAAACATAGATTGTAGCTCAATGCTGTATCAGTATTCTGGACCCATTCCAAAACCTGTGTACCTATAAGTCATTTACACACCAAAATATCTAAACACAGGGCCCAGGTTTTTAAAAAGACTGAAATGTCCCCCCTTTTCATTGTCTTTTGTCTTCATGGTCATGTGGTGGCTCACTTTTACACGGTGATCTGTAGGCTTTAGCTTCTTTCTCTTTTTAACCTTTTCTTGCTCGCGAGTCAGTTTGACATCTATCTGATATATCCTTCAAACGCATGTTATCAATTTTTTTTAAATAAAACTACACAGTATTTCTTCAGGGAGTTAAATAAGTGACAGTGCAGCCTCCATGCTAGCTCCGACAGCTTGAAGAGCTACAACAAATTAAAGGGAAATGTAATTAACTACAGAACACATAAGATGAAGCAGAACATCGTAAGACAAGATTTTACCATTTTACCAGATTGCAAAACTTAAATACAAATGCTCACCTTGTTGTTCTACTCATATAAATATTCTTAAGGACACTATGATCAAATGAAGTATCATCAGCATGTTAATGGTAAAAAGCAGTTTTTGTGTGATGCTGTATTGCTGTATGTCTGTTGGTTCAGGGAGTACAAAGACTGTGCAGTTCTGGCCCAGATGCTCCAGGAGAAGCTAGACGGCTACAAGGCTGATGACCCCACGATGGGAGAGGTACGTGGAGACGTGGAGTTACTAATGTGAAGAATAATTTACATGTGTTTAATATTCATATATAACATCACCCTTGAATAGTCTGAAATTACACACATTTTACATTAATCCAATTCAAATAATTCATTGCTACAACTCATGTTTGTGGAGTTTCATGTTTTGAGGATTATATGCTCCTTTTATTGGTCAAGAGGCTCTTTCAAACTGACCAATAAATCATTTAATACATTCAATACAACAATACTGTTAATGTGTAAGCAAAATGATCAGACTTCAGCTGACCTGATCCTAACTTAATTTAGTAATATTGAATAATAAGTTTCAAGTTAAGAGTATGAAACATCCGTCAGTCCTCCACAGTGTGTGTAGTGTTCTATTTCTGTTCTTATGCCTTTAGGGTCCAGACAAGTCACGTACTCAGCTGATCATTCTGGATCGTGGCTTTGACCCTGTGTCACCTCTCCTGCATGAGCTCACGTTGCAGGCCATGGCCTATGACCTGCTGGGCATTGAGAACGACGTCTACAGGTAGAGACGCTACTAAAACAGGTCTAATTGCTGCCATGAATCACTGAGCTCAGGATGCATGTGTCATTTCAATAATTGTTTGAGTGTTATTACTTAGTTTGGGTTTATATTTAAGTGAATTAAGGTATTTTATAAATTCCTCCATCATTTACACGACCTGTTTATCAGAAACATTGAAACAACATTCAGTGTCAATCTGTATATTTTGTAGGTACTTTAATCAAGAGAAAGACCCTTCCTCTTAGATACATGCATACAGTCTGAACCTTTCTCTCTTTCTGTCAGCTTTGAAACTAGTGGGATGGGAGAAACGAGAATGAAGGAGGTATTGCTGGATGAGGATGATGACCTGTGGCTGACTCTGAGACACAAACATATTGCAGAAGTGTCAACGTGAGTGGCTTTTATTTTCTACTCACATATACACACTGATGGCATTGTTAAACAACTACACCTTCCTCTACCACAAACCTACAGCTCTGTCACAAAGCTGTCAGAGCATTTTCTGATTTTCCTTTTCTGTCTCTGTCTTATTCGTTGGCACAGAGCTGTGACTCGTTCTCTGAAAGACTTCTCTGCCAGCAAAAAGATGAACACTGGAGAAAAGGTAAAGGACATGCTATTTGCTTGAGTTTTAGGATCTGTTACTGTGGTTCTACTACTACCTGTTGTTCAGTCATTTAAAGATGGAGTGGAGTAAAGAATCACAGAGAAGACTTTACTTGCATTTTAATCAAGCTAAGCCTAAAAGCCTGAAGATTCCGATAAAGTTGGGACCTTGTATGAAATATGAAGAAATAAAGTTAAAGACACTTAACCTTTTCCACTCCACCCCTCCCTGCCATAGTCCCATTTTAGGAGAAAGATGGCTCTTTAGTAGGAGACACCATGTGATAAGTTTCCTTCTTTTAAAAAAATATAACACACTACATGTGCTGCTTGAGCAGTGTTCGAAAACTCGTCACTTATAAAGCTAGCTTACTTAGCAATTGGTAGTTATAGCTATGTACAAAAAAGTAGGACCTGAAATGACCACCACTTTTGCAAGAAACAACTAGAGGAAAACATGTCTTGTACCTGATGAAAAGAATCAGGGCTGGGAGAGTAGCCACCAATGAAGCAGGAGCCCAATGTGGGTTCCAGGAGTGTGCAGAACCAAGCACACAGGCCGACTCACTCAGTGCTGTCGAATCAGGGAAACGTCACACAGCTACAGGAAGAGAGGGACAGAAACCAGAGACAAAACTTGTGGTTGGGGACCAAAGGCTGAGGCATTTACTGGGAAATTGTCAGAGCAGGAGGGTCCGAGACAGGCAGGGTCGGCAACAAGAAATCAGTCCATAAAGAACAGCTGGAAAGTCAGGCATATATCCAATTAATGATCTGGCAGTGAAAGTATGTGAGGCAGGAGTCTTTATACTGGCTTGATTGGTGATCTGAAGCACCTGAGTAGGGCTGATGACCTGGGAGTGGTGTGCAGGTAGAGTTAGAGTTGGGCTGATAAGGTGGGACTGGCAGAGACATAGGCTGCAGGAATGAGCAGGAGGGTGCAGCGCTGAACTGTGACATATACTTCTACACTTATATAGCTATACACTTCTTTTATAGCTATACACAAGATAAAAGTATGCAGTGTGCAGGCACACTCATTGCCTTCACTCTATTGTATACATCTAAAATTATATAATCCAGAACAACATATCTCATCCTATTAACATATGCTTTTATATTTAAAATGTCCATCTGTAATGGAACTAGTAATTGCAGTATATTATAGTAGATACCACCACTGAAAGTTATGATGAATTAACTTTGTAATTCATCAATCACACCATCACTCAAGTATATCATTCATCTGTATCTTTCAGACCACCATGAAGGAACTGTCCCAGATGCTGAAGAAGATGCCTCAGTATCAGAAAGAGCTCAGCAAGGTAGGACACAGTTACAGAATGCCATGTTACTGTTTTCATCTAAAGCATCATGAGAATTTAACCAGCCAACCAGAGCAGAGCTGGTGTATCACCATAGACTGTATATAAGAAGTGGACGTAGCCACCATAAGGACACAATTGGTTTGTGCACTACCATTTCTGTTTATCTCTATGTGTCTGCCCTGGCTAACTGTGATACCAATGTCAGCTGGGATCAGCTCCGAACCCCCATAACAAGGGTTAGGATTAGTGATTAAGGATGGTGAATGAATTAAATAATTAATGGAAAATTAAAAAGGCCCCTGTCTGATGGACCTTCAACTCACACCTACGGAAGAATTTCTCTAGCATTCCGGGTGAGGTTGAGAACATGGAGTCCGAATGGGCCATGTTCAAAGTCTCAATTGTTGAAGCGGCTGGTAGGAGCTGTGGTCCAAAGGTCTTCGTGCCTGTCGTGGCGGCAACCCAAGGGAGGCCGTCAAGCTGAAGAAGGAGGCCTTTCAGTCTTGACTGGCTGAGGGGGCTTCGGAAGCAGCAGACAGGTACCGTTCAGCCAGAAAGGCTGCAGCTGCGGCAGTCGCTGAAGGACAAACTCGGGTATGGGAGGAATTCAGGGAAGCTATGGAGGAAAACTTTCAGTCGGCCTCAAAGAAGTTCTGGAAAACCGTCGGGCGACTCAGGAAGGGAAAGCAGGGCTTGGCTTAAGCTGCTGAACTTCTGACCCGACATGGGGATGTCGTCAGACGGTGGAAAGAACACTTTGAGGAATTCCTTAATCCAGGCAGAGTCTGAAGACTCAGGGGAAGACTCATCAATATCGCCGGCAGAAGTCGCCGAGGTCGTTAAAAAGCTGCCGGTGGCAAGGCACCAGGGTTGGATGAGATTCGCCCTGAGATGCTGAAGGCTCTGGACACTGTTGGACTGTCATGGTTGACATGCCTCTTCAGTGTCACATGGAGTGACACTGAACCAGTGGAATGGTGGTTCCCATTTTTAAAAAGGGGGACTTGAGGGTGTGTTCCAATTACCGTGGAATCACACTTCTTAGCCTCCCCGGGAAAAGTCTACTCTGGGGTGCTGGAAAGGAGGCTCCGGCTGATTGTTGAACCTCAGATTCAGGAGGAACAATGCAGCTTCCGTCCCGGCCGTGGAACAGTGGACCAGCTCTTTACCCCTGCAAGACTTCTGGAGGGGTCATGGGAGTTTGCTCATCCAGTCTACATGTGTTTTGTGGACTGGAGAAGGCGTATGACTGTGTCCCTCGGGGTGTCTTGTGGGACTGCGGGAATATGGGGTACCGGGCTTGTTGCTACAAGCTATCCGGTCCCTATATAACCAAAGTCAGAGCTGTGTCCACATACTCATCACAACGTCAAACACGTTCCCAGTGGGTGTTGGCCTCCACCAGGGTTGCCCCTTGTCTCTGATTCTGTTCGTGGTCTTCATGGACAGGATCTCAAGGCACATCGGGGGGGAAGAAGGGATCCCGTTTGGTGACCTTAGAATTGCATCTCTGCTGCCTTCATTTTACATATTTCTCTGCACAAATTTATGAGCCCTGAAAAATAAACTGTCTTTATTTCAATATCTGTTGCAGCTAATTGTGTTCTCTGTCTCAATCTCACTAACAGCATCTCCCCTCTCTGACCTTATTAGTATTCAACCCATCTCCACCTGGCTGAAGACTGTATGAACCGCTACCAGGGTACTGTGGACAAACTCTGTCGTGTGGAACAGGTGAATCACACATAAGCCACACATTATTAGAGCAATAATGTGGAAAGTGAAGGAACTTGTCTCGGTGTGGCATTCCAACATAAGCAAACGTGATTACTTGCTTTCTTTCCACAATGATATCAGTGGATGGAGGATTTTAGGGTACTTTAACCCATGTAATAAATACAGTCTGGACAGGGTTCTAGTTGTAGCCCACAGTAAGATGCATCCTTTTTTGTATAAGGCCTTGTGTGAAACCTGGAAACAGCTAGCCTGATTCTGTCCAAATTTAAAAAAATGACCTACTAATCTGCCCCTCTCCTGCCTGTCTGCTGGTAAGCTTCCACTACCTAGCAGCCATGCCCCCTCATCAGCTCAACTCACCTCACCTGCACTGATGAGCCTGGCAGTATTTAAACCCTGGCTGCCTGCTCTTCAGTACCAGATTGTTCTATGTGATGCAAGACTTTCCAGCGTTTCTTCCCTGATTGAGCTTCTGTTACTAACCCTGCCTGTTTCCGACTTGCCACCCTTGTCTCTGCCCCAATGAATCGCCTCAGCCCTCTGTCCCCGAATATGAGTTCAGCCTGTTGTCTCCCTGGTTCTTGTCTGCTCGGCTCTGTGGCTGTGGCTCTGTCATTTTTCCAGCAAAAACTGAATTCTATCTACAGCAACCTGGCCACTTCTCCATCTCTCCCTCCCCCACCCCCTTGCCCTCCCTCTACCTGCCTGCCTCTGTCACAGTTCTCCTAAATCTCACCCAATGACCTACCCGTCCCACCTAACTAAGGCATGTCAATTATTATTAGTTGGGAGTAAGGAAAAACTGTTGAGTGCTGATTCAGCTATGATAAGTATGGGGCACAATGCTGCTCAAATCATCTTTGTTCTCTTTGCTTATATTGCAAACTATATGTTTCTAACAGCAAAAATGGCATCTTAAAATATTAGTACAACAAATGCAATGAGGTGGGAATTAACCAGAATTATTAAACAAAAGGGAGTTGACTGCTTCTGATGCTTGAAAAGAAACATAAATGTATTATTTGTTGTTTGAATTTTTCATCCAACCGACTTCCAACGTGGCGGGTGTAGTACTAAAGATCCAAATGAATGTAGTGTTAAGTTGATTGGATGAGCATTTCCAAAGAGCATAGCAAGTAGCCATACCATGGTTTTGGCTGTGAGTAGCACTTCCAGGGACCAGGTAGGGAATCTTCAAACATTGCATAGGTTCCCACTCCTAGGGAAGGACACATTGATGATTTTCATTTTCAATCAGGTTTTTCCTGATTCGTTCCTTACTCGTTTGTTAATCAACACATTTTAAAAATTGGATAAGAATTTACACATCAACAAATGTTTAACTAGCATTTAGTCTTAATTTGTTTCCTGGTAACTACTCAAAGTTTTTTGTACCTTATTGTAAAATGTTACCAATGAAACTTACAACCGCAATTTTAAAAAGAAGGTGGGACAGAAATCAATGATTTGCAATTGAATACAGTAGTTTTTTAGTAGAATCAAGGTTGTATGTGGTTGAACATTGTCCTCTTGTGTCTTACATTCTTTTGAAGGATCTGGCTATGGGTATAGATGCAGAGGGAGAGAAGATCAAGGATCCCATGAGGCTCATTGTACCCGTTCTACTGGATGCCAACGTCAGTGTGTCTGACAAGATCCGGATCATCCTACTCTACATCTTCCTTAAGAACGGTCAGACATCCACAGTCCTGTTTGTGCTGTTTTTCATATTAACTCTTTTGGAAGGAGGGATATTCCCATTCCATTATGATCAGAAACGCAGGAAGCGCAGTCAGTACACTCAGTGCACTCAATGGATGCATATGTCTGCATCGACACTTAGTCTTGTGTTTCTTATGTAATTTCTGTATTGTCATTCTAAACACAGACCGATTTCTATTTGGTAAATTTCAGTGAGCAGATAGCAGGGTGAACACAGGATAATAAATAAGAGATAACATGTATTAAAAATGCATTGCACAACAAGTTCAATGTATTTAAGTGTTTAAGTACATTAGCAGCAGTATGGTATATTTATTCTCCTTTGTCCTAAGCAGCTACATTATGAGATAGTGGGGGTAACGGCTACAGCTTTGGGGAGGAAGATGTTCTTCAGTCTGTTTGTTGTTCGATGCTTCTGCATCTCTTCCCCATTAACATTTACATTTACATTTAGTCATTTAGAGGACGCTTTTATCCAAAGCGAACTGCAGAAATATACCGCAGCCAGCCAACCGGATGTGGTTGAGTTATTTTGGCTTCATTTAAGGGAAGCTGTGAGGATGTCCATCATTATATACACTCCATGGTCTGCATTTACATTTTGCATGAATAAAACCATATTTGTAAATGTGCATGCTCTAGCATTTGTGCATGGAGTGGAAGATATGCTGCATGTATTTGTCTGTATGTTTGTGTCAGGTGTGACTGAGGAGAACCTGTGTAAGCTCCTTCAGCATGCCAACATCCCACCAGAGGACAGTGACATCATTTCCAACATGGCCCACATGGGCATTCCCATTGTATCTGAGGTGAGCTATGCTGCCCCTGGACCTCAATGTCTCATTATGAACCATATTTAGCTTAGTCTTGAGCTGGTTGTCCAGTGGTTCTTAACACTGAAGGTATCATGAAACTCCTTCCCTTTATAGAACATGCATTTGTAATTATGACTTTTCCCTAAACCATATACCTAAGTTTAACTTATATAGGGTATAGAGCTTCACTTAAAAAAATCCTCTGTAATTTGCAAAAAAATGTTTTTTTTAGAAATACTAAACCTTGAGATTAAAATAAATTATTTAGGATCATTTCCAGCAGCAGGTATACCAAAATTGTTCTCATCATTTTTGGAGTCAGCAGGACAGTGTATGTAGGACTGAGTCCAAACAAACTACAGTGTGTGCATTTATCTCACGATGTGATTGGCGAGATACAAACGTTTGATAAATCACACGTGAACCCTGTCGTAAGACGAAATATACGTTCAGATCTGCGCTGGTTTCTACGCTCGTTTGATAAATGAGGGCCAGTATGTCTACAGTTCAATTGTGGGCTGACAATTGTTTTGGTTGCTGTGGGTCCTGAACTAACTGTATTGGGCCCATATGAGTTTTTTACATTCACTCAAATGTAGGCTGTCTAGAAAAAAGAGGGAGTTTGTGGTGGGCACAGTAAACCCTCAGTAGACCTCCATGAGCAGCAGTTTGTTGAGAAGGAACTAATATGTAAACATCACCACAACTGATTACAGATGACAGTATGTAATCAGCAAAATCAAAAGATCATTTCAAGGTCATTTTCAACTTCTTGTCTATGACACAGGCTTCTTTCTAACAAATAAAACAGGTGCTATAGCACCTAGGGCTAGTCCTATTATTATTAAATATCCACTTTAGTTGGAAAAGCAACATTTTATGGCTGAATATGTAGTAAGGCTGACATTTTGCAATTGATCTTAACAACAACACACTCGTAACTGTTACAGTGAGTTGATCTGCTGATGTGTGAATTGTAATGCCCAATGAGTAATCAGTGTTGCTTCTTCAAAGGGCACTACTACCAAGAAAGCCAAAAAGCCCGATCGTAAGGAGCGAATCAGTGAGCAGACCTACCAGCTCTCCAGGTGGACCCCCTTGATGAAGGATCTCATTGAGGTACATCTCATGCTGTTACCATGCATGATGCAGTATGACAACACACAAATATTGGGAAATAGTGCTACTGGACACTTCCACTCCAGCCCTTCATACTGTCTTTTTAGTTTGGGGGTTAGGGTTAGAAGATTAATTCCAGAGCACTGTGTGCCAGGTTTTCCAAGTCATAATTATGTCATAAGAAATAATAGATTAATAAAAAATAAAATAAAAACATTATTTCAAATTTAAATTGTGAAAGTGTATAAGAACTTACTTATTTACCCCAGTATGCAGAAATATTCAAATACAATAGGTAAAAGTATCACTTGCTCAAAACTGCATGGTATTAACTAACCCTAACCCTCCCTCCCTCCCAAGAACATTAAAATGTCTAAATCTGTTTTTGGTGCAAATTGTGATCATTTAAATGTGTACCCACAGGACGCCATTGAGGACAAACTTGACCCCAAGCAGTACCCATACATTTCTCAGCGACAAGCGTCTGCCAAGGCCAGCGCTCCATCGAGGTCTGTAGTCTTTTAATACATGGTGCCTATAATGCATGTAACACATGACAAAATATGCTTCCAAAACTCAAAAAAGTAAAAGTAAGTTTATTTAAACCATTGTTATAGTTTTGGACTGGAAATAATAGTTTTCCAATATTGGCTCAAAGGAAAATAATCGACCTGCACTGGAAAAAAATATTACCTTTCAAAGCATATTTTGTATTAATTGCTTCTCATTGGCATTGGTTCTCATCCTCCAGTGCTCGCTATGGTAACTGGCACAAGAACAGGGGCCCCACAGAGATGAAGACGGGACCCAGAATCATCTTATTTATTATTGGTGGGATGGCGTACAGTGAGATGCGCTGCGTGTATGAGGTTACCCAGGCTAATGGCAAGTGGGAGGCCTTGATCGGTGAGTTCACAACTTAACTGAAGAGCAGTACTAGTAAGTAGTGTATCCCTTTTTATATAAGGGCTACTGTTGGTTGATGAAGAAAGATATCTGTAAGATATCTATTGTCGTTTTTATTTATGCTACCTCAGTATTTTATTCTATTGTATTTTATTGTATTTTATCATACTTGAATACCGGACTGCTGTGACAACCGAATTTCCCTTCGGGGATGAATAAAGTAATCTATCTATCTATCTATCTATCTATCTATCTATCTATCTATCTATCGATCTATCGATCTATCGATCTATCTATCTAAGTATAGTCTAGTTTTTATTTAAAGGCTAATCCGTGACCTGTTGAACTGTTTGTTTACTATTTACATAGCTTACTTTTTTACTTCAATATTGTGATGTAGTATTAATTATATTCTTCTTCAGGATAGCATGTTTGATCCAGCTTTGGCTTGACTTGGTAAAACTGTGCAGCTGTTTCAGCAGAGCTTACCTCAATGTAACAGCATTAATCACATTATGTATACCCTTGCTGAACTTTCAGGCTTTTCTCGCCCATAGGTTCGACCCATATTCTCACCCCCCCTAAATACTTAAAGGAACTACAGCACCCGGACTTCCTGGATCCGAATGCCTCTCCAGAAGGCACACAGGAGACACCTGCAGAATGAACATAAATTTGGAAGTAAATATAGTATTTATTATGTTTTTTGTGAACCTGTGTTCCCCCATGTCAATCCATTCGCCCAGTGTCTTTCCGAGCCATTGATCCTTGCAGTAGAGGATCCTGGTCCATGTTTCATATCTCAAAGTGTTATGTCTGCATTTTTGGTAGACATTCTCAATGGTTAACTTACCTGTAGAAAAATATATTCACTGAAAAAAAATCCATGAATTCCTAGTAGATTATTGGCTGTTGTGGTCCTTTCTAACAGGAAATGTGGTATATGATGTGTGGCCTTGGTAAATAGATATGTGTTGCACGGAATAATCCAGAATTGCATTCATTACATATGCATTCCATAAATTATTTATAGGTTCTTATCATGGACAAACAACACTTGTCCTTTGTCATTATTCTGAAAAGTGATGATATATTGTCTTGTGTCTTTCAGGATCCACTGAAATCTTCATTCCTTCTCACTTCCTAAAAGCCCTCAAAGACTTGGAGGAAAAGAGCAGAGCAGTTAAGAAGTTCACAAGTCCCTCCTCAGCCCTCAGCAATCTTTCTCCCCCTGGCACAACACTTCAAATGTACACTTTATGTTGCTAATTCATAAACCAAAATGTGTTTTTAATTTCACAAGTGTGTTGATGTTGATCAAAGTTTACTGGACAAGATTGGATTGTGTTGAATGTTGTCTACCGTGTATATTGTAGGACATTTATTTCTTTGGATAAGCTATGTTTGTGAATTATTTCAGATGACACATGAGTTTAAGGAGTATGGGCTGTTAATGAGAAATAGTTGTAGAGTTAACCGGGAAAAGTATTGCACTGTTTCACAGTTATATCTGAACAAAATGGTCTTTGTTATTGAAGACTAATTCATTTGGTATATTATCTGTGGATTCACTTTGTCATCTATCTGAAGTAGTGCTTTGCTTACAGTTACAACCAAGCCATATTGGACAAGTCAAATCCAGTCAGATTTCCGGTGGTCTATTATGGCACATTTAGCTTTAGATCAAGCATAGTGTAGTTGGTTTGTCTTGTGCATTGTCTCAGTATACAGCAGTTTGTTTTACTGTAGAGATTTAGTTTCCCTTTTCCTTTTTTCTCAGTGTTTGACCATAATTTTGTGATATTGTTATTGAGTAGTTATTTTTTGTCACTAGCAGTTCACTGTGTATGAAGAGAGATGTCAGTATTACGACAAGTATGTGCTTGTATGTCCACATCCATGAATATTCCATCCTGCAGGACGTCTGTTAGGTAATAAAGTGGCTTCCATTGAACTCCTCTTTTAGTTTTTTTCAAACTCCTCTATGACAAACTGAATAGGAAACATACATGGGCACTTCAAAGTACAAGGTTTGAGCATAAAGTATACAGTATACAGCAGAAGATCATTTTTATTGGTCGAAAACATTACTTAAATATTCTTCCGAAGTGAAGTTAATTAGATTTCCCCAAATGACACATTTCTCACATGCCTTTATAATCTATGCAGTATACCACACCCTTAATCCTTGTACCAGGTGTCAAAAGACAAATTATTCCTTTTGCAGAATTTGGGTTAGTGTTTTTAATCTGCACACTAACCAATGCTGGATATGCCCCCAGGACTCCAGACCCCTAAATTCACTATGTAGCCATTATTGGTCCACCCTACCATTACTTTTGCCTATCCAGGTTCAAGTCACATTGGATCCTGCAAAGTTAGAAGCATCACACATCTTTCTTTATAAACTACTTTTCCATATTTTCACGTGGTCACAAACTTCGGGCAGTGACCAGTAACAGAATTCCAACAGAATGAGATTGCAGATCCAAGTGGCAGAATCAGGGTGTAACCAGCACTAATAAATTGAACTGATAAGGGACCAAAGGTAGGTCCTTCATTTGTGGCCCTGGTTTGTGGAGGGCCCTTGTGTCAAAGTCTAGTTCCATAACCTTGTCATTGCACTACATATAACATTACATGGTACATATATTATTATTTAATGGTTTCTTATTCATTGTACTTGGTGTGAGAGAGTATAGTTAAAAAGGTTGATTGAAAAGGAAGACAGTTAAACACTCATGCCGATTGGCTTACAGCCTTGAAATCAAAATCTGCATCTGCTCAGAGCACTGCTAGCTAAATTGGAGCTACAAGTATTAATTTAGAGGAGGCTTATAAGTTTACAGTTCTGTAAGAACAGTATAGAAGATACCATGAGTTTCCTTTTTATGAACCTTGTTTTTTTAGGGTAAATTTTTGTTTGTGGAAGTTAATGAGGAAAAAAATAACTACTCTTTTCACGATAATAATCTGATGTGTTCAATACATTATAAGGGAAAGTGACAGCATTGGACCTGACAGCATTGTGTTTATTCTGCAAACTTAATGGATACGAATAGACAATTTCTTCCCTTCTCTCAATTAGCCAGGAGTTAGAAGGGACTGACAGTCAGGAAACTTCAGTTGCCCTGCGGGCCCTGTATGCCTTTGTTTAATAACCAATAAAGCTCCAGATCAATGCAAGGAAGACAAATGACTAGCCTCAATACAGGAATACCTCCAACAATCAGAACTCCCCATCCTGGTCGCCCTCAGTTTAACACACAACATGAGCAAATTATCAACTGTTTATCACTTGGAATGAGTAGCAGGAGGACACTGTACAGACACAGACAGCAACTTGAAATTGGACCACTAACTCATGCACCATGTATGAAAAACGACCAAAAAAAAACAAAAAAACAAACAAACAATATGGAGAACTTCAGTGGATGATTCTACATGGTGCTACTGCTTCTGTACTGTGCTGAGACCATTTCGGGAGCTCGGGTCGCAGAGCCCCAGCCCAGTCTGCGGGGCTGAGGCACTTCTGGCGCTGTAGTGTAGGTGGAGGGGCTTGGATTGCAGAGACCTGAACTTGTATGCTGTTGGACTTTGCAACAGAGGCTGGTGGAAGGGACGTGTCTTTTTGACCTTGCTGACAAAAGTGGTTGGTGTGCAGGGACTGAGGCGTAAATAGGTGCTGCACTGCACTGTACTGTACTGTGCTGTACTGTACTGTACTGTGCTGTACTGTACTGTACTGTGCTGAGCTGAGCTGTGTTGAGACTGAGGGGCTGAGGCGCTACTAGTAGAAGAGAAGAGAAGAGAAGAGAAGAGAAGAGAAGAGAAGAGAAGAGAAGAGAAGGAAGGCCATCAGATGGGGGGACCCAGGTGGAGAGGGTGAAAACCCTCTTCTGCCTGTTGTCATGAGAGATGGCCAGACTCTCAAATGCTTTTATCCACAAACCATCCGCACCCTGAATCCTACATTACCACCCCGCTGTTCACCCAGCATCTACTATACACCCACGATTGTCCTTTTGAACCAGAGTGCACTTTATTCCATTGCTTTTATATTACTCAATTCTATAATGTTCAATTTTATCATTGCTATTTTGAATTGTATTGCTGTTTGTCTTTTTAAGAGGTTTGTATTTTTGTGTCTAGGGATGTCAAAAGTAAGAATGTCATTGCATGGTGTAAAAACTTACACACACTTCTGTGCACATGATAATACACAAATCTCATCTCATCTAGTACCGCACTGCAGGTCCCGTGGCACAGGTAGCAGAAACTTGGCTGAAAAGCCACTGGTGGATGATGCCATGTTTCATGGAACTGTGATTGGTGATCTTGGTTCTTGGGCAGTTTTGGATCTCTGTCAATGAATTCACAATAAAAGATACTGTAGGAGCTGTGTTCATTAATTTATTCATTTTCCTTCACTGATTATCTGAACTCAGGTCGCAGGGGATAGGGGCCGATCCCAGCTGACATTGGGTGTAAGGTGAGGTACAACCTGGACCGGTCTCCAGACAAACCCAAGGGTGACACATAGAAACAGACAATCATTCATGCTCTCATTCACTCCTAAGGGCAATTTATTATCACCAATTAAACCTAAGCTGCATGTATTTGGACTGTGGGAGGAAGCAGGAGACACGTTGCCATATCCAAATAAATATTTTGAAATTAAATGTAGGCTAAGTGTCACTGATTCAACATGAAACTTTAGACTACTCTCTAGTCAAGACAATTATCAGCCTCTTACATGGCAACTTGCAGGTATCCATATATAGTAAGAAGTCTTAAAATGATCACACTACAATAACCATGGCTGATAGTGAGAGGTGCAGATGAAATAATTTTTTGAGGACACTATCATGTTGCTGCATAAGTCATATAACATGGAAAGTATTTTAATTCCATCTAAGATTAAAAAAACAAACAAACTCCAATGAATTCTTTCCAGTTTGTTTCTTTATGCAGAATATGCAACATAATGTGTATGCTTTGGTTTTACCAGGTTTTTTATTGCATCTCCAGAAAATGTGTTTGGAAGGTATTTGAAAATATTTCAAACTTTGAAAACTTAAAAAAAAAAAAAAAAAAAAAGACTGTAAGAACTAAAACAAGAATAAGCGTTTTGCAGTGAGACTGCAATGCTGTATATGTGAAGGGAACACACACAAGATGTTAACAGTTGCACCAGCCACAAAAAGTTACATAATTGTATTTAATGAAATTCTCTAACTTTTCACCCTTTACTGTACATGTACATCTCTATAAATACTGTATATGTGTATCCTTTTCTGTACAAGATATAATTTCTGAACATTGGGATTCACAAAACAAAAAATATAGTCTCATTTACACATCATTTAAATTGCACATTTTGTCAACACTTCATCCTTAAATCCAGAAACTATAGTGTTGCATTACTCATATATCTTATCACTAAACTCCTTTATTTCTCGCCATTATCGGACTGTAGTGGAATTGTGCCAATAGATTACAAAAATATAATATAACCATTGTAAATACAATCTGCCCAAAATACATTTTGTAAAGCATGACATAGTAGTGTGTCAAATTGGTTTATTGGCTCTATTATATGACTTTGGATCATGGTTACAGTTATGAAAAGAACAGTTATATATAAATATATAAATATTTTACATGCAAGTGCTTTTGAACCAACCAAATAAAAGCCGCATGTCACGAGCTGTTCTGCCCTTTTCCACAGCAGAGCTTTACACCAACTGTAGGCAAAAAATGCTCTGCTGAAGAGCACACTATACCTATGTTCAATCAGCCGTTTAGTCAATCAGCATTAATTTGGGCATCCATAGTTGAAAAATTATTATTATAAATCCTTGTGAAGTGTAAATCTTATTAGGTATTTTGACCATTGTTCTTTAAACTGCTGCTGAAACTGAGCTACCCTGAGTTTTAGTCCTTAGCTTGGGTAAAATTCCAAAAACAGTAGATCCTATATTTCAGTCCCAGCACTAGTTTTTCCAAGTTGTCTTTTACACTGCATAGTAAACTTCATCGATGCAGTTTTATTTTTTGTAGTCATCAAATTAGTAGTCTCTAAGTCCAAGCCAAATCACATGAGTTATTTTATCAGACTTGCTGACAGAAGACATTACAAAACTGTTTTCACGGGATGTCTATGCCAAATATAAGAATTGTATGTGTAAATTTGTTAGAGCCCATTTAACGGTAACGGATAACTGCTGCATATGCAGCATATACATTACCTATCCAATAAGATTTGTTCAGGGTAAAGAATGTGTCACATCAACAAATCAACAAATCTTTGTACTGCAGTTTTACATATTATTTTTCTCTGTGCATTCATGTGAGTGAATTCTACAATCTACAATGTCATTTAGCAGACGCTTTTGACCAAAGCAACGTACATATGAGAGGTAATACAACACAAGCAAAGATGAAGTCAAGAAACATAGAAAGAGTAAGTAACTAACTTAAGTGAGTTAAGTTTGAGTCCATTAGGACACAATTGCTTTTAGGTCATGCGAGCGGTCAGTGCGATACTTATCGTTGTCATCTATGTAGATCAAGTGTGACAGTGTTCAGTAAAGAGTTGGGTCTTCAGTATCTTCTTAAAGATTGATAAGCACTCAGCAAAACAGTTTAGAAGTTTGTTTCACCACCGGGGCACTACAGAGGAGAAGAGTTCGATGCGTAGAGCCCTTCAGCAACAGAGGAGCCAGATGTCTTTCTGATATAAGGTGGGACGGGCTAGGATGACGAGGAGCTCCGTCTTTGAGAGGTTGAACTGAAGGTGATCTTCTGTTATCCATGTGGAGATGTCTGCAAGACAAGCAGAGACATTAGCCGAGACTGTGGGGTTGTTTGGTGGGAAGGGAAAGAACAGCTAGGTATGGTCGGCATAACAATAGTATGAGAAGCCATGATTGCGCCAAGAAAGCTGGTGTAAATTGAGAAGAGAAGGGGGCCTAGCACTGATCCTTGAGGCACCCCAGTGGAAAGGTTTTGTAGTTTGGACACTTCTCCCGGCCAAGATACTTTAAAAGATCTCCCTGCAAGGTAAGACGTGAACCATCGGAGGGCAGAACCTGAAATACCCAGTTCTGTGAGTGTAAGGAGGAGGATCTGGTGTTTGACAGTGTCGAAGGCCACAAAGAGGTCCAGCAGCAATAGAGCTGATCAGTGGCCAGCTGCTTGAGCCAGACGCAGTGATTCTGTTACAGACAGGAGTGCAGTCTCAGTAGAGTGACCTTGCTTGAAGCTGGACTGATTTGGATAGTACAGGTTGTTCTCAGAAAGGAACCTGGAGACTTGGTTCAAGACTGTGTGGTCCAGAATTTTTGAAAGGAATGGTAGGAGTGAGACAGGTCTGTAGTTTCCCACCTGGGCCGGGTCCAGTGTTGTTTTTTTGAGCAGTGGAGTCACCTGCACTCGTTTGAAGGTGGTGGGAAACACACCACTGTAAGTGGTGATTGGATGGTATCGGATCCAGTGGGCAGGTGTTTGGTCTAGAATCCAGCAGAAGTTTCAAGGGAGAAGCTTAGTTAGGTGGTGGCAGCAGCTGTAGTTGGTCAGGCTCAGAGAACTGGTTACTGATGGCAACAACTTTTTCTGCAAAAAAGGGGGCAAACATGTCAGAAGTGGAGGGAGGAGGGGGTGACTGATGGAGGAGCGAGTTGAAAGCCGAGGGCATTTTCTGAGCATTGGTGGCTTTGCAGATCTTGTTCTGGTAGTATATGGTTTTAGCTGATTTGATGTTAGAGGTGAGAGAAGTTAGGATATTTTGGTAGTTGCTGAGTTCAGAGGTGATCCTGGATTTGCGCCATTTCCTCTCTGCCGCTCTGAGCCCTGCCCTATGTTCTCTGATGACTACAGTGAGCCGCGGGTTTGAGGCGGTGACAGTCAAGTTTGCTGTGGAGCATTACCGAGTCAGGATCAGATCCAGTGTATTGCCCCTTTATGAGTAGGAGGGGTGACGACCTGATTGAGGTCAAAAGATGACAGAAAAGACAGGAAGTCAGAGTCTTGGGCTCTCTCAGTGTGAATATTCACGTCTCCCATGACAATCAGGGGTTTTTCCTCATCAGGGAGGGCTAAGAGTAGCATGTCAAGCTCTACGACGTTTCCAGTTGGCACCTGGCGGTCTGTACAGTAGTGTTTAATATAATAGCAGTCCAATGTGACTAACCAGATTAATCCAGGTTTTTAGTATATTTTTTATTGCTACATGGCAAACAAGGTACCAGTAGGTGCAGTAGATTCTCAGAAAACCAACAAGACCCAGCATTCGTGATATGCACGCTCTTAAGGCTGTGCAACTGGGCCATTAGTTGAAAGGGGTGTGTTCAAAAAAATAGCAGTGTCTGCCGTTGACTTTACAAACTCAAAACTATTTTGTACAAACATTTTTGTTTCTAGGATTTAGCAATCCTGTGAACCACTAAACTAATATTTAGTTGTATGACCACAGTTTTTTTATAACTGCTTCACATCTGTGTGGCATGGAGTCAACCAACTTGTGGCACCTTTCAGCTGTTATTCCACTCCAAGATTCTTTAACAACATTCCACAATTAATTTACATTTCTTAGTTTTGCTTCAGAAACAGCATTGTTGATGTCACCCCACAAGTTCTCAATTGGATTAAGGTCCGGGATTGGGCTGGCCACTCCATAACATCAATGTTGTTGGTTTGGAACCAAGATTTTGCTGGTTTACTAGTGTGTTTGGGGTCATTGTCTTGTTGAAACACCAATTTCAAGGGCATGTCCTCTTCAGCATAAGGCAACATGACCTCTTCAAGTATTTTGACATATGCAAACTGATCCATGATCCCTGGTATGCGATAAATAGGCCCAACACCATAGTAGGAGAAACATGCCCATGTCATGATGCTTGCACCACCATGCTTCACTGTCTTCACTGTGTACTGTGGCTTGAATTCAGAGTTTGGGGCTCGTCTCACAAACTGTCTGTGGCCCTTGGACCCAAAAAGAACAATTTTACTCTCATCAGTCCACAAAATGTTCCTCCATTTCTCTTTAGGCCAGTTGATGTGTTCTTTGGCAAATTGTAACCTCTTCTGCACATGCTTTTTTTTAACAGAAGGACTTTGCGGGGGATTCTTGTAAATACATTAGCTTCACACAGACGTCTTCTAACTGCCACAGCACTTACAGGTAACTCCAGACTGTCTGTGATCATCCTGGAGCTGATCGTTGGCTGAGCCTTTGCCATTCTGCTTATTCTTCCATCCATTTTGATGGTTGTCTTATGTTTTCTACCGCATGTCTCTGGTTTTGCTCTCCATTTTAAAGCATTGGAAATCATTTTAGCTGAACAGCCTATAATTGTCTCCAATCAACTTTTTAATCAAAGCACGCTGTTCTTCTGAACAATGTTTTGAACGACCCATTTTCCTCAGGCTTTCAAAGAGAAATGCATGTTCATCAAGTGCTGGCTTCATCCTTAAATAGAGGCCACCTGATTCACACCTGTATTTTCACAAAATTGATGACCTCACTGATTGAATGCCACGCTGCTATTTTTTTTAACACACCCCTTTAAACTAATTGCCCAATTGCACAGACTTAAGAGCGTGCACATCACGAATGCTGGGTCTTGTTGGTTTTCTGAGAATCTACTGCACCTACTGGTCCCTTGTTTGCCATGTAGCAATAAAAAATATACTAAAAACCTGGATTAATCTGGTTAGTCACATTGGACTGCCATTATTTTGAACACTACTGTATATGATGACCACAATGAGTTTAGCTGGAAATGTTACCCTCATTGCATGGTGTTCAAAGGAAGAGATGTTGCTGAGCAGAGACAGCTTAGTGAATGTCCAGCTTTTACAAACGAGGGCACCAGTGCCGCGTCTGACAGATCTGGGTGTGGTAGAAGCTTGAGTCAGCAGAGAGTGCTGCTGGTTGGCCATGTTTTCTGGGCAGATCCAGGTTTCAGTCAGAGCAAGCACTTGTAAGTTTTAACCTGCACTTGGATGAATTCAGTCTCTAAAACACATTTTCAAAGCAATGCTGCAACTTAAAAGCCCTTTATTGGGACTGTTAAGACTGTGGATACTATGGCTTTAATCCACTTCTGGAAATAATTTGCCGTTGATTACAGAATCAATGGTTTCAATTCAGTAGATCTTCATAAAACACTTTTCATTTAAGGCTGAGTAATGGGACGCACTGTGATATTTTCAATCCATTTTACCGGGCTCCGCTGGTTGAGATAAAGTTACAAATATTCTAGTTTTAACTTATGGAAATTTTAACTGGTGCTCAGTCTGGTGTCAGAATTACATTTTCACTTGAGTGTGCTTGAAAGAGCACACTATATACTATCCACCGGGCTTAATCCTGATTTTAATCTTCTTCCGTTTGTTCCGTGTTTTTTTCGGTCAACTCCTCCTCCGAGGGTTTTGGTCGCGCATATATTAAAAAAGGTATCAAATTGACCAGCTCAGCCATGACAAGTGTGCTATGACTTTTCTAAGGGTTTCGGCAAACGGTTTTCAAATTATTTGGCAAAAAACCGCCAAAAAACCCCCCAATGTTACCTTATTTAGAGGCTACAGTGGAGAGGGAGAGGGAGAGAGCTGCAGTTTATTGCTCTGCTCTGATTGGTGGTTGCCCTTCCACAGTATTTCTAAGCAAACTTTCAATTTTATATAACTGCTTATTTGTTGTCTCATATGAACACACACATGTTGAAAGCTTGATCTGTCACATACCTATGCAACGGTAGAGATAATATACTGTAAATACTTGGTTATCAATAATGTATGGTTGAGAGTCATGGGCCAGTGTCAAGCACACTCAAAATTTCTTTGGAAATTTTCTAGTTTTGTAATAAAACCTCAAATTTGCAAAGCCAAACAAATAGTTATCTGATCTAATTAGCATTTGACTGAAGTTCGGTGAAAAAAAATTAAAAAAAGAGACAGTAGTAACAGAAAAGGGCTTAGATTATGAAATTTAACAAATACATACAGTAGGCACACTTTCTTTTATCATCTAGCTTGTAGATGTGATTTAAGAAAAAATTAGGTTTATTACAAATGTATATATACTTTTGACAGTTATAACATTAGCAGCAAATTTATTGCAGACATCTCAGAATGTGGTGACATCAAAAGAAGCATGACAACATGAGTGGTAAGGTGATTAGACAAAGCTAAAAAGTTGTAACTAATCAGGTTAAACAGTTTGCTTGTTTTCAGCACATGAGGTCGAGCCTCTAACTTGGGGAGTACAATAATATTCTCACTAATATAAGTGAAAATGGAAAATATATGATTCTTGCTATGATTAATGGAGTTTGTTTCTTAAGTGCTATATGTGCCTCCAGAGTAGCTCTGCCTTCCAAAATATTGTCTCAAAAACAAGAAATACAAGACCTTTGGACACTAACTTAACTGACTGTTAAATACTTGTCTGTTTTGATATTATTTGTCTGGTCCTCCTCGTAAAACATCCAATAATATTCAGGCCTTGAAAACCAACCAAGGACACAAATAGCATTTGATGCATGTATGACTGTTATGGCAAATATTGATATAATGTCCTAATGTTCTAAATTATAGTTCAATCAACAAATACATATTTTTGACCAATTCTTTCCCTGAAAGGGTCATGATTATTGGGCAACATCATGTGGATTTGATAAGGTTCCTTCTGGTGGTCTAACAGTGTCTTCTTCAGCCAAGCCAAATAAAGTGCAAAGTCTTTGTATTAGAGTCCTGGTTCAACAACCAAGAGGTCAATGTAGTCCTTCTCTTTGATCTTGAAGGCCTCTGCTATGATGTGGGCAGCATCCTTGTGCTCTCGACCTCTCAGGGAAATTCCATCAACCTCCAGGAGGACCTGACCCACCTTCAGCTGACCACAGTTATGAGCTGAGCCTCCTTTCTGTTAATATGAACATGAAGAA
The DNA here is from genome assembly GCF_030273125.1 of Centropristis striata. NCBI lineage: Eukaryota > Metazoa > Chordata > Actinopteri > Perciformes > Serranidae > Centropristis > Centropristis striata. The sequence goes on from NC_081523.1 coordinate 32,899,091, forward strand.
AAAGGAAAAAGGGAAGGCAAACAATGATTTGACATATTATGGAAGATAGCTCCATTCAATGACTGTTGAGTGATTAGTCAGTAGAAAGACAGTAAGGATTGGTTGTCATACTTACAGCCAATAATTTAAAAGCAGGCCAAATAAATAAATAAATAAACAGATTTAGTGCAGTATTTTTACACCTGATTTTGTATTCTGATATTGCACATTTGCAGCACATTTTATAGATAATTGGGGGTGTGGGCAACATAAAGCAGGTTAACACTAGATGCCACATAGCGGTATACATCATCAGAAAGCTGGGAACTAGTATCAGAATCAGAAATACTTTATTGATCCCTGTGGGGAACTTGGTTTTGTTACAGCGAGATATCCTAAATGTCAAAACCATATTATAAAATACAAATGCAACAAGTCTTTAATCTTGTCTAAATATAGATATTTACAAATCTATATATGGAAATATAGAAATAAATCTGAAGCAAATCAAGGTATCAGTGTAACTAAGTAACAGGTAGAGATTTTAGGATGCCTCTTTTATAAATAAATGATAAAAAAATATCATAAATAATTATTAATTATAATACTTGATATGACTTGATTTACTCTAAGTCATCTCTCAATCGGGGCACCACTCAGTAAAACAGAAAAAAAGATAGCCAATTCACCTAAAACAGTCTCATAGAGTTATTAAACTCTCAATTTGGAACACTTATTAATAATTCACTTAATTATAATCAAATTACTAGTAGTGGTTGAAGGAGTTTGGATTTTTTTTCATTGAAGAGGTTGGCATATAATTCACAGTGTACAACATTTAATGGACAGCATGTATATTCCAAAAAGGTATTTATTCAAAATTTAAAAAGTAAAGCAAAAAACAAAAGCTACAAGGTCTTATCTTAGATTATCTGCAGTGTAGAGGTGCAAAAGAGGAAAAGCGTGTGTGTGTGTGTGTGTGTGTGTGTGTGTGTGAAGTCCTTGCTGAATTCTTATCTGAGCCCAGTACATACTAACAGTCCAGTTGAGAACGGGGAGAAATCCTTTTGGTGGAGCGGACGTCAGAAGAAGGTTTTGTTTCAATAATTTGCCGTCTTGCAAATAAGTTTAGCTTGTCCTTGTTTGTTGAGGAAGTCTTACTGGCACTTGAATGGCAATGAACATGTGTTCAATAATCCAACCTTTGGGTGCCGATTAAGACTGGGAGTTTCAAAAATTTGTTGTTGGAAAAAAGGGGATATTTTATGCAGAAGGCCTCAACCTGAAATGCAGGGTTATCTGCAGGAGGTGAGGAATGAGCTGGGGGCTGGTGAACCCATGCCTCTGGGTCTCCTCCTGAGGGAGATTGAGGTGTTGCTTCTTTCAAAAGCAGAGGTGGAGATCTGGTCTTAACAGTGGACCACCTGCCGTGTCAAAGGTCCCTTGACCAATGAGGTGATTTGTAGGAGTCATAAACGATGGGCATCCTGGGAGAGGGAAATCTCTTTGTTCCTTGCCAGATGCCCAAAATTGAGGGGAATGTCATTTTGATGAGTTGAGTGAGAATGCTGTTGCTCAAATCAGTTCAAGTCCACAAATGATTCACATGTGGCAAGATCCCAACATCTATATCATCTAAATCTTTATAAGTAAACTAGTTAATATCAGATTGCAATATTGACTTACTTTGTCTTACTGAAACCTGGCTGTGTGATGAAGAATATGTTAGCCTTAATTAATTAATCTACTCCTCCTAGTCATATTAATACTCATATCCCTCGTGGCACAGGCCGAGAAGGAGGAGCTGCAGCTATATATGACTCAAACCTTCTAATTACCCCAAAACCTAAATTAAACTACAAGTCATTTGAAAGCCTTGTTCTAAGTCTTTCACACTCAACCTGGAAAATCCAACAGCTAGTCCTATTTGCCATAGTTTAACGCCCTCCCGGTCCATATTCAGACATTTATCACAACACTCTCTGAGTTTTTATCAAGTTTAGTACTAATTACAGATAAGGTAATTATTGTAGGTGATTTCAATATTCATGTTAACGTTGATAATGATAGCCTTAGTACTGCTTTTATCTCCCTATGAGATTCCATTGGCTTCAATCAAAGGGTCCATGAAGCCACTCATTGTTTTAACCACATCCTCAACCTTGTGCTGACATATGGGATTGAAATTGAACATTTAATAGTTTTTGCACAGAATCCTGTTTGTATCAGACCATTATTTAATAACTTTTGAAGTCCTGTTACTGATCAACACGCTAATAGGCAAGAGTGTCTGTACTACATGTCTATCTTAAAGCTAAATTCAAGGAAGTGATCCACCTGTGTTTAACTCTTTGTCGTGCTCCAACGTAATAGCCCGACGTTTCTCTTCAGCACTGTCGCCAGGCTGACAGAGAGTCACAGCTCTATTGAGGCATGTATTCCTGTCCTCCCGAGTAATGATTTTATGAGCTTTTTCAATAGGAACATTTTAACTATTAGAGATAAAATTCAACACCTTCAACCATTAACTCGCACTGATAGTGCAATCTTAAACAGAAACAAACTTCAAATAATCAGCACCAGGGTACCAAAAAATGTTTTGGAATTTAAAGTCAGTGCAAAGGCAATACTGTAACAGCCTCAGCCATTAGCGGCACCATTAGCTAATGGCTAGTGCGATCCGGCAGGCTCACGAGTTAGTCCTCTCTAGGGTTGTAGCTCTAAGTCTCTTGTTCACAGACTCAAATGCCTGGTCCGATCCTCAGACCTGTGAGTTAGGCCAATCGACATGGTGATGTGCAGTGTAGCCGGGTATCGGAGGCCGAATTTGATGTTAGCACATGAATGAAACTCCTTTTTCACCTTGATGAAGGCTGCCCTCCACTTGGCCACAGTCGCTGTGAAATCCGGGAAAAGATACACCCTTTTCCCATTGTATAGCAGTGGGGAGACCTACCCAGCACGGCATAGGATGTTGTTCTTAACTTCCAACTGGGTAACCCCGATAACCATCGGGTGCGGCGGCTCCCCCTCTTTTGGTTTAGCATGGAGCGTGCAATGTGCCCTATGCAAGCCAGGCTTAGCATCGAGCCCCAACAAGTACTGCAAAAGTTGGGCCATAACTTCTGTAGGCTGGGGACCCTCAGATCCTTCAGGCAGACCCAAAAAGCGCTGTTCCACCGGGAGTGCGCTTCCATGTCTTCACATTTTTTGCTCAATGATTCCACCGTAGAAGAAAGCCCAACAAAATTAGCTTGCAGGCTAGTTAGCTGGTCATCATGCTCATTAGCCGACTGCTCCAGGTCCAAAATAGTCCTGCATTGAGCTGCCACTTTCTCCTTCAATGGCTTCAGGACCGTTGACACTTCTTTCCTTACAGTCTCCGATATTATGGACTCAAATTTCGCAAAGATTTTGGCTCATCCAGCGTAGCATATCCTTAGACTGGGACTCCGGGGGCTCACAAGGCAGCCTACCACTGCTAAACTTGACAGACTCGCTGACAGAGTCGCTATTTATTATACTTTGACCTCAAAAAATGTTGAGGTATAAGTGCTCCGACCACGTAACAGGATTGGCAGATGGACAGCCTTCAGATGTCAGTAAAAAGTATTTTTCAACACATTCCCCAGGAGCTATCGTGAAACATGTTCTACATGTTCTACATGGTCAGTGCTCAACCCGAACTCTTAGAATGTTTTCTGTGCAAAACAAATGCCAGCTAATTAATCAGATGCTAAATTAGGACTTTTAAAAGAAAGGAAATATTAATGCACCAGAGTGGATATATTCTCTGCCTAATTTTCAATATGTACACTAGTGGCTGCAAAATATAAAACAGTCAAAATCTATTGTATCATTGTCTCACCTGAATGGTGACTATGCGTGGCAAAGGTTGGCGTGTGTTGGCTCCACCCTCTATAGCCATGCCAAGGGTGTTCGCATTTTTCACCACTCGCACCAAGGTAGCAGTGGGCACTGGGAATGGTGTGCCAGCCTGCTGGAAAACAAAGTAAAGACTGGTCAGAAAAAAAGAGCAAGGTTGAACTTTATATCATTACCATTACATTATTTTGTAGATTTAGACCTACAATTTTGTCATCAAAAATTCTGAATGCTAGAATTGGCAAGTTACCACCAATCATTTTTGTAACTCTTTGAAAGCAACTATCCTACAAACATGGCCACTTCACACAATGATTCAGGTAATTTCAGGTCAGGTGTGTAGAGGAGTCAAACTACAGCAACAAGCACCACTCTGCCTGCAACTCAAACTGTGTATGTTTTTTAATACAAGCTTACATCAAATTCCACATTCACTCTCAGATCCAGCAATATTACCCAATATTGCCCATTACAAAAGACGTTCCACAAGGGTCAATCCTGGGTCCCGTCTTATTCACTATTTATATAAATGATATCATCCAGTCTCTGAGTGGCTGTCAGGCCCATCTGTATTTACATGACACTATCATTTATTGCTTTGCGGGCTCCGTACAACTGTTTGCTCTGTAGACAACCTGCAGCTCTCATTTAACACCTTGCAAGATGCATTAGTTGGTCTCAAGCTTGTGCTTGATGTAAACAAAACAAAATTTATGGTATTCTCTAGAGCCAGCAATATTGCACAAAATAACCTGCATATACAAAAGTCAGCCTTTTATCTAAAATTAGATAAAACTGTGGGATGAAGATTATGTTTTTTGATGAGGGGCTGGACCACAGCCTGTTTAAAGGCAGCTGGGACAAAGATGAATTAGTCAGATCCGTAACACAGGGCCCAATAACACTGAAAACATCCTTAAAGGGAAGGGGAGGGATGCTGTCAAGAGGACAGTAAGAAGGCCTGAGACGCTGGACAACATTAACTCTGTAAACTCTGAGAGAGACACTTGCTCAAACGGGTCAAAAGCTGCAGGGCAAGTGGGGGGAGACAGCAGGATCTACTGCAGATGGCAAAAGGAAGGACTTAATATCAGAGATCTTGCCAATAAAAAACCTTTAAAAAATGTACACAGTTCAAATGAAGAAACAGCACCATTGTGTTCACAGGGGTTTAAAAGAGTATTCAAAGTATTGAAGAGAAACTGAGGTTTGTGGTTATTGACTGACACAAGATTTGATAAAAACGGACTCTTGGCAGCTTCAACAGCTTTATGATACTGATGTTAACTGTTTTTGAAATTGTCCAAAGAAACATGAAGGTGATCTTTCTTCCAATTCCTCTCTGCACATCTACATGTACATCTTAAAGTGTGAGTGTCATTAAGCCATGGCCCAGCTGCTGGCTTGGAGCGCTTGCATCTAAAAGGGGCCACCAAGTCTAAGATGTCAGCACAAATAAACCTCACCCTTAATAATTTGATTTACACAGTTTGTCAGCTTGGGAATTTGTATAATGCCCTCACTTGTACGGCCCCTGGAAGAGGAATATGGGCCCCTGGCTGTTCCAAATGAACCTGCTGATGCTTGCTGGGTCGAGGGCTGCAGTCCTTGCTGAGGCCTCCTGCCTCGGCTATATCCACTCCACTGTCTTCACTCAGAGTCTGGCCACTGTCTGAAAGCTGGGACAGGGAGGCCCCTGGATGAGACACTACAATGTTAGTATACAAACATTCAATGCATATATATATATATATATATATAGTCTTAACTAAGTCTTAACTAAGTCTTGGCTATTGAACCATGTAACAGCCCATCCTCCAAGAAATGTAATTATTTCTTACGTTTTTTGCAGCTTAGGACATTCACTTGTTTTCAATAAAACATACAGTATACTGAAAGAATATGACCTTTGAAAGGGTGTAGTTATTTCAGGTTAATAAGGTGCTTGAATAATATTCAGTTGTCATGTTTAAGTTCATCTTAATGAGGTAAAATGTCAATTAATTAAGAAGTTAAAATGCATTAATAATTGAGTTAAATATGTGCCTAAAATTTATTTCATTGCTGTATGTTAACAAACCTAAAAAAGTAGTTGTTGTGACATTTGAAAAAGAATAACCCTGAGTAATATTTCCGGTTCACCTGGCTGTGAAGAGGAAGCGAAGAAGTGAGTGCCGGAAAGTGAGCAAAAGGACAATGGTGTTGACCGAGAGAGTTGAGAGACCAACCCGTGTGATGATTACTATGGACTGCCGTATTTAGCGTGTTATTTCCCACACGCTGGACTGTAAGCTGTTCGGCAGTAACCACGCTGTTAAGAGGGTGAGTTTGGGACAGTTTGGGAGTTTTGTTACAGTGTTTTATTACATTGGTGCATTATATTCACAGAATGCACAAAATGAAGTGATGCTTAAAATATTCAAGCCTAATATTCCTAAATAGGAATCTTTGGCTGTGTGTTTAATTAGATTGCATTGTATAGGTATACCAAAAAATTGGTGGGGACTGTGTGTTAAAGGATGCAAGAGTGTGTTTGAAATGATAATTATAAGATGAAGATTGATAATGATAAGCCACGAAGCCCTCCAAAATCTAAAACAAACAATCCAACCTGACAGGGGTGATTTTATGGTCATGGCAAGACTTTTAACACATTTTTTAATTGTTTTAAGTTGTGACTTTTTCTCTGTGCCAAGGCAGTTTAAAAAATGGAGGTAGACCAAAACAAGTTACAAATCCTGATTTGTTATATATGTTTGTCACCCAAAAATGGAATTAGTATGCTGATAAGTAACAATTTTAAGTTTTTTGGTAAGAAATTATTTGTTTCAATTCTCAAGAATGGTTGACAGACTTGTGTACCTCTTTGCTGTGGCCTGGACTCTGCAGATAGCCGGTTCATGTCTGTTATGATGAATTTCTGTGTGAGGGCAGGTGAGCAAGGCCGAACAGGAATATAGGGTGGAGCAGCAGGTGTAAGGATAGAGGGGCAGGGTGAGGGACATGGCGAGAGGTGGGGTGATGGATGAGGGGATGGTATTGGAGATGCCGCTACGGAACAGGACGCAGACTTTGACAAGTAGGAGGCCTTCTCATTGGAGCTGGATCTGCAAGGGAGCTTGACAGGGCAGGTGTGGTGTCCTGAACTGGGCTGACTGTGGTGGGCAGTATGGTAGGCAAAGTGGGGATGGTTGTGGTGTTCAGAGTCAGAGAGGTGAAGGGAACTTTGGCAGGTGTGATGGAGTGCATCAAGAGAAGTGTGATGGCTGGCCCCAGTGCAGGTGTGGTGGACACAGGCTGGTGAGGGGTGGTTGGTGGTGGGGAGGGATTTTAGAGACTTGTGGATGCAGTCCTGAAACAACCGGGTGGGACCAGCAAAGAGCAGGCTGGGGCCAATTGGCATCTGCTGGACTGAAGGTTTCCGGTTGACTTCCTGGTCACTGCACTGCCAGCTCTGAGCCTGGAGAGAGGCAGCCCTGAGGAATCGAGGAGATTCTGCCGATGCCTGTATTTTATCCTGTCAATGAAAAGAACTCAGAGCTTTAGAGGTATTTGAACTAACAGAAAAATGTTTTAGAGGGATGCACTAAAAGTTTATTTTCATTTTTAAACAAACAAAGGAAGGATGATGTTGTTTCATCATACAAATTGACTCGTGTTTTTTTTTTACATTTCTGTTCAACGCAAACAGATGAAATGTGCTTATAATTGAGCTGTAAAAATCTCTCTTGGAGTGAAAGCAAATATATCCCAAAATGTTGAAGGATTTCTTAATTGAAGAAGAGTGAAGAAATATGCTGAAATCAAATGTAAGATACTATGTTTACGATGGAGAATGTGTTGGTTGCATGAACCAAAACTTAAGACCTTTTATAAACATTGCCCAGGATGTCCTTAAATTAGGTTTTATTTATTACCACACACACACACACACACACACACACACACACAAACACACGATGCAAATTGATATCTGTGAACTAACATGTAAACTATGTGGTCACTGCAACAGGATAAGTAGGAATAACATCCCTTAGTTAGTATACCAGTTGTGCAATTTACCACTATTCCACCTGAATTCTATGTAACACTGATTCTTGAAATAAGGGACAAAAGATGTCCTGCATCAAAAATTTTGCAATTTGCCTGAAAGTCAATAAATTCTTTCATTTAAAAAGCCTTTAAGAGTTTCATAGGATAGACAAAACTAAGTGTATATTTATACTTAGTTTTTGTATATATTTATATTATTTCATAGTTTTTTTTTAATACCAGCACTGTACTATGAAAGTACCTGCAAATGATTTTGTCAGTAGAGGTCACAGTATCAAACCAAAAAAAAAGTATTTTAAAATTCACACACATGAATATGAGGTTAATCGGATGGCTTAATAAAATATCACAAAATACTTAAAGTGAACATTGCATTATTTTATACAGTAACAACAGCCTTTCAAAGTAGCGTCCACGCTTCATGTCAATTCCATAAAATAAATCAGGCATATAATAACACTGCAGCTATTCTTACTGATTCAACTAGCCTCCAAACTTCAGTTTCATGAGTGATGTAAGAATGCATAAGAAAGGTGATTGAGTTGCCATTTCTTAATGATTCCCTCAAATAATATCATGTGGAAATTGTATTTCTTTTGAATATGTGCCACTTCAGCTGAATTCCTCCTCTCTTTACCTCGCCATGTTCCTTCATATCTACAGGCTATATACCGTGCAACCTTTTTTGATGACTTTACAGTGCTCTCAAGTGCTCTCTATAATTTTTACTTACTTTGCCTGTGTTTTCTTTGAGGGCAACATCTCTCTGCTACTTTTAACAAACCCTCCTGTGCCAACTTTCACTCTTGTTATGTTAATTTAGCAGGTACTCTGGAACTATGGTGTAATGCAGAACATCTCTATATTTACACCAAATCTGGTGCCTGAGGTTTTTGGGAATTAAAATGGAAAAACATGGAAACCATTCATCCATTCCATCTTTTGAATGTCAAATATAATAAAGACACACGTACCGGTGCAATATTTTGGAAGGCATTGGTGTTCTCCTCCTGGTCTTTTCCTGTCCAGGTGCCAACAGAGCCATCAGTCTGAAAGAAATGACATGAAGCATTGTAGTACTATAGGACTAAATCTGTAATAAAAACTCAGCATGGTTAAATTTAGTCTACCTAATGCAGATGCAAGGTGCATGGCATTACAGCTGAATCATTTGGAGGCTTGAGCATATAATTAAAATAATGGGTTGAAGGGACATTTCCCTTCATATCTTCATAAAATGTTTTAATTGAACAAAAGCAGTGCATATGCAGTTTTTCCTGCACACGCCACGTATGAAGAGTGAACTTGCTGTAAGAATGTGTGGACCGCTGCGCAATCTCTCGAGCTGCCATGAGAATGCAAACTTTGGAAACTATTGTCTTTTATGCTCTATTTAAAATGTGTTTCATATCCAAAGTCAACTACACCAACTGGAAATGTGTTTACAGTTTATAGCTCTCTGACAATGGAGGAAAATGCCGTTTCCACCGTCAATAACCCATTCTAAATATGAGGGGGGTAGATGATTTTTAACATCTACTATTATATTTTATATTTCACCTGCTTACTGCTGCTTACTTGTGCAATAATATAATGTTGATGTCTGCCTGAAATATTCCTCCTCCCACCAGTCCAATGCTTCTTTGCTACTGGTGTAAACACTGACACTTCCCAAGTGCTTTGAGCAGTCCTTGCAGCTAACTGAGCCCAGCTGCAGTTTTGGTTTATCAAGAAACTCCATTGATAACCAACAGTTGAGGCAGAGAAGCCAGATATGAATCTGCAGGCACACATTATGGTCCCACTGATGTTTGTCATTAACCAGCCCACATCTCTTCTATACAAAGAACTCAAAACCCTTGTTAGTTACAATCATTAAATGTTAACAGACAAGCAGGCTAGTAAATCCCAGTGTACAGGCTCAAACATAGCATGACTCTCCAGATCCATGGACAGCTATCATGTCCAGAAAGATGTGTTAAGTTAATTCATTAAGTTCTGTCTCGTGTCTATGTTGTCTTCTGATTTCCTGTTACAGAATCGGTACCCTCTGCCTTTCATGTCATCTGCTTTTGAACAACTGCAACAGGCCAAGAATTTTACTAAGCTTGACCTGAGAAACGCATATCACCTAGTCCGCATTAGAGAGGGGGATGATTGGAAGAATGGTTTTAACACTTTCTCCAGGCATTATGAAAATCTTGTGATGCCATTTGGACTGACCAATGCCCCTGCAGTGTTTCAGGCCCTAATCAATGATGTACAGAGGGAATTTCTCAACCAGTTTGTGTTTGTCTATTTGGACGACATCCTGATCTTCTCCCCAGATAAAGATTCTCATGTTGGTCACGTCTGCCAGATTCTCCAGCAACTGCTTTATGTGAAAGCAGAATTTTTTTTCATTTTCCTGCCGAATCTGTGTCATTCCTGGGCTTCATCATAGCCCCCGGGTAGATACCAATAGATCCGGCTAAAGTTAGCGCTGTGGCTCAGTGACCTTCCACTGATAACCGCAAGAACTTGACTTGACTTTGTCTTACAGGCCGGGCTCCCGTAACACCAAGCCTGACGCCTTGTCTCGTCTGTTGGACCCCAGGCCTGCTGCCAAGGAACCTGAGCCCATCCTTCCACTACACCGTGTGGTAGGAGCACATGGGTAGAACCCTACACCTAGTAGTTGTCCGGCAAAGCGCCTGTTTGTTCCTGTCACTGTGTGTCCACAGGTGGCTCACACCTCTGGCTCACCTGCCATCCAGGAATCTAGAGATCCATGTACACCATACGCCAAAGGTCTGGTGGCCCTCCCTGGAACATGAGGTCAGAGAGTATGTGGAGGCATGCCCTGTCTGTGCCAGACACAAGACCTCTTCCCATGCTCGGTTTGGGGCTGCTGCAACCTCTCCTGGTACCCAGTTGAATATGGGCTGAGATTTCATTGGACTTTGTCACAGGGCTCCCAGTCTCCCAAGGTAACAGATTCTCAAAGATGTCTCAATAAGGGACGGCAGAAATCATGTTGAAAAATGTGTTTCGTATCCATGGCTTTCCTAAAGACATTGTATCAGACCGGGGACCCCAATTCATCTTGCATTTCTGGAAGGAATTCTGCGGTTTGATCGGTGCCACTGTCAGCCTCACGTCCGGATACCACCCTGAGTCCAATGGACAAACGGAGTAGCTCAACCAGGAACTGGAGACTTGTCTCCGTTGCCTGGTATCTCAGAACCCATCCTCCTGGAGCAAGCACCGGACTTGGATGGAATACACTCACAATTCTCTTCCCATTCCTGCCACAGGGCTGACACCCTTCCAGTGTGTCTTTGGCTACCAACCTCCCTTGTTTTCAGAAACAGAAAGAGGTCATCGTCCTGTCTTACCATGCCATGGTCTGGCGTTGCCACTGCAACTGGGCAGCTGCACATAGGGTCCTCCTGCGAAGTGCGGACCGCAAGAAAAAGGCTGCAGATTGGAGGCACCGACCTGTTTTCTTGTGAGGTTCTTGTAGTGTTTTTTTTTCAACTTGATATTCTGTATTTCACCAAGTTAATGTTTTAGTGGTGTCAAATTGATGTTTTGAAAAGGAACAAAAAGGAAGGCTCATGGGTTTACAGCTTTGTTAAATTGTGATTGTGTATTCAATAAGGTATGTTTCAAATAAGCAGCAACGACTGTTTTCCACCTGTTTTTGCCAAAGTGTTTACATCAGAATTTCAAGAAGGTGGTCAACCTGGGGGCCAATAGTACAAAATAACCTTGCCCTGTAAGTTTTTACAACAGATGTCACATATTGTCACCTTCCTTAAATAATGGCCTATGTCATTTTTTGCCAATTTTTGTTTCCTTGAATCATCTCCTCATGGTGCTTTTAAAATTGCCAGAAAAACCTGAAAAAATGATATACATATATCATTTTTTAAATAGCTTTTATTTATAGATGAGAGATTCAGAGTGTAGGGGGAAAACAGGAAGGAGCTCCGAGCCGGATTAGAACCCAGGCTGCCTGCTTGTGAGGACTAAGCCTGTGTATACATAGGCCATTATTTTAAGGGGGTGTCGATATTTAGATATAATATTGAAGGGATCTACCATAGCAGGAACGGGGTGTACTGCATCATGGATCACCTTGTCGGAGTGGTTAAAGTGGCCCTGTGGATGCAGCACACCCAGGCCTCCGTGCCAAGCCTGGTGGGCTTCCCTCTCACGGTGCAACACCAGCATGTCGTACAATTCCAGGTCCTGGGGAGCTACCAGACTCCTGACCTCAGACAACAAGGACAACTGGAGCAAAAGGAAAGAGAAAACAAGACTGAGAGAATGTTTTCTAATGACAAATGCTGCTTGAAAGTGTTGGCCACTATCAGACTGTAACACCAGCATTGGCACCTGAAGCTGGATGCTTTTAAATAAAGTAATTCACACACACACACACACACACACACACACACACACACACACACACACACACATATACACACACCACTGACATATTTTGTGGGCAGAGCCTAACTGGTGGAAGACAGTAACAGTCCTCCATGTCACCAACCCTCTGAGCCCCTTTGTGTTTTATTTTGAAAGGGGGCGGAAGTGGATTATGCTGATTCTGGGTCGGATTTCCTGTCTGGTGCAATCTGCCCTGTTGAGCTTCACGTGGTTTAGCAAGGGCTCATGTCAAAAATAGAAGTGCTACGGATTGATAGAGCTGCAGATCGGAGAGCCGCTGCTGGGACGCTTCTGAGACGTAACGTGGCACGCCCGGTGGGGGTGGTCTCATTGATTAGATTTAGCCAAGTAGAAATTAGGCTTTATGGAGCCAACATAGACCAGCTGTAGAGAAACTGTGCCGGTGTTGCAAGCTGCTGTACCTTTGCATGTGTGTTAAAGAGCTCAAATAGAGCCATGACCAGTGCCTCCACTCCTATGTGTCCTTTCTGGTACTCCTGCAGGTAATAGATCATGGTCTGCCTCTCTGGTTCTGTCAGCAGCATGTAGGCCTGCTGCTCCAGAGACATCTGAGCACCTGGTGGGCCCAGACCTCTGTATCCTGCTGGCTTGAAGGACAGATAGGTAGAAAGATAAAAAGAAAAATGAGGAGAGATAAATTGATAGTTACACAGAGACAGAGAAAAAAAAAGGCTTATCTAACTATATAAGCCCAGTACCATGCAGATAATATCTTCCTCTTATCCTGTGCACACATGGCTGTGACTGTGTTCAGGAAAAATGCCCCACTACAACATTCGCTCAGAAATTGTTTCCCTCACGGACTAAATCATCTTTCTAAGCTGCTCGACATAGAATCAGCTCTTCTTACTGTTGGTAGATCGTGTGGCTTTGCACCGACTCTAAAAACTTTTGTATGGAATAAATAAAATAAATAAGACCATGTGAGAGGACGGGGCTAAACGGTGGTGTAGGATAATGGATTAATGAATGTAAGAGGACAAGCTGCTGGGAAGGATTTTCCTTCCCACAAAGTCGTTGTGAATTGGGGAAAACAAATAAATTAATATATGGAATGTTTCATTGCGATTTAGACTAACCCTTTACCTCATAGTAAAACATGATCTGCTAAGTGCAGACACTTGCTTTATTTTGTCCTTTTGGCAAGGAACTTATGGATTTATGAACTTTAATGCAGTTTTCAGTGTTTGGTCTTGGGGAGGAGTTTAGGTCATCCCAAGTTAATAGTATAAGTGAAATCACTTGTTATTAGTGTTAATTCAAAGTTAGATTAATGACTTGAGTCTGATTCTAGTCTCACTTCTGTTCAGGCACCAGAAAAAAAACATACATTAAAAATATTTGGTGTTTTGGAGTGTAGAATCTGTCAGCCATGTCAATGTAAAACATACACTTTACTGGATACAAAAGGGCAGGAATGCATGACTCCTATTCTTACCTTTGCTAATACAGGTGTAGCTTTTGCTGAGGATGGTCTGTAATAAAGAAGAAAACAGAAACCAAATCTAAGAAAAGAACTGTATTCATTCTCCAAACAAGTTGAATCAAGAGCAACATAAAAAGTGTCAACATGAATAGCCACCACACCAATTGTTATACATGTAGAACATTAAAACACAATAATAACTATCCCACCCTGGGGCAGTCCTAAGAAAATGTGAGTTTGGAGCAGAGAGCCATCTTTAGTATCAGCAGCCAAGAAAATGTATACCTCTTAAATTCTCAGTCAGGTTTAACTCCATCACCAAAGGGCCACAGGGCCATGGCACTATTTTAGGTTTTGGGTTTTATTTTATTTGCACAGTTAGAATTACATAAAATGACAAAGATAACATATAATGTAAAGTGCAGGGAGAGGCAGAAAACCCAGATGGGCTTATTTAAAGCCTCCACTTTCATAGTTATTAGAAAGTAATAAACACATGTATAACATCAACAACAAGTTACAATGACAATAACAAAAACAATTAAAAACAAAAATGAACATGTTAAAAAAGTGTATTTGTGTGTGAATTAGAATTTTAAAACAGCAGTTAAATGAGCTTTTAGACATCTTTTGAAGCATTTTACAGAGATGGAGTCCTTTGCCAGATGGGAAAAGGTATTCCATAATTTGGTCCCCCTAAATTGAACAATAAATTGACCTCTGCATGTCAGAAATCTTGGAGGATGAAGATCTAAAGATTGACACGTTGAATAAGAGTGGATCTGAGAATTAAATTTAAAATAAGTCTTAAAGTGCTTTGGAAAGTTTTTATGATCTGAATATATCTTAAAAATAAAAACACATATTTGAGAAATACTGATGTCATGAACAGTAAGTATTTGGAATTTCTGAAAGAGGGGTACAGATGAGGCATGTGACTCAGATCGGGTTGCCATCCTAACAAAACGTTTCTGAAGAACCAAAATTCTATGGAGTTTAGTAGGAAAGGTGCTTGCCCAAACTATATTACAATATGAAAGATATGGATAGTGGAAGTGTATGAAGACAGTTTTTAGTTACCAAATTACTAATCCTCTTAATTATACCAATAGATTTGCTTATTTTTTTGCTAACACAGTGTATTTGTGCTTTCCAACTCAAGCTCTCATCAACAAAGATTGGCATCATCGTCATCATCATCAAGATTGGCATCATCTTCAACTGGCAGGAACCCTTTCTTTGGCAACCAAACAGAGCAACGGCTGTACTCAATTATACGGTGTAGTGTACACAGTCTGTCTGGGGTAGTGTATAGCCTCGTATTATGGGTTGCTACTTTTTTGTGTCAGGTGAATAACAACGTTCACTACATGGTGATGTAGTGGTTAGCACTCACAGCAAGAGGGTCGCCAGTTTGACCCCTGCTTGCGGCTCTTCTGTGTGGAATTTGCATGTGTTCCCGTGTCAGCGTGGGTTCTCTCCAGGTACTCCGGCTTCCTCCCACAGTCCAAAAACATGCAGCTTAGGTTTGATTGGTGATTCTAAATGGTCCATAGGTGAATCAGTGAATCAGAACGCAAATGGTTGTCTATCTGTCTATGTGTCGGATCTTTGATAGTCCAGGGTCTACCCCTCTCACCCAGTGTCAGCAATGGGCTCCAGACGCCCACGACCCAAGATCGGATAAGTAGTTAAGGATAATGGATGGATTTATAACAACATTATGGTTGCTCTCAACAATATTTAATAATCACAAGTTTATGTAAAAGTCCAGTGTTGTGTATGTCAAGATTCTCTCTTGCCAGTCAGTGGTCTGCAGTGTTTTAACTGCACTTTCTAGTGTTAGCTCAGGTCACTTTGAATCTCAACTAATGTGGTACTAAAACGCATTAGGTGCCAGGTACTATTCACAAGTGTTGCTAATGGAAAACCAGTAAAGAGTCAACAGAGTCTAGTAGAGTAGAGAGTTGATCTATGCCATGCGGTGGAAAAACTGCATTAAATCAGATTTGTTCCCAGGACTACCATATGTCAGTTTTTCTGGAGTTACTGATTTAGTTTTACTCACTGACTGTAAGTTTGTTTCACTTTTCCACAAATTCCATAATGATTTATTCATTTAGGAACCACGATAACCATGGTTATGATTATGCATGCCCTAAAATGTTTCTGTGGACCGTCAGGCTACTGCGATATTTATGGTAAATTCATTGAAACTGCTCAGAGCGAGCTGACATGAAGGATCAACACTTTACTGTCATTCTTTGTCACTTTTTTCAGTATAAAGCTCTTACCTGCAGAGAGGAGATGAAGTATAAACTTTACATGGACACACCATGAAATAATCTAATTGTATCTGTTGTGTCGATGTGCGGTTATCGTTTTTCAGAATAAAGTGTTACACAACCAGGCCCAAATTCAAGATAAATAATGAAATAAGATGAATTGCATGATATTCACATAACTGTTCACTATGAAATAAAAAAATAAATAAAACATTTTTGGATATAGACTGTACAGTAAAATATTACATTATATTAAAATAGAATTTGAAAAAAACTGTCTGTTTCCAATCAATAATTCCACACCTAATACATTCTAGAGGACCTCTGGTATCTTCTCACAAACTTACAGGACTTTTCACTGTGGAAATTCAGAATAAAATGCCTTTGGATATTTACTGTATGGTAAAAATGTAACATTATATTAAAAATGAATTAAAATTAAACTGTCTGTTTCCAACTGGTGGTCACTAATTCCACTTCAGGTACATTCTAGAGGACCTCAGGTAGCTTCTCACAAACTTACACAACGATTCACTGTGGAATATCAGAATAAAATGTATTTAAAGTGAAATCAGTGACTGGAAACAGACAGTTTAATTATAATTATTTTTTAACATAGGTTCTCTAGAATGTATTTAAAGTGAAATTAGTGATTGGCAACAGACAGTTTAGTGTTTATCCTTCATGTCAGTTGGCTCTGAGGAGTTTCAATGAATTTACCGTAAATATCACAATACAGGCGCACTACATAGTAGTAGGCTAGTTTGACTACGGATAAGCGAATGACGGCTCACTTGACCGCGGTGTCAGGCTGGTCTGATTAAAATAAAAGTTGCTGCCGTTACCACACTGGTGAACAGTAGACCAAAGATGGAAGACATACATCTGATTTATGGTCACTATGTCCTTTGCTCTTTTTATATAAAGCTAAGCTTTATAAAGGTCACTGTTCAATACAGTGCTGCTTCAGTTACGTAGTTACTTCTACTTCAGTTCTGTTCAGTACACAACTAGTTGGCCTTTTCACCAGTGAGGGAAGCTCCAATGCAATAAGCGACTCACACAGCTGAGGAAATGCCCCATTTTGACATCAATTTAAAAAAAAACTTTTATTTTTGTAACACCCCTCCCTATGCCCTAATGAAGAATAACATTTAATAATTTAGTTATATAATTAAAACGACCCGGCTGCTGTCACTAGTTGACTGGTGAGTAAAAGGTCATAATTTGATGAGCCCTCCGTTATGTTTGCTGTGACCTGGGGCACAGCTGACACTCAGCAGCAACATCTATATGGTGAGTTTTATTCATGAGTGATTATCACATTATTTTATGCATTATTAGTGGTAAACAGCATCACATTTAAATCATGCATCAGTTCTTCTAATTTAGTAGTGCTCCTGACTGCTGGTTCAGTGCAGTGGTGGATATTATTATGTACTGTGCTTGGTTTGCCTGTACACTAAAGCTGTGGAATGTTATGCGAATGCCTTATTTTCATGTTATCTTTTTAATACACGTGTTGAAAGACTTTAGTAAAGAGTCAAATCTACCAACATGCACAATATTTATGCTGTATTATGACAACAGAAAAAATTAGAACTGAATTATAAAGCTTTCACAACAATGTGTAAAACATTAGCACGCACTCCAAGTAGCCTTATTATTAAAAGACAAGTTTGACAATTTGGGAGGTTTTAAAATGTTGTTCTGTGCGCATTTTAACTTTGAGCACCTGCCCCTCTGATGTTTTTGTTTGTTCATTTACTGAATACATTTAATTTACTTGCAGATATGTTTTTTTGTTACAGGGTTATAAAATGTAAGTTGGGTTTTCCCCAGTAGCTTCCTGAATACAGTTTTTTTTTTTCATCATCATCATTTTTTTTTTCATTTTCATCTTTGTACTACGATGCCACTGATAATTCTAGTATTAAATTTATATGGCAGCTATTTAAACTAAGTATAATGCGCTCACCTTGTACTGCAGACACTGGCACTGCCACTAGTGTGGATACCAGGATTGACACTTGTATTGATGCCAGAATTAACAGTGGGGTTGATGACAGAACTGGGGTTAGCTGTAGCATTGGTTTCAGCTATGGCCTGACTGGAGATCCATTTGGTCTCATCTGCCACGAAGCGTGCATGAGGCAGACGACCCACATCCCACACCTTCATCAGCAGGTGACGTCCTGTTTTAAGGATGTGAACTGCCTCATCGTGGGAGATGGTGAGAAAGCTCTGACCATTTACTTCCAGGATCTGGTCACCCACCTGCAATAAATAAGTTTTATTAAAGAGAAGCCCAGACAGGGTAGAGCATGAAAAGTGGTCTATAATAACTTAATTTCAAAAGAATCTCCTCCAACCTTAAAGATCTTCCTTGAACAAAAAACAAATTTTCTACTTAGTCGAAAAGTCTAAGTCTAAAAATACAATGGTACATGGTTTTATCTCCAACACCTCTGGTTTCCGTTAGTTTCTTGTTTGGAAAACTTCCATTGGTGATAATGGACAATCTTTAGCCTTGGGTCTTTACAGACATAGGTACAATGTGAATTAAGGACCTACCATGTTCCTGTTACTTACAACTTTGTTGCTATTTGTTAACGTTTTTTTCCGTTAGAAGAAGAGACAAATAACTTTGGCAAAGTTAAAGTGTTATGTGTTAAAGTTAGACATTAACACATAAAACCCCTAGTTGAAATTGACCATAAAACATATTTTTTGTTCTGAATTCCCACATAAGCACCTGTTGAAAAATATGGACTATTTAGATAGAAACATGAGATTGTACGAGATAATGTAGACTATACACAATGATGCTGACAAAGCAATGCAAAGCAATGTACTATTCAGCAGGTGAAAGTAGCGCATTTTACTGCATGACAGAAACTGTGCTGTCTTTGCCTTAAACTGAATGGTATAAGCATATAAAGATGAGACTTGTGGGTACATAGGACCCATTTTTATTCCGATATATGGTTAAGGTCAGAGGTCAAGGGATCCCTTTGAAAATTGCCATGCCAGTTTTTCCCTCACTAAAATATAGCTAAACTGTAGCCTTAAAGCTCAGTCCGGTAAAGCCTCTAAAAGAAAAACAAAGGAAGGTTAAAGTAAATCATTCATCAAACAACTTACGCAGCCTATCTATCCTAATCCATTATACATCTCATACCAACTCACCAACAGCCATCTTATATCTGGAAAAGGTATTTGATAATGTCAATTAGGAATTCCAATTTTCTACACTTTTTCACCTGATACAATTAAAGGCTGGTGTTCATGTCCCATATGTCAGTTTTGTGATTTGGAGTCAACCTGCAAAATAATGTCTGGGTTCATCTGTTCAGCTTTGTTGTTCTTGTTTTTGGCTGTATGTCTATGTCTGTCTCCCTGTAAATTGTTCTTACTGTCATAAAGAACACTGACAACAACTCAAAATCTATGTAAAATTATGTGTACATACACTTGTCCAGTGATTCTGAACATGACTGTGATGGAGGTTTCAAGTCTGATTTAATCAGTGTGGAAAACACACATTTCTTGTAGCCTGGCTAACACCAGACAAATCTCAAATGAGATTTGGTCTGGAAACCAACTGTTCATTTCTCCGTAGAGGAGGTGTGGTTTACGATCCTCCGGAGCCGTTTATTGGACGCTTAGAATGTCTATCATAAGCGTCTGTAGGTAGCTCTTAGCCAATCAGATCAGTTATACCAGATGACGTAGTAGAGCAACAGTGGATGTTTGTTGTGTGTGTGTGTGTGTGAGAGAGTGTTGCTTGCTGCGTTGCTTCTCCAGTTCTCGCTTTCTGCAAGATTATTTATTTTCACGCTTTATTCCCCCTCATGTCATTCAGCCACACACATCCACTGATTTTATGGGCAATAAACAAGCTGCTGCGGGTCTCTCGGCGGCTCCGCTGTCCCCCGGCTCGTAGCCAGATCACCGCCGTTACGCTACAACGGTGATTAGCGACGCTAGCGCCGGTGATTAGCTAGCGGCGCTAATAGTCCCACTACTGGTGATCTCGCTACGAGCCGGGGGACAGCGGAGCCACTGAGAGACCTTTCGCCTTTCAACTTTCGCTCTAAACTATTTAAAACACCATCTACAGCTAAAGAGAGTTTTGCGTCTGCAGCAGCCATGTTGGATCCGTAAGAAAACTACAAGCTTCCAAGTGCCGAGTAGTACACGTCATCGTCTTGCCGTCCCTCCCCGCTCTGTGATTGGATCCCTAAAACAGGGCTAAGAAACTGTCTTGGTTTCCAGACCGCCTGGAGGTTCGAAATTAAATTTGAGCGCGCAAGGCAGTATGGGTATACCCAGGCCACATTTCTTGTAGGTGTAGTCCAAAACCATAAAGTGGATATTGCTTTTCAAGGACTCAAAACCCTATACTTTTTCTTAATGTAATACAATTTAAAGAATACATTAAAGGGAGCTCTTTACAGTGTTGCAAGACATTTGGAAGCACTGTTTAGAATTCATCCCATGCACTGGTCATGGGATGATTTTAGATGATGTCAGAATGTTTTTTATCAAACATAGTGGTGGAGACAATCATGGCTTGAGTGAAACCTCGAATTGCTGATTATTATAAATAATTTAAGATAATGTTTCTTTGCAACTATTTTATAGATGAAAAAATCTCCTTATGTAGTTTGGACATGTGGGACTGGTTTTGCAGTGTATGCCATCAAGACAAGTTGAGTTGCGGTACCTTTAGTGCTCCAGCATCTGCAGCAGATCCAGGGTCCACTCCAGTTATATATATCCCCAGTCCATACTCAGCGCCACCTCTGATCATGAGGCCTAGAGAGCGACCATTGTCCATATTCAGGTTTACCTGCAGTGGAGACATTCATGTCCCTCAGTGGTGTCAAACAAACTCTAAACAGGGAACATGCTTGTATTTTTTGGCCTAAAACAGTGATTTAATTTGGTATAACTTGGAAATATAAATTATTGACATTTAGGGCAATAATGTAAGTTAGCACAACAAAGGAAGCCAGTTGTCTGCTCAAAAACAAGTTGGTGAGTTGTTGTTACTTATATCTTTAAGTTGGTTCACAACAAGGGACAATAGTTCTGCTAACTCTTATTTCTTTGTTGTGAAATTCGGTCATTAGCGAAAGCTAGCGGCTAACTGATGCTAGTGGCTAACTGATGCTAGTGGCTAACTGATGCTTGCAGAACTGCTTGTTACAGCTACAAGAGTAGCCATTAGCGTATCAATGCTAACTCAAAATTGTGGTCACAACATTAGCTGACATTTCATAGCGGAGTTACAATGGTGCCAGAGAAATTCAGAGTTGAGCAAACTCAAAAACAAAACTTAAAATATTTAGTTTAATTGTCCAACTTAAAATTTTATCGAAGTTTGTTGCCTTGAAATTTTGAGTTCACCCAACTTTTCTTTTTTTTTTTGCAGTGCACAGGGGCCTGCAACTGCTGTGAATCTGTAGTTGCAATAAACATATTTTATCAAGGTGCATGTCATTTACACCTAGATTTAGCTGAAGTAGAGCTAAAGTTAACTTTGCTACAAATATGTGAATCAGACCTTGTCACATTATTATAGATGGGTTATTTGCTGTATGAACAGATTTCCTCTTAAGTGGCTTGTACAAGTGATTTAGTACTAGTTAGTCAAGGGCAAGTTTTCACTAAGGTATTGATTATTTTATTACTTTGAAATAAATGATTTTGCGTTTGAAATCCTTTCTAAATTACAAATTATAAAGTGTGAGAAAACTAAGATAAGAATATGAAAATGTTGCATGGTGCCCAATGTCTTATGCTGTCTAACAACATCTAATCAGGATGGTGAATTCAGTCCTTTCTGTCTGAGCCATTCCATTTAAAAATAAGAAAACATATAAATATCAAAAACTAACAAAAACAAAAATGTGTATCAATACAAAAAAATAAAGGAGTAGGGTGTAATGCTACATCATTTAGCTGGCATTATAGTTAAAAAAAAAGAAGACTTGCAAGCAGGAGGATAAAGAAACTCATAATGTAGATTAATTGGAAAAACAAGATCAATTTGACATCATAAATGAAATGTAATGACAATTTCTTTTTTTTAAATTTACAGTTAAAACTTTATAACCATTATTAATGAAAAATAAATATAATAATTGCACTGTTATTGGAGAATTGAAATGATAATTAATCAAGTTAACTAATTATGAGTAATGCTGTGTTTTGTTATTTACCAGTTTATTGTTGCACACCTTCGAACACCTTTTACATACTATATTAACTTTTTTTTTAATGATTACCAAGTCATTTGTAAACCTTCAAGAAATCATTGTCAAAATCTGTAAACAATATTTGGATAGAAATTATAAAGTTGCTACTACTGATTGCAATGATTAAGAGGTGGTTAAATCATAATCATCAGTTATATGAAAATACTGCTTCATTTTAATTCACATTAGTTCAAACCCACAAATAAACACAAGTTCACATGTGGCAAGATCCCAACAACTGCAAGCAACAACCTGATTTTCATCAATATGAGCAGTCCTCACAACACAACAGCTTAAAAAAAAAAAGCAGCATAGTGCTCTGGAGAAAGAGTTGTGAAACCATAAAACTGGTGTGGGGAACCTGTACACGGTTTAGTCCTCCTCAGCTTGTCCCTGTCAGGGGCCAGGCTGAAAGTGGTTGACCCAGAATGGGCATTGCAGCTATTGCACCTGCCTCCTGAGACAGAAACGTACAGAACTGGGGGATGGTCCAGGGCAGTAACTGAAGGCTACCTGAATGTCCAACAACTACTCCTGTCTCACTATCTCTAATACATTTTAGTGGGTGAATGTGTGCTAGTGATTGGAGGAGTATTACCCATAGAGTAGAGGGCAGAGTCTTGTGAGATGGAAAAGCAATGCACAGTGGGATTATTAGCTGCCTGGGGCTGCTCCTGCAAACCAGGTCAATTAAAACAGAGTTTGTTAAAGTGCTACAAAAGGCTAAAAAGCTATGTAGAGTTGAGGGGAACAGCAGTGTTTATAATAATTATTACCTCCTCAGTCAGAGGAGGTTATGTTTTCATTTTAGTTCAGTTGTTTGTCTGTTTGTCAGCAGGGTTATTGTAAAACTACAGTCCAGATTTTCCTTGAAAACTTAGCATGAAAGTACGCATTAAATGTTAAAGTGGACCCAAATAATTGTGGGGATACACAGGTTTTCTGTCATTAACATTTCCAGATACGTAGGGCATGGCCTTGGTGGAGGTCTGAACTTTTAGAGTGCCTTTCCAGTTCTGCACTTTAGATGCTAGAGATAGAGTTTCAATATACGTATATCTGGCACATTACTGACACTGACCAAGATTTATATGTTGTCAAAATAAGGAGCAAATAAATCAGGCCATTTGGCCTTTGCAGTTGTAACACCTCCTTGGGCTTGATCTGCCCAGAAATGACTTCTCATCCTTTAATTAGCTAATCTTAATACATGCAAATATATGCACTTTTTTGATGTATCCTCCTTCTCCCCTGCTGCCGCAGCATTCAATACAGCAGACTAAAATCAGCTTGTGAGCTTTTTGATGGAATGTGTTCAGATGCAGTAGCATTTGCTATATGGAAGTGTTTATGCAGTAGTTTTAGCCATGAAGCCGCTGTAAGATGATTGGATGCTTCCTACAAGGCCAATGTGGACACCAATTTACAGTTCACCCTGTCCACTTTCTAAAGAAAACTGTCTAGCAAAGAGGCAATTCCAGCCACTTAGAACTCTCTTCTGCCTCAGTGGAGCATTGACCTTGTGAGAAGAGTAGACTTAAGGAGGATTGTCTGATTGTTAGTGGCATTACCATGGGGGCCTGGGTAAAATAAAATAATTTCCTGTTGGACTGATCTAATTTTACTGGTCCAGTTCATGGGGGTCATGGTGTACTGCATTTACAATGCTGAACCTTATTTATACGGCACACTATATTGGGACATAATAGCTCTACTTCTACTCTTCTCTTTTTCTAAACCTGCCTTGTAGAAACCAAGTTTCAGTCTCTTGATAAATGTTGGTCCTCAATTCCACGATTTAAAAAAAGCTCTAAGAAGTTGCTAATAATGCAATCACATACTTTTACACCATATGAAACACAATGTTAATCTCCAAAATGCTCTATAGCCATTTTAGACTTTCCTTCATACTTTATCCAACCATTTTCTCAAACAAGGACCATCACTTTATGCTGGCTCTTTGGAAAATTACAATTTATTTTAATACACAATATCACACCTCGAATGATATTTAATGTTTATTACCAGTATCCAATGTTATTGGCTTTGAATTTTGCCAGTTTCTGTTTATTACCCAAATTGCAATTTGGATTTATGTTGAAAGGTAATAATGCAGACAGAATATTATATCACAAAAATAACACTTAGCAAAAAGTCAACCATCTCCAGCAGCATCTTGATCTAACAGAACTGTTGTACATCAGAAAAGACAGTGTGTATGTGTGTGTGTGTGTGTGTGTGTGTGCGTGTGCGTGCGTGTACGTGCAGGCATATTGGTCTAATTTTGTGGCCATTTTGGCTTCTATCAAATCATCTTTAGTAAGTGTAAACATTTAAAATTGTTCAAAGTAATAATTTATTGAAGTACTTTTTTCTTCTATGTTTTGATACAGCAAATTAATTTTTTGTCATGATTATTAGTATGTCACAGTACAAACCAAGTTGGCTTTTATGTGTATTGGCACTTAAATTTTGATCTTACTTAAGAACAAATGAGAAGCACACAAACACTGAAGAATGGCCCAAAAGTTCTTAAATTGTTCTTTCGATCAAAGCTGTGGGTATGCACAATACATGCATGAGGCCCAATGTTCTTACCGTCCTCTCCTCCAGGCCACGTCCTTCCCTGTGGCTGTCCTCCTGGCTGTCAGGTGGTGGGGAGACGCTCCGGCCCTCAGGGTCCAACCAACTATACATGTTGTTGGTGATGTAGCCTCCAGGGAGCGGACCAATGGAACACACTGAAATGGCCAGTTTCTTACATCCCTTCAGCACCTGCACAGTGAGAGGATGGGGATTGTGAAAAATACCACAGAAGACCTCAAGGCAGTATTTTCCCTATCATGTTAATTATGATTTGTTGTAAACATACATTATGTACATTGTATTTACAGTATTGAATATAAGTCGGCCTAGATGTTTTGACAAATCTGATTTGCTCGGTTTCATGGTATTTCAGCTACTGCGCATTTTTCAGCTTAGACATGTGAAAGCTAGAGGGAGCCAGCAGTAGCACTGGAGCGAAAAAGTTTTTGACAGTTATAACACATAAATGTAAATTTGGATGAAACAACCAAGTTAGACATTTTCGTTAAAGGTGGCTGTGGCTCAGTTGGTAGAGTGGTCGCCCACCGTTTGGAAGGTCAGTGTATCAGTCCCTGACCATGGCAGCCTACATGTCGTATCTGTACCCCAAATTGCTCCTGACGCTGCGTTCATCAGTTTGTCAATGAATTCCCAATGGTGGCATGTGAGTGTAAATGGGTGAACGAGCGCAGTCTGTAGTGCAAATCGATTTGAGTGGTTGCAAAGCAAGCGCAGGTCTATTCCTGACAGAGGGAAGATGTAGTAGTACAAAGTAGTTATAAAATCATCAAATAAATAGTCTGGGCCCAAAATCAACAAAACCGAACTTAACTAAGGCAGGGGTTTAACACAAAAATTTACATCAAGACTGGTCCAAACCAAATGGGGACTTATATATAGCGGCTGATCAGGCCATGTTCACACAAGGTCGGTCACACAACAGACAATTTACAAACAAAGAGCTACAAACAAACTACAATAACATATGCCAGCCTAATGCAACCTAATCAAACTAAGAAATAAAAATAATAAATATAAGAAGGAAAATACACTAATTCCAAAAGATAGAAAGCAAACAAAACTATCCCTAGTCCCTAGTCTGACCACATATCAATTGGAAATTGTCGAAATTGTGCTAGTAATCAACTTTCTTAAAGTTACAACAAGAAGTTTTAAAATAAAAGATTCCTCTACATAACCTTCAAATAAGGCCATTGACCAGAACCAGAACCAGCTCAGACTCCAGTGGGCCATCCAGCCTGCCTTGGATTCATCGTTGCCTTCAACCTGTAGTCAGACCTCTGGCACGGCACATTTTCGTGCCTGCCAATACGGGAGTCTGGCACAGAAACAGTGCATTTGTTTACAGTGGCCACAAAGGTTAACATAAGGTGAGGATCCTTGTAGTGCCTTTAATACTCCTGCAATAAAGGGCATACCACCCGGCAATGATTAAGCTACACAGCTGTACATAAAGTAAGTTGAATAAGCCACCTTTACCAGATGCAACTGTACACATAAATGCACCAATCATTATAATCCAATGATATTATATTAAATATATTAATCTGAAATGGGCCATGCTGCTTAATGAGTACTTCTACTTTCGTATTTTGGAATATATTTGAGTTCAAATTCTTCTGGACTTTTATTTAAGTAGCCTAAGGTTTTGAAAAACAAGATCTTTCCTTGTAACAGAGTAATTCTACACTGTAGTATTATTGCTGATCCACAACTGGCTGTAATAGTGGTAGAAATTATGTATAACTAAAGTAGCTATTGTTTATTTTTATTCTTAGTTTTCTGACATTAAAATGTCTTCTCAGCCCTGGTAACATTTTAAAGTATTAGGCTATTCAACAGCGACCCAGATAGACTAGAGAGACTGATGGAAGCCTGCAACTAGAGCTTCACTAACAAATGATGGACCGAAAATGCTGCATGATAAAGAAAGTGGCCCCAGGCAAG
Organism: Centropristis striata; assembly: GCF_030273125.1. Classification (NCBI taxonomy): domain Eukaryota; kingdom Metazoa; phylum Chordata; class Actinopteri; order Perciformes; family Serranidae; genus Centropristis; species Centropristis striata. The sequence goes on from NC_081523.1 coordinate 32,926,000, forward strand.
TCCATTGACTTTATTCAATGTTATATCACCCCAGTGAATAAGAGGTCGAGACAGAAGTGGCTGCTTCTATTCTGGGCCTAGCATTTCTCCAGGCTCAGAGCCATCCAGAGCTCAAGTGAGGCAAATATTAGCATCATAACTGGCAGAGAGGAGTGATACTTAAGTGCGATTTGGGCTATATCTGTATCCCCACGGTGCTCAAGCAGGGATAGAGTGGGTGGAACAGCAGCTCTCAGCTGGTCTTGTGTGGGGGAAGAATGGGTGGGAAGATAAAAGGAAGGGAATTGTTGCTATGGTAAAGGTGGTAGATGGGTTTATTTAGAAACTGGGAAAGAGGTGATGTATGGGACAAGAGGGCATTGCAGATGTCAATGCTGGTCACTCATTCTACAGGGGCCTCTCTGAGGGCCCTTCAGTGTGACTGAAACACTACTTCAGCCCTCTTAGCATCGCTTATGCTGAAGTCACAGTCAGTTTATTCTTTTCTCTGTCTGGAAATAAACGTATGTTCCAAAATAGTCCAAATGATCTGGAGTATTCTTTGCTTCACATTTAGATTGAGAAAATTAAACAGCTCAATTTAAACCATCTTCTGACGAATGCGGCATTAATGTTATATCAGATTTATTGAAAATCAACTGTTCTCAAGTGTACATACAAAATAAAGCTTCCTATAATGAGTAGTTCTCTCAAAAATCAATTTATGAATATGAGTACAATGAGTCGATCTTACTGTATGACACAAAAAGACACTATTGGTCAAAAATAGTATAAAACAGTTTATTTCAAAATGTAAACATTAGTGTATACATCAACAGTGCAAACAGTTGTTTATCCAAAGCCCTAAACATGGCTATACAAAAATAAAAGTGCAAAGTACTTAGAGCTGGGCAATAAATCAATGTTATATCATATTGTGATTTAAAGACACTCCGGCAAATTAGACATATCTTCAGAATTTGCAAAAAGACGAAACAACAGTCTGTGGGTAGTTGTAAAAATATAAATGTATTTTGGATCAAAAAGTCGACTAGATTGCATGAACTAGACCAGTGTTTTTCAAACGTTTCATGCCCAAGGCACACCAAAGTCCAAGCTAAAATCTCAAGGCACACCTGTATTCATATCAATATTCATGCAATAAAATTACACTATGTTTGGATGCTATTTGTGTTAATTCTGATAAAAGCTGTTTCAGTGCATTAAAGCTCCTCTACAGCAGAGAGAAACTTCTAGAACCGGACCCTGCATGAATTGCTTCACCGAACGACAGATGCTGCAGGCGGCGAAAAGCTCGTAAACAGAAGAGAGGGTGCCAGTCCAGCCGCTTTCTCCAGCTAAACGCAGAGAAGACAGAGGTGATCATTTTCGGCCCTAAAAATGAAAGATCTATGATCAGGGCTCACCTTGGCTCTATGTCACTGACAGCTACAAATCAAGCCAGAAATCTTGGTGTAATTATTGACTCAGACCTGAACTTCAACAGCCATCTAAAGCTTTTCACTAAATCTGCCTATTACCACCTGAAAAACATAGATAGAATTAAGGGGTTTCTGTCCAAACAAGACATGGAAAAACAGTTGGTAGCGCTCTCGCTCACAGCTAGAAGGTCCTGGGTTCGATTCCCGCCAGGATGCTGTGGGCATTGGAGGCGTGTCCCCACCTCCATGTCTCCGGTGTCCGTATCGCTGGTCGGCAAAAAGGGCCTTTCTGTGTGGAGTTTGCATGTTCTCCCCGTGTCCCCTGAGGATCCCCTTACAAGGACCTCTCACAAAAACATGCATTGATCCTGGTCGCTATAGAGCTTCCCTCTGGTTGGTCGGGGCGCCTGATGGGGGGGGGGAGGAGAGAATAACGTGATCCTCCCACGCGCTACGTCCCACCGGGGAATCTCCCCTTGTCAGGTGTCAAGGTCTGCTAACTCCACATGGATCGAAGGAAGCATGTGGCTAGTTCAGGGCTCTCCCCAAGCCGACAGGGACGAGGTAGCGCCCAGGATCATGAAATAGGACAAACTGGGTGATGAATAAAATGGGTTACAAATGATTTTTTAAAATATATTATATATTATTATATTATTGAACCCAAAAACAAAGTGTTACCTGGATGCTGATGTAGGCCACTTAATGAATATATAGTTGAAGACACGGAAAACGAATGAGTACAACTGGCTCGTGTAAGGACCAAGCCAGCTGTTGAGGCCTTTAAACCACGTGTTACTGTCCTTTGTTTCAACCACGAGGGATTATGTTAATTGACGGCCATTTTGATATCATAAAACTTGTGCGGAGCCCCACCCTGAGGGTCCTCTCCTCAACACCCATTGGCCAACTGACCACTGACCAGTGACGCTCGCAAGAGGTGAGCGCGGTTTACAAAAACTAAACGCAGCCCACTGCTCGGTCGTTCTCAGGTTTTCCATTGACCTAAAGAGACGTGTTCCAGGTACCAGAATTGTTTTCCCTCCTTTTTTGAACAAGACAAAGGGACCATAGTTTTTCTAAAGTTTGCTTTTTGGCCAGAGTAAACTCAGATTAATTATCTTTGTGCAACGTTTTAAAGGACTCAGAAAACCAACCGGTTTATTTATTCACTAAGGGACAGTGAATACAACATCAAAGGAAAAAGGCGACCAGATTCCCTTTTTCTTTTTCCTTGTCGACGATTTTTCCCTGCATCCTTCATCCGAGGATAATAGACTGTTTATTACTGACGAGTATTAAACACCGCCGTGCCACGAAGCCTGCCGCTCATTGCAAGGGATTCTCCGAGGCCGACGAACAGCTGATCAGCTCCACGTGTTTCCACGCCGCCGCCGCCTGACCAATCAGCTGAGAAATCACCGATCGATTTCTCTCAAGTAAGGGCTTAATATATCTGGGCAGATCTTAGTTAAGAAAGGTTTTTCTTTTAAATCTGTTGTGAATTTTACTGTTTGTGTTACTGTAGTTGTTTTACTTTTGTGCGCTGTTTTCTCCATCTATCTCTCTCCCACTGCGCCGGCCCTAATCGGCGCATCTCTCTCTCTCTCTCTCTCTCTCTCTCTCCCTCTCCCATTCTTATTTTGCTGGTGTTATTACTGCATTGTAGAGGTGTTATTTGTGTTTGACCGGCACGGTCAGTTTAACTGTGAGCGACCCCAGACCGGCTTATTCGCCGTTTCTCTCTCGCTTTCTCTCCCTCTCTCTGCCTCTCTTTTACGCGCGCCGTGCGTAAAGAACCCAAGGCGCTGTTCCTTGGTTGATTTGGCCGTTGTGTTCAAACTCCAACGCTAAGTCACCCACGTTACTGTGCGCTTTGTTCCTCGACGCCACGTGGGCACTCAACCCCCATTGTTTGGCGTGTTTATTCTACCTGGGTAGTACGCGGCAGCCATCTTGCGCGTACCACCCCAAAAGGAGGGGGCGTTCGCAACTTCTCTCTCTCTCTGCCCCTCCTCTCTCTCTCTCTCTCTCTCTCTCTCTCTCTTCCTCACACACACACACACACACACTTACCTCAGTACGCATAGACGCCTATACTTACATACATAGCTACACACACACATACATAGCTTCGTACATAAATCCCATTATTTACTATTACTGTGTGCCTTATTTTGTAATTTACAGTATTTTACTTGGATATTATTACTGTAAATAAATATTTTTCCTATTTTAACAAGAAGTTTCCTGGTATTGTTTGTGAAATATTGTGTGAAAGCCAACCTCTGACACGTCAAGGATTCATTGACTTTTAAGATTTGAGACTGTGATTTTTGCTATCTTTCCCATTCCTACGTGAATGGGTGGTGCCCCATCGAGTAACTTTAATTCATTTAAAGTATTAAATATTAATTTAGTCAATTTCCGATAGCAAAATTGACCTAAATTAGCTTTTACCCCTACACTCGTGATGTTGAGAAATTATTAATAATTTATTTAGTTTTGCTCCATTGGGTTCAAATCAAGCTCTAACCATACTTGCCCAATCATACATTTTTATAAACGGTGTGCAACTGTGATATAGTTTTCACTTATATAACATTATTATATAACACAGTTGCTGCTGTCGATGCATGCACACGTATGGCACCCAATTACTGGAAAAGCCAGTAAATACACAACACTCGGCAGCGGCTCTGTCGTAGACACTCCTGTTGTGGCACCACTTCAGCTTTTCATTAATGGTACTAACTTGCCCTCAATTAACTTATAATTAAGGAAAACCATGCTGTCATTCATTAATCACATGTCTCTTCTCATTACAGGAACATAAAAGATCTTACAGAAAGCGAATGCTGCTCACCATCAACATGTGCTCTGACTTCTCCTCTCCCTTGTACTCTTTTCTTATCTCCGGACACCTCCCAATCATCTTTGGTAGACTGCTTTGACCACCTCTGTCTCTTTCTCTCAAATTTCTCTTCCATTCTGTCTTGTTCACTTGTGTTCTCAGATTGTTTGGACTGTGTTATCACAATGTAATAACATCACAAAACAATCAGAATCAGAATTGGAGCCCTTATTGTCATATAACACAGAGTAACAAGTACTAGTACAACAAAATTAGCCATCAACCCGTCCGAATGTATACTTAAACACACATACAATATGACAAAGAGGTGGACAGGACAGGGAGACAGCTGTCTGTAGGAGGTTGAGGGGGCAGGGAAAAAGTAGAGAGATCTATCTCGCTACAGTGCACCTCCAGGGGAATTTGTAATCCAGTAACAGCCTTGAGCCAGGGCTGTTTAGGGGAGGCCAGATAAGATTGGAATTTGGGTTTAGGCGAAGTGGCAGCATGCCATTTCCAAGCTAACCATCTTGTCCATACTGGATCGATCCAGTTGCTTTTCCAGGGCCGCCAATCTCTCCGAGATTTTATCCAAAGTGTTAGTGACCACAGTGCCGACAGCTCTGCCCATCACATCAATCATCTCGGGCAGCCTTATGGGGCTTTGGACAGCTGTCACCGTTTTCTGTGTATCTCGATAAACCAGAGCAATGCCTAATCCAATCAGCAAAAGACCTGTTGTCATTGTTCTGAATAGATAGAGATCTTCAATATCCTCCACGGAAAGAGCCAGCAGGCACACGGTACACCACCTCTTCCACGCGTCCATCATGTACAGCTGCAAACATCCCGGCAGGACAGGTAGGCTCCCCCGAACCCAGGCTTCTCGTCGAGAAGATGGTGTCAATTGCTCTGAGAGACCAGTTGATCTGTTTTTTTAGTTTGAAGGGCAGTGCAGAGAGAGTCTCTCTAAGTATAAGACAGAAGACAAGAGGAGAGAAGCAAGAAAGATAACGGAGGGAGAGGGAGAGAAAAGTGCGACTGCTTCCGATGGGAGTCAGAGAAGAATCCTTATGTCCTTTTGTCTTGATACAGCGTGTTCTCCCCTCAAAACGTGAATATAGGTTGTGTGTACAGGCAGGCAAAATACAAGCTATATTAACGTAATTCACTGTTCACTGCAATGCGTCCACCGCCATCTTGCTGACGTAGTAGTAATTGACTGTGAAGCAAAGTTAAAATGTCGGATTCCCGCGTTTGTTGGGGGTGGTGGATGGCTCGAAAATAACAGGCAGACATTCACCCAGAAGAGCAGGGTTCCCGTGTGAAAACAAAAGCAAACGATTTTTAATTTAAGTTACGTGAATCGCGTTTTTGACCGTTGCTTACGTTTTTTAAGTAACTTGCAGTAGTCACGTGACCATCGTAACTACTTCACTTCCGGCATTTACGTACATTTATTTACTGTTTAAACTGTCTTTTATAACACCTTACCAGGAAGTGTTTTTGGTAACGCTTTATAATAAGGTCCTTAATAACCAATAATTAACAAGTAATAAGGCATTGTTCTCGCTTTAGATCCGGTAGTTGCAAAAAGCATAGTTAACTTATAGTTAACTTATAATAGATGAGCAATAAAGTATATTTTAATATCAATAAGCAAACAAAATAAGATTAATAAAGGCATGGCAAAGACATAATGGGTGGGTCATGGGTGTTTGTAATGCCATTATTAACACTTATATAAGCTTATAAACACACAATAATGTTAAGAAGCATCTTGTAAGGACTTACAAGGGCCTTATTACTTGTTAATTAATGGTTATTACAAGGACCCTGATATAAAGCGTTACCATGTTTTTCCCTCAACCTAGGTCAGTGGTTTTAGAACATTAATTCACAGAAACTGCAGCCTTTTTTACAACCGCGGACCGTATGTGTATGTATAATGACGAAATGGATGGCCCTGACACACGACCTCTTCTGTCGATTAGGTTGGAGGACTCGTTGGTTAATACTAGTGGAACGCAGTGGTTGTATACTGTTAGACTGACATAATTAGTTTGTATTTCACCAGTAGCAACTCCGTCATGATAGATCCAGGGCCTTCTTCTAAGTTCTAATCCCACAGCAAAGAAATATAGATAGAAATATAGATACTGACTCCTTTAAAAAAACAACACAGGTATGGTTCTTAAGTGAAACGGTCCCACTTAAAAAATTAGAGAAGGGCCTATCCAGGTTTCTGAAGCCAGGATGTGACAAATACATGCAAATACAAATATAATGGAATACTAAGCTATTGTGGGTCTTTGTTTTGTTGATGTGGAAAGCATGTATTGTATATAGTAAGAAATCAAAATAAAATTGAATCTTCATCTAAAAAATAAAATCTATGTATTTCTGTAAATGCACTGAAAGTGACATCAGAATGAATATGCATAACTGATACACACATACACACACAAACAATTACTGGTCATACGCACATGCACAGAATTCATACCTATTCTCTCTCTCTCTCTCTCTCTCTCTCTCTCTCCCACACACACACACACACACACACACATTGTCTGACAGTTTACAGTATTTGTCAGACAGTTTACAGTATCTGTCAGGCTGCTCCTCCACATCAGGGAGCTTATTCCCACTGGCTTCTCCCACACACTGATGCATGTTCTCTAGAATATGTTCTTTGAAATATGGAGAGCTGTGTTCAAGGACTCTTGATAACAGCAGCATCGAGCAGTTTTGATAGTGAATGCAGCCAAGGGAGCTGAACCGTGAACAAGGTTTGTTATTTTAACAAACTGTCACATCATGTCGGTCTTATCAAACAGAGCAAAGGACAACTTCACCTATTTAAATACTTCCTCCTCCTCAATCCAGCACAGAGCAATCTGGGGGAGAGTTGCCTTTTTTGGAGCTTGTTGAGGGCCTGGTGCACTTGTCGAATCATCTGGTTGTTATGTAATGTTTTTCCACACACAAGTAGAATGAAGCAATCATTGTTTAAAAATAAAACCAAACAGTAGCCATTGTTAGAGCAACACCATACTGCTGGGAAATACCATATTGAAACAAAATATGGCACCAGTATATGCACAGAATATGCTTTTTTGAACAAACACAGAGACATATCTGTCTACAATTTGACCCACGAAAATCATAAATTATATCATAAAGAACAAGGTCTAGTTGAGATTGTAAATTGCTTTTGTTGAGATATTTCAGTGTGGACTTAAGTTCGGGACTGAATGACATTTCCATCCCTTAACTACACTGCTAGCATGAATAATGAGCATCATTTACACCATCATCTGACAATGCCATGTTTAGATCTATATTTGTGTTGTCAGCTCTTCAGCTCCAAGGTACCAGACTCACCAGACCTGTCTACACTCTAAATCCTTAGATGTAAATTGCAATGCAATCTGGGAGGAAATAAAACGTGATTACAGCACTTCAAGAGGATGCTACTATTTACAGGATTTACTGTAAAGTTGACGGTGTATATGTAGTAATGAGATGTTGTTACACTAGATTATGAACTTTTATTTTGATGTTTTGTAGGATAAAGCGGAGAACTTTTATTTTGAAGGTGTAATTTGGGAATATTTGATTTTGCATTTGTAAGGGGTAATTTCCTGTTTTTATATTTCATTTTTAGAAGGGATTGCGATAGTCATGTGTGGTCAAAATATTTTCGGTATCATTTGGATTTATATAGTGGCAATTACATATAAGTTTAAGTTAGTATTTTGCCCTGGTAAAAATGTAATAAATGGATTCTCCCGTTGTTGACGGAAGTTATTTTCCCGCGCCGTGTTCGCTCTCTGTGTTTTGGGACTCTGAGAGCGAAGGTATGTATTTTTCTGCTCCGCTATTTTATTTATTTTACTTGACTTTAATAATGTGCATATAGTAACTGTGCCTTATCACCGTTGTTATTGAAAGAAGTGAGGTTTAATGATGTCTTGTGTTGCAATTTTCATACATTCTGTAATTTATTTTTATGCCATACACTGTAAAGAACTGTTAGTCCGACACACTGAAGTAGAGTGAAAGTGCATTATCAAAAAGACGCCGTTGCTCGTGTAGTGAAAGAGTGTTGTTGTTGATTTATAGGTGGTGACAATAGGAGGTGATCTGTATTGTTCACTACTGTGATGTATTGCAGGTATGGGCATTTGCATTATATTTATTTTATTTTGGTCCAAAAATTGCACACTGTTCTAAAGATGTCAATGCTGTTTTGAATTAAATGAAATGTTATTGTTATTTTATATATTATATATCTTTTATTCTCTGTGTTTTGGGACTCTGAGAGCGAAGGTGGTGACAATAGGAGGTGATCTGTATTGTTCACTACTGTGATGTATTGCAGAATGGAGACCATGAGAGAAAAGAGGCGCTAATAAACCATCTTCAATTATCCCGTCGTTGTGGTGTCCTTAAATACCAACCAAGAAAATCAACACAACGCAGAGTGACACCCGCTACATATATATACTGTTATTTACTGACAAAACTGTGAACAGTGAACAGTAATATACTGCAAATGTATTTCTAGTAATATACTGTATTTCTAAAATAGTGCTTTGCAGGTGAAGCTGCAGCAAATTCATTACTGTAAAATTTCACTGAAAAGTCTAACAATACAATATAAAAAATCTGCCAACAACAGGCGCAATGACAATATGTCGACCCTTGCAGTTGATGATTGGGCTCTAATAATTCAAATTCCAGTAGGGTCCTCGTCGACCCTTGCAGTCGATGCTTCGGCCCTAATTAAGAGTGATTAAAGTCCCGCTACAGTTGGAGAGCAGAAAAACGAGTAGTGAACATGACATTGACATATCATCACTGTTTTAGTTTCAGCAAAACAGTTGTTATTTACACATCTAGCAGTTAAAGAGCAACATTTCCATTCATTTGGAGTTGTGTTTCTGGCAATCTGATACCAGTCAGATCAAGACCAATATTCACTCTACTTGTTACTACTACTATAGTTTGGTCTACAGCAACTACTGACAAATAATATCTGGTTTTCTAGCTAGTTACACACTGTTAAATGTAAAGTTAAAGACCAGACAGCTAGGAGCAATGGAGCTTTGAAGAGCCAAGGGAAGCAGCAGATTTAGCTGATAATTCTCTCAACGACATTGATATTTCATACAGTGGTATACAGCGTGTACTTTATGAGCTGTCTGTACCTGAATATTCAAGTAAAGTGTAAACGTCCAAGTGTCCACAACCTAAGAACACAAATGTTGTTCTTGTTGGTTGCTTTTAAAAGATCAAACAGCAATAGTTAATCATTAACTAGCTATTTTAAAATGAAAGTCAACTGCGTAAGTCAACTGTGTAAAATTTATTAAGACTTAAAATTGATGATTAAGGACATGGGTGCTTTTAGTGACAGGTGGGTGGCATGTTTCAGCAACCATGCTTCATTTGACCCCCCTAAGGTCGTTCCAAGGCCCACCTTTTTGCCCGTTTTGAATTAGCAAGGAGTCAGGCACTGCCAAGATAGGGATGTCTTGAGCCACCACATTCAGCTTCACGGTGAGTGGCAGCGCAGAGACTATGTTCATCTCTCATACAGTCTATGGGTACTTTTAAGTTACAACTTTACAAAGGATGCCTTATTAGAAATTAGTACATAATTAACTCAGTCTACATGGATAATTATAAGTTGGAATAAAAGGGCCTTTTTCTGATTTGCTGAAGGACGTGATCATTGAAATAGAGACCACACTCAAAAGATGATGTTATTTGTCTTGGCTGCAGGGTACAGCTGAGAATGAAGAGATGCATGCAATACCATTATTGTAATAAGTATTGGGCAGATTTACAATGCAATAGACAACTGGAATATTTCCAGTTTCCAACTTTCACTTTTACTTCCAAACAAGTGCTTTAAGGTACTTTCACAACCTAAGTCTGTTTTGTTAGTCCGAAAACTGAGTGAGTGACTGATACTTTTGTTTTTTCGTTGGTTTTGCATTTAGTCTGGTTTGCTTTCACAGTGCATAAATGTAAAAATATTTGCGGACATGTACAAAGGCAGCGGGCTGGAGAAGTACTCACATTTATTTTCAGTTTTATGTCTTATTGGTTGGAAAGTTAATTCATTTATTATCCTTAACCACTTATCCACATTCGGGTTGCGGGGGGTTGGAGCTTATCCCAGCTGACATTGGGCGAGAGGCGGGGTACACCCTGGACAGGTCGGCAGACTATCACAGGGCTGACACATAGAGACAGACAATCACGCTCTCATTCACTCCTAAGGGCAATGTAGAGTCACCGATTAAACCTAAGCTGCATGTTTTTGGACTGGGAGGAAGCTGGAATACCCGGTGAGAACCGTCGCTGACACGAAGAGAACATGAAAATACCATACAGAAGAGCTACAGGTCGGAGTCAAGAGTGCTAACCACTACACCACCATGTAGCCCGGTTGGAAAGTTGGTGGTGGAAAATGTTAAAACGGAAATAAACAAAGCAGCATTGAACTGAACGCAGCTTAGATTATGCATAATATATTTTTAAAAAACCTAAACAGGAAAAGGGTAGCAAGAAAAGTGTGTTTTAATGTTACCTTAAATTTTGTTTTTATTCTAAATGATATAGAGTCATGGAAAAAAATGATTAGACCACCCTTGTTTTCTTCAATTTCTTGTTCATTTTAATGCCTAGTACAATTAAAGGTACACCTGTCATCTACAAGCCTACCATGAGCATGGCACACTAAAACTGAACCAGTCAGAATTGAGCTAAGAGATAAAGCTGTGCGATATGCTGTGCACACTGCACGCTGTGTATCTTTTCCCATGCTTACGGAAGTAAAAGTGGAATTAAAAAGGTTTGAGAACAACGGAGTCATACAGCAGGTTACACAACCTACTGAATGGTGTGTACCCATGGTCCCAGTTCAGAAAAAGTACACAGCCAAAACCAGGATCTGTGTTGATCTGACAAAACTGAACAAGTCAGCTAAAAGCTACATCCTGCCAATCCCTGATGAGATAAGAGCTAAGCTGAGCAGTGCAACAGTGTTTTCCTCGCTGGATGCCGCAAGTGGATTCTTGCAAGTTCCACTTCAACCGGACAGCTGCAAACTGACAAAATTTATTACACCGTTTGGGAGGTACTGTTTCAAAAGACTGCCCTTCTGCATAACAAGTGCACCAGAGATCTTCCAGCGAAAGATGCTGGAAACTCTGGAGGGACTGGAAGACATAGAAGTTTTCATGGACGATATCCTTGTGGATGGGACTTCGATAGAGCAACATGATGCGCGACTCTAGAAGGTGCTGCAGCGCGTCGAGTCAGCGGGCCTGAAACTCAACAGGGAGAAATGCTCCCTCAGACAGAGCCAACTACGCTTCCTGGGTCACCTTATTGACCAATCAGCGGTCAGGCCGGACCCCGATGAAGTTGAGGCCATTCGACAGCAGCCACCACTTGAAAATGTGCAGGAACTAAAAAGAGTCCTCGCTATGGTGAGCTACCTTGGAAGGTTTGTCCTAGCTCTTGCAACAGTAGGCCAACCATTGTATGAGCTCCTAAAGAGCAAGAACATCTGCACCTGGGGCCACTCACAGCAGTCAGCTTTTGAGGACATTAAAAGGATGCTGACAAAGGCACCAGCTCTCACTTTTTATGACGTCACAAGGCCCACCGCTGTGTCTGCCGACGCCAGCAGTTATGGACTGGTTATGTACTGCTCCAACTTCACGGAGAAGAATGGAGGCTGAAACACGCTATGCCCAGATAGAGAAGGAGTACCTGGCTGGCATGTCGGCCTGTGAAAAGTTTGATAAGTATCTATGCGGCCTAGATGAGTTTGGACATGAGACAGATCACAAGCCGTTAGTGCCACTTATCAACAAACAGAGTCTCAGCAACGTCCCTTTGAGATGGCAATATCTATTAATGTGGCCTGGCAAAACCCTACTCATAGCTGATTCTTTATCCCGAAACCCACAAAGCTACACGAAAGAAGCCACTGATTGTCACACAAAAGCAGGCTCAACAAAAGGAGCCGCTCATCTCTACTCCCCTACCCGATCGCTCATGTAAAAGAATAGCTCTCAACCTCTGTGAGCATAACAAAAACAACTACTTTGTCATATCACATTACTACTCACGGTACCTGGAGGTGCTGCACCTAGCGTCCACGACCAGCATTCAGGTTATTCAGAGACTTAAAACAACCTTTGCCAGGTTTGGAATCCCGGATGAGGTGGTGAGTGAAAATGGCCCTCAATTCTCCAGGGCAGAATTTCAAGAGCTGGATGAGACAGCTGGACTAGTCACATCACGTCAAATCCCCACAACCCTCAGGGGAACGGTCATGCAGAGAGGGCAGTGCAGACCGCTGAGAGAATCCTCCGCCAAGAAGACCCACTGATAGCCCTCATGTGCAATAGATCAACTCCCTGCACCACCACAGGAGTTAGTCCTGCAGAACTCTTAATGGGGGGAAAGATCCGAACGACATTCTCTACACTGGAGAAGAATCTCCGACCCAAATGGCCCAACAGAAAGAAGAAGAAGGCGAAACAAGCTTTCTATTACAACCACCACCACAGTGCCAGACCTCTTCCACCACTTCGACCAGGAGACGCAGTCTTTGCCAAGTTGGATCAGGAAAAGACCTGGGCGAAACCAGCAGTCGTTTCTAAGGAAAGTGTTACTCCTAGGTCTTACCTCATCAACAAACTGGAAGGGGCAGTGTTGCGGTGGAACCGTGATCTGACTTCACGATCAGTGACACACACCCCACATACCCCTGCACAGAAACTGGGTCAATTTCACACCAGGGCTGGACGCGTGTGCAAAGCAGTCGACAGGATAGACCTGTAGACAGACACTGAAATATCCTTTACAGTGCTTTGGGGGGAATTGGGGAAGAAAAGTGGAATTAAAAAAAAGAGACAAAATGTGTACGATGACTGCATGGTTCCAATTGTTTGTTAAAATTGCCTCACAAATATTACAGTGCCTTAGTTGAATTTGAAAGTGACGTAAATGTTACAATATTGGATGAATTATAAGTCAAAGCAATTGCATTTAGAGTTTGAAAATACATGATTACAGCCTATTGCACTTTGAGTTCATTTACATGACTATTACAGTTATAGGAGAAATGTTTACAAGGCGAATGTGTTTACTCGAGTAAGTAACATTACCAAGATACACTTTATGTTTATAAAAGAAGGCCTATTTGACCCTATTTTCTGGCTGATATATTGTTTGCCATTGCTTATTGAATGTTGTTATATGCAGATTGTTTTATTAGAAATAACATGAAAAGGGGAAAGATGTCATAAATGGTTTCACATGTGAGGGGACACTTTACGGTAGCAGATATGTTTTGCGGTCATGGAGAAACCCCACGCTCGCTGTATGTTGGTCGCTGAGAGTTGTATGTTCAGAGCTCAAAATAAAGCCAAGTAAAGTCTTCCCTCGCACCAAATGTGGAGCACATGCATGTAAAATACACCTCACAGTGTTCATAGCTTATGCCTTGAACACACGCACATGACATCTTATGACAAAAAGGGCATAAATAATACAAAAAATTATGAAAAACTTTATATATGTGGTTTGGTCTGAAGTTGTTGAAAAGATTTGATGTTTTTTAAGTGAAAAAAAAAATTCATATCACATTACATTTTTATTACACTTTTATGTTCGGGACCGTTTTGGTAGCTAAGGGTGTAAAGTGTAAGTTTTTCAAATAAACTCTCATAGCTCCAGGAATTTTAATGCATAAAAATAAATATTGTTATCAATCATTGACCTAGTCAAGGCTGTAATAACCTCACCCCAAATAATAACCTCACCCTGCCCTGCTGAACAGATATTGATTGAAATCAAAATATCAGATTGGTTCCACTCATCACAATGGTATTAATGTCTTAAACTCTTGGTTTCTAGTAAGCTATTACAAAAAATAAGTTAAGGTGAATATCTTAGCTAGCTACTACTATCACTGTCTCTGACTATCACTAATATCGTGTAAGACTTATCACGTCATTTTTTTAAGCCGATGACATGAAACACATTTGGCTTCTCTCGCTCTCTCCCTCCCTTAACCAACATGGTCTCACAGGAATCCGTGAAATAGCCACGGATTCGCTTAACTCAAAATCCGTGGAATAGCCACGGAATCACTCAAATTTCCGTGAAACTGACACGGATTTCGCTACAATGCAAGTTAATGACAGTCATATCCCGTGGCTATTCCAACATACAAAGTGATTATGTACATTCACTGAGTGAATATTTAGAAAATAAAACATATATTTCTCGCTAGAAATGTGATCAAAACCCATTTTATGCAGAAACTAAGTCAAAATATTGATTTTTTTCACTAAAATGAGAGAACTGTCCGCCATGTTTTTTGTTCTGACCACCGGGACCTTGAAAGTCACATGACTTGGAACAAACCAATAGGAAAAAATATCCATGGAATAGCCACGGGATATGACTGTCATTAACTTGAATTGTAGCGAAATCCGTGTCAGTTTCACGGAAATTTGAGTTATTCCGTGGCTATTCCACGGATTTTGAGTTAAGCGAATCCGTGGCTATTTCACGGATTTCTGTGAGACCAAGTTCCCCTTAACTGTACCTAAACAAAAGATCTCTGCAATGTCTGCTCCTCTATTCAAAAAAACGTACATCTCTTTTTGAATTTAACTGCTGACAAACAAAACAGCAACTGCCTTCATAGGCCACAATTACCCAGGATTGCTCGTTTATCTGATGGGATGAACATAATTAGCGGCAACACATCACTGTCAGGGAGGAAGAGTTGTTTGTTTTCCCCTCATGCTAGACTGATTCAATAAAGCCCTGCAGATGGAGATAAAAAGCCACTTTTTTGCTCTTAAGCAATAAGAGAGAATAATGCATCACCCAAGGCCAGAGCCATTCAGCCTCCAGAAAATGTGTTGTAGGTGGAGTCTAATAGAGTCTGATTAAGTGAGAAAAGCTTGCAAAGTCACAAAAGGGTTCAGCCGACAGGCAGTTGAAAAAACCTGCAACAAATCAAACAATGCCTTGGATGATAAAATAGAACATCATGAGTGGTATTTTTAAACACGATGACAGCAACTGAGGAACATTTTCAGTTTGCTGCCTTAAGACCTTTGCCCCATCTATTTTAAGTAAACTTCCTCCCACATGTTTTTGCTCTCTCATATCTGCATCAAGGAGAATAACCAAAATAATATCAATGTGACAAGAGGATATAACAGGTACGTGTTTCCTTCTTAAATTCAATCTTTATGGGGGCTTGCACTCTCACACAATTTAGCTGCTGAAACATCCCTCAGAATGACCAGAGCATTGTGGAAAAAAACCTCATTTCAAGTGCAGGGACAATGACACATAGTGGCAATATTAAACATTTCCTAGAATATTTTTGTATATGTCAACATGTGTAATGCTGCTCTGAGCATGCTAGCCCAAAGCCCTATTATTTCATGTCCTAGCCCATTTTCCAAGGAGATTTCACTGTGTTACAATGTGGTCACAGTGTTTCCCACAGGATTTTAAGAGACCATGGGGGGCATAAAAGCCCAAATTTTGGTGGCCTCGCACTTTTTTGTGTGTGTCTAAGGCAGATTCTGTTAACACGTCCATGTGCTCTTATTTTGAAAGCGACATGTGTTTAGCAAGAGTAATTAATTCAGACGGTTAGTAATTAATACTAACATAGGCGCTGATTCCGTGGTGCTTCAACCCCGAAGCTCGAGATTGCTGAGCACCCACGTGTGCAAGCCTACACTTGTCAATTATTTGATAATGACCGCTCCCCCGCTACATAACAACACTTTGCATTGTGATGTCAGATAAACCACCAAAAATGTTGGACGGGCCAGACGGCAGCTTGCTGATAAATCTGATTTAGCTAACAAAATAGACAAATTTGTGCTTAAAATACCAAAAATATCCAGCGGACCGACACCATCTTCCAGTGAGAACTCTACCCTTTCAACGACTGAGGACAACTGCAGTAGCAGTACAGATGTTCGACAGAGAAAAGTTTGTAAACCTTTCAAGCTAGCTCGAAAGGCAAATACCCATGGATACCCTACAATGCTGCAAAAAACAAGGTTTTTTGTGAGGTTGCAGCCAAAAACATGGGCGCCCCTCTCCCATCCACAAAACATGACCAAGAGTCTTTGAGAGCTTTTGTACAGAATGGAGCACTTGAGAGATTTTAAAACTCACGAAAAGTCAAATCTCCAGCTCTCCAAAGCTGCAGTTAGCACTGTTGCTGCTACTAATGCGGGTGTAAATGTTGCCACATCAATTTCTGCCGGTAAACACAAGCAGATGTCAGATGCATGAACGGCTTTGTTGTCTATTCTATCCTTAGTCAAATATCTTTCATGTCAGGGTTTGGCCATCCGAGGAAGCACAGATGAGGAGTTCAATTTGACCCAGTTACTGCATTTACGTCCTCAGGATATACCGGAGTTACGGTCATGGCTTTCATGTAAGGAGAAAGTGAGTCTCACACGATATTTTAAACGAGATGACAGAAATTATGGCCCATGATGTACTGAGAACACTTTTGAAGAAAATAAATATTTTTTTCTGTGATCATGGACGAAACCGCCGACATTTCAGTTAGAGAGCAGGTGTCGATTTGTTTACGTGTTGTGGCTGAAAATCTGGAGCCAGAGGAACATTTTGTTGGATTTTATGAAACAATAACAACCACAGCAAATGCGCTGTTTCAGCTGCTAAATGATAACGATGCTAAATTGGTTTCCTATTCGCCAGCCTCCGTTTCGGCACTTAAGGGGAAAGTTAAGGGGAAATTAACTTATTGCACAGTGTGACTGTTTGTCCACTGACTGGCTGATTTTTTTGTGACACTTCTTGATGGGAAAATTTTTTAGAAATTTTAGGTAAGATATCAGCTTTGCCTGACATATATCTGTGAAACGTTTATTTTATTTGCGAAAATGCTAAAGGGAAGATTTCACCGTTTTTGTTTTATACCAAGACCTCATTAGACCAGGTCCAGATAAAAAACCACTGTGCCTAGACCTCTCAAATCTGGGTTGGATTATCCTACAGAGGCTAAACATTCATGATAATACAGTCTCTGATTTGTGAAACCTATATTATATTTGTGAAAATGCAATAAAGACACATTTCACACTTTGTTCAGCATATAGACCACATTAGACCAGGTCCAGATCAAAAACCACTGTACCTAGACCTCTCAAATCTGGACTGGATTAATGTACAGACCTTTAAGATTCATAAAAACTGTTTAAAGAATTTCACGGTCGCAGGGTGTATTTATTTTTTCATGATGTTTTAGAGATAAATTATGTAGTCTAAACATGATTTGGTTTGTCACCAATCAAAACAAAACACGGCAGAGTTTTATCAGATCCAGGCATCGATACAATAGTCTAAGATCAATTTTCTGACTCAGACGTGTGGACTTCATGCTGACTCAAATTTGCGTACACGAGCTGAGAGCAGATGTGAGATCTGATCGTACCCTCTGCTCACGTCCAAATTGATAAATGCCGAGCCTTGCGTAGAAATGATCATATGCCCACTCATAAATGAGGGCCACTATGTGCACTGCACCTCACATCTGGTGAATTTGGTTGTGCATGACGTCGCCCAAAACATCCCTGCATGACGCAACTTCATGACTCTCATTCGTGAATTGATAACCATGATCAGAAATTCACCAAAACAGTGCGTTGACTGACTTTCTGGAGGACCTGAGTGCAAACGAAAAAGGTGATGCAGGGGGTAAAGCCAGTGGACGGCTTGTGCTTTGGACTTTTTGTCTTTGAAACTGACTTCTTCTCTCGCATTGAAACTGTCAACGTTGCTCTTCAAAAGCGCCACGGAGCATGAGGGAAATGATTGACACAGTCAGAGGTGACATGAAGGCTCTTTGGGAAGGATTCACTGAATTTTGGGAAAACACTACTGCAGCAGTCGATGACTTGGGTTTGGAAAGCCCGGTTTTGCCCAGACCAAGAAAAATTCCCCGCCGATTGGAAGATGCAGGTGTGCTGCTGCACAGCTTTCAGACACCGGAAGAACTGTACCGACAACAGTACTTCCAGGTAATGGACACAGCATCAGCATCAGCATCCCTGGATGCACAGTGAGAACCCACCAGCAGCAACATAAAACGGCGCCCCTGAACACTAACAGTGTACAGAGTTTTACTTTTTGGGATTAACAGAGTGTTTGGATATGGTTTGGATCAATTCTGACTGGCCTGTACACACTCACTTACACACACGGAGAGATCATGTCTGAAAGACATGCAGCCTAGATTTGTGACTCTGTCTATCTGTCTCTGTCTGGCCTGCGATAGTACCCCCCACAACCTGATAATCAATTGAATGAATGAATGAATGAATGAATGGTAAAATGAGATGCAGCCCCAGTGAGATGGCTGATAAAGAGGTGCAGGTGACAGGTGAACCTCATGTCTCCAACACATCATCAAGGAAAAGAACACATCAAAAACCAGATGTGCTGTGTCTGCATTAGAGGTCTTGAAAATCTTTACTTACAGGGATTCAAACTGCATGGATTCTTAGCAAAAGCAAGCATTTACTTTTTTCTCTTTAAGGGTCGGTAGTTTCTAATGAAAAAAAAAGAGACACATACTTTCTCACTTTAAAGAGGAATTATCTCCAATGAAAGATTTTTCTTGGCATGTTCTGTGGAGTATTCAGTCATTACAATATTGTTTGTGGTACTGCAGAAATTAAATGCTATTTTCTATGTTATGTGCAGAGCAAACAAGGGTCAGTTTATCTGTCTGAATTGAGACAGAGGTCACAAAGACCAAACCCCATCTATAGGGCTGGAAACTATAAATGTAAGTTGAAAAATATGTCTACCTTATATTTGGGCAAACTGATCTTTTAATTGTATGTTTGACTCTCTGACATGTTATTAATTTAAAACTCCATTATATAGAGTGGAACATTGACTGTAACAGTGTACCGCAACAGCTACTATATCTGTGCATGCAGTGTAGTTAATGCATCCACCTATGAAACCCTCCCGTGACATAAAGAAAATTAAGAAAACTACTTTAAGCTCTTTGTTTTTGGGTCTTCACTGCATCTGATATAAGCATGTGATTCCATCTCTGTTGGCTGCACCAGTGGTACAGAGCAGTGCAAGTAGAATGAATAAAAGGGAAGTAGTTGCACTGGAGACACACATGGGAAAAGTAAGCCTGCGGGGGCTTCTGCCAGAATGCACTGCCAGATGTTTCAACCTAAACCATTTTTTTTCTTCCTAAACCTTACCAAGGGCTACCTCCTCTCAATAGCCTAGTTCTGAAGACAGCTTTTTAACTGGACCTGAGGGCCCACAAAGGAAGATGCATTGTCACAAGCTACTGTTGTTTTTTAGGGCAGCACTAATTAGCAAGCACAGGGTTTAAAAATAGAGTGCACACATGCATGTTATTGGATCCTTTTTCATATGGAGATTCATCTGAGGTAGATGGAGATCTAATTATGAGGTGACAAAACTAAAATCCTACCTTTACTGCCTCTATATGAGTGACTCTGTCAAACATCATGTTGTTCACCGTCATTATCTGGTCCCCGACCCTTAGTCCTTCTCTTTCGGCCGACGAGCCCGGCTCCACTAAAGACACGTAGATCCCCACGCCGTGCTCAGACCCCCCGCGGATGCTGAAGCCCAGACCCTCATGGCTCCTGGAGCGCGTCAGGGTGACTTTGCGCACCTCTCCCAAGGGAACAGACAGCTCCTCAGCGGCGCTGACACCGTCCGTACTGCCGGAGGTGAGGGGCTGCTCACTGATGGGACATGCATAATTCTGCAGAGTTGTGTGCCCCTCGTCTTCAAAGTCCTTAGTGCTGCTGTTGCTGGGGAGCGTGTCTGACTTCAGGTAGAGTCCCTCGGACGTGTACTGGTCGAAAAGCAGCTGGTCGGACCTGGGGATGACCAGGCGCAGCATGGGCAGCAGCTGTCGTTTACCGGCCGTGTTGAGAATCACTCTGAGAGTTTGGACCAGGTCGAAGACGTTGCGCTTGGCGTGGTACACATTGAGACAGTGGATGAACTGCTCTCTCTCCAGGTCGCTGAGCAGAAGGTTAAGAGCGTTGTGGAGCCTCCGGACGTTTACCGAAAGCGCACGGCCGCCCGAGTCGGCCGAGTTCAGCGTTGTGTTGAGCGAAACGCGCTCCAGATCGGCGCTCATCCTACAACATAACGGGTGAGCAGCGCATCATAGAGATCGGAGGACGGATCAGTTAATAACTAAAGTGCTGCTCGGGTCGATCATCGCGCATCGGGCAACTTCAACAGGTGACCGGTGATCTACGGGCGCAGCGCCGCATACTGTGTCAACCCGAAACGAACCATTTCATCTCCCAGGCGAATCTCGCTTTCGTCCTACACAGAAAAAAATCTCTTTTTCTGCCCTGTTGTCTTTTTAGTCCATACAGAACAAAAGCACTGCCACAGCCTTCACCGGGATGAGCTTCAGTGAGTCAAATAATAACTGAAACCTGGTAGATGAAAATCCGTGGTAGGTTCTCCTTATTTTTGACAATCACAAAATGGTATATCATCTTCTCCATGTTTATTTGTCCACAGAATACACTGTGGTACATCCTCTGTGCTCAACTAGCAGGGAGCTCTCTGAATTGGATGCTCGAAAAACCTGTATAGGAAATGACGCATCTCTCTCGCTCTCTCTCTCGCTCTCTCTCTCTCTCTCTCTCTCTCTCTCTCTCTCTCTCTCTCTCTCTGCGTGTGTGTGTGTGTTGCTTAGAAACTGGCATTACTCACCTTATTTAAATGATTATTTTTGGAAAGACAGCTGATGTCATGCAAAAGCCTGTGAAATGTCAGAATTCACATTCACACAGTTTCTATGACAAAAGCCAGTGAATTCCTGATTGGAGAGACTGCAGTTTAATTTGACAACTTAAGGACAATAAAGTAATTACCTTTCAAGAGAAAAACCCTGCCCTATTATATGCTGTACATTATGTTACCGCTCTGCTGATATGGTAGGTTACAGTAGTATTCTTTACATTATTTTTAAAGCGTTCGTAAGCATTTGCTCTTCGCTGGGAGAGTGATGCTTACCCTGATATTCTTACCCTTAACCAGTCTCTTCTATGATGATGGCACCATGCTGTATCAGGATGCTACAGAGACCACGAGGGTGGTTTCAAGTTTTCCAGTTACAAATCCTCCACTGCTCCGGACCATGAGGAAATCTGGCTCCTGTCTATTTGGTCATGTCATCTGCACTTTAAAGTTTTGTGTGTAATTACATTGCACTTTACTGTAGCCAGTTTATCACGCAGCTGCATGAAATCCAAAATCCAAAATAGCGATTCAATTGTATTCATGCTGCTTTTTAAAAGCCAATAAAATAAGTACATCAAATTGTTATCAGCAAACTCCACTACATCCTTGAAGACCAGGTCCCCATGTGTTCATGACATGAAATACATGTCTCTTTACTGTACCAATTTGGAATCATGGGATGCCAAAATGCAACTTACACTGTTCACTTTTTTTAACACTTTCTATTTGTGCAGCTGGATATTTACTGGAGCATTCAAGTGAACATGTTTGGCATAGAATGTGATTTGATGTCTTTATTCATTAGATAGAGGTTGAGGAGAAAAGTGTATGTTGGATGTGGACATAGTAAAAGTGATGCAATAGAACATTATTTACATTTACTGTTCCATATGGAGAATTCTGCTTTTCAATAATTATAAATTCCTACAGTGAAAATGCATGAATGTCATGCATTGTTTGTCTGTGGACCTGGTCTTCGGGAATCTAATGGATTCTGCTTATAACAATTGAATTTACTTATTTTACTGGCTTTCAAAAAGTGTATGCAATTGAACGGCCATTTTGGAGATTTTGGCATTCCATAATTCCAAATTGGTACTGTAAAAAGGCATGAAATTCTTAGATCTAAGAAAGGACTTTAACACATCAGGCCGTGATTATATATTTTATTCATTCCTCCATTACACATACTCAAGATTTTTTTTGTGTGTGTGTTAAAATGAGATTGCCATTGTTGTGATATTGGATGTATCAATGTATCTGATCATGCACCTCTCTCTTGCACTGATGGCTCTGAGGCCGTGTTCAGACTGCAGGCGAATCTAATTCAAATCAGATTCCTACTCAAATCCGATTTTTAGGGCTGACTGTCCACACTGTTTTTAGCAAGTGTGCAAATCGGATATGGCTCTGTTCAGACTGGGCCACATTATTGACTGGTCTGACAGGTTGCTGTAGTAACGGTGTCAGAGCGTCTGACATCATATAATTGCGACAGCGACAAGAACAACAACAACAAACATGATGGAGACAGGTGAAATTTGAGGGAATGAAGTGGTGTGTGTTCTAGCAAAGTCCCATAGATGGAAGTATCTGAGGAAGTCCAGGAATGCTGGAAGGCAGAGTGCAGTTTTTCAAGTACTTGGCAACTACAATAGAGCTGCATGTGAATTGGGAGGGGGGAAATTGGAGATTAGCGCAAGCACGTGCCCTGGAAGACGAAGATATGCAAGACTTGGCCTCTAGCTTGACCCAGCCACTCTGTTGTGAGGTAAACCAGTGTAATAGCCTCTGAACATTCGCAGCCGAGGAAATTTGGCAGCCCGAGGGCCTGCTCCTCTGTAGGAATGTTTTGCGAGCGTAAGTTCCAGGGCCAGATCGTTAATCGGGAAGCACTGACTTTTTTTGGAGATTTAATTTGTATTCAGAGAATATGCTAAATGATTTTAATGTTGACAGAATGTGGGGGACACTAGACAATGGATCACATATGTATAATAGGAGATCATCAGCATACAAAGATATTTTGTGTTCAGTGTATTGACTTGACTGAAAATTCTCTTATATTTGTACTTATATCTATACTTTTTCAAAGTTTTTTGGAATGCTTTTTTAAAATGTATTCTTCACGCATTAACTGTACAATCGTCTTCTAGATAATTACATGATGAAAACTATTAAACTTTACTATACTCTTTAAAGTACTGTCAACTTTGTTCCTATATAGTCCACCGAGGTCATGTTCCTTCTCATTTTTAGGGGAATTTGGGGCCTTTGTGTTACGGGAGTTAACATTGTACTACTAAAAGTATCACGTAACTACTTTTGGGCCAAGAAATAAATAAAATAATCCGTCTTTCCCCACCACTTTATTAATTACAGCATTTAGAGTTTAATTAAAGGAATTAAAATGTTAAAATGTTTCTTTTCTTTGAGAAATGGTATCCGAACACTTTACAATATTAGTCCAATATTAGTCGCCAGATCAGGATCATTATAACCCTGTAGAAATATTAGTAAAATGTTAGTTCAATGTTCAAATGTTCAAAGTTCAATAAGGTTCAGTATGAATGGTTATCTGAATATTACACGGTACAACAGGTATAAAACAGGGATATCATAGGATACAGAAAAGCAAGCCAAAGTACAGCAGGTTTTAATATAAACATACTCTTCAGTATTATCGACATATTCTAAGCAACATTAGAATAACAAAAATAAATATTTTTAAAGTATGAAAAAGTCAAAACAAAGTCCATAATATGCCCTTATAAGGGTGTTTGAGTTTTTTGTAGCTGGAAGCTGCCAACATTCTCAAATTAACAGGTGTATTAGACTTCATAGTAACACATTTGCTTTTATAACTCTGCAATCTCTGTACTGTCCGTGTTCTCCTGGTAGGCAAAGCAAGACGGGAAGATTCCGATATTTCCTGCATTGTGTCCCTCCATCCACTCCTCATTAACTACAAAAAACCCATAAAGATGCAGTGAGACTCACATCTGAACAGGGGATGAGGCTGTGTGAGAAAATGTCAAATTAAAGTGCTTGACAAATGTGGAGATTGACTTGCAGGTCCTCACCTTCGCCCAGGATGTCGATAGTGTCTCCTTCGCTAAACTCTAGGTCCGCTGGGCCCTGAGCAGCGTAGTCATAGAGTGCCACCATCTGGTAGAGGATAGGACGGTTGACCAGGGGGTCTTCTGTCTGAAGTATTAGAGCACAATGAGGAGCTGTTGTTGTTATTAACATAGCTGTTGCATAACTATCTGGATGAATCATCTCATATTTCATATTTCTCCTATTTCTAAGGGACTGCATGGAAAACACTGGGATTGGGTGTGGCATTAAAAAAACAGCAACAACCCACTCCAAATATGTTAAAATAAAACATCAGTTTAAATTAAATCAATACAGCTTATTTCATCATTAATAAACAAGAGTTGAAACTTAAATAATTGAAGATTGCATTTTTTGGGGAAAGAGAGGGGAAAAGACACAATTTCAACAAATGTTTATCTTAATACAATTTTAAACCTTAATAGGATTCAATATGCAAATTATTTGATTTTTGTTTGTTTTTACAGCCACTGCAGTCCACTGGACACAGTTGCCAACTAAACTGGGGCACCATATAATAATTCCAAATAATAATAATAATTTAAAAAAAGCTAGATGACATCTGATAATGCTATAGCATGGTATGCATTAGATTAGATGTCTGACGGTGTATTAAGTTTTAAACCTAGTTTGTACTTCTTTTATTAGATGGAGTCAACCTGTGGTTATTAACATGCTATGTAGCGCAGCCCCTTGCAGTCGCTACTTAAACTTTCTCTTATAAAAGAGTAACTAAACCCCAGAGTTGAGACTTAAATGCCTCTACCCTGGAAATTCAAAATATTTCTATTGGTCATGAAAGCTGCCTCCATAGATAAAATCTGCCTTTAGATCATTCAATAGTAAATTAAACTGCAATAGCTACCAAGCTATTGAGTGATGATGAGTGCAGCTTTAATAATAAAATCTGGCAGGGTAACTGTGACACCTAGACACACCCTTGCAACCCTGCAGCCGATGTGTGTAGTTGTGGGTTTAAATCCTCACCTGGCACCACAAGGTGGCTCGACCAGCCTCAGCTACCTCTTGCACAGTTCGGCCCTGCTCCACTTTGTAATCCAGAGGTATCAGCACCTTGGAGCCATGCGGTTTATGTCTGATAAAAGAGAGAGAGTTGGGGGTGGGGGAGCGCATCATCAGGCAGAGGATAGAAAAACAACTTCACTCTAGGATGACACAGATGATTACAATGAAAACAAGACTCTGAAGCATATTTGTTGTTATCAGTTCCTATTTTTATTTCAACAGCTAGACAAATTAAATGGCCCCAATGTTATCAATCCTAGATGCCATTTCATGTTTTAGGATGCGTTATAATCCCATGATGATGCCGTGTCAATTATATTCTTCTGTTTATTACTGTTATCATGTCTATGGGGCACTGCACTCTGTGTCCTATGTCTTGTAAGGCTTTGGTAGCCGTAACAGATATTGGACCCACAGGGTGTAGTGTGCAAAGAATAGCATATTTTTTAGAAATGAAGCATCACTTGTTAAAATTCAAGGAAACAGAAGTGGGTTGGCAGGCCTGTGGTTACCTGAGGCGCAGCCGAGATGCTGGCTGGCCCAATTTCTGAGCGATGCGTTCCTTCACTTCACTGTACGGTGTGTCCAGAGGGACAGACAGCGCCACAGTGTATTTGTAGTGGACCTTCACCACCACAGACCCTCCCTCTGCTCCCTGAGCTACACCATCATGCTGGGAACAAGGAGCAGGAAAACATTAAAAGATAATGAGGACGCAAATACTAATCTAATCAAAGTATTATTATCTCTAGTACTAGCATTACTTCTGCCCCTACAATTACAATTAGTACTTGTAATACTATTACTGATAATAATCAAACTTTAATAAAACAGTGCATGAGTGTCATTAAGAACATGGGAAGTTAAAAAATGACACACTATGACACACACTACTAAAAGATACACTATTGTCGGAAACAATCAAACTATCTATCTATCTATCTATCTATCTATCTATCTATCTGTCTATCTATCTATCTATCTATCTATCTATCTATCTATCTATCTATCTATCTATCTATCTATCTATCTATCTGCCTAAGTTGTTCAAAAATGTCTTCAGTTGCTTAATAGATGATGTCCTTAAGATCGTCAATGTCTCCCTAAGCTCTGGCATCTTTCCCACTGGTCTCAAACAAGCCATTATTACACCACTGTTAAAAAGAGAAATCTTGATCCATGTGTTCCTGAAAACTACAGAACAATCTCTAAACTTCCATTCCTGGGGGAAATTCTTGAAAAGATTGTTTACCAACAATTCTGTTTGATCTATACCAATCTGGTTTTAGAATCAATCACAGCACAGAACTGCTCTTGTCAAAGTGGTTAACGATCTTAAAAATAATTCTGACAACCACAAAATTTCTGTGTTAGTACTTCTCGACCTCAGCACAGCCTTTGACACAGTCGACCGTGCAATTCTTCTTCAGCACCTCGAGCACTGTTTAGGCATCAGAGGTACAGTTCTTAATTGCTTTCTTCCTATTTCACTCATCAATCTTTTTCTGTTTCCATTTTCATATGATTTAGTTAACATTACGTATGGAGTTCCTCAAGGGCCTATTTTTCGTCCACTGCTGTTTAATTTGTATATGCTTCCACTTGGGTCCACCATTCAGAAATATAACATTTCATATCAATCCTTTGCTGATGATACACAATTATACATATCAGTCTCTGCCAACAATATTAGCCCAGTGACTGACCCCATCCAATGTATAACTGAAATTTAAACATTGGATGGCCTGTAACTTTTTACAGCTAAATGAAAACAAAACAGAGTTTATTTTAGTGGGTCCTAAGCCGCTGAGGCAACAGATTTACCTTTATTAGCTCCCCTTGTCCGTAAAACCCTGTAGGCATTCAACAAACTTGGGTATCATTTTGGATGCTCACCTTAGCTTCCAAAAACATGCATCTAATATGTCCAACACTGCATTCTATCAGCTTAGGAATATATCTAAAATCTGTTGTTTTTTTTATGGCAATCAGATTCTGAAAAACTGGTTCATGCGTTCATTTCCAGTAGATAAGATTACTGTAATGCTCTATTTGCTGGATTGACAAAACAGGTGCTGAATAAACTCCAGCTTATTCAGAATGCTGCAGCCAGAATACTGAGAAAAACCAAACGGTTTGAACATCACTCCCATTTTAACTTCTCAACACAGGTTCCTAGTAAAACAAAGAATTTATTTTATCTGTGTCTTGTATATCCTTTTAACTGTAATACATTTTGTATATCTGTAATAACCTACTTCATGTTATCTAACCTTATACTGTATGCTTTTATATTTGTATTTTTGTTTCTTTTGTCATGTATGATATTTGCCTATTTTTTTTTGTTTGTGTTGTTTTTCATTTATTGAACCACATTGAGTCTACGCCTGTCGTCTGAAATGTGCTATATAAATAAACTTGACTTGACGTGATGAATAAACAAATTTATCACAGTGACTAAATTATGTTTCTGTGCTGCTTTTGTTCGAGATGAAGCAGGTTGCCAAAGTCCACTCATTTTGGCCCGGACGATATTAAAAAGCATTATCAATGTAAATTTTAACTGAAATCTTCCTGAGTAACCTTGACAGAAAGAAACTGTTTCACAGCAAATGTGGAACAGGAGATCCATTAGTTGTTTCACATAAGAATTCATCTTCTCAGGTCACTGTGGCATGCAGAGAAGAATATTTATATCCAAACCCTGCCTCCCTTGAGCATCATAGTGACTTAATCGGGACACATCAGCGTTCCCCCTACTAAGTTCAACCTTACAAAGCAGTTTCTTTTAAAGTCTGCACAATGCTCCTATATTTAGATCAGTTAGAAAGAGGAGTGTGTGTGTGTGTGTGTGTGTGTGTGTGTGTGTGTGCGCGTGTGCGTGTGTGTGTTAAACTGTATGTGTTATGAAAATGACTATGTGAATCCACATTTCAGCTTGCACAGATGAATTTGGCTTTTGAGTGAAAATGGACATTACCTGGTCGCTGGCTGCATTGGCTGTGTACTTGGGAGGCTCTGAGGCTGACGGCAGTATGTGGGTGGCAGTGATGTAGGATGGAGGTGGAGTGTCTGAGGTAAAATGGGCTGCAGAAAAAACAGTACAGATATTGTCTGAGCACACACGATCACGGTCTAACCTAACAGGTAGGCTAGATGTCTCTGAGTCTGCTTCATTCTGAAAATGAAACTTGAAGGGGAACACTAAATAGTAGATTAATTTTAGATTTAGTTGATATTTTTTGGTCAATCTGATATTAATTTATTGATCGTGACTAACTGTGAACACAGCTGTGATTCTAAAGATGACTAGAAACTGCAGTTTTTATTATGTTCCCGGAAGCTTAAACATGAGCAGTGCTTAAAGGAAAGTTTTACAGTATTTCTGTCTTAAAACAGTGCTTACGTGCCTACATTGGGAGACTTTTTTCTTGTTGCAATAATCCTGTTTAGAATGGACAATTACCCTTGAAGGCATAGTTTGGATTATTGTAAGTGGGGTTGTATGAGGTACTAACACACAGTCAATGTTTGGAATATGTCTACCAATTTTTATTTTGGTTATCGTCAGCATATAAGCGCACTCTTATGAGTGTTTTGTTGCAGTCCCCGTCTTCCGCAATAAATTAATTTGTTTCTTGCCTGGAGCGTGCGTTCTCCAAACTGGGAATCTGCAGACCATCATCTACTGCAGGCAATATATTGACTAGGTACCTCATATAAGCCCATTTCAAAATCTGAACTATCCCTTTAATGTGATGGGGGACAAAATAACCTATAACCACTTCTCATTACGGGGTGGGTGGGGGAGGGGCTTGAGTGGATCCCAGCTGACCTGGGGCGAGAGGCAGGTTACACCCTGAACAGGTCGCCGCTCTGTTAGTGTGTAAGGAAGTGGGGTGGGATAGGGACTTTTTACACATTATACTTATTCTGTACCAGTAATGTACCTCAAATTTAAGCTAGCAAATGATACTGACCTGACCGAGACCTCAACTGCGGACCTAAGATGCAACATTGAATTGTACTTCAGCACATAAGAAAGACAACACTGTCTGACACTGAATTTAAAGCTCCAACAATCATCATTCTACACATCATAAGGAATTACAACCAACTCCATAGCTTTTCTCCACCAAACAGCAGACAGACATATTAAACACAAACACTACTCAAACTCCAAACTCGCAGTCGATTGGATCTGTACAGCAGGCAACTGTAAGCCACCATGTTGACTTGATAAGGTCATAAGGGAATGCTGTATTTTCAGCTTATCTCTCTATCACTCTATCAAAAGTAGGAGGACGATTGACTTTTTACCTCGAGGAGGAGCTGTAGGGCTGGGCTGGGGCTTTGGACGAGTGGGTGGCTTGAGTCCTGGTGGGAGAGGGATCCCACTGGGAACTCTCTATGGAAGAAGATGACACGTAAAGGTCAAATAAATAGCATTTTAATCTGGTAACTTTTCCAACTAAAGGGCCTTATTGTAGCAGATTTTTTTTAGAACATTTATGTATTTTTCCTGACACAACAGTTTTGTTCTAGACTAGAGTCTATTTTTGTCTCTGAAGTTAGAGCTCACAAGTGAAGCCCCAGCTTAAGATGACTCTGAAATGTACTGGCCAAAACATCATAAATTGCTTTATTGTAATAGATTAAGACACATTACATTCTCCTTTTTGCTTTTGGAAGTTTTGACATCTGCAGGCTCAAGCAGGGACATTGGCAGAAGTCCTCTCTGCAAAATAAAGCACGGAAAATCAGACACTGAAATATATAATACACTGGAAAAAAAACATTGTCACCGGCCACCATGAGCTTTTTGTGTCTGCAAATAGCATTTATTTATTTATTGTAGCAAACATGATCATACATTTGGAGTTGTGTTTCTGGAAAAAAAATATATTTACACTGTTCATGCTCATGCTTAATTGTGCTCAACAGAGAGTCACTACCTGTCTGTTTGCCATTTGGTGCTGTGCAGGCTTAAATCTGAGGCACTGATTGATAAATAGATAGATTGGTGTCAATGATAAACAGAAGAAAACAGGTGTGTATGATGTCTGTTTAGGTTGGGACTGAACATCTAATTCCTACTGACTGCATTGTTCAGTTACTTAATGATGAAATTAAATTTAACTTGTTTGAAAAACAGAGGAAAATCTGGCTTGTTCACATTACCAAGAAAATGTTAGCCTTGGCCTATTGTCATCATACCGTGATATTAAAACTTTCCACAACAATGACAAAGCAAAGTCCTCAACTGTCAGCTTTTTGAGAGATGCAGCATCACAGGTTTCTAAACCAGATGACCTCAGTGCATCGGGAATCTATATAGGCAACTATAAGCTACCATATTCACTTTACAAAGTCATGAGATGTAAATGTGGTATTTTCAGCACATTCTGCTGCATCCATATGGCCAAATATTTTATTTTAATTGATATAAAATCAAAGTTTCAGAATAGACACAATTATATTTCTCAGGACATACAAACATTCCAACAAAAGTTTTAGATATGAGTAGTCCATATATAATTTGCAACTTATCTTTTGCTCATTATAATTTCATAGATTCATAGATCTCTCTTCTCACCTGTCCATCATATATGACAGTTGCCATCCCATCCCTGTCCTCCTCGCCAAATAAAAACACCATAGCCCCTCCTGGCACTGTCAGCTGTCCTGTGCCCCGAGCCATGTATGGGGTCCGGATGCGCATGTATCGAGAATCCCTTATGGGTGATGAAAAGAAACCAGATGAATTATAACTATAATGTGTTATCCAATAGTAGCATTACCATCATCAGCTCATGTTAAAAATACACTGTATAACTTTTCAGTGTAAATTTACAGTAATTAACTGGCAGCAGCTTCACCTGCAAAGTACTGTATTTTTTATAGTTTCTTACTGTATTTTAGAAATATAGTGTATTACTGTTCACAGTTGTGTCAGTATATTACTGAATGTTTACAGTACATTGTAATACTTTTCACTGGAAATTAACAGTAAATTCCTGTAAATAAAGTTAATTTCAATTCAATTCAATTCAATTCCATTTTTATATATATAGCCCAAAATCACAGATTTGTCTCAAAGGGCTTTACGGACTGTACATGGTACGACTCGCTCTGTCCTTAGACCCTCACATCGGCCAGGGAAAAACTCCTCAAAAAACCCTTTTAACAGGGGAAAAAGAAGAAGAACCTCGGCACTGCAAAAAAGCCAACTTGTATTTTTTGGCCTAAAACAGTGATTTAAGTTGGTAAAACTTGGAAATATAAATAATTGACATTTAGGGCAATTATGTAAGTTAGCACAACAAAGGAAGCCTGTTGTATGCTCAAAAACAAGTTTGTGAGTTATTGTTACTTATATCTTCAAGTTGGGGTCACAACAAGGGACAATAGTTCTGCTAACTCTTACTTCTTTGTTGTGAAATGGGGGAACTGCGTTGAAATTCAGTCATTAGCGAAAGCTAACGGCTAACTGATGCTAGCGGCGTTACAATTGTGCCAATTCAGCACAAGTTAGCAGAAGTAAGGTTTAAAAGTTATTACAATGTAAAATTATAAGTTAGTACAACTTACAGTTGAGTTGACAAAAATCTGAATTCAGAGTTGAGCAAACTCAAAAACAAAACTTAAAATATTTAGTTTAATTGTCCAACTTAAAATTTTATCGAAGTTTGTTGCCTTGAAATTTTGAGTTCACCCAACTTTTCTTTTTTTGCAGTGAGGAGGAGACAGAGGAGTGATCCATCTCCCACGACGGACAGATGTGCAATAGATGTTGTGATACAGAACAGATCAGCATAGTAGAATAATGTTCTTATAATAATTATAAAAATGTTGAATGATGAATGTATTGTTTCATTGCAGCAGTATAACACATGATACAGACATAATACTGTTCAGATTTCATTATAAATTTACATCTAAAGTTTACAGTGAATTTCTGTGTAACTGGTAATAATACTCACTGAGCTCCATCCATCTTAGGCTCATAGAAACCAGGTTTCTGTGGTGAAGACAAGGTAACAGTTAACAAAGGGAGTGCCTGACAACAATATCGCTATTCATACTTACAGTGTGCTCATTATTACCTGCAGCCTCAGAGGTTCAAAGCCACCAAAGTCATCATTGGGAATCATAGAGGAAATCACCTGCAATCAGAGCACCTTACATGACTGTTCTACAACATTTGGGATTTTTTTCTGTCAGTATAATAAAAGTGGCAAAAGCAAGCTGGAGTAATAATCTAATAAGTATTATACCATACATCAACAACACAACATTGGCCCTGGTGACACTCTACCTTTGCTTTGCCAAGGAAGTCTCTTTGCTGCAGCTGGTCCACATCCTGTTTCCTGGGACGAAACACCACATCCTCAGGCACCAGGAGAGGAGCCAGGACTTCTTCCCTCTGTTATTTAAGTCAATACAAATGATGATATTTACTGTTTTTCCCAACTGGCTTTTTTAGATTTGTAAATCATTATTTTAAGTCAATGTATTTCCAGCCTTGCAGTTGGAGCTTCCATGGAGATCTATGAACTTAAAAAACCCAACATTATTACTATCAAAAACACACACTTTTCTGATGAAACAGGTTTTTGGAGTGGGACTTAACAGTGAGATATCATTTCAAAGTGGGTAGTGGTGTCCTGAAGATTAAAGTGATCCCTGGTTAACCTTGGTGTGGGTGCACCCCTTCCTCATGACCACCAGCCCCAACTACTCTAATGGAGAAAGCCACCCAAGACAGCTTCTTTAGAAGAGCAAAGCTGATGCAGGAAGCAGAATGGTGGAATTCTTTTCAAATGTGTGAAAGCTTACAGTCGGCATTTAACATACAAACCACTATACTGAGCCACAACTCACAAGATGGGATTTGGTCAGTTTCAGTTGAAATAAAAGCTTGGCAGCAGTGATGATGGCATTCGATACAGCTTTTAATGTTTCTTTATATTTACCTTGCATTCATGTGATATCAGAATAATCACAAAAAAATGGTTCCTGACTGGGAAAAGTCATGCAAACACCCTTACACTTGCAGAGTTCTTCTTTGCACTATCAATGTCTGTTTCACATTACAACTTAAAATGTATGTTGTGGCTACATGACTGAATTATCATATACACACCAAAGTCACAAGAACTTTATAGTTTATGAGGTGTAACATCATAAGCTGCTGCAGCATGTATACCTGCACTCTATTTAAATGGCTTTCATTGGCATTGCTAATACCTGATAGGTGACAAACCAGAATTGCCAAAAGGAGCACATCCAATAATTCACTGTTTTCCAGGAAGTCAAAGTTTTCATTTCATTGTGTTTTAAGAAGTGGCAGACACAACGGTCCTCACTTTGGAGAATCATCTTCAAACCTTTGTCCTTGTTAGGGCATCAAATATGGCAATGGCAGAAATACACACCAGAAACAGTGTAGGGGCAGTTGACTTTGAACATTTTTCACCAAAGTTGAATTCATATTCTTCCTTGTCTGTTCTGAAAGTTGTGACACTTACTTGGACACTTTCCAAAGCGACCTCTACGTTCCCCCCTCGACCTCCTCCTCTCTCCTGGGAGGCTGATAGCAGGACCTCCCTGGCCTGCTCCCACTGGCCCATCCGACAGTACACAGCTGCTGCATTATATAATACCTAGGGGACACGTCAAAGTGATACATTTTAGTTCCATCCTATTAATCTTCCTGCTATCTCTACTGGGATTTTGCATCACCATTTGCCACAATACAGTGTCTGTATGGGGACAAGTACCAATGATTCAATGATAATCAACATTATTCCAATTGGTGGCTGGAGAAAGTTTTAAGACACCAAAGGGCTGAGCTATCAGAAAAACACTGTTCTGCTACTAAGACTATAAAGGGCAGCATTATAGTTCATTAAGTGTTCTTCAGGGTGATATGTCTGTGCATGAGGTGATTGTGTTGGAGCTGAGACCAGTGCCAATTTCACCTTTTCCACCTACAAAGTACATTGTCAGAGTATTGTATTATGGTGCAGCATTTATCTTTCTTTAATTTAAGAAATATTCCTACTATTATACCGACGGTGGATGTTCCAATTCATTTTTTGCAATTGTTAAATTGTTTTATAATTCCTAAATACTGTTTTGTGGATCTGCTTTCCCATGATGGCAGCAAAACTGTAACTGCTTCTGTTACTGATAAAGTAATTTTATTCTGTATCAAGTATCCACCTCTTAAGTCATCATTCAAATGATTGAGACTGAACACTAATAATTAATATATTCCAAAATATAAGCAAGTTTAATGTCCAGATGTATTAAAATTGTGTATTTTGGGGTAAATTTGCCAATTTTAAACCAAAATTACTTTACAACTAAAATGTGATGTGTTTCCTTTTGTTAAAGGAATCAAACAATCAGTTTGGTGAAGAAAGGCAGTTTGGTATCATTTCCATCATGTCAGAGGTAAATGATGCTGAACGATGACACTGATGTTGAATTTAGTCTTTAAAGCCTTTCTGTAAGCATGTAAGTTGGACTCTGGTAGTTGAGCTGCTTCTGATTGGCTGTAAACACAGCTGCAATGTCTGTGGAAAGCTGAATCATGTCTTATCTGACCTGTGAGAAATATGCAATGTTGTGTAACCTCTTCTTCAGCTTCCATGAATGAGGCTTTGTTAGCCTACAGGTGTATGTGACGTTTGAACTAAAAAATGGAGGTGATGACACACAGTCACAAGTCACTGTGCAGTGCAGTGCAGTGCAGTGCGGCTAATTGTCAGACCTGCCAGCTGTAGAGTTTGAATCGCAGTCCCAGCTGTCTGTAGTCAATGACCGTGTTCCCTCTCATATGTTTCTGTGCCCAGATACAGTCTGATAAAGCCTCCTCCAACCTAAAGAGACAGAAACAGAGAGATGTACAGTTACAGTTATCTAAAGACCTTCACGTAAAAAACTGAACACTGTGGTTCTACAGGGTTAAACTTTTTCTTCTTTTTCAGAAATTTCATGGAGTCTAGTTGCCGCTAGTTGCCAGTCAACCTCACAGTGATTTAAAAAAAAAAAAAAGGCTCCAGGAGGTGACTGTGCCCAGCCAAGAAATTGTCCAACACAAAGCCACCTATTACATTACATTACATGTCATTCAGCTGACGCTTTTGTCCAAAGCAACTTACAATAAGTGCATTCAACCTGAAGGTACTAGCCTTAGACCACAGGAACCAAGTATGTACATAACTTTAAGAGCCAACTGTAATCGCTACAGGAGTGCTTTACGTTAAAGAATAGCATTTTTTTTTTTTTTGTAGGTGACCATGACTTAACCGAGGTATTGTTGGAAGAGATAGGTCTTGTGTGAAAATTTGGGAAGACTGAAGACCAATCGAGCAGTTGCATTCTGGATGAGTTGCAGAGGTCGGATGGTTTTGGCAGACAGACCTGCCATGAGGCAGTTGCAGTAGTCCAGGCGTGAGATGACCAGTGCCTGGACAAGGACCTGAGCTGCCTTCTGAGTGAGAAACGGGCGGATTCTTCTAATGTTATGCAGCAAAATCTGCAGGATCTGGTGGTAGCAGTAATGTTAACATTGAGGGACAGTTGGTTGTCGAGAGTCACACAAAGGTTTTTAGCGGTTTCTGCGGAGACAACCACTGTGTTCTGGACAGTGATGTGGAGCTCAGTGGAGGGAGAGCCCTTCACTGGGAGGTAAAGTAGCTCAGTCTTTCCCAGGTTGAGTTTTAGGTGGTGTGAGGACATCCACTGGGAGATGTCGGCCAGACATGCAGAGATACGTGCTGCTGCCTGTGTTTTGGACTGTGGAAATGAGAGGATTAGCTGGGTGTCGTCGACATAGCTATGATAGGAGGAGCCATGCAATGGATGAGGGAGTTGGTGTATACCGAGAAAAGGAGGGGACCAAGGACAGAGCCTTGAAAACCATAAAACCAAAGACAGACCCTTTAAAACCCCAGTGTTTTTGCCATTTTTGCACTCTGTTTTTAATTAAACAATAAAATGAAACAATAATTAAACAAATCAAAAAATAAAATATTACATGTTTATTAGTGAGCTTTAGAGATGCTGGCCGACAGATCTTGTCACCTTTGGAAAAAACAAGGCCATATGTTTCCAGTCTAAACTAAGCAACCAACTGCTTGTGGTAGCTTCAGACTTAGAGATATGATATATTTTCATGTAACACTTATGTCCAATGAGTCAAATAAGTGCATTTCACAGAATGCCCATCTATTTCTAAATACATCCATGGTCTGAAGTCCAACCAATAAGTCATATTTTTTCATTTTCAATCCGCCTTTAAGTAAACCATGGTAACTGTGATAATAATAATAATAATAATAATAATAATAATAATAATAGTTTCCACTTCATTTCCCAAGTTTGTAACAAAGTCTATGTTGTAAGCCAGTATTAGGGACAGAGTGCTGCCTTCTACCTGTCAATCTGCATCATCACTGCTGCTCTTTGGAAGAAGCCAACAGCAAGACGTTCATCTTTGGCAATGGTGAGGTCTAAAGCCTGAGCATCACAAAGTGGGAAAAGACAAGTGGTTGTAATGGAAGTTTTCATTAAATAATAATAATCACTTCCAAGTATTGACAGAAATATCAGTGTCTGCCAGCTCTCGTACCTTCAGGGCCAGGTCCAGCTGTCCCAGAACCAGGTGAGCTGAGGCAGCATTGAACAGAGTGCGAGATGTGGGTTCACTGATTTGCTCCAGTTTGGACAGAGCCCCTTGCCAATCCTTTGCATCTGCCGCCTGCACCGCCTCATCCCATAACCGTATTAACTCAGTGTAAAGCATTCTGGCCAGTGAAGACAGAACATTTATTATTATTACATCTCCATCAATAAATTAATAAATGATATATGAGAATAGATAAGCAAGTAATTGGATAACATGGGTATGAAGGATTTGCACAAATAAAATCAACTTTTAAAAAAAATGTAAATGACATGTTTTGCAAACAGCATTTGAAATCAAATGGATTGGATATAGTTAACCTCAGTAAAGGTTTACCCCTTCAAGGTAAAGTTGGAATATATACAGTACAGGCCAAAAGTTTGGACACACCTTCTCATTCAATGCGTTTCCTTTATTTTCATGACTATTGACATTGTAAATTCATCAAAACTATTAATGAACACATGTGGAATTATGTACTTAACAAAAAAGTGTGAAATAACTGAAAACATGTCTTATATTCTAGTAAGCAAAGGGTGGTTACTTTGAGGAATCTAAAATACAAGACGTGTTTTCAGTTATTTCACACTTTTTTTGTTAAGTACATAATTTCCATATGTGTTCATTCATAGTTTTGATGCCTTCAGTGAGAATCTACAATGTAAATTGTCATGAAAATAAAGAAAAACGCATTGAATGAGAAGGTGTGTCCAAACTTTTGGCCTGTACTGTATATGGAGTAAAGTAGAAGAATGTAGGCCGGATCCAAAACAATATATACAAATGCCC
Organism: Centropristis striata; assembly: GCF_030273125.1. Taxonomy (NCBI): domain Eukaryota; kingdom Metazoa; phylum Chordata; class Actinopteri; order Perciformes; family Serranidae; genus Centropristis; species Centropristis striata. The sequence continues at coordinate 32,963,801 of NC_081523.1, forward strand.
TCATCAAACCTTACATGGAGCCTATCTAATATTAATAACAAATAAAATAAACACAAAAAAACCCAGGCCAGTAACATTCTGCACAATTTGACTGGAATACTTTGCACATGTTCACTTTAGTTCAGAAATGATCAGGGAAACGTCAGAAATAAGAGAAGTAATCACTTACCTTATGCTTGTGAATGAGAGTTCAGTCAGTGTCCAGCTCTACCTCAGTGCCTGCTGCCTTTCACGCTCTGCCACAAGGAAGTAAGAGTGAGAGAAACAGTATTCCTCATGAGTCTCCACCCCGCTGCTACAAGGAAGTCCCCATCCACATTCCCCAGATATGAGCCACAGAGGCACAGGTTCACCTGGGAGTATTGCACGTAGGCATGACAATTACAACTGTACAAGTCACAGAGGTTTTAACTAAATGTGTGTGACACCCTAGGAAAACACTGTATCTTGTGTTCAAATTAATTTTGACAATTAATTTCTTACAACATGTGTTTTGTTTGGGAATGTGCTTAAATCATTGACATAATGTCAGATAAAATGACTGTTGTCATGTGGGAGAGCCCCCCCTACTACATCTAGGATAAATGAAAGCCTATACTAGTAAGCTTCAACCTATTAGATCCAGGGGCTCCACTGTTATCTGTGTAGTAACAGTTGAGGGTAAGCTTTCTATCCCAGCTCTAACTATAATGAGTCATTTTATTATGCTGACACACTGCAGCAGGCTGTATTTACTCTCTTGGGTTTACATCATAGAATTACTTAGAAGTCTATTTAAACTGACCTTTGACCTCACTTTACAATTTTAGAGAAGGAAGACAAGAGAGGAAAATGACTCTGCTTCCCCGAAGTCAGAGCTCTCGTAATATAAGGTGATATAGTTGATCATAATGTTTAGAAACAAGGCAACAAGGAAATTCTTTTGTTTCCAATGCTGTGTCTACTGGGTCAACCTGCTGCACAGGTTGTTTTGTTGTTATATGCAGTACTACGCCCACTGCGTGCCCCCACCCAGAAACTCCACAGATAGTGCAGCCTGATTAGCGGAAAACATATTCAAATTATAAACTCAAGAAAACCTAGCAGTTAAACAATACATAATACCCCTATTCAAGGAAAAATCCTTCATTAAAAAATATGGAAAATACTGCATCGACATCAATTCAGTGGTCAAAGTAAAATGACTTATTAGGCTTGATAGAGCCTGTCAGTGGTTTATTATACCATATTAAATTACCAAAGAAAAAGGAACTTAATAGTTTATTTTATAATGTATTGTGTAAATGGTAAATGCCATTTACCATTTACACTTATTGTCCACTTGAGGGCACAGTAGAGCAATTGAAGCACCATGAAGCTTCAGCTCATGAGTGAACCAATTAGATGGAAAGCTTCATCTCACCATCACTAGTGAATGGATTGCAATTATATAGTGCTTTTCTAGTCTTTGCAACCACTTAAAGCACTTTACACTACAGACATTTACATTTCACACATTCGTGCCACGTGGCACCATCAGGAATTCATTCACACACCAACACAGCATCAGGAGCAACTTGGGGTTCACCATCTTGCACAAAGATACTTCAGAGACACCGACCTTCAGAGCCACAGCTGCCGTATAATAGGCTGTTTGTAAAGGTAATGTAGCATTTCAATCAGTAAAGTAACTAGAATTATAATTGTTATGCAATTCGAATAATAAAGTTGGCTCCCTTGTATTCAATCCACTGTTTACATTCCTATTTTTTCTTCCCCTTTTCTACATGCAGTGCAGTCATTCACTATAGTCTACATGTACATACAACTGATTATATTTCTTTTAAATTTTCCAATAATATAGGAAAATGACATATGTAGTGAAACATCGGTATAACGGTATAAAAGTGCATAATTTTAACTGAATCCAATAAAATGCATATAAATGACTAGAACACAGATTTGATATTGTGAGTGATAATTTGTAAAAAGTACATTGTATGTTTGAAAGACATTCCTAGTTAATTGTAATATTTCAGTATTTCACTTTCAGTTGTCTTTATTGATATAAAACAATTTTAGTTCTCCTCATTTTCTCTTCTGGTGTATTATTTCAATAGAGAGCAAACTAAATGACGTATTGTTGTAGGCCATCCCATAGGTAGGTAGCATCACCATGGGGTCTATTGAGAATTTGCCTTGGATTTTGGATTATTGCTGAAAACATGTTCTGTGGCAAACACACGTTTCTGTTGCTTGCACATATTGTTCAGCAGGATAATCTTCCCAAATGAACACAACTTTGATTATGTTTGAAGCGTTAATGCAGCTGATAAAAGTAAAAAGCTAATGTTATGCTATTGCAAACTACACCACAGTCACATGACTTGAATGTCAGCCATTTTTCTTAAGACAGTTGAGACAATTTAACCAGCGGTTTTGACAAGCTACCGTAGCCAAATAAATTGTTCAGCACTGAAAAACATGATTAGAGGCTTTGAGGGGGACTAGTGAGAGAGTTGCCTTCTGTGTCCACGTTTCCCTGGGTACATCCCAGTTCTCTTAATTGCATCACCGTTGAGTCTTTCCCTTGTGTCTTAGTTCCGCCCACCGGGGATGCATGGAGAGATGCAAGGAATCCAGACGACGAGTGAGGAAAAGTTTTAAGACACATGAGAAGACCTTTCCTCCAAAGCGTCATGTGAAGAGACGTCCGTTGCTAATAACATGCTTTCAACAATTTATTATGTTTCTAAAAATGGAATCCACAAGAGTCTCAGCTTTCCAGTGATACCCAGTTTATGTGATTCAAAGCCTGTTTAGGGATCCCCGTGTGCACAAATATTAAAATACAGTAGGTGGAAATAGCACATCATTTTAATGCATGAGAAAAACTATGTGGCTTTTGCCTTAAATTGCATGTTATCAGCATAAGTATGTATATAGAGAGGAGACTGTATATACATAACCCAGAGGGAACCCAGAGAACCCATTTTGGCAACTTCCTGACACGATATCCTGACATATGCAAAAATGCAATTACTGTTATTAACACTATATAAAAAGGTTCTCCTCCTAAAGCTGCAAAGAGCAATGCCATTATGCATGATCGTTCACTATGTTAACCTTTATTCAACTGTTTAGAAACGACCCAGCTGGATTAGCTGTCAGTCACTTTAACAGCTGTTTGTGTCTGCACAGATACAGCCATGCACAAATAATAATAAAAGTGTTTTCTCTCCGAAGCCAGCTACCTGTTCAACACTTGCACATGAATAACGGGATTGCCTTTATATTATATTATTATTGTTAATATTATCATTATTATTATTATTATTATTATTAGCGTCTGTACATAGGCTATCCTGGTCATTAATTTATTATTGGATATCCCAGATTATGATTGTGTTGTCCGTTGAAAATGTAAATGACGTCACTCATATCAAACCTACACTCAGGACTGATCAGCCTCTCGTGGGACTGAATGGAAATGACAAACAATGTAAAAGTGTTTCTTGCTGACTGACAGACTCTCATACACTTTTTTTATCTGTCTTCACTCTGGTATGAAACTACAAACCACAAATAAGAGCTTTGGGACGGTCGTGGGGAACTTCCGGTTCAAGCGAGGAGCGAGGATCGAGGAGACATGAATAACAGAACTGGGACGCACCCGAAGTCTCACAAACGGGTGTCATGTGACACATGGTTTGCGCAGGCGCAGTGGTAGTCAACAAGCACAGAATGTTTTGTAAGTTATACTTACTTATACTTGCAATATGAGTCGGATTTTAACATTTTTCACAGTAGTAGCAGCAACAACCTTGTTTTGTGTTGAGGTGAACGGCCTACCATACAGTTATTTTCAGGTAAGGTTTTACATTTCCATTCGTATTATTTTTCTGAAATCTATGAAATGATAATTGCTATTTCAAACCTTCTATTTTGATTTAATCTAAGTTCCGCTTTTTTCCAAAGCGGAAGTTAGATTAAATCAAAATAGAAGGTTTGAATTAGCAATTATCATCATCATTATTATTATTGTTATTATTTTAACGTTTGTGTCAAATGACTGAATGAATTACTGTTGTATTCTACGTTTTCTGAAAAACACTATAATTCAGTATGCGCTATACATTCCTTCTTATAGTTGAGAAAACATGGACAGAAGAGAGAAGCCCAGTTCACAGAGAAGTATTTTATACAGACTATGGACCACTTCAACTTTAACAGCATGGGGAATGGGACATTCAATCAGCGTTACCTGATCAACGGTGAGACAAATTGCCCATTTTAAATGTTACAAATATGTGCGCAGATGACTCATTGTGTTTTGTTTTTCTTCTCCTGTTAGATACGTACTGGAAGAAAGGCTATGGTCCTATTTTCTTCTACACTGGCAATGAGGGAGACATCTGGGAGTTTGCATTCAACTCAGACTTCATCACAGAGTTAGCTGCTCAGCAGAGAGCTCTGGTCATATTTGCTGAACATGTAAGCAAACACTGCTACTAATTATGGAAGAGGAAACTCGCATACAGACGATATGATCATTGTCCAATACACAATTCTTCATCACACACAAATTTCACTTATACTATTGGATTTTCACTCTCCACAACCATCCAATCATCAGTTTTTCTTTCACTTCCAAAAGGTAGGGGTATCAAGTATTTTCACATTCATTCATTCACTCTTGTGTGCAGCTGTGTTTTGCCTCAGAAGATTCCTCACATATTTAATAAACATATTACTGGCAATTATCAGGTTGCATCTCCTATCTACTGTGGGTAATATTGTACATCACAGCTTGTGAATCATCACCTCTACATCATGAGCTGCTCAAGCGTACCTGTTTACCCGGCATGTCCAAACTATTCCACAAAGGGCCGTGTGGCTGCAGGTTTTCGTTCCAACCAAGCAGCAGCACACCAGACTTGACTCAGTTAATCAACTGATCTCAGTCTTCAGACTGTTGATTGGTCAAACTGTGTGCTTTTGCTTGGTTGAAACGAAAACCTGCAGCCACACGGCCCTTTGTGGAATAGTTTGGACGTCTACAGCAAGCATTATATTGCATAAAAAGCTTACTTCAGCGTCCAGGGTAACATTTTGTTTTGGACTGATCTAAGACAACTGGTTACTTTGAGCTGACAATCGAAAATTCCTGAACATATTTATCAAGTTTCCCCATCTCTCTCTCACCGCCTCTCTCTCGACCAAGGCTACTGTCATATTTACCACCTTATTAGCCCAATATGACACACATTGTGACAAATAAATATTTTTAAACAGTGACATTTTAACTCGGCACTACTTCTCGCCTCTTGAGTATCTTCAGTAAAGGGTAAACAACAGCCACCATGAACCACCATCGTAGGACAGTAAACCCAGGAATAAAACCTTCTTAGTTGTACAGGCCTCTGTTCTATTATTATTTATAACACCTTTGTCCTCTTCCCTGTTGTAGAGGTACTATGGCAATTCTCTACCATTTGGCAAAGACTCCTTCAACATCCCTGAGATCAGTCTGCTGACAGTGGAGCAAGCTCTTGCTGACTATGCTGTCATGATCACTGAGCTGAAAAAGCAGCTGGCAGCCACAGACTGTCCTGTCATCGTGTTTGGTGGCAGGTAGGATCCACCTTACCATCACTGTTCTTAGTGTCATCCACTTGTGTGACTTGTTGCTGCGCTGTTGCTTTCATAGAAATGTTTTTTTCTTATGTAAGTAGTCAGTATGACACTGATGCCATCAAAAATATAATCTCTTTACTAGAGTTGATTTTAGGGGGATGTAGGTTTCAATTTTTGTGGAAATTGCTTTCAAGAGATGTTGATTCAACTGTACAATGTTTTTATTATAGTATATTTAGTATATTTATTTAGTATATTGTTGTATTACATAACTTTCTAAAAAGATAAAGACCATTGTGCACCACAAGTAAATACATCTGATGTGATCATAATAGAAGCATATACATATAGAATAATACAAACCATGAAACAGTACAATATAAATGCAACATAAATGGGTCAACACAATTTTAGATGTAACATTTCTCACCCTGTAGCCAAGCTTGAATTTGCAGTTATTCTAAAAAACTGTTAATGAACCATAATCACAGGTTGAATTGTGTATGGAAATCAGATGGCAGATCTAAGAACTGTGTTGGCTTTCAGAGGGTGGCAGCAAGACTCTAACCCACATATTACTCAGTTCATCTCATTTTCAGTATTCTGTCTTATTTCCGGTTTGACTGGCTCATCTCTCCCTGCAGTTATGGTGGAATGCTGTCAGCCTACATGAGACTCAAGTATCCGAACATTGTGGCTGGAGCTCTGGCTGCCAGTGCCCCTGTACTGTCCACTGCTGGGCTGGGAGACTCCAGGCAGTTTTTCAGAGATGTTACAGCTGTAAGTGCATTGATGGTCCTTGTTTAGTGTCTCCCACCTTAGCCGTGTTTCCACTGAAGTCGAATACCCGGAATGAGGCGGGTCTCCCTCGCCAAAACGCCCCTAATTTGAGTGTAATCCGACTCTAGCGGACTTTTGACCTGGCCGTTTTTCTCCCCTGAAAAAAGCCTGGTTGCTGATTGGATAGAACGCTAAGCAGGATGTGACGTAGTACTCAACGCCACAACAACGCGCCATTTTTAAAAGCCGGCGAAATAGCGAGTAGTCACAAGCAACAATAAACATAAGCCCCTTTCATAGTGTTGTCCGGCAATGTCCCGCTATATTGCTGGAAAGATCTGTGCCGGCTTTTCGCCTTAGGGAAGGCAAAGTAATATTCTACCCTTTCATAGTGCAGTCCGGCGTCATGTAAAAAGGTGCATAGTAGCATAGTGCTAATAGGCTAACAGTTAGCTCTGTAGCAGTACAGTGTGTATGTGCTTCTGCAGCAGGAGGTTTTCACTTAGCGATCTCTGTTTGCTTACAACAAGCACAGGACACTCAGTTAGCGATGCCGGTTAATTCATGATCAGCGGCGGACACTTTGTGTACATATAGCATTCCCGTTTGTTTACAATAAGAAACGGACGCTGTGCACAGTTAGCAACGGCCGCCGCAGTTGTTGTGCATGCTGTCAAAATTGTTGCTAAACGATTGTCCGATGATCGAAAGCCATACGTTACCTCCAGAGACTTTTTTTGTAATGGAGACATGCCGAGTAAGCGTCCATTTGAGAGGACGTGGCCCAAAGCTTTCCCAGCAGCCTCTCTTTACTCTAATGGAAATGCGGCTCTTGACAGTTAGACAGATCCCGTGGTCTGGAAATGAGAATTCTTTAAATAATCATAATCAAAACATACACTGTAAACAAAGCAAACAATAGCTACTCAATAAAATTGAGGCAACAGATTGCATGCAATAGTATTTATTAAATCTAACTACGTTACAAGTTGAGTTAATAACAACTTAAAAGGAAGTGATAAGTGTCAATTAAAAACGGACTAATTCTATTGCGTTGGATTCATTCTGTTGATTTAGAATTACATACACATAAAGATTATATTTAATGTGATCAAATAAGTAGATTCTATCTCAAACATTTTTATATTAAAGTTACTTAAACAACTGCCTCAAAATCAAGGACGCATTTTTATTTAATACATTTTATCAAATATATTATGTAAAATTAAATGACTACAGAATAATTTATTACAGTGTACCATCAAAGTTAATATGAAGATTTTTAATAACAAGTTGTCTTTATATTGGTTGCTGTGAAAAAATAAATATAAATGAATTCTGTAAACTTTAGTAGCAATTTAGAGGTTGTGATGAAGGCTTTGAGAGTCTTTGATAAATTAGACAGAGCTGTTTTAGAAACATTTTCACATGTGCAGGTTGTATAACAGCATTTGTTACTCTTTCAAAGGATTTTGAGAGTGTTGCTCCTGAATGCAGCGATGCTGTGAAAATGGCATTCCATCAGCTGAAAGAAATGGCGGATCGTCAAGGTAAATCCCTGTGATAATTTTCTTTCTCAAGAGAAGGTGGCCTCAATTTGATGTCTGTCAGAAAAACAATGAAATGTTATCATGCAGATGTAAGATGTATTAACACCACATAAGGATATAAACCCACTGCTGTTGATGTTGCCAGATTACAGTCGCATCCAGTCAGAATTGTCTCTGTGTAAGCCTCCAGCATCAGCTCAGGACATCCGGCAACTGAACGGCTTGTTGAGGAACGCCTTTACTCTGATGGCTATGCTGGATTACCCCTACAGCACTCACTTCATGGGTAACATGCCCGCCAATCCTGTAAAGGTAAATGCAATTCACTCATCTAAAATTCAACCCAAGTGAGTGATTACTTAGAATGAAACTTTTCTGACCATAGAACTGAAACTGTATGTACTTTTTTAATATTTAGCTATCCCAAGCTGTACAATACGCAAACGAAACCAGCTGTTTAACAGTTAACAGTTATGGCGACAGCTGACTGATGTTTATCTTTCTTTATTTCTAGGTGGCCTGTAAAACCATGCTGAGTGGGCCTGACCTGCTCACCAACCTCAGGAACACTGCAGGTAAAGGAAATGTACTTTTGTATCTTAAACTTGCCAATGCGTATTGTTCTTTTGAGTGTACAATCACTAACAGTTGTTCCAAAAAATGTGTATTGGCATCTCATTACATGAGTTGGTGTGTGGGTCTGTTGGTGTGTGGTGTGTTAGCTCCCTTGAGATTAAAGTACCTTCTGGGAAAGAATCCAGAATCTCTTTTTACCCTAAAAACAAATGAACCTATAATGGAACTGAATGGAAAAGGGATTTCTATTTTGCTTTTAACTTGATATTACAGTATCTACTTGATCTCCATGACAGCTGCTTGACAAATAGGACATTTGAATAAGCTCAACTGAAGTGTCTAACTGTGTCAGTGGCTGATGGTACATTGTCCTTTCCTGCAGGGATTGTATACAACTCTACAGGGCTGTTCGCCTGTTTTGACCAGTACAGTCTGTATGTGGAGTGTGCTGATCCAACCGGCTGTGGACTGGGTTTCGACAGCCTGGCCTGGGACTATCAGGTACTCAAACTATCAGCACAAAATCATTTGTTATTAGTTTTTACTACTTCATTCAAGTCTATTGCTTAACAACAGATGAATAAACAATTCTGATTAAAAATGGCAGAATATGTGAAATTTCAAAATAAAGGTGAACTAAAAAAAGATTTTAAAAATCCTAAACTCTTGGGGCGAGCCATCTGAATGGAGTTTATATTATGCCGTGATACTTCAATTATGCTTGTTTCGAGCCACCAAATTTATTTTAACTTTATTAGTTATTGGTCAACAGCTGACCATTCTACGAACGTTTAAAAAATCACACGTGAACGATCTTATCCAATCCCTGAGTGACTGTCAGGGCCATCTTTATGCAGATGACACTATTACGTATTGCATTGCGGGCTCTGTACTATTAGCTGTCGGCACTGATTGGTCTCAAGCTGGTACTTAATGTAATCAAAACAAAATATATGGTATTCTCTAGGGCCAGAAATATTGGTCAAAATAATCTGCATATACATACCAAAAATGTTTCTGACATAGAACTGGTTGTAGAATATGAATACCTTGGGATCTGGCTTGGTGACACATTTACATTTAAATGCCATATTGACAACCTTGCAATTAAACTCATGTAAATCATTGGCTTCTTATACAGGAACAAAACCAGCTTCCCACTAATATGCAGAAAGAGACTAGTCAGTTCTGGACTATGGGGATGTGATCTCCAGGGGTGCTGCTCCCTCAACCCTTAGACCTCTGGACTCTGTATACCATTTTGCTGTTCGAGTTATTACTAGTGATGCATACAACACTCATCACTGTATTTCATATGATAAAGTGGGCTGACTTTCTCTGGCAAACAGGCGAAAGAAGCATTGGTACCCCTTTATCTTTAAGGCCATTACTGGATGACTTCCCTATTTAACAAGACTACTTGATTGTAACCATGGACACCATATGACATGATCAAACGATTGGTTTACTCTCACAGTTGCTGCCGACTGAACTTGGAAAGTCAGCCTTTTGTTTTAATGGCCCTGTGACCTGGAATAATCTTCAATTTAGGCTGAGGATCAATACGCCTTAGACATTTTGTCAATTTCATAGCTTGATTGCAGACTTGATGCAATGTTTTATAATTGTTTGCATGGTATTAGGTTAAGCATGTTGTGTTTGTCTGTACTTGGGACTAAGATGCAGATCAGATCACATTTTATGACAGACTATTGCAGAAAACTAGGTCATTTCAAATGGTTCACATACTTTTTTTTGCAACCGTATATGTATGCTTCATCTTCAAACATCTGTTGTGGTTGCAGGCATGCACAGAGATTGATATGTGCTATGAGAGCAACAACGTGACGGACATGTTTCCTCCCATGTTCTTCACTGAGACAGACCGTGAGCAATACTGCTCCAAACGTTGGGCTGTGATTCCACGGCCAGACTGGCTCAAAACCCAGTTCTGGGGTAACGGTGAGTACAAATAGACAAGGACCTGAAATAGACTGTCTTAAAAAATATATATATATATATGTATATATATATATATATATATATATATATATATATGTATATATATATATATATATATATATATATATATATATATATATATATATATATATATGTATATGTATATGTATATATATATATATATATATATATATATATATATATATATGTATATGTATATATATATATATATATATATATATATATATATATATATATATATATATATATGTATATGTATGTATATATATATATATATATATATATATATATATATATATATATATATATATATAAAAATATATACATGTAGACATGTATTTTACAACAAAAGAGTTTCTCAAAGCTAAGTGGTATAGGCTCAGATGCATTTTTCGTTGTTTGTTGTTTTCATATAAATGAGCAGGATCAACTGTAACATCTTATAGCTGCGGCTCATCAACAACTGGACTGATGTTGCCCAATAGACAGAAGTTGAACTTTTAAATGAACATGAATATTTTTAATCATACAATCTAAAACATTTTCTAAATGGAGTGGGAGAAAAAGGAGATGTAATTTAAAGATTTTTTTAAAAGAATATTAAACCTTTTTGTAGGAAAAAAAAGTGAGGTCGTACTGTAACAACATATCATACCAGTGAAAACTGGACCTTTAGTCCATGGTAAATATAAACATGGAAAAACTGTTTTAAGCCATGGTGGCACTGGAGGGTAGTTGTGAGAAGTCATAGAAACTTCCTGGATTGTAATATCTGTGACATTTGGGCTGTAAACATGTAAATGTAATTTTGTAATTAAACAAACTTCCTTAATATTCCTAGAAACCTCCATCAGTGTATTTTGTTTCTAATGACTTCTCCTCTTGTTTCCAGCTCTCTCCACAGCCAGCAACATTATTTTCTCTAATGGAGATCTGGACCCATGGGCAAATGGAGGGGTAATATACAATGTATATTCATATTTAATAGAGCACACTTAAGTGAACTGTGAAGTCACTGCTTTTAGTGGGACTCATTCCGCTCTCTGCTGTTTAGGTTCGCAAATCCTTGAGCACATCATTGGTAGCTGTCAACATTTCTGGAGGAGCCCATCATCTGGATCTGAGGTACAGCAAGCAGTTGGCCACTGGAGAGGTATCCTTGACTTCTTTTAAACTCAAAGAAATCTAATCTGATATTTATCTGTTGTTTTATGCAGAGGATCTAATGCTGCTGATCCAGTGTCAGTCATCAATGCCAGGAAGACAGAAGGAGAGCTCATCACACAGTGGGTGAAGATGGAGCGAACTAGATTACGGCAGTCACTTTAAAGCACAGGTTAAGAGTTGGTCAGGACTGGAATTCTGTCAAATAATTAGTAATGTCTAAGATTCAGCTTGGTTTCAAAGTTGTACAGAAAATACTCCAACTCTTAGTCTCAATTCCATTCTGTGGAAGTGGGTATAAAATATGTATATGTGTTCAACCTGGAAAAGCCTTATTCCAAAATGGATTCAATTCATTATTTTCCTTAAAAATTCTACACACAATACCCTATAATGAAGTTTTAAATGAAGTGAAAATCATTTTTTCCCCGATTATATTAACCCTTTATAGGGCACTCCTGGAAATTGAAAATGTCAACCCTGAAGTGTTATTTTAGGATTCATTTTTCTATTGCAAATCAAGGTCAATTGAGTCATTATTATTATTATTATATTTATTATAGTCTCTTTCCCACAGCAACCCTAAATAGACAATAACACATAATTTGCATCCATCACCACTTTATCTTTTACTTTTAAACTATTTATTATCTTTTTAGACTACTTATTACATGTGCGTAATGTCTGAATGTCTTTTTTGAAGCACCATATATATGAGAAGCACACGTAAATTTAGTTGTATACTTTTTTAATACAATGACAATAAAGGACAGCTTGAATCTTGTATAATTTACTGATTGGTCAGATGCCACAGTGTCACTATCTGTGATGGAGAAACCCATGTGGTTCTATGAGCTCACAGAGAGCAATGAGACCTGTTATAGATGTCCGTTCAAGTTACCAAATATGGTTCTTTGCCTGATAAAGGGTTAAAAATACAGAACGAAAATATAACATGTCCAATTGTATTCACAGCCTTTGCTCAACACTTTGTTGAAGCACCTTTGGCAGCAATTACAGTCTCAAGTCTTTTTGAGTTTGATGCTACAAGCTTGCAATGCCTATTTTTGGGCAGTTTCTCCCATTCTTCTTTGTGGGACTACCAAAGCTCCATCAGGTTGGATGGTGAGCGTCGGTGCACAGCCATTTTCAGATCCTTCCAGAGATGTTCAATCAGGTTCAAGTCTGGTCTCTGGCTGGGCCACTCAAGGACATTCACAGAGTTGTCAGGGAGACACTCCTTTGTATCTTGGCTGTGTGCTTCGGGGCGTTGGAAGATGAACCTTCGCCCCAGTCTGGGGTCCAGAGCTCTCTGGAGCAGGTTTTCATCAAGAATGTCTCTGTACATTGCTGCATTCATCTTTCCCACAGTGTGATGCTGCCACCACCATGCTTCACTGTAGGGATGGTGTTGGCCAGGTGATGAGGGGTGCCTTGTTTCCTCCAGACGTGACGCTTGGCATTCAGGCCAAAAGAGTTCAATCTTTGTTTCATCAGACCAGACAATTTTGTTTCTCAAGGTCTGAGAGTCCTTCAGGTGCCTTTTTGCAAACACCAGGCGGGCCGTCATGTGCCTTTTACTGAGGAGTGGCTTCAGTCTAACCACTCTTCCATGCAGGCCTGATTGGTGGAGACCAGCTCTAGGAAGAGTCCTGGTGGTTCCAACCTTTTTCCATGCAATTTTTTTTTTTTTTTTCGTTTTTCGTAAATGTGCAAAATTTCCCAAAAACTTTTTGCGCGTTGTCATTATGGGGTATTGTGTGTAGAATTTTGACCTGAAAAAATGAATTGAATCCATTTTGGAATCAGGCTGTAACATAACAAAATGTGCATTTGGCAGCTGCACCTGTGTTGCATTTTCCCTGGAAACTGTTGAACTTCTTCTTATTTTTGTAATATTATATTTTGCTCTTCATTTGCAAAATAAAGACATGTCCATGTTTGCGAGTAGCAGGGAATGGTAGGGAAACCCTGTTAACTCACCAAGTTGACAACCAATGTTGGTAAATCTAGTGAAACCTAATAACGAACAAGATACGATATGGTGAACTTGCTTCGTACTTCAGGGCCCGGATGTTCTACCATGGCTAGATCACTCCAGACCTGCTTGGTTTCATGAGTCAATGAATGATCCTAATATTGTTTCTGCTCAATAAAATCTCTTTCATTTCTACATGTATAGTCAATGCTGGATTGGCTTTAATTTTGAAATAAAATGTGACAATAATAAAATGAATTGAATAAAAACAACAAGGAAAACTGGGGTGATGATTTTTCTGCATGTGGTAGCTGGATGCAGCCTTGTATTAAATGGTAAATGGACTGCACTCATATAGCGCTTTTCTAGTCTTTACGACCACTCAAAGTGCTTTACACTTCACTTGACCTCTTCACCTCCCGCAAACTGGATTTCTTGTGTGTGACTGAAACTTGGCTGAGTGTGAGTGGTGAGTCAAGCTCGCTTTCAGAACTTTTACCTGCTGACTGTTCTTATTTCAACTCCCCGTGGACTAGTGGTCGAGGACAAGGAGGAGTAACGAGTGTTTTTAAGAAAAGCCTTGACTGTCTGCAATTTCCATCGGTCTATAACGCTTCTAGTTTTGAACTTAATATGTTTGAGTTAGGCCGTTCTCATCACTCAAGGACTTCATCAGTGACTTTTCTAATTTACTGCCTGAGATTATGCTGAAATATGATCAAGTTTTAATGGTGGAAGACTTTAATATTAATGTCTTCTGGCCTGCCAGGCCGTTGGCAAGATTAATTGGTCCTACACAGGAACATGGACACACTTTTGATCTTGTATTCTCATGCAATTTGTGTGTTTTTAACTTTGAAATATTTGATGCTGTCTTCTCAGATCACATGCCTGTTTTATTTGAGATCTCTCCTCCTTGCCATATCGCTGAACAGTGTGCCCCTGCTCGTTAATGTATTTTATTGTTGTGTTTTTAAGTGTTGAATAAAATTGATTTCAAAAATCAAAAAAATCTCCCTCCCTCTCTCTCTGTCTTCACTTTCAGTATAATTTGCTGATTTTGAATACTTTTACTTCAGTCAGGTTTGAATGCAGCATTCTTACTTGTAGTGTAGTATGTCCACAGTGGAATATGAGTACTTTTACTGCAGTAAAGGCTCTGAATATGTGCTGTATTGTCTTTCTGTATCAGCAGACAAACAATAGTGTCATTCACACCATGAAGAACGTGCAGAGCATATGCCTGTTTTTTCTCAAATATGCAAACGATTTCTGTGTCTGATCTGACCATGAAGTTTGAATAATTCTGGTGAATTGCACACAGTCCACCTATTTCAACAGCAGTGAGTGAAGTGAGAGAGAAAACAAGATGTTGGTGGTTCTTCTGCTCCTCATAGCCACACCAGGTAAGTCTTTCTTTTCTTTTACATTCACACTACATTAATATATCATTGTGGCTGCGGAGCTTTCATCACAACTCTTTAATGATGCCCTTCAGTTACATTATAATTGTTGTACAGACTGAACCAGACTAGTTGATGTTGATAACATCATACATGGCTGAATAAAGAGCTCTGATCCCGGGATGTCGGACATCGTTTCTATTTTTCCAGTCTGTGTGGGAGGATGTCATTTCTAACTGAGTCCTGTGATCTTTGTCAAAGTGACTTTTAAACCCAAAAACACACTTACCTGATTTCCTTTTTAAAAAAGTAGAAATCAGTCACATCTTTAATTGTTCTGAAAAGTGTATTAGAGATGAATAATTTAAAATGTGCTCAGTCTCTTCACTGCTGGGATTCACTTTATACCTGCACTAATTAAACTTCATTTTTATTTAAGTTAATTTTTTATTGACATGTGGAGCCCTCAGGCATGTCGGCCCCTGAGGTGGTTCCCAACCTCGGGGTCAGAGCCTATAAAGGGTCACCAGATTTATCTGCAGTGAGATGATTGATGGGGAAAACAAGAAGAAGAAATTAAGCTCTGAAAAAAGAACTCGGAAAGAGGTCACAAGCCAAAAAGGTTTATAATATGATGATGTATTGTGTTGTAGAAATCCTATGTAGAAGTCCTGTTTCTTTCATGCAGAATAAGTAAAAAGAAATACTTTAAATTGTCATTTTGTGCAGAACTTGTGTAAATGTACACAATGACACATCTGAATCCATTCAAATGTAAAGTTACAAAGTGAACATGTATAAAAAGTTATTCATAGCATAAATGCATGTGTCTCTCTACAGGCCTGTGTGTTGAACGTCAGTACCATTTCATTTATGACCGGAAGAATTTTACTGAAGCACAAAGTTACTGCAGAGAGAAATACACAGACCTGGTCACGATAGACAGCAAGAAGGATGTGGAGATCCTGAACACAATGGTAGATTTAAGCAAAATCGTCCATGTGAGTTCAATTTTCTCTTACTTTCCTTTCAAAGATTTTTTTGAAAATCATTTCAGTGACAGGTGTATTCAAAGAGAAACTTTAAAAAAAATGTTTTTACACTGAATAAGGACAAAGGATTTTGTTCCCCATTTTGCATGCATTATAAGTGATCTCTTAATGTCCAGTACATAAAGCAGGAATTATTACAGGATGATGAACCTCTTTCAGTGTTCATATGGACACCTGAATATTATTATTAATACAAAGATGTGTTTCAGGGAGCCTGGATCGGGCTGTACAACGACAATGACATGAGTTGGAGGTGGTCAGACAGAAGTTTCTACAAACAAGGGGAGGCGGAGTTCAGACGATGGTTTCCTAGAGAACCAAACAGTGCAAGTGATGCAGAACACTGCGCAGTGATGGATGATGATGGACTGTGGCATGATCTCAGCTGCACATACAACACTCAGGCAGTCTGCTCTGCTGTCAGAGGTGAGAATATTCAGCAGTGACGTTAACCCTCTGGGGTCTGAGCCTATTTTGGCCGTTTTTGAATACTTTTGATTTTGCCCTTCATGTACCACATAAAAAATGTTTACTATGCCCATATTTGGTATCCATTTTTTCTTCACCTATATGATCTGACAATTATTTTTTCTGATTTAACCTACTCTATCAACATATTGAGCCCAAAAATACACAAAAATCATGAAATCCGAGTTGAAAAATTATACTATTTACTACAATAAATACCACAAATATGCTCAATGAACTGTTTTGGAACTTGAAAATGTAAACATAGGATACAAATGTGAACATATAAAAAGGTAAAAATTTGAATACAATAAAACTATATACAAAAAAGTCCCACAAAAACATGTGTATTTAGCGTTTTTTTTCTTGTTAGCTGCAACTCTTCAAAAACAAACTATGTGCAAAATGACATATTATCATTATGATCTTGTCTTATCTTTTTATCATATCGTTGGTTTTAAATGACCTGGGAATTTCAATGTTGAATGTTTTTTTGTTAAACGTGATCTGATCAGGACGGCACGATCATAGACCCCAGAGGGTTAAAACATACCAGTTTAGCTTGTTGACCTCTCCTCTTCTCTGCTGCTCTTTGCCTCGCTGTCTTCAGTTACATGAAGGTCATTTAAAGCAGATGGACGTGAGTCCTGCCTTCATTTCAATGTGAGAAGCTGCAGGTTTATATAAAGATGCATGCTGACATTCATTAAGAAAAATAAAGGGGAAAATATTCATACGGAGAAAAACTCAAATATAAAGTATGCATCTATGTTGTGTGTTATGTTGCCTCTGCACAGCTCTTCTCTGTATCTATTTTTAGGGCCGAATGTGAAATTTTTCCTCATTAACATTACCATGACCTGGACTGAGGCTCAGAGCTACTGCAGAGAACGCTTCACAGACCTGGCCAGTGTGAGAGACATGACAGAGAACCAGCAGGTCCAGGAGCTGGTTCCAGAAGAAGGAAGAGTCTGGATCGGCCTTTTCAGAGACTCCTGGAAGTGGTCCGATGGAAGCAGCTCCTCGTTCAGACACTGGTGGCCAGGGCAACCTGATGGTGACTCTGAGACTTGTGCAGCAGCACATTTCAGATCCTCTGGAAGATGGTCGGACTGGGACTGTGACTTCAGGAGAGCATTCATGTGCTACAGTCCAGGTGAGTGGTAGCCCCTGATTCAAACAGTATTTATATTAGATTTAGGTTTAATTTAGTATCAGGTGAGAAAATAAAAAAACATTTCTGGGCAATAAATGTGAACACTCGTACATGTGGTTTAGATATGCATGCGTGTGCAATGCATATGTGTATGTATGTGTGCGTGTATGTATACATAGGCCTATATCATTTTGTGCAAATCTACCTGGTGTGAATGGGTGTGTGTATGAAGGTTTGGGTTCTGCTCTGCATTCTTTATGTATGTTATCATTTACTTTTGTTTGTTTGAATTTTATTGTAAAATTTGAAAACTAATAAAAATATTGTTAAAAAAAAAAAAGTGAACACTCAGGATGCTGATGTTTGCGTGCAGTGTGACCAACTGCAGATAATCAGTTTTTGTTGACTTAAATGTGAGAATATCAACAGATGGAGGAAGTAACTGCTTCTAACTCACTGATAAGCCCCGCCCCCTGCTGGCGGCCTGTAGTATAGCTCTAAACCAGGGATGGGCAACTTAAATGCTGGAGGGGGCCACAATTTTTCATCACCACTACCACAGGGCCACATATAGGACCGTGCACTTAACCAGATATGATGAAACTGCAATTTTAAATATGTTTACAGTGCATTAACTTAATATATTTCATGCTCAAATGCATGTATAACAGTATAAATAGGAATACAAAAGGTTTGAAGCAAATAAAAAATAACCACTTACTGTGATTTCTTTTTTTTTTTCAGTGCAAGAACAGCAGACCAACATTAATCGCGAAAAGTAATTTTGTGCATTTTTACACTGCACTTTTAAGATTTCATGCTCAAATGCATGTAGTTGTACTGAGGGCCACTTCAAGTGAGAGTGTGGGCCGTATGTGGCCCCCGGGCCTCCAGTTGCCCATCCCTGCTCTAAACTGACCACAGGCAGGACAAAACTAACTGATGACACTTTTATATCAGCAGGATGCTGATTGTTATCCAAGCAGAAATCTTTGAACTGATCATGTTTGATTGTCTTTCTAAAGTCCCCAAAACAAGTTCAAAGCAAGTGATCAGACTGAGGCTGCAGACGAAGAGCTCTGTGGATCCCAATGACCCTGCCGTGATGGAGGCAATGCTGAAGCAGGTAAATCTGCTTTTAATAACACAGGAGACAGACTTTTAAACTTCTTCTTGTTTACAGGAGAAGAAAAAAAGGCTGAAAAAGAGCTTCCAGAGGATGAAATGTAAAGAACAATGCAGAATGTAATCTCTCTGTGTGAGTAATAATGTTTCTCAGCTCCAACAGAAGCTGAAGGATCAGGGGCTGAATGATGACGTCAGACTGAGCTTTAGGAAGCAGGCAGATGGAAAAGCCTTCCACAAGGAGAAGAAGAAGACGGGAAGCAGGAAGAACGAGCTTTAATTTAGATTAGCTGTTAATCAGAGAAAAGTGTGTTTCTTTCCTCAGAGTCCTCGTGTGATGTGTGACAATAGAGCTGCAACAATTAGCAGATTAATCGACTCGTTGCAGCTGTTTTTATAATCAAATCATCATTTTAGTCATTTTACAAGCTCAAATGTCAAATATCTGCTGGTTCCAGCTTCTCCTATTTAAAGATTTAATGCTTTTATAGGTCATAAACTTATATTTACTCATATTTAAACGTAGAGAGACTATTAATTAAAACTAGACATTTGAATTGATCTGTTTTGCCTTTGGGAAATTATGACAGGCAATGTTTTATTATTATTATTTTTCACATTTTATACACATTTTACACCTTTAAACTGTAATGTTGTGTGGAATCATTCAAATCTACTTTCATGAGTAAAAACATCTTTCTTCATTTGAGTGTAATATATCACATCAAAACGTGCCAAACAGTTCTGGCTTTTCAAATATGAATATTTAATGATTTTCTTTGTCATATATGGTCATGAACTTATATTTACTTATATTTAAAAATGTTTAAAAAAAACAAAAAAAAAACAAGACATTTGAATTCATGTGTTTGTGCTTTGGGGATTTATAACAGAGTTTTTTTTCCCTATTTTCTGACATTTCATCAATAAGATTAATAAGATTAGATTACAGATATTCGTTATGATGAGATCAGCTATTTGGTTTACTTCGACTTCATATATGTTTCGATTTAGAAATTAAAGTGTTACTGGGAACAATGCCTCATGAAATAAAACCACACTTTACATTTTTTAATAAAAACTAATAATAAAATAATATCCAACAAAGTAATGTTGTTGTTAAAACATATGATGAAATAACATAATACTGTCTGCAATGAATCTAATACATGTCTTTAATTATTTCACAAATTGTTGGTTTATTTATATTTGTCACAATTTACTTGTGTAATTTATTTGGTATTTTCTTTTTCGTGGAGATAATAGAGAACACTTTCGATAATATGCAGATTTTTAACAATAAATGGCCTCTGTGATCTATAATCTTTTCATAAAGTTTCATCATCTCTGAGATTTCTTTTTTTAGGCTTGATTATGGGTCATAATAGTTTACTGCCTGTGCCTGCTGTTTATGAATGATTTGAAATTACTTTTCTCCTCAGTTAAATAAAATGCATGTTAGTAATAAAGCAGCAAAGATTTGTTTGGAGACATCTCGCTTCCTGCTGTTTTTATTTACTTCCTTTATTTGAGTCCTAGCTCCTTTCTCTCCTTTTTGTTGTTTTATAGATGCATTTTAAACATAGACTGCACAAAATAAACATGCATAACTTTTAATTAGATAGAGTGGGAAACTAATTTCTGTGCAGGAAACCAGTGAAAGTGACTCTTATTGAATCCCCAAAGTAAAAATTGGTTTTCCATCAGTAGTTTCTCTGCTGGGTCACTTTTGGGATGGGATGGTGGGAAATGTAAATGTAAGCTGCACACCTGTTAGCAGCTGTGCCCCATGCAGACATTTTTCAAACTTTATTTTGTAGGCTAAGGAACAATCGTATCGCAACCGGACGCAAGAAGACTGTCAAAGTATGATCCCTTAACCCTTTATCAGGCAAAGAACTATAGTTGCAAATTTACCAGATTAAAGTGGCAAATCTACAAGAAAAAAAGTCTCAGATTTAAGAGATTTAAGGTGGGAAAAAACAACTCTGTTCTCCCAGATTCATCACTTTAAATCTCATAAATCTGCACATTTTTTTCTCGTAGATTTGCCACTTTAGTCTCGTAAACTTTTTTCTCAAAATATTATTTTCGTATGTTTTTTTTTTTTTTTACACATTCTGGCAGTATGTAATATCCCCCATTATAAGGGTTAAATAAAACAGAAGAACCCTTATTCTCCATTACAACAATTCATTAAAATATGCAATGATTAAGATGGAATAGTGGCATTAGAATAGATTAAATAGAATTAGAGGCACCAAATTTAGGCTTTTAGGGCAAAAATGTTCCCAAACAAAGAACACTACAGTTCATTTTTAAAGTTGAAATAATTTGCTGACAGCTTCGTCCCAGTTCAAAAATCCCATCTGTGCCCCTGCAGAGCTGGGAAGTGGAATCGGATGATTAAGGGACTGATCTGTGGATTTTAACAATTACGGTGTGCAACATACTCAAAGTAGGCAGCATACTTATGCTATATTGTCATAAATTGTCATATTCAAATAATTGAGCCTGAAAAATACTATTCATACGGTTAACACTGAGGACCAACCTGGAAAAAACAGAGCATGATAGTCCGGGCAGTGGCTATCATGTTGATGTACTGTAGTGGTCGTGGTAATATTTGTTATCAAAGTGTACTGTAGTAATTAGTCTAACCTTGGTCTATCCCTTCTCGTCTACTCTTTCCTGCTGGGATTCAGGTGGGGTTTTAAGAGGTTTAATACATTGTATGTGCATGTAATGTGTTTAATAACAGAGTGAAATATGTTTTATTCAATCTCTGCAGTGTGCTGGCAGAAAGCAAAGAGATCATACAAGCTTTTATTTCAATATGAAGGGGTTTTCTATGCACTTTTTCTGCCTGTGACGTTCTGGGACACACAGAGCATTTCTTTTTTCTGCCAGAACTAATTTTGTGTCTCATGTAATTACATTGACATGACATTTTATTTTACTATTAACATGTACAGTATAGTCTTACACACAAAAAATATCTTTATTGGATGACATGGACCTTTTTAATATTATCCAATATATCTCATCTCATCTAAAATACCTGCTTTGTCAGTAGAAGAGATCTCAAGCCTAATGAGAGGAATTGAAGCAGCTGCACTCAATGAAGCTGACAACACCTTTAACAATACAAGATGTAGCCCAGAGGCAGATCTCTCTATTAATACATGCTCTTTTGACTGAGAATATATTCAATCCATAATTGCTATAAATAGGCCTTAATTTGTAATCATATGAGTAGAAAGTTGAGTGTTGAATTCTGATAAGCTGATTGCTCAGACTAACTAACTACACTAGATGTTTTATCCAATTTGAAGCAGAACAAAACATGAAATGTACAATATCAGCTTTTTATTGTGTTTTAACAAAATTACAAACTTTCAACAATCAGTCACCTATAAATCAATCCCTTCAAGTGGGAAAAGTTGCTTCCATGTTGCTGCATGTGGAAGCTGAGGCGTTGAGCAGGAGACTGTCCCCCGTTTTTGGTCGTCTCCCAAAACCTGATGGTCACTATGGCTGGAACCAGCAGAGGCTCTTCAAACTGGGCAGTGATGTTGACGGGAGCTGTGATGACTTCAACCCCTGATGACACAACAGAGCAATGATCGGGTCTGACCAGCACTAAAAAATGTTTGACGCCAAGAGGCACATTTCCTTTTTATGAGCAAATAAAGCTGTCATGAATTAACTCCAGGTTAAATCACTACGACGTAACTTATTACCTAGTTTGGTCTCAACATAAAACCTATTACCTTTGTGCTTTTCTATTTCAGCCAGGCAGACAGATAGCATCCACAGACTCGGTGCGGTCTGCCATCTGTAGCCAATCAGCCTGGTGGGTAGAGAGAGCAGCCGACATGGGGAGCAGTCAGAGAAGGACCATACACGCTGCAGGCCGGTAGTGCTGGGAACTCTGAACTCAATCTGCTTCACATTTTCTGGCTCAGGCTCATCTGGTTGGCCTGTCAATAGATATAAAATCAGAAACTGAAGATGTTTTCACATGTTGCATACTGCATCACAAGTTGGTCACAAACTGGAAAAACAACACTTGCTCCACTACAAACGCTCTATAAACAAACTCTCAAGGTATTAGACAAAAAGCCATCATCACTGCAATATCATTCAAAAGCACAAACTCTTAACTTTTGAAAATTTTGTGTGTCTTGCCGATGTTAGCTTAGTGTATAGGGTGATTAGGGAGTAGAGGTAAATGTGCAGTACAGCGCAGATGTACTGAATTTGGCAGATCAGCTTTTTCTATAAGAGCCACTAATTATTGCAACTCAGTACCAAATGAGATCAGAGACATCAGCACATTCGTTGGATTTAAATCTAAAATAAAATCATGGCTTAAATCCAGCCAATCATGCACCCACCAACTATAAACTCAAACATTAGTTCACTATTTTGCAATCTCTTAAGTGTTGTATTTTAACATTGTTTTGTGTTGTGGCTTAATACTGTGATTTCACTCTTGCTGTTGTCCTGTGTTGTATTGCGTTTTAAGAGTGTGAAACTTTGTTGTTGCTGTTTGAAAGGCTTGTTTGTTTGTGTTAGATGTATGTTATTTGTTCCTGCCCAGGGACTACAGATGAAATTTAGCTTGTCGCTAATTCTGGTACGGCTGAGAGCCATGCACTGTCCCTGTTAAATAAACGAATAAATGAAAATGACGAGATACACTCTGTCATTATAAACAGGACAATAATTGGTGTTTGTTTTGTGAAAAGGCTGAAAACTCTGAAATCCAAGTAATCAACGCAGAAATCACCTGATTGTTGCTCACATTCGTGTTCACTCCTGGGTAAGCATCTGCTGGCTATGTGGAGCTTGTTTTTGGACAGCAGTGTTAGGAGGCTCTCCCACACTGGGCATCCGGAACGAGAAGTGGCAGACAGACAGATGTCTACCTCCACCCCTGCATCAATTTGCCGATACCCCTGGACTCGAACCTGCAGCATGAACGGACCCTTCTTCAGTTCATCAACCGGCTCAAGGGTTTTCAGAGTCTGACGCAAACGAACCAGACCTGCAAAAATAATTCACAATCCCATCTTATCAACCTTTTATTATAAGCACTGGGAATAAACCAAATATAATGGACTCAATGTGTGTTCCAGTGTATAAAACATCTGCAGAAACACAAGCTGGAGCGTTCAGCTTTAATCTTTAACCTCGTCAACTCAGCAAACTCACCTTAGGACGTCGGCATCATCTGCAAACTTTCTGTCTGTCAGAGGCTGTGGCAGGAACAGTTTTTCACGCTATACTGCCCTACAAAGCCTAACTGCGGTAACTACATTTTTGTTTGAAACTGAGTTAAAACCAAAAATGGACTCCTTAATGTTTGTTTTATCTTGTTACAAAGTTTTAGATTTAAATTTTGCTTTATTTCAGAGAAATAATCATTGAAATTGCAGTTACTGCGGTTTGCTCTGACTGAGACATTGTAGTCTTGTATTTCTTCAATGTGTTGAATAGTAAAGACAAGAATAGTTTGTGTTTATGTGATAGGGAAATTATTATCTAGATAGTGATTAAGTAAAAAGGTGATAAAATTATATTAAGAATAAAATATAACATTACTTTATAATAATAAGTCTAAAATACACAAATCTTTGAATAGAGTTGGTAAAGACTTTTGAATAGACTGATAACAAAATCAGTAATTTGGCTTGCCAGTTAAAAAACGTTGAAAAACTTTAAAGCAGTTTTTCCCAGTTTTACCCTTTGTGTAGTTACTGCAGTTAGGCTTTGTAGGGCACTGTACTAGATTAAGGCTAGATAAGAAAACCTTAGAAATCCATTGGTGCCAACCATGCCATGCTATAATGTTTGGAAAGGGGGTTTACATAACTCTCCAAAGTTAGGTACATTTTGGCAGGGGAAAAGAGGTCCCTTGCCCTTTGACCTCAAGATGTCTGACTGAAAATGGGTCCTATGGGCACCCACGAGTCTCCTCTTTACATACAGTACAGGCCAAAAGTTTGGACACGCCTTCTCATTCAATGCGTTTCCTTTATTTTCATGACTATTTACATTGTAGATTCAAAACTATTAATGAACACATGTGGAATTATGTACTTAACAAAAAAGTGTGAAATAACTGAAAACATGTCTTATATTCTAGTAAGCAAAGGGTGGTTACTTTGAGGAATCTAAAATACAAGACATGTTTTCAGTTATTTCACACATTTTTGTTAAGTACATAATTCCATATGTGTTCATTCATAGTTTTGATGCCTTCAGTGAGAATCTACAATGTAAATAATCATGAAAATAAAGAGAACGCATTGAATGAGAAGGTGTGTGTCCAAACTTTTGGCCTGTACTGTATATGCCCACTTTATGCTGATCTGATACAATTTGGGGCAAAAAAAAACATGTTTCTCATGCAGTACAAATGTTCTACTTCTGCACACTGGGGTCCCTAAACAGCCTTGGATTTGCATAAATTGGGTATGTATAGAAAACGGAGACTCTTGTAGATTCAATGAGCAAACTTGTATTCATGAGTGATGATGTTAGTCTCCATCAGCCATTTCATCGAAGGGAGAGGACTTTTTGAAAAATGCAGTTTTTGCAGAATCTCCAAAAGTTGTTATCAAATCACAGCACAGGTTTTTATATGGTGTTCCTTGAGGTCATGGTGTCTTAATGTGGTATTTTGGGGGGGATTTTTGACAATTTTTTATAAATTCTCAACTGGTCAGAAATCTCCCCTTAAATATCCTCTAAACACATGTTTAAAGAGACATGTTAGAGTCTTACCTGCTGGGCTGAGCCTGAAGTTTTCATCAGTCAGCACCATGAGCAGCAGTCTGCGGCAGAGGATCTCTGGGAAGCACAGAGGGATGTCTCTGTACTCGGTGTCTGGATAATCCCAGCCATACCCTGCAGCACTGCAGAACCTCCTCAACAGAAGAGTCTCCAGTCTTGGAGGACAAATACACGGACACATTCCACTCTTTTAGACTAGTTGAAAAGCTTTCTCCTAAAAATGTAACTGGGAGTGGGCCATGTTTACCTGCAGTTGAGGACCGTATAAACAACTTCACTGTTCTTTGTAGTTGTTGTGTGCAAGTAGCCTCTCCTCCGAGTCAGAGCTTTGGTCACATATTTGATGTAAAGATACACGAAACTTGGCAGTTTCTCGTCCTTGAGTGCATTTGTTTTCAACAGTTTATAAGAACAGTAAATGTGAACGTAAGCAAAATACGCGGAACATACAGAGAGCGAGGCAACAACGTAACTCTGCGTATTCCCCATTATTGCCCAGCATAAATAATACCAGCAGGTTTAATACACATTCGCACTTTGTGTCATTACATTTTCATTCACCTTGTAAATCGGGACCTTAAAGTAAACACAATATACACAGACATACTGAAAGTACGGAGCGCGAGCTGGGACAAACAACACAACTTCGGCTATTTCAGGAAATGAAACGCTTTAGCACACGTACTGAAAGTTTTTTTTTTTTTTTTTAACTCTTTCTTTTTTAATATTTCAACAACATATAGGAGAATTAATGTACATGTTTTCAGTGTATAACTCACAACATTTTACAGTCTTTGTGACAGTTATTTTTCAGAAAAATGTAGAAACAT
The DNA here is from genome assembly GCF_030273125.1 of Centropristis striata. NCBI lineage: Eukaryota > Metazoa > Chordata > Actinopteri > Perciformes > Serranidae > Centropristis > Centropristis striata. The sequence continues at coordinate 32,990,286 of NC_081523.1, forward strand.
TGTTTTTTTTTTATATAAACATTTTAATCAAAGGCAAATGAAGTGTTAGCTATAGGCATTTTATTGTATTAGTAACCATCCTGAATAGCTCCATTGACTTATTTTTAAATTACTGTTTACAAAGAGGCCTGAACAAATATCCCATGCGTTGATGTTCAATATTAAATGATAACATTCAAACTCAGGTTGAAAGGAGATGTTTTGTGAATCACAGAGATCAAATGTTTCTGCAGCAGGGTTCCTGAGGTGATGGAGACGTTCTCCTTTAGACAGTAGACTGCTTTGTCCCATCTTCACTCACTCTTCCTCATCCAAATAGCAGCAGTAGCACTATGCAGACTGCATTCACTGCGATTAATGGCACTGGGGAGCAAACAGGACAGCAGATGACAGAGGGTCAGAGCCAAGAGGAGTCTCACTGGATTTCTTTGTCACTTACACAAACTGTGTGCGCTAGAATAAACACATACCTCTCATCACTGTCCTCACAGAGCGGATAAGGTTCATAATCTGAACTTTGATGCCTGGTTCATCACCAAAACCTCCGACACTCTGGTCCACTCCCCAGCCAACTAAAGGTGGTTACACACAGATGAACACACATGTAGCTTTGTATATAACTCTTTTTTTAAAGTTTTGCAGGAAACACAAAAAACTTCACCAAAAGTGTAACATATGACATTTATTGATCATTTCACTCGTAAAGGATGTAACAAAGGATGGCTATTGGCATAGTAATAACACTGTGTGTAAATTATGTAACTTAAGAGAAATAAATGACTTCGACAATTTTTTGAACATGCCTTTGTAACTTAAGCAAGATATGGTAACACTTTATTTTGAAGGTGTCTACATAAGAGTCACACAAGCCAGTCAGAAACATGACATGAGCATTAATGTTACTTTAAAGTGGTTTGACACATCCCATGTCATGTTTATGACACGCTCATGTCACTCTTATGTAGACACCTTAGAGTAAAGTGTTACCAATATTAGTGTCAACAATAAAACACTGATAAACTAAACTGATAACTAAACGATCTCCCTCTAGCTCTTCTTTGCTGGGTTCTTATCTGATGCCTATGAATGTGGCAAATTGTCAAAGAAGTGATGATCTTAAAGGGGTAAAATCACATGATCTGATCAACTGAGGATGGAGGCGATTTTACCATAAGTGGCTATGAGGAGATGATTTAGGCAAAAAAAAAAAATTGACAAAAAATGAGTAAGGCGAATATTTTAACAGTGTGACGATATATAAAGCAGGCTCTGAGCCTGAGATAGATAATGTCCTTCATTAAAAAAGACAGTCGTGAAATTATTTTAATTCCAGTATTTCTGATTGTTGGTCATTGTTAATAACATTCTTCAAAAAATAACTTTTCTCTTAGCAAATATTCCACATAAAATTGAATTAAAACAGTGGCCACCCTCTATCACTAGCCGTTCATTAGTCAGGTACAGTAACCGACCTAAGTAACGTCGACCGTCAAAGATAAATACCAAATGTTTTAGGTTCTTACAATTGCTCTAGCTGGTAAGTTGCAAGCTAGTTAGCATTAGCTAACCTGTTCAGAATTTAATGACAAATATGGACGCATACGAATTTAACTAAATCTACTCACTTTTACTCAGAAACCTTTCTTCGTGCAGTACAGCGACCGCATTGACGCACAAGATTGCTGCTTGAATGAGAGAATAGAGTGTAAAAGCCATGTTGTCTTCTCAGGCAGCTAGCTGCAGGCGAGCAGAGACTATTTACCTCTGACGTAGCCTACGGTGGCTGAGGACGGTCAAACCGGATGACAGCTCGGAGAGATTGGGCTTCACAAGACGATGCAGTAGTGTGCAGTATGCTATATGAGTGCCCTTTTTCGTCTAAGTTCTGGAAAGATATTTGTAACTTCCTTTTTTTTTCAATTGAACCTAATTTGTCCCTTTGTTTTGAAAATATACTGTTTGGTTTCACTGACTTCCCATACACAAACAAAAATCAATATTACATTATAAATCTAATTATACTATTGGCAAAATATCACATACATAAATCTCGATACACAAAAAAAATCCCCTCTTTTCTATATTTATAAGTGAAACCAAGCAGTATATTAATTCTATTAAAGACTCTACTAATTTGAAAGCTGCTAAAACTCTGAATATTTGTAATTTTTATAATATTTTTGTATGACAACCTCTTTATGATTTATTGAACCCCCCTGGCGACGTTCTGATGTATTTTTTTGTATTACACCCCACCCAACTGCCTTAATAAAGTTTATTTAAAAAAAAAAAAAAAAAGTATGCTATATGAGGAAGTGTTCAGACCATGCATAAAATAAAAGAAGCAATACCGCTGTTCTAAAAATACTGTATTAATAATAATAGTTTATCAAGAAGTATTCTGAGTAACATGTACTGAAGCAAAAGCATTCGTTCTGCAGATTGGGTTCAGACGGTATTATTGGACCATTATCACTTAATCCTCTATGATCACGTTGGCGTGATCAGATAACGTGGCTTTTTTCAAAGCGCCGTAAAAAAAAACCCGAGGTCACGTGGAGAGCTGCTGTCGACTTCACTCCAAATTAGACCTGAAACTTTCTCCAGTTTTTTTTTTTTTTTTGACGTTCCGAGGTTCATGTAAAACCAAAGATATGATCGTTTTAATTTGATAGTACAAAAATATTTATTCAAGTGTAAAAGTAGGATTGGACGAGGCAGGCGGGGCATTTTGTAAAAATGGAAAAAAAGGGGCTGATCATCTAACACAGTTTCTATAAATAAACATGTTTTTGTGGTAATTTTTTGTGTGTAGTTTTATTATATTTGAATTTTACCTTTATATGTTCATATTTGTAACCTAAAGTTATATTTTTCAGGTCCGAAACAGTTCATTGTGCATATGTGGGTTTTTTTTATTGTCATAAATAGCAAAATTTTATTTCAGATTTCATGATTTTTGTGTATTTTCGGACTCAATATGTTAATAAAGTGGATTAAAGTGAAAAAATAATTGTCAGATCATGTTGAAGTTGTGCTGAGAAAATACCAAATACCAAACAGGACTATAGTAAATATTATTCGGTATATAAAGGGAAAATAGGCTCAGACCCCAGATGGTTAAGTAAAGAGTAGTTGTATGTTGTTGGTTGAGGTGGAGCTAGTTTTTTATATAGGTTTAAACTGTACTAATGTGTCATATTTTATAAACTGTTCTGCATTTAAACATCAAACTCTGAAAGTGCACTAGGTGAAAGATTGCTGAACAATAAATTTCCCCCTGAAATGAAGTGGAATAGAAGTATTAGCTAACCTTCAATTGAAAATAAAACTCTCATTTACAAGTGCCTCAAAATTATTCTATATACAGCAAGTAAATGTACATTCCATCTCTGTTGATCAGTGACTACAGTAGAAACACCACAATCTGAGTGAAGCATTGTATATTAAAGTAAAAGATTAGCATGATCTAATCAGTAAGCATTACCTGAAAAATGTTTTAGCTGTCAATTGAATTTTGTATGTGGTTCAGTAGTTTAGTGTCAAAGAAAGATATCCTTTTCATAAACTAGTAATGTTTTGTATGTAAAATCTGAATCTGCTTATCAACTGTGATTGGCATGTATTGGGAGTAAAAGGAACTTCTGCCTCTAAAATACAGTAAAGTCTTATTATGAAGTAAAATACAATTCAGAAGTTGAATCTTAAATTCATACTTAAGTGCAGCACTTGAGTCAATGTAGTTTATTTCCTCCATTGCTAAAAAGTGCAGATATTTATCAGCCACTGAAATTACCTGCACAGCTCAGCAAATCCTTTAACTATTTACCAGAAGGTTATGGTGCCACATCTGATGTGTCGAACCACCCTGCTAACAGAAACACCCAGTGTTCACTTGTGAATTAATGCTGAGTAATTGGTGTAGTTTAAATCCATCTCTAACCATCAGTCTTCAACTGTTTTAGTGACAAGATAAGCCTAATATATACAATCAAGAAACACACACACAACATACAGAATCATGAGAATAAAAATCTTTATTAGTGTTTTATGAAGTCTGCATAATATGCCACACGCCTGAGAAGCTTATGGTCAGAAAAAAAAAAAGAACTGCTCTATCAATACCGCCCTCTACTGGTAAAACAACTGCGACATCTACTGTACTGACTGCTTTGCAAAAAGATTACTGTTAAATACACACATACTGTACTACTGTTATGTATATGTACGTCTGGTCCACATCAGTTTTTGTAATGTATTTTTTCACATTCATATGTTGTAGGCCAAAGATAAAAACAATGTAACACTGGACCCTAACACATGGTTCAGTTCCCCAAATCCAATCTTCACTAGGTGCACTTAAAGTACAATCACTAGTGCCATAAGGTAAACACATTTACATCAAAAAGAAGGGAGGGGGGAAACATGTTAAACTCGCAACAGCCACATAATGACAATAATGGCAGAGTTTAAGCTAATAAGTCTTGTTGTACATACTGTATTTTATAGACAGAACAAATACAATACACACATTAACACAGAATGTCCCAGTGTGCAGGCACATTCGCTCTTCTTTTCTCATGGAAGAAAACCGCTCTCCTCCCATGTTTCTGTAACATTTTAAAAGCCAATTGTATCTGGTTGACCTTAACCCGCTTGACTAAGCACCAAAAGGCTACAAGAGGTCACGTGTGTTTCTCAAAAAAAGTGAAGAGATGACTGAATGAATGGCCATTACAAAGTTTTACATGCCTCTGGAATCATTACAGAAAGTAGATTTGGGGTTTCAGGCAAATCTGTTGTTTTGTGTACTTTAAATGCACCAGATTTCTTTGGAAAAACAAAGGATAGAAACAGGCTACACATATGAGGGGCAGTGCCTTTTTTTACCGAGACAAAGAGCTGCAATTAGAAATTAATTCAAACTAAACCATTTGGGTAAAACGAAGGAATGATCCATGCCCTCCATGTCACTTTAGAAACAGCTGTGGTCTTGAAAATATTACTTTAATAAAAAGTGAACGACAGAAAATTTTAAGTATATTTATATATAAAAATACATGAGAATACAAAAAAGTAGCAAAACAATGGGGATATAGGCTAAAAACAGAATGAATTCATTGATACCTTCAATTTCTCCTGGTGAGACGTTTAATGTTTCACCTTGAAGAGCCCCAGGACTCCCAGTGTCGAGTCAAAAGGAGAAAAAAAGCTTTTGATAACAGCTGATATTCTCTGGTCCCTGCCCAGCGCACCTTGCAAAGCCTGGCCAAAATCTCATTAACTTCCAAAGCAGGCTGTTCAGTGGGGATATAATCAACTAAACCAAGGACATGTAGAGTGCCATATAATGACAAAGAAATAAACTACATCCAGATCGAGTTTGCAGTTTGTTTGGGGTTTTTGGAATTACTTTTTTTAAACTAACATTCCTATTTGTCCATTAAAGAAGTATGTCTTATAACGACACACATCGAGAGTTACAAAAAAGGGCCATTCTGGCAAAGTCAATTCAAATTTCATAAACACATTGTGGCGTTTCCTTCAGAGGAGAACAGCCACCAAGGCCATCGTTTCTTCACCAAGCCACCTCCCCCTGACAAAAGATGGGGCCCGAGTTTCCCAGAGAAAAGTAAACTTAGGTTCAGAACAATGGTTGGGGTGGGCTGGAACAAAAATCATTTTAGCATTCAAGCTTGTTTTACTCATACAAGCAATCTTCAATACTGAGAAACTATTCACAGATATTTTTGGTATTTCCCCTACTTCCTGGACTAAAAACCAATATACATTTTATTTGTACCACAAATAGTTCTAATATTAAGGATTTGGGGAAAAGCAATTTAACAAGGTGCATGACATAGATGGGTAACAAAGTGCCAATTTTTTTTTACTGAGAAGTCTGTATGTGTATGTGTGTGGGTGCAATAGTGTAGGTGCATTTGTTCTTTTGTGTGTGTGTGTTTGTGTGTAAAGTTAAAAGAGGGATGTGGAACTGGGCCACAAATACTATGAAGAATGTTACAGAAAATTCATTCTGTGGGGTTTCCATTTTTTCATGAAAGGACTCACAAGTTTAGAATTTAATGGTCATGTAATGGGCTGCGTTTTTTGGGGGCATTTCTTTAGCTGTTTAGGACATACTGGAGCAGCGTGCAGACGGGGAACCCATCTGGGTCAGAACTTTGTCCAGCCACTGTAGGGGACCGTTCAAATGCAGCTCGATCCAGCAAGGAGTGCTTGTGACAGTTTGCCGCCTAGAAAACAAACACATACATATACTGACTATGCTGACATGGTCTTTTTTCACACCTGACTTATGTTGCGTCATGCTACTACTGACGAAAAAAGAAAAACTTGACGAAGTCCAAGGTCATGTATAACCTTTCTGTGTGTGACTTTGTAAGGCATCAGTTAGAATAAATTGCTAAACCAAAAGATACAAAACAATTCTATGTCTTAACGCTGTGGCAGATAAACAATTAAAACTATTCAAACATTTTTCCACCCCAAAAATCAGTTAATCAATCAATCTGAATAGACATTTAGCATGTATGAATTTAACTTTTGCTTTTTAGCATCATTGGCAGTGCTCACCTGTACTCGGCTCCCCAGCCTTTGACAAAGCTCATGCGGATGGTGCACATCCTGGTGAGCTGGTAAACAGCCTCAAAGCCCTGGTTAACTGACTGAGCCAGCAGTGCTGCAAATTCCTGGTTGTTGAAGATTTTTAGATTACAACCTAAAGGGAACAAAAAGAACGGGCCAGCAATTAATGTGGGTTTTCACAGAGATTCTCAGGTCCATGCCAGACCAAGCCTACTGTGGGCCTTTGATTGGCAGTGGTCGTCATTCTTTGTGTGGCTAATGTTGTTGGTGGATTATTATTTTTCCTTAGTTAAAGGATATTGTTTAAGATGGTTGCAAAAAATATAAAACTGATCCCTTAGGTAAGGCACGGGTCAGCTTAAATACAGTATGGATGTTCCACAGTTTCAAAGATGACGGGACAGCAACCCAAGGTTTTTTTTAACATTTCAAAAAAACATTAAAACATAGGCTCATAATTTCTGATAAACAAAGTTAAGGCAGCCAAATTGGACTTCGGAAGAAAATATCACACTACTTAATGAATATGTGAAGAGGAAATGTTCTTTCATTTCAATTTGATCAAGAGGTTACAACAAAAAACAAATGTGGCAAGAAATAACAGAAATAAGAAATATTGCAGTTAAAAGGGGATGTAACTAATAAATATGAAGGATGTGCAAAAAACAGATGATTCCTGACTTAATTCTTCTCATCAAAAGAAAATACTCAGCAACAACTTCAAGAAAACTTAAGTTAAGGAATCATACCTAACCTCAACAAATCATACTATGGCTAAGGATAAATGTACAATGTGTAACTGGTTTTAGGTAATTACTTAAGGTAAAGAACACAACATAAGGATGAAAACACAAGGATTTGAAGAAATATTGTAAGGACAGGACTTAAGGTGAATTTGTACAATTCACTCACGTCATCTGCAAGAAAAATCTTAAATTAAGCTGTTTTATGCAACCAGCCGCAGTTTTTGTGGTGTATTCAGCATCATTGGCTCTAGTTGGCAGTTAACTGGTGGCAATTTGGTTGAATGAGTGTATGCTGAATCATCACCAGAACCAGAATGTCAGCATTAAGTGTTCATCCAAGCCAATTAGTGATTTTACCCAATTTTTATCTCCTTTCACCTCCAAACTAAACTCAACAGTACCGGTACTTTAAATCACGTGCAACTGAAGGTGAACATTAATTTTCCCCCAAATGAAGTATGGACGAATCCAAAGTGAAAGAGAATTTTTGCGAACTAATTTGAACTTTTATGAACACTTATTTCTACAGTCTGTAACGAATATCAGAACTGGTAGGATGACAGACATCAATTCACTGAGAATGGTAGTTAGAGCTCCTGGAGCAGGTTTTGAGCCCATATGATTTGATCAGTTTGGATGACTCACACAGACGATATCATATCAACCCTAGTTTCCACTTCCTCCAACTGTACAAAAATGAGGCCGATATATTCGGTAAAGGAGCTGCCATCTTGGCATCATTTGGATTCAGATGGGGAGGGGTAGAGCTGCATTATCAACACGTCACATCCCCTTTTTATAGCATCAGATAACCAATTCAAATCACAAACACAACATGTATGACAGGAACTTTCTAAAATAATAAAAAACATTTTGGGGAAAAAAGCTATTTGACAGGAAGCAAGCGAGATGGCGTCACTTTTTTTTTTTTTTTTAAACGGCTGCCATGTCGTCCATCTTTATATACAGTCTGTTATTTCATCACATTGCACTTAAGACTACACAAATGACATCTTCAGCAACTTACCTGGGGGAATTTTACACACTGTTGCTGGATGCCAGCCATACCGCTGGTTGCAGTTTGGACTCTGGACAAAGATGGCGCTATCACTCAGGCACTCAGCAAATACCTCCCCTCCAATGTAATAGAGTCTAACTCCTCTTCCTGTAAACGCAGACAAACACAAGCTTAAGGACTGACACGATCAAGATTTGTCAACACATGAGTCTAGATTATTTAAAACCTTTTAAAGGCAAAAACAAACTGCAAGAGCCAAACAGGTGGTCTACAGATGCTGATGCTGTGCCGTACCTATGTGCCTCCGGGTCATCTCCACAGTGGCATTCCTGTTGACGTTAGAGAGCAGGCCCAGACAGAAACGCTCAGAGTTTGATGGATCTGTGAATCCGTCCACCGTCAGCGAGGGCTGAGAGGCATGGAACGTCTCCCCTACGCGCTGGTTCAGCTCGTAATAGGCTATAGAGCACCAGAAGGCGGGCTCTGAGTAGGTCACCGGCTGCAGGTCTACAGTAGAGGAACATACGGTTTATCCCAGTTTTCTCTTTATCAAACAACAATGTTCATATGAGGATAAAAACAAAGCCGTGCAAATATCTGTGTATGTACTTAATAAGGTGCCAGCGACGGCCAGGCGATTTAAAAAACAAACAAACAAATAAACATCACAATATTTTTTGACCACATATCTCAATATCAATATTATGACTATATTGTCGGGTTGGCTATTGGAGCATGAAAAAAAAAAAGAAGAGATTTTTGAAAGATAATCATCAGTGATATGGATATAAGGTAAGATAAGTTCTGAAAAGCACGTCACTTTACTGTGAAAACTATGAAAAGACAACACTTATGCAATAGTACGATATCCAGAATCTAAGACAATAACTAGCCTCATATCACAATATCGATATATTGACCAGCCCTACAGCCAACTTGTGATGTATTTATATGCAGTATGCTTGATTGTTCAGAATAGTTTTGCAGCTTACCCATGCTGTGATTGACAGGAGAGAGGGTGCTGGGGGAGAGCTCTGCTGGAGAACCTAACAAACAAAACAGGAAGTCATCGATATGAATGGGTTCGGACCAAAACATGGGTACCAGGTGGATCAGATCAAAGGCTGATGATGAAAGTGGTGGCTGCCTTGCAAAAGAATGCCATAATGATACAGTAAACCAGATCAATTTACATCAGTGATGAAAAGAAGCCGTTTATGGTTAACGTAACAAAAGCCTCCTCTGTATGGCCTTCATCTTGCTTTGTTGGTGGTTTGTTTGAATCATAACCTATTTGATTGGACAAATAACTGAATAGATGATAAATGAAATAATAAGCAGCTTGCTGCTGCTGTTAAGTTTATCATTAATAGCACATCAAAGATGCAAACAGATTCTGAGGGCAAGGACTTGGAGCCAGCCAGGGTACATCACTTCACAGGATGTACCATCCAATACCAATCAAATGCCGTCCATTGCCAGAGAAGTTCCTGGGAAACTCAAGAGTCTGACATGTGTTTCCCCTGGTGCATGTTAACAACAGGTTTGGGCCAAGTAATTCACAGAGCTGCAAACTCTCTGGGGAAAATTTTATTTGATGATATTGTCATCAGTCTTTGATCCAAAACCGGCTTCTACAGTATGGTAGATAAGGTCAGTACTAAGTTCATCATTCTAAATCTCTGACTTACAGACTCACAAGGAAAGGAGAAGGAGTTGCTAGTCTAGGGTACCTGTATCCATACTTTGATTCATCTGTTGGTCGCTGGCCTCCCCATCCTCACTGATGTAGCCTGGTGGAGGTGTTTCTGTTCAAATGATGTTGGGAGAAAATAATGAGCTGTGATCATTTCATCATTCAATATTACAATATATATTCTCATCAAAACCATATAGAAATGTATAACATATATATTTTGCTATAGGGTTTCTATTGCAAAAACCAGCAAACTAAGTGTTATTTGTATATGTTATTCAGACAACGATTTCAATTTTGATCCTGTGGCAGCAAGCTGAAGGAGCCATAGAGGCACTACATATAGACTGTCTATAAATGAATGAAGCAGAAAACATCCTATATAATGATGCACACTGTTATCTCTGTCAGGATAGAAAGTTTTGGCGATATTGCCCAGCCCTACTTTAGTAAGTTATTAAAATATAGTCACTTCCATCTAGGGCAGAGACAAACCCACCTGGTATATAGTTGTTTGGAGGTTCGATTCCTGCAGGGAAGTTTGTGTTCTCAGGTATGGAATGAGTATAGTCATCCAGAGGTGGCAGCTCTGGCAGGATTTCTGAGTGTCTTGGCACAAGAACAGGAGGCAGCACTACAGTGTTGAATAAAAGTGTTAGAAGAGATGAGTTAGACTATCGGTTATATGCTTTTCAAAAATTATTGGCAGTTCATTTGAAAAGTTCGAATGCAAACTATTGAAAATGTGCTTTAAACAAGTCTCATTATTGTGAAAAAAACTTTTTTTCTGAGAGTTAGATGTGAAGATTGACACAACTCTCTTATCAGTTACTGTATTAGGCTACAGCCAGCAGTCAGTTAGCTAAGCATTAAGATCAGAAGCAATTAACGCATTAAATCTGGTTTGTTTAATGTGCAAAAAAACACAAATTAAAAATGATATATGTGGTTTTGCAGAGGGTTATGCCCTACACATATATATGAATATTCTCTGGTCTAACACAAAAACACAGACTCTGTCACCATGTGGGCGTGTCGTTCACTACCGAGCTATTGGTAACCTGTAGGCTATTGTCAACGTTGTCCTAACTTCACCTTTGGTGAAGTATTAACTGCAGGCTTTTTCACATTGCATACTACTAAGCAAAGGAAACTAACCAGGATTCCCTCAGTAGACGAGCAGAGAGGGAAGAGCCCAAATCCCCATCTGACAGACAGATTGGGGAAATGTGGCATGAATAACTTTTTCACCTGACTTTAGCAGTTTAGATAACAAACACTCGAATGTCCTACACTTGTCTTCTCCTGGACTCATGGTGGGATACTGCTGCAGATGAATATAGGTACAACACTGGAAAGGATATTTGGGATCATTTTTAGCATAAAAAAACAAGAATTTAGCCTGGTGGGGGTTTCCCATTGGCCTGGCGGCCCTCCAAGCTTGTGCAATTGTAGGGGAAACACTGAAACTAGATTTAACATGTGAAGAGTGAGTTTTTAAAAGGCCTGTGTGAACTATTCTGTTACTGTCAGCATAAGCCAGGCTAACTGTTCCTTACTGTTTTAGTCTTTATGCTCAGCTAAGCTACCAAGCGGCCGGCTGTAGTTTCATATTTATTATACAGACATGAGAATGCCATTGATCATTTAACCGTTTGCATGAAATGCAATGATCATATTTCCCAAAATTTCAAATGACTCCTTTAAAAAAAAAAAGAAAAAAAAAGAAGACATTTCTGGCCCATTTTCAGATCTCAAAAGGCCAAAACTGTCCCCAGAAAATCAGACTTTAAGAACACTTTAGTTACTGGGAAATTTACAAGCCTCAGTAGGAGCCAACAGATTTAAACATATTGAAATACTGAAATACAAAGAGATGTGCCTGTTTTAGGTAAGGAGTGTGTACTGGACAGAGTCATCTCACCTGGGGTTTCCACCCTCTGGTAGTGGTAGGGGTTGATGCAGACCTCATCCTTCTTTAGGTGGAAGGCATACTCACAGGCCTCGATGGCGCGCAGCTCATGGTGGCTGTGAAGGTCCGGCCATCGCCACAGGCGACAGTAAATAACATGGGGAAGACCCTTCCTGTGGGAGACCTGCAGGCGGCCATCCAGGGATCTGATTGAACAGCAAACAGGAGATGGTGGTGAGGTGGGTCGTAGATACACAGGGGAGAGGGGGTGACACATAATATGGCCGGGTAGGGTAGGGAAATGAAGATGGAATGGATTGAGTGGAGACGAGAACGAGAAACAAAGATGTTCTCAATGTCCGTAACCTCAAACATTGTAATGACAACTCTCCCACATCAAAGTTGTATGCAACACCATACAATAGTTGAGGATAGTCACCTGGTTTGGTCAGGGTAGCTGTATAGGCCTGATGTATCCCACTGTTCTATCGTATTTGGTGTACTCAGTCCCCATATTTCAGAGCAATTGCTGTGCACAGAGAAAACAACAAAACAAAAACAAAAAACAAATGATAAACATGGGACATGGCTCATTCAGAAATATCAGTATGGGTAATGTAAACATTAAAAGGCCTCTTTTATTAGAGTCTATGGCAAAATAAAGACATCAAATTCATTTTCAGTCGAGGAAATGAAAGATGGGAACTTCAAATAAGAGAAGCCTTTTTGACAGAATTATGGAAAAAAACAACAACATGGAATTTCCTAACACGCACAATGAGTGAGACAAAGAGCATTCTTCAACAGTGGCATTGCATCAAACACTTAAAATGACTCAAACTTTTTTCCTACAGTCATTTATGTCAGAACTTATCTGGGGACATTCAAACAAACACTGAAGACACACAATGGCACAGAAGAGGGAAAAAAGGGAGGAGGCAACCTTGAAAAAATAAATAAATCTGCAGACGTTCTCAAAACATTCTCAGAAAATGCACAAAAAAATTAAATAAAGAAATCCTGAAATGGGGACAAATGAGAATAGTTGCTTCTGAATAACAGGACAATAACAAATTCTACATGTTAAATGCTACAAATACACAACAAGTACTACACTCAGTTAATTTGGTGGGCTCTTACTACCATTCAAAATTGTAATTCTTTTTCATGACAGAGCAGGAAACCAACTTTTGTCTACCAGCCATAGCAACTTGTGGATTCAATTCAACAGCATTATTTGGTGTTGTAACCCACCCTCTCTCATGTAGTTATTCTCTACTATTCCAGCCCTCCACAAGAAATTATTTCATTCAGATTGAGCAAGCCACTGTATCTCTACAAACAAAACAGTGCGGCCTAGAACAATTCTCAGGCGATAACAACCAGCCTGCTATCTATAGACATACAAACAACTGACGTGGTACTTGGCGGCACATCAGTGAGGAATGAATCTGTTAACACGGTGTTCCCACTGAACGTGAGTCTGGGCCATCAAGGCTAGCTGGCTGATAAAGAGATAATGTTTCTCCCTATGAGTGAAACACAAACTGTAAGTACAGTTGTAAACAAGCAGCTATTTGAATCACTATCAGCTCATCCTTAATGAGGAAGTATTGTTCTATTATTTTGCATCCCTGAACAAACCTTTTTACATTGTCATCCGTTGAACATGTTTGGTACCAAATCGCAGGGAATGATGAAAACAGAATTAAGAAAGTAAAGAGTGCAAGATGAGCATCTGACGGTTTCACATTTGACATAGGTCGCAACTTTGTACACTTGTGTGTAACAGCAGGAGCTTTTTCGCTGACCCTAGTCTGAACAGCAATCGAGTGTTGAGCAGTATACCTGGGGATGGTGACACACTTGGTGTTGCAGTTCTGTGTGGTGATAGCTTTCTCCAGCTCGTCTAGCTGGCCTGTCTTCTTTAGCTTCTTCACTAGGCTCTTCACAGCCTTCTCGCACCATTTTTCCTCTTGCCCATTCTGTTCTCCACCACCTGCACCACCCGGGCCGCTATTCGACTTCTTCCAACCCAACAGCCTCTTCACCACAGGAGGGGTGAACGGCAAGATGGAGGACATCTTAGCTGGACAAGCCGGGAGTCTCCAGAGAACTCAACACAAGCTCTCACACACACAGATAGAAGGGACCTGGAGCTACAGTTTGGGCCCTTGCTCAGATGGGGCCCCTCTAGTGACCAATGAGTCACAGGGTGGAAGCCAGTGCTAGCAGGGTATACTCAAAAGAGATGGACACCTTGAGAGAAAGTCACACACACAAAGTACATCATTACAAACAAAACATGGTACAGAAAAACAACCATATCTGGCCTCATCAAAACATTAAAAGACATGTAGCTTATTACTCAATGAAACTTATATATTATGTAAATAGTAAGATTGTTTGACAGCAGCATAGCTGAAGTTACATAACTGCGTCCTGTGTGAAGTTAAGCATTTGGTGACTTGAACAAGCAGGGATGTCCACTTGACGTTAGCTTGTCACAACACTGCTCGACATCCCAGCTAGCTAGCATGCAAACTTATAAAGTTAACACACGGGCTGCGCCTCTTACTGACGCATTCCGCGCATAGAAGCAATCACGACCAGCTACTAAAAGCATAATATATAACACAGTGAACGATATTTAATTAATATGAGCAAGGGCAGTATTTAGTGACAGGCCCCCCAGAGCTAACACCAGCTGCTTGTGAAGGCCGGCTGCTAGCTGCCTGCTGGGGGCCTGCTGGACTCACATCACAACAATAAGTTCACTAGCGTTAGCTTCTGTGTGTTTAACAGCAAAATCCTGAAATCGTCTTCGGCAAAGAACAAAAAGCGAAACACTATAGTTAACGTAACTAAGCAGATCGGATGCTATTCGTGGACAAGTCCAAATCTAGCTAGGTCGGCTAACGTTAGCTAGCTTAACTGAGCTAGCTGCCAGCTTGTTATCAAAAATCCTTTTGTTGTGATCCACTAAAAACCTCCAATGCGCAACAGTCAAGTCGCGCTACTTTGCTACCTAACGTCAGCGTGTCCGGGCTATAATTAATCTAATGACTCAAAAATGTTACTGTATGAATTTAAACGTTGTAATGTTTTATTTCAACACAGCTACTGAATGTTTGTGACTTTTATTAAAATACAGACACGGCACCAAAATGAGTTAGCATCTTGGAGGAACTCTTCAAACTGAGCCTGGCTCCCGCTGGCTAACGGACCCAAATCTGTCACACTAAACAACATGCTTAAAGTCGAGAAAACAGCTAAAAGCATTGCAATAGTTACCCCAGTTTTAAAGTCCAAAGCTCCGCTCTTTATAGAAAAAGATGTGCACAGCTCACTAAACACCTTGTTGGCATAAAAATGCCTGAAGTGTATTGTACTGATGCTAATTTTGACAAGGCTTGTGGGCTCTTCACAAGTTGCTACCAGTGCTACTGGAGCTAGTTTGCTAGGTTAGGTAGACCGGAACAACAAAACAAACGTGATGGCTACGTACGAGCTCTTAATCCCTCCTATTCAAAAACTGATTGGAGGATTAAAAGAAGACTTACTCTGGTTGATGTCCTTGACAATACTTATTGTTTGTTTGACAGCATGGGTTTTTATCTGGAGGCAAAGGATATTTTATTCAGCATTTTCAAAGCATATGAATTAATTATTTATATTTTCAACAAATACTATGATAGATTAACATCAATGAAATAAAATAAAGAATGTCACAAACAGTTACAACTGTTTCTGATTTAAAGAGGTCCAGCATGAGTTTAATGTTTTTATTTTCATATTATAATATAATAACCTCTACAGCTGCTCAGGATGGTAAGGGAAGATTTATTGGCTCCTCCCCTCATTCAGGTGTCTAATTAGGTTGTATTGGCTTCACCTGGCACCATTATAAAATGCTACACTAACACTTGGCTGCATTTGGTCAGCTTTATTTTATCTGTGGCGATGGGTGGATGTTTGTTTCTTTGTGCAGTTTTATTGCAGTTGTCAGGGCTCTTACAAGGTGAGCCAAAACTGCTTGTGCGCCATCTACAAAAAATAGACTTTTGATTTGACTTTATTACCGTATATAATTATAATAATTCAGAGTGATGTTTCTCATTTCACATGCAATGAGGAATACTTTCTCAGCATTGCGTTTAACATTAGCAATGAGTGACATTTTGTGCTTTTAATAGTTGTTTCAGCTGCAAGCACTCCTCTGAAGTGTGGCCTGTCCTCCAAACTGTGTAAGGATGGCACAGAGTGTGTCCTCCACAACCATGTGTGTGATGGAGAGCCGGACTGCAAGGATGGTTCAGATGAAGAGGACTGTGCATCAGAATGCAGTAAAGGTACTGAAAAGGGGGTCCTACTTCTACTTGCCATTACTTTGAGGTTTGCATTGACCTACTGTCAGATCGATGGTGTTTGCCACTTATAGTTTTGTGAAAATGTATGGCCATCACTGAAAGGATTTCATCATATTAGATGAGACTGTTTGAAATCTTATTTGACATAAGGCAATGCATGTCTTGTGTAATTAAAACAAACCTTAACAAAACTAGCAGATTATTTTCATGTTCAAGAACCTAGAGGATGATTCATTATGGGTTAAAAGAAGAAAATGCCAAGGTTGACTAAAACCTTTTCACTGCAAAATGGATAATCAAATCAACTGCATGGCTTGTTCAAAGCTGAAATTGCAAAGGGAACACTAGAGTTGTAAAATACCCAGATCTGAAAAAAGTTCAATCCTGTCAGTTTAAACGGGTGAAAAACATTATCAAGTCATTAAATCACTGTTCAGTTTCAATGTGCTATTCGGCATCCAGTCAAACATATCTGTAATTTAGTTGCAAGCTAAAATGGTTTTTATTTTGGTTAAAACCAAGTCTTGTCCTATGTCAAATGCCTCCATCCAAACAGACCAGTTCCAGTGTGCTCATGGGAAAAAGTGTATAGACAAGGACGAGGTGTGTGATGGTATACCTCAGTGTCAGGACCGTTCTGATGAAACCCAGTGTACGACGCAAACTGAAGGCTGTTTTCACCACTGTGACAACAAGAGTCGCTGCTTACCTGCAAACTTCATCTGTGACGGAGAAAGGGACTGTTTAGACGGCACAGACGAGGCAAACTGTGGTAGGTTGAAATGATTTGAGATAATCACATGGACCTATACAGTCTTGCATCATGATGTTTACCCATTTTATTTGACATCTCCAACAGAGGACCAAGAGGAAGACACTCATGAAAAAGAAGGGACCAGTACAACCTCTGTGCCTGCTGCCTCTGTTGGCTCACCCACCCCCGTCAAGTGTTCTAGAGGCTCTAGACCCTGTAAGAACAATGCAGAGTGTGTGCTCTTCAACCATGTGTGTGATGGAGAAGCAGACTGCAGAGATGGCTCAGATGAGGAAGAATGCCCATCAACATGTGAAACGGGTAATCTGGTGGCTAGGTTGCATGTGTGAGCTCCTCTACATGGGTGAAGGATATGTTAATGCCCTCTAGTGTTAATTTATGTTGTAACATGCTAGAATCTTAATGCAAATGCATTAAATATAGATTATGTTGGTGCAGAGTTCCTTGTAAACTGTAAATACCTAATTTTTATACATGGTGCTATTCATGTTCACTGCCCATGAATGATTAACAGAGTTAATATATTGCATAGAGAAAGTGTCCAGATATGTGGGGTATGTTCACAGGATTATTTCTGGAGGGCCGTTAAATCCACTAAAGCTGGGAACACACTGCATAATTGGAGCCCAGTTATAACCTCAGTCCTGCCAGCATCCTGATTTTGCCATGTGTCCTCTGCAGACCAGTTCCAGTGCGCGCATGGAAAGAAATGCATAGAGCAGAGCCAGGTGTGTGACGGTGTGCCTCAGTGTCAGGACCGCTCAGATGAACTGGCATGTGCCAAGCAGATGGAGGGCTGCTCTCACCAATGTGATGACGAGAGCCGCTGCATTCCCAACAGCTTCCTCTGTGATGGGGAGAGGGACTGTTTGGATGGCAGTGATGAGGCAAACTGTGGTATGTTGTCACTGAGCATGAAAATTTAAATTTATTTGCAGTATTAATCTGCTCTGCTTGTGGACTCCTTATTGATGGTATCTTTGGTCCCCCTCACCCTGCAGCTGACGAGGTCTGCAGTGCTACTGAGTTCAAGTGCACCAATGGCCAGTGTGTGTCAGCCTCGATGCTTTGCGATGGTCACCCAGACTGCAGGGACCGGTCAGATGAGGAGAGCTGCACCAACGAACCAGTGTGCACCACCAAACACCGCTGCCCCCAGAGCAAAGAGTGTCTGGTGCAGGAGTGGATCTGTGATGGAGATCAGGACTGTAAAGATGGCACAGATGAAAAGGTGAATGTTGAAGGAGCTCTTTACTAACTGTTAAACTAAAATGAGCTTTTGCCCAACAAACTTTGTTTTCTGTTTATAGGACAGCTTTAACTTTTTTTATATATGTGGAAAATAAGGGGTGGAAAAGCTGTAAATGAACACTGAAAAGGGATTCTGACATAGTATGACTGTAGTATACTTTTATCTTCTCATACCTGTTAACTACATGAAGGTCAGGTTCTGTGTGTTTAAAGTGTAGTTAAATTGGGGTAAATTCTTGCACACTAATGGTCTAAACATGCAGTATGTGGCTTCCCTCCATCAGAAGTTCAAATTGTGAAGTATCATTTTAGATGACGATATACAATAATCCATTTGCTCCTCCTCAGGATTGTCCTGTGGCTCCACTGAGCTGTGGTGACTTCCAGTGGTCGTGTAAATCCAAGACCCAGTGTATCCCTACAGCCTGGAGATGTGACGGCATGAAGGACTGCGACGATGGCAGTGACGAGAATGAATGTGAGTAGTTGCATATTATGTAACACAGTGGTTGTTTGACTTGGTGTCCCATCTAACAAAGCAAAAATAAATTAAGTGATATTAGTATAATTAAAGTACAATAAAAACAAATGGATAAACCTTTTTTGATGAACGTCTTTGGAGGATTTTCTTGTTTCAAAATATAACTGAATACCTGTAAAAACAAAAATATGGAATGCTATTCAAGCCCAGTTGACTTTAATATAAAAAAGATTGAAGTTAATGGGCAATTATGAAATGAGGTATAATGAGTCCCTTGATATAAAAGTCCTTTTGAAATGTTTTTAACTAAGTCTATTTACCATGACATAGACTTGCCTATATATTGTATATGTGCATTTAATTGTGACTGTATTGCCTCGGTATTTACATTTAAAAAAAATATAGATTGAAAAATCTTTTTAAATTACTTCAATAGTATCCCATAGGACAGTTCTGTATTATACCTGAAAATGGTTGCGTGTGTGCCCGTACCAGGTGGGGTGGTGACATGCCCTTCTCACCAGTTCCAGTGTGGGAGCCAGGAGTGCCTGGACCCGGTCCTGGTGTGTAACGGCATAACCAACTGCGCAGACGGCTCAGACGAGGGAGGCAGCTGCCACATAAACTGTGCAGAGGCAGATAACAGCCGCTGCTCCCAGAGCTGCTACAGTACGCCACAGGGAACGGTGAGAACCCTGTTCATCCATGATTACCCAAAGTCTGTCCTGTCAGTCAATGGCTAAAAATTAAGAAAATGAAGGGAAATGCAGTTTAAACTTAATGGTCAGTGTAGCTGTACTATGAAGTTTCTGGAAGACCATTCTGCATAAAGAATGTTTTTTTTTTTTTTTTTTTTTTTTTTTTTTTTTTACTACTCAATGAAATAAGTGCGAGTGTGATGACTATATGATTGCTTAGCCTCTGATACGTGTGTCATGTAAATGCTGCAGCCCCTCTGACTACTACCTGCTTTTTGCTGTGTAGCGTTGTCACTGTGCAGCAGGATTCAGGCTCTTGGAGGACGGGCTGACCTGTGTCGATATTGATGAGTGTGAAGGCCAGAGCCCAGGTGTGTGCAGTCAGCTGTGCACCAACACTCCAGGCTCCTACCAATGTGACTGTCACCCAGGCTATGTAATGGAGGCAGGTGGACACCACTGCAAGATCACCGGTAATGTCCTTTGGTAGACTATATTCTTTAGTGGGCCATAGAACAGTGTGTGAGGGGACACATTTTAGAAACTTGTTGGGGGGGAAAAATGACTCGTATCAGTATTATCCAAATCTCAAAATAAATTGCATGGAAAGTGTTATATTAAGCTCAAGCCAGACGACGCTTGGTTTAGCATAAAGATGCTGGCGAAAAAGCTCAGCCAGATTAGAAAATACACCTACCAGCACCTCTAAAATTCAGTATGTTGTATCTTGTTCTGTACCCAAAACTGTGATGGCTTTTAGTATTGATAAAGATCCAACCCTGATTACAAAAAGTTGGGATGCGGTCTTGAATGTAAATTCAGTGTGATCATTTGCTAGATCATTTTTATTTATTAAATTGAAACTCTACATAGACTGTAGATTTAATGTTCAAACTGATATTTTATTTTCGTTTAACACATGGTGCCTTCACAGATGTGAAAGTTATCCATGTTTCCATGGGCACCAACAACGCCTCCATACCTCACATGATAAATGTATCCCAAAAGAAATGGAGTTATTGCATTCTGTTCTGCTTACCCTTTGCACCACATTTCAACTTTTGGGGGAATTGGGGTTGTACTGTATATTCTACACATCTGTCTAATGAAACCAGAAATTGTCCACTTGCCATTTATGTATAGGGCCAGATGCAGTGACAGTCCTATGTACCTTTCTAGGATAGAGCCAGACTATTTCCCAATACTTCAAACCTTTCTGCTGTCTTCTGACTGTAGCTTCACACTTACAGACATACATGAGAATATCTCTTTTTTTTTTTTTTTTTTCATGTGTGGAACATGCCTTTTTTGTGTTTTTTTTTTTTTTTTTTTTTTTTTTTTTTTTTTGTATGAACATTAGTTCTGAATCTGCACAGTGACAACCTAAAAAGATAAGACTGACATTTTCTATTAAATTAATTGAATATATTTTATGTGAACCAACATCACAAACTGAGTGCACTGAACAGGACCAAAAATGACAATAAGCACTATAATGACTATGTTCTCACCCTCAGGCGAACCCTTCCTGTTGGCATCAGTCCAAACAGATCTCTACTTGTTTGGTCTGCGCAGTAGCAGCCTAGATGTGTTGACCTCGTTTTCCAAGAAAGCCATCCTCTCCCTGGACTACGACTGGAGGGAGCAGAGGGTCTTCTGGGTCAGTCTGGAAACTGAGAGCATCAGGTGGTCCTCTCTGGACCAGAAGACCACAGGAACTGTGATTCAAGGTTTGCACAGCATACGTGTATTGTAGGTGACTGATGGTTATATTTATTAATCTTGATGTAGAGGAACGGGTATTGAATTTCAAGGACGCCGCCCCAAGACACGTTACAGTACTTGTTTCTACAGGTGTCCGAGCTGATTCTGTTGCTGTGGACTGGCTCGGGAGGAACCTGTACTGGATTGACGGAGTGAACAGTCAGATTGTTGCCATCAGACTGACCACAGCCACTGTGGAGTCTTTGGATCACAGCATCATTCTGGATGAAGATCTGGATCAGCCCCGCTCTCTTGCACTGCTGCCACAAAAAGGGTCATTATGACTTTATTTCACTGTCAAACTGTTCTATAGTACTAAAAAAATGTTAAGACGGCCAATCGTTTTTCCACCAGGCTGATGTTCTGGTCAGAGATCGGTAACGTAGTGAAGATCGAGCGTGCCGGGATGGACGGGTCAGAGAGGAAGGCACTGGTGAACTCCAGTCTGGGCTGGCCAGGCGGTGTGGCTGTGGACACAATCTCTGACAGAGTCTACTGGACAGATGAAAGGCTGAGGGTGATTGGATCTGCAACACTGGATGGAGATGACATTCGGGTAAATCATTTAGAAAGAGGGGTAGTTGTCTGACTTGTTTAAAGCTCTTAAAAATATATCTTTCACTTTTTGAATGCAACCATCGGAGCGTGTCGCAGGCTCCTGAACACTACAACTTGATGCTAAATCTACCAGTAAAGGATCATCCAGCCCTTATGACGAAGTACCTGAGATGACCTGTAAAAATGGGACACTCTAAAGTCAAACACCTTAATATAACTTTCAGATTCTACAGATGAAAGAGACCACCAACCCATTCTCCCTGGCAGTGTTTAATGACATGCTCTACTGGTCCGATTCCAAGACGCGAGTGCTGCTGACTGCTCAGAAAATCTCTGGCAAAAACAGCCGAGTTCTCCTGAAAAGACCCAGACAACCTTTTGGTGTAAAGGTAAGTTAAATGTTGAGAATTAAGGCTGTTAAGGCACAGTGAGAAATGGGGCTGGTATTGTATAATCAAACACTGTGTGAAGTGCTCACAGCAGCTTGCCATATTGCCCACCCACAGTTATGACATCGCATGTTTGAAGCTGTCCACTTAACAGTTTTGGGAAATGATAAAAACCCTGGGGTTGCTGATGGAAAATGTTTGACTGAAATTGCACATTAACATATACTTGTATATGATGAGATATATGAGATGAGATTCAACTTTATTGTCATTGAACAGAGTAACAAGTACTAGAACAACGAAATGAGCCATCATCCCGCCCAAACATACATAACACCCACAACAATAAGACCTATGTAATTTGTCAGTAATTTCTGCATGAAATGTAAGCTGCAAGAAAGTATTCATACAATACTTTCCTGTTCCCGGCTTGGTTTGCAGATCATCCACCCATTGCTCCAGACAGGCATTGCGAGCCCCTGTGAGAAGGTGAAATGTTCCCACATGTGTGTGTTAGCCCCGGGACCCAAGGCTGTGTGCAAGTGTCCCTTTGGTCTTTTACTGGCTGATGATGGCCTGACCTGCTCCAGCCTGGTCAGTTCAGCATTTCTGCTGATGCTGTCACCCTCCATTGTCACCAAGGTTTGTCCCATTGTGCATAGTTACACTTGATAAACACTGTACTCAAATCCCTTAACATTCCGCCCACCCTCTTGTTTACGGGTTGTGAGGGACATGGGGTTCCAGGGGTAGAGAAAAGGACAGATGCCACGTTGAGGTAATGTACATTATCTGAAAGCTAACCCCTTACCATGATGTTAATACTGAGCTGCCTTTAGCTGTTGAATGGTAAAAGGAACAGTTGGACATTTTTGGAAATGTTTTGATGCCACTATTGTGTCCATACCCTCGTAGATCTACCTGCAGTCCCGACACACAGCATCAGAGCTGAAGGGCTGGCCGGAACACCTGGCTCTGCAGGTGCCCAATGTCAATGCAGCAGCCATCATGGACTACAGCCTACGTGACCACACGCTGTTCCTGACAGATGAAGGCACAACTTCACTCTGGTCCTTCAAGCTGAAGGACTTGGACTTGTCCTCTAAGGGTCAACTTCTAAAACTCCTGGGCAACACTGTCACTGCCATGGCCCTGGACTGGGTAACACTTAACATCTATTGGAGCAGCACCAAACAGCCACGCCTGCAGGTCACCTCCATCACTGGTGCACACACTGCTGTTCTCATAAAGGACGGTATTGGTAGAGTGGAGTCCATCGCCCTACATCCTCCAAGTGGAAGAATTTGTTTCATCAACCTGGGCCTGCAGGGTACAGATACCGTGGCTACTGTAGAGTGTGCCAACATGGATGGTGGTGGGCGGAGTGTGGTGTGGAAGGATGCTGTCCAGCCCACATCTCTGGTCTTCTCCAGTAATGGGGAAACAATATGCTGGGCTGACAAAAGTAAGGTTGTTTTTTTTTTTTTTTTTTTTTGCTGGTATATTGGGAAGTTTTGACTAGATTGTCATGCATCAAGAGTAAAAAAAAAAAAAAATGGAAAAAAGATGCAGAATAAAACAAACAAATCGCTTGATTCTTGTCCAGGTTTAGGTACCATCAGCTTTGTCCAACTCGATAGATCTGGATACAGAGAGCTGAAGATTGGTGATGGCCTAGCTGCAGTGGCTCTGAGTGATGATGCGGTGTACTGGATGACAGTCAGTGGTAATGTTGTGTAATTATTTATATGGTAAAATCTTATTCAAAGAAGTGGGAGGTGGCCCTGCCAATGAAGAGATTTGGGTAGGCTCAGGTAATGGAAGTAAAGAAGAAATTATTATATTACATTATCAAAACAGAAGATTATATAGAATATACTAAAAGTGTAGTTCAGGGATGCAGAAGAAGTTTTAAGGCTACTTTTCTGAGTAAAAGCAAATGCATGTCATGTCAAATGGCATTATTTGGCTGGGATCCAATAACCCAACCATGATCCCATATGGGAATCCAGAAACTAAGCATGTAAGTTAAGGGGGACTTTGGACATACTTTTAAAGTAAAGTCTACAATGGACAACTCAGTTTGACCTTGCAACAACCTCTTATTACACTTAACTTTTGTGTTGGCCTCTTCCTTCAGACAAGACCAGGCTCTGGTACAGTGATGGGCACCAGCAAGACAAATTGTGGTTTGAGGTCGGCACAGAAGTGGTCAGCTTAAAGGCGTTCACCAGATCCAGTCAGACCGGTATGTAAGAACCACACCATTTTAAAACATTTCTCTTTTTAATGGTTTTCCAAATGTGATTGTGATGTTTTGCACTAGTTGACAACATCAGCACAAAGTCCAGTTGATTACAACCTACCCACCTATTTATCACAGGTTCAAACCAGTGCAAAGAAAACAATGGAAACTGCGAGCACTTATGCCTTGCCACCCCAGGAGGCCGGACATGCATGTGTGCCCATGACCACATCCTTGTGGATTCCACCCACTGTAGCCCCGAGCAGCGCTGCCCTAGTGGCAGCAGGTCCTGTCTGGATCAGCTCTCATGCCAGCCTTCAGAGAAGTTCTGTAATGGGCACGTTGACTGTGATGATCACTCAGACGAGAACTGTGAGTCTTTATACCAAGTAGATGTTGCTTAATCTAAAACAACCTGGCATGAATCTTTGGCTGTAACTGTCTGTTCTTAGGTGTAAGTATGAAGCAGTGGTCAGGAGCAAAAGTTGCTGCTCCCACCCAGCCCCATAGCTCCTCTCCTCCAACCCATCTAACTCCTTTCTCTGACATCAATGGCGTGAACACCACCCTGAATGTAAGTGATCAGCTCAGGAAGCTGGACGCCCAGCAGTGTAGCCAGTCGCGCTGCAACGACAACGGCCGCTGTGTGGAGACCGGCGGAGTCACTACGTGCGTGTGTTCGCTGCTCTACAGCGGGGATTCCTGTCAAGACATGCAGGGCCACTTTGTCTATGGTGCTGCAGGGCTTTGTGCTGGAGTGGTGGTCATTGCTGTGATGGCAGTGGTGATTAAGAGGAAGAAGACTGGCAACACTAGGTTTGTCTGATTATCCATTATAAAGAAGTTTTCCTGACACTATATTAAATGTATAGATTTAGTACGTAGCTTGAATTTTTAAAACTTCCGAGGCTGTATTACTGCTGCACTTTGAGCTAAGTCAGAGGTGTCAAACTGATCCAGGAAGGGGCCTAGAGGCTGGCTCCAAAAGGAGTCAATCCTCATTAACACCCATGTTAAAATGTCAAACTACAGTAAATGTAAACTACAGCAGAATTAAACATGTTTACCGCCTTGGCAGTTCTCTTTTAGTGACAGGCGGCAGTCCTCACAGGTGGCTTGTTGTTGCGTTCGGCCTGCCTTACCTCACTCCTCTTTGCCCCTTTTTTTTTTTTTTTTTTTTTTTTTTGAGTTGGGAGTAGTCGGGCACGATGGCCAGAGCCATGTACTTTGGGCTTAATTTTGCCTATTCAGACCTGTAGGTGATCTTGCATAGATTTCATATTTTATACAGACTGAAACGCTAACGAATTGCCACTTTGTATTTAGTGCTAATTTGGAAGTTAGGTGTTACAAAACATAGCCCAGTGCCACAGCCATTAGACTTTTGCAATGGTTAACAGAAGGATAACTCCTAAAGATTCACAGATGGCATTGACTGTCCCTTTTCAGCTACATGGTGACAAGCAATTCTAGGAAGACTGGTGTGAACATTCAATGTCTCTTTGGTGTCTCTGCAGTCGGAGTTATTGCCACATATAGCAACAGTTGTATTCCTTCCTGCAGGAGAGCTAGCCAAACAGCAATGAGGGAAACCAGTATGACTGACCTGGAGAACAATGGGACCACCCCAAACACACGCACTGCTCCAGCTGTTGCAGACAAACCAGAGGTGGACCTCCCAAAAAAATCCATGAAGTAGCAGGTTCTTAATTTATGGTATTGTACTTGTGGGATGGCGGTCTGACTTTTTACTTTCTTTCTTTCCTTGCAGGAAGTGGTATCTTCTGTGGACTGAGGTTGATTCATGGGCAAGGAAAGTTTTAAATAATAAAAAAAACTAAAAAAAAAAAAACCCTGTTTGTTTTCCACTGTTTCCTGTGAAGTTATTTCAACAGTGTTTACTGTTGGTTGACCACCAGAGATGCATTTTTGATATGCACTCTAACAGATGTTCGGATGAGTTATGGCACTGACTGAAAATTGTTCACACGAAGACAAGCCTTTTCATGGTGGAAGGTAGCAGGTCAGTGGGTGACCACCAGGTGACTTTCAAGTCAACTTGAAGTTGGCAAGGGGTTCAGCATCTATGACAAAGAACAAAGGATCTGGCATTGGGCAGATGTTGATTTGGGTCTGCTGTGGTAGAACTATGATAAAAGATGGACCAAAAAAGGACAGTTTAGAAACTTCATCCCTGGTGTTCTAAAAACTCACTTATACTCTTATGTACGAAAGCAGATGTATCAATTTCGAACTAGGTGAAAGTCAGTGCTCACATACTTCCATGCATTCTTTGTTAGCATGGATACTAAGCATGGATACTAAGCTACACTGAGTATTTGGAGTCCAGTTTGATACGACAAACTGGAGAGGTATTAATGTAATTGAGCCAAAATCGGAGGCAGTGTTGTAGAGGTTTTTTTTTTTTTTTTTTTTCTTCTGTTACTGCTCCATTAACGTTTTCATAAAATTTGTACACACACTCATCTATGTAACAAGTTGAGCATAACTAAGCCCTAACTGTGATGTTTCATGCAGCTTTATAATCTGCTGCTTCTTCTACTATAGGCCTACATCAAGTTTCAAACCTATTGGCATTAAAATGTCTCGTAGGCTACATCTTTTTCTTAAAAGACTTCTGTGGTTTGGTTAATGTGCGGATTATGAAAGACCGAATGGTGTATCATTTTAAATGTTGCTGCCACAAGGAATTATGGAACGGCATCATCTATCCATCTTTCCTAAAGGATGGTTCAGTGTGCGCTGTGCTAAAGGGGGGGGGGAAGCACTGTTCTGTATTTAAAGGATTCGACCAGCTCTTATCATGGCTACAACTGAGACTTCCAGGTCCTCTCACACAGTTAGGAACCTTCCTCAGCCGTAAGTTACTTAACTACAGTCCTTGACCCAAAACACTTGCAAATCTTTTTCCCCGTGTGACCAAAAAAACGATACAGTATGTCACAAAAGACGGAGTATGTAACTAGAGTAATTTGATATTTGTATTCTAAATTACAACATACAATAGCTTGAAATGCACATTTCCAAATCAATTTCATTACATAAAACTGTTTTTCAAACTTTTACAGTTTTTGCACTATTTTCAGTGTCCAGATATGATTTTAAGTAGAAAAGACAAAAAATATGACTTAAGAGAAAAGGTGACAGTAAACATGCCCCATTCCCAACTTTGACATGTTGAAGGCATCAAATCTGAATTGGCATATATTTACATTAAACATCGGTTTGAACATTAAATATTGTGTTTGGACAGTTTTCAATTCAATATATCAACACGGTTTAGTGAATGATCACATTGTGTTTTATCTATGTTTTAGATAGATCCTTTATTAATCCTTTACAGGAAATTACATCGCCACAGCAGCTTCAAGATAGAAATAAGTGCAAAGTTATTTTTGTGTATTATAAAACCTTATAGCAGTTGGTATAAAATACCTCCTTTTTAGAAAGCGTCTGGAATCAGGGTTGTAACAAATCACACATTTCTCATTGTTTCAAGTACACCAAGGTCTAATTAGCTGCTGTAATTGAAAACACCTGTGTTGACAGCTTTGATGCTCACATCCCTGAAGACATTTCTTCTTAATTGACGGTTGTTGGTATTGTAAATTCTGAGCTGACATGTCGTTTTGGGGACATGGTGTCAAATCAGTAGGATATGATTTGTTTCTGTGTACAAATGGTGTATTTAAGAAGAAAAGAAAATTTGTTTCTCTAAATGATGTGGGGAGACATTACCAAGACATTATGATGACATGTATTTAAAGACTAAACCGGATTCTTCCCATTGTTCAACCCGGAACCACAAAACACATGTTTACTTTGGTTATGAATAGGCACATCTGGTGTACTTATTCTCTTATTATCCTCAAAGCATTTTTAGCACCTTCTAATTTCGCTGTGTCTGGGGTTTAATGGTTTAGCTTGGATTGTTAGCAAGGCAGGACTGAAGTGGATACTGAACCAGATGATTGATTACTGGTTTATTGTACCCACACATCAACAGCCATATAAAGATGTATCCAATGCATTACTAAGAAGAAATTAGTATTTATAGTTGTGCTTTTGTCAGAGTTGAGACATTTCAGAGTTAGTCTGCTGCTTCCTTATGGTGTGCAGGGATAAGAGGATACTATCAAGGTAAGTCATGAGGCAGAGATACTATATCTTCCAAAATATTACAACTTAAATACTCTTTGCCAACTAACATTTCACTTTTTTCAAATTTACAGTATTATTAGAGATGTCTTCATTCCTGTATTACACTGTAATAAGTTATTCTGTAGTCATTTAATTTTACTTAATATATTTGATAAATATGTATTAAATATAAATGCATCCTTGATTTTTAGTCAGTTGTTTAAGTAACTTTAATATAAAAATGTTTGAGATAGAATCTACTTATTTGATCACATTAAATATAATCTTTATGTGTATGTAATTCTAAATCAAGAGAATTTTTAATGAATCCAACACAATAGAATTAGTCTGTTTTTAATTGACAGGCACTTCCTGTTAAGTTGTTATTAACGCAACTTGTAACATAGATAGATTTAGTAAATAATATTGCATGCAATCTGTTGCCTCAATTTTACTGAGTAGCTATTGTTTATCTTTTTTTACAGTGTAGATGTTTTATTTTGGATTGAAGCAACATTTTAATTGAGCTTCCAACAATGTAAGAATTATTTAAGGCATTGTTTTCCTTGTAGCTGTTTGTGGTGTCTACTTTATCATTATTATTATTATTATTATTATTATCAAGTATTCAATATGGAAAACCCACCATCTTACACATATGTTTCTGTGTATAATAGTTACACAGAATTTTGCTGAGTGGTTACAATATTTTCATCTGTTTCTCTAAATCTGTATCTCTAATATCAATTATTTTAAAAATATTCTGTTGATGGAAGAAAGTGTTTAAGTTTGAATTTAAAACACTCATTAAAGGCTATATTTTATACAAGAAATATATAAAGGAAAATGATTTGATTTGGGGTATTTTTTTTTGGTATTGTCAAATAGTATCTGTCTGTTGGAAGGGGGTTCAAAAATATGTCATACAATGGAGCTGTGCTTTCAACCAGATTCTTTCAGATTGTATTGTTTCAGGAACAGATGGTTTTATTATTATTATTTAGGAATTTTAATAATAAATGATTAATATTAATCAAGTTAGAATCTTTATTAAATGTAACTTTATTCTGGTAGGATTTGTTGCAATGATTAAAATGATGACATTGAAAACAATGTTTAAAAAAGTGCATTTAAATAAAAAAAACATTGCGTAAAATATAACATAAAATAAAAATATTGAAATAAAAATAACTGTATTATTATATCCTTTAATGTTTTTGTTATCTATTTACATTGTTAGACATGCTGAGCTGCCTGTGGTGATGGTTTACATTGTGTGCTTGTGTTTGTTAGGCTGCTTGACTTAATATTTTGGTCTGTTTCAGTATGATTTAAATGTTTTGTTTATTTTAGTTTTAAAAATGTGTGTCTGCATCTTGAAAGACAAAAGAATTAGTAGGTGACAAAAACAGAATAAAAAATGTGATAAAATTTCATACACTTTCAGGTAAATTTAGTGGAGATAAAAGTATATTTTGTGGTGTGATATGTAGAGTTGATGCACACAATATATTCCATCAGCTTACCAATATTTAATGATATTTTTGTGTTTTTTCAGCAAATACAGCAATGGCAATTCTGAGGACTACACTTTGTGCTGCTTTCATGGTGACGGTGGTGCTGTCTAAATCAGTGAGTAGCTCTACTGTTATAGATAGATAGATAGATAGATAGATAGATGGATAGATAGATAGATAGATAGATAGGTAGATAGATAGATAGATAGATAGATAGATAGATAGATAGATAGATAGATAGATAGATAGATAGATAGATAGACTTTATTTATCCCAAACTGGGAAATTACAGTGTAGCAGCAGCATTACACACAGAGACAATAACAACACAATTAAATAAAAAGAACAACCTAGGCATACTTCAAGCAATAAAATATAAAAAAGAAATAAAATACAATAAAATACAATAAAATGTAATGTAAAAATAAAGTGTCTAATGAAGGAGTATGTATTAAGGAGTAGAATTCCAGTGGAGAATAAATATGGATATGCAGTATAAAAATGTTGGTGCTATGAAACAAATAAAGTGCAATGAACAATGTGCATAAAAAACACATGAAGTGCATAACGACGGTATGTAATGAACCAAGCTATTTGTTCTGCCGCTACTACTAAGCAATCTAAAGGACTTGACAAATAAACACATTCCTTCTTACAAAAACAGATCAGTCTAACTGATGGTGAGGATTCATCCAAGTCATCAGAGTCCAGTGAGTCATCAGAAGAGACCACCACTGATGTTGGGCCTACACAGGGACCCCCGGAGCCGGCGTCCACAGGGACAGACATGCCTAATGCTGTAGAGCCCACTGACCCTCCAGGCGCTTCAACACTATTTCCCTCTGCAGACTTGGGACCTTCTCCAAGCACGCTCAATAATTCAGCAGTGCCAGACCCTGAGGACCCACAAACCTCCACTGACACAGAAGGTTTACAGCTCATGCCAGATGATCCTTCACAAACTGCTGTGGACATTGGCATTTCTCAGGACAGGCTTACAGGAACCGATACAATCATTGGTGCTAGTGGCACAAATCAACCACAAACCACCACCACCACATTCCCAAGATTCCCCCTGGGTGCCACTACACCCTTTCCTCCACATATCATCAAATCAGCACCTCCACCATTCTCCGCAGCCACATCCCTGCCAATCCGCATCGGACCCACCCTGACTGGTGTTCCTGTCTGTTTCACTTTCCAGTTCGCGACCTCTGAGCCGGATCCACCAAGAGGAGATAGCATTTAATCTTTTTTTTCCCAAATATTTTATTGTCAGTTTTCAGAGTGACAAATAACATACATACACATATAATAAAAGGCAAATAAATAAAAACTAGACACAAACTATGACATATCAAGACAGATTATACACAATATAATGTCAGAGTCGAATGTTCACTTAAGTGTAAAAAAATGTCACAATAGGTACTCTTCAAGAACACACGATTTTAATCTTTGTTCCACAAAGTGAGTTTACGAAATAAGCAGAGCTACTGTCGGTCGATCTGACTTATTTTCAGTTGATTTGATTCCAAAAAGCAAATTTAACTAGCTAATTCTCAGCATAGGTCGTCATTAGCTCGAACTATGTTATCAACTAAAATAGGTTAGGCTAACCAAAATAAGCCTGGCTTATCTGGTAAACTCACTTCATAGAACAGGTGCCAGGTTACTGGGTCACTTTATGTTGTATCAGAATTAAATATCCTGACTATACTTGGCTTCTACTTTCATTTAACATGTCCTGCATTGCTGATCATTATGTTAGAATGGTGCTAGTATACAAGACTGCTATATAAATACAATAGAAATGTAACATCTCAAATGTATTCATGAGCCGCTGAAAATGAAAATGTGAATAAATGTTCTTATCTCTAATTCAATGATTTTTTTTTTTCAATAGGCAATACAATAGTTCATCGTAGTTTAGTAAAATTATGTTTATTGGTAGTGTCTTACTGTCATTGTAAAGATTAAGATGTCACTTCACACTTGCAAGTTGCAAAAACACAAGAGCCGTATATCAGCCAAACCAGATATTACAGCACTGTATGTATGATGACATTATGTCATATTAGCTTATCATAACCAATAGGTAAGACAGAGAACTTTTTTTCAATGCCGCAGTCCAAACTGTTGCCTTCTTGGCTGGCTTTAGAAAATGAGCAGGTTAAAGGCTCAATCCACAATTTTTGGACCAACTATATTCCTTAGCTTAATTATTTGACTAGGTTAATGAAAAATAATTATTTGTCAGCTTATCAAAACTTTCAGTACTGGCCTGTCATACTTAAATAAAAAAAACTGACAGAACAATTAGACATGAGACAAACATAAAATGAGAGGCAAAACAGAAAGAGAATGAAATCTGTCATTTGAGGACTAAAAGCAGATTCCAAACCAACAGGTTGTTTGTGCCGACCCTCAAATACAACCCAAGGACTGTAAAAAAAAGTCACTGCCAGTAACAGGAGATCAACACGTCCTTAGACATGAACATAATTGTCAACCTGTTTAAACAAGCAGTTGACGTTGTGAAACTGCTGCAGTTTTGTTACATGTATGCTACAAAACAACAGCCTTGTTAGGCTCTATAAATGATAGTTATAAGTAAAGATAGTTAAGTAAAATAAATACATAAGTTCTTTGTTTGTTTTTGTCTAAGAGCTCTAATTTAAAGATACTATCTGTTTAATCTTTAACTGACAGGGCTTCCATGCAGAAAAGAAGAAAGACTGACAAGTGCAAGAGAAAGGTCCACATGTGCACCTTTTTGGACATTTCTCCTCGACCCATTTTAAATGCGGTGTGTGTGTGGGTTTCACTTTAACAAATCCTGAACTTGATTTGAACTTATGCACATGGCTTGCACATTATCTTGTGGTTTGCTATCAGGAAACATGCAAATTTACTTATTTGTTAATCACGCCGACTTCTGTCTGAGGCTAGTCGTCATTTTTATTTGAGCTTGACAAATTTGCAAAACTGTAGTTGCACAGACAGATACAATACAGTCTCTTACTGAGAGCATTTAAATATGACTTTTGGCAATGTCCATGAATTTAACAGTCCAGCTTGCTCCAATACTGGAGCAATAAATCCATGAATGTCTTATAATCTGTTTATAGCACTGTATAAGTACAGTTTTAAGAACTCATAACTATGCATAATGCTGTGAAGTAATAATCATAACACATTATAAAGCATAGTAGGATATATGAGGCTGTGTATCATAATGCTTCATAATAATTGCTGGTCTCTCATAGACCTTTTTTTGCAACAATATTAATGCATTGTAACTCTCATACTTCTAATACATAACCTTTTTTGTTATAATGCATTATTATCAGTTGTAATGGATGCTATTGTGATTATAAGGTTAGGTTTACCTATAACACACCATATGTTTATAATGCATTACAGAACATGAACATAGCCATTGGCCTGCAAAAGGAATGTCAGTGAGACACCAGCAAAGTATTATAATACTTGACCTAATAAGGTATGTTTCATAATGTGTTATAAGTGTTATAAAGCATATACATATTAATGAGTGCTTTGAAGTATAACTATACAGTGCTCTAAGCAGATGGTAACGCATTATAAGTATGCTTATAATGCATTATAGGCATGGGCTTCATAGAGTGTTACCAGATTCTGACAGTTAGTTGCTTGTAGATGTGAATGTGTTAGTTCTGTGACAGCCTGATACCCTTCATCTCACCCAGTGCATGCTGGGATAGGCTGCGGCCATTAAAGGAGCATAAGCTGGTACAGAAAATAGATGACATATTTGTAAAATGTACAATTTCAAAATATTGACTCAGCCTAACGTTACACTCAATGGTTAGTACAAGTAAGTGCACCAGCCAAATATCTAAAGTACAAATTCAGTGTGTGTTTTTTTTCTAATGTGCCGTGGGTGACTGAGGTTGATCTTGCTGCTCTGGCTCTGTGTCCGTTTCTGCCTCGTTCTCCGTGTCCTGCTCCGTCTGCTGCTGCTGTTGGCGCTGCTGGATGAGTCCTCCGTCCTGTGCCGTGTTGTAGGAGCCGCAGCCGCTGCACTTCATTCCCAGCACGTGGAAAGGCACCGTGCAGTGGGTTTGGCAGTCGTTACATATAATCTAGAGTGAGGAAAAAAACAAAAGTAATGCAATACATATAAAAATAACCAATTGGATGATAACTCACAACTTTTATTTCAACTGTACAAATTTAAATTAAATGCAAAAAACAGGGCATGTCATGTCAGATTCTATCAGTAAGTCAGCCCTTCTTTTAAGTAAGCTAAACAATTACGTGATCATTTTATAGTGTTATTGAGGTCTTACTTTGACTGTGGCACCCTGGTATTCAGTGGGCATCGGTGACTGGGCAACCTCTTTGTCTATCTGATCCCAGTGTTCCTCCATGTTCCAGGCCGAGTGCATACACAAGGGGCAGCGATACGCTCTAAAATAAAAGAGGAAAATTCACATTTGTTGAACACCTTGTGTTTATATGCACTGTAGTATTGTAATCTGGGTACTGTACTGCAGGTCAGTGATCAGATTTATCACCTACCCCTGACCTGATTTTGGAAATATGGCTGACTTATTTTAGCTCTAGAAGATGCTGCTTCCTGAATTTCTGTGTGTGTGTGTGTGTCGGAGGAAGACAGCAGACAGAGGGGAGCTCTTTCTCAAAACTTCAGTGTGTATCAGTTCAACATACAGTAAAACGTTCAGCAGTAGAAACCAACTTTATTGTTAGTGTGAGTTTCAGTCGAACTGTGGATGGAGTAATTTTAAACAAAGCTTTTTTCACGTGTGCAGTTCATCCCTGAAATGTTCAGATCCATTTCCTGCATGGGGGCTATAAAATAAATAAATTAACCTGGAACAACCACACAATTACAAGAAAATAGGACCTATTAGACATACCCTGTTCTGACCATGTCATCAAAGCAGGTCCTGCAGAGAATGCGAACAGACAAGTTCATTGTTACCTTTATGTCAGAACACATCCAGACGAAGTATTACTACATAAATAGAATGCATATTTAAGAAAAATGTAGCGCTTGGAAATATAACATTTTCATTTATCAGTCTACAGTACACCTTCAACAATATTTTAACATATTTTCAATTTTAATTTATATTTCTACTATTGTTTTACAGATACTATAATTATTTTAAAATGCAGTATATAAAGTAATGAATCTGTATAGAAATCTGTCATCTCAAAAATGTAAATGCATTTGCAAACAGCAAAATATCCACAATTCAATGAGCTACTAGTAAATACAGAATATGGGTCATACTTGTGTAAAAGATGGCCGCATGGAAGAACGTGAGCTCCAATTCTGGATGTGTGAATATCCTGCAAATGCAAACGAAAACATGTAAAATTGCAGAGAAAGTAATGGATAGAACCAACAGCTCCTAATCACACCATCACTTAGTATTGTATTCAGTTTTATTACCTCCATACACACTGGGCAGTTCTGCCGTGAAACATTTTCAACACACTGAAACACAAAGGATCATTGTTAATGAGGAGCAGTGAGGATACTCATTTGCTCACCAAACAGAATACATGTAATGTGTGCATATGCAGGCTAGTAATCACCTTGTGGTTTCCCCGCAGATCCTGGGCTAAACACAGATTACACTTCTCACAATGGAAATACTTCTCTCTGGGTCCAATCCTGCAGGGGCAAAAACACAAGTGTCACACATGACAACTAGCCGATGTTAGCCGATTTAGATAGAATGAAATCTAATATGAGGACAATAATATGAAGCTCACAACACTGTGATTTTTTTTTTACGACAGTTAACTTTCTATTGCAAGCACCATCAACTGGTCTGTGTATAAAGGCTATACTATGATAACTAAAAAATGTCCATGTCTTTATGATAACATTTTTTGATAAGGTACATTTTTTTTTTTTTTTTTTTTAAATCACACACTTGAAGAAATAAAAACTCAATAAAGTTCATTAAAAGTTTTCTATATACTTTTTAAACACTTCATATATGTATATGTTATGTATCAAATACATAGTACTTGATTGTACTTCTTGTAGTTTCTGAGATACAGACATTTTCTGGGACTATTGTTTTTTTTCTGAAATATAATGGTGTTTATTGCAAAAACAGAAGTCCCAAGTGTGCAAGGACTAGATATAGTATGGTTAGAAAAACTCACTAATTGACTGACTTTTGAATTTCTTAACAGTTGTAGCTTGGAGAACACTTAACCGATAGTAATCAAACATTTCAACTGCAGGCACAAGTGGGTTATTCACCTTGAGACATTAGTAATATTATTCCACAAAAGTTTTAATCATTATTAGTGTCTTCTACTTAGGGTACAATTCTAAAGCGATTTGGAAAATGAGGTGTGCCAAGTATTTAGGATCTATAAACTCTACTATTCCTTACCTGCATATTCCACAGGGCAGACAATGGTACTGCTTCTTATCCTTGTCGAACAAGTGACAAATGTCACAGTAATACTCCCCAAACTGCACATGACACTGCTGGCAAGTCTGCTGTGCCTAAAAGAGAGAGAGAGAGAGAGAGAGAGAGAGAGAGAGAGAGAGAGAGAGAGAGAGAGAGAGAGAGAGAGAGAGAGAGAGAAATTGTCAGCAACTGACTGATTCTGACTATACAGTACTCATTTAGCCATTTCTCAGTTGTCTTTTCTAAGATTACAATGTTTACAATGTAATATGTATTGTATGAATAATAATGTTAAATGTTTTTTCTTCCATTTTGTTTAAGAACAAAGCCTTCCGAGTACCTTTGCACAGTCACATCTGCACAAGATCCTTGCACAATGCTTATAAAAGAGGTGTACTTTACCCCTTAAAACTGTTAACTGTCTGTCACCATATCTATGATCAGTGAATTACCCCCTAAAACATTGGTACCGGTCACAAAAATCCCATATAGGTCAGGCTCTAATATAATTTTTAATGTTCTTTTTTTTCTTGTGAGTTAGGCTAAAATATCGTCCTAGAATCTTGAATATAGCAATGCACAGCACTCTGTATACTTGCACAAATTTTAACCCACTGTGCACTTTATATTTTAAATATTTGCATTTAGTATATTTCCTGTATTTCCTAGTCTTTGTATCTCAAGAGTAGCGCTCCAAATTTCTATACTGGTACACAATGACAATAAAGGCTCACTATTATGTTGTATTAACCACTGATCACTCAGTGGTTCTGCGACAGCTGACACTGGGGTTGACAGACTTTTTCCTCAGTTACCTGCTGCACTGTCTCACACTCTGAACACTGCACCTCTCGGACTTTGAATCGATCCATCTGGTGGTTCTCCTCCGCATCATGGCACAGCCGACACACATACAGTTTACCACAGCAAGGTGCCTGCAGTGCACAGAAACATGTCATTGTAGGGGGCATGGGCAGGTGAACGACGGGCAGTCATATCATAGGGCATGCTTAGAAGCCTCTGCTGCAACACAACTGGAAGTTTATAGAAAAGTTAAATGAACGACTTAATTATTCTTTACAATGCAAACATGTACGTTGTTAAACCAAATCAAATTTGTCAACTTCCTATGCATTCATTTCTGTCTCTGTTTAGCATCCTTCAGTCTGTCCTTACATCACATGCATGGCTCCTTTTTTCAAACTTGGCTATCAGGCAGATTTTTCATTTTATTTTAATTAACAAAGTATAAAGCTGCCAGGAACCCAAAATACAAACAAAAGACACGTTTCTATGGAAATGTACCATACATAGATGGACTCCTGAGGGTTAAAGAACCAACTCTAATAACTGACATAGTGAGTGATAAGCTAAGTAATGACAGACCGATAAACTGTAAAGCCCTCACCACCCACCTAATCCTGTGCAGCTAACATAAAAGAAACGTAATTTATAATCACTAACTAATGTGCCGTAACGCGTTTAACGTTAACTAGCTAACGTTAGATTAGCTGTGAATGGTTGCTACCAGAGACAGCACTATTCATCATAACAGAGTTACATGGGGGCTTATTCAACACCTATGTGCGTCCATTGTGCATTAATAGCAATTGTATAACAATATATTTCAAAAAAGTTAACTCACTTTCAATAAGCAGCTACGCACATAGTGCTCACAACCGGCAGGTGAAGCCATGTTTCCTCCAAAACTGGGCTCTTCTTCGAGTGCTCTGACGTCGGCGTCCCTCTTCTTCTTCTTCTTCTTTTTTTGGCGTAACGTAGCAATACTGCCCTCCGCCGTCCGAGAATCGACCTCATTTGCTGCAACCGTTGGAAAATTGTACTAACGCTATTAAGAAGAAATTGCTGTGACAAGCAAGACTAAATGGGCAGTGGCCCCATTCCTTTCCTCGCTTTATCTGTTGTTCAATTATGGGTTCATTTTCACATCCAAATGTACCCTTTGTATTGTAGGTGTAACTCAAATCATCAATTATTTTAATTCCTTGCTTTCTATTTAACCCTCTGGAGTTACCAAAAGCACCAAAGCATGACTTATCACATCCAGACTAGAAAACAAAGCAGCCTGGAGCCCTACTGTAAATTTACCTCTAAAGTTCTGGCTGTAAACTCCATGAGGCCAGTTTCAGTTTGATGATGATATGCCAAGTAAAAGTGGAGACAAGGTCAAAAATATTTAGTATAAAATTATAAAACTGGATGTAACCCTCTTATATGTTATATTTGCAACCTTTGTTCACATTTGCAACATTTCAAATTCTTTATTGGGCATGATAGTGTTTTTAAATAAAAAAAAAATTCTAAATCACATTTTATGTTGGACTAAATGACTAAAATAAGAAACATAATGACCAAAAAGACACAAAATGACTAAAAAAGACACAATGAGAAGACAAAATGACACAAAAAAACACAGAACACACAAAATGACTTACAAAGACACAACATGACCAAAATTGTTACGCTAAACACACAAGACAATAGAAATATAATACAGTCACACTACAAGAAAAGTTGGATGACAGGATCATACACAAACACAAGATCACATTTATGTTGGTTTTTCTTTGTTTCTTTTTGGTTCAAAATGTTGATCCAGTAAGTCAGAATAAAAAAATAAATTATTATTAGATCATATAGGTGAGGTTGCGCTGGAAAAAAACAATAACATGGCATTTAAACATGTTTAAGTGGTGTATGCTGGCAGGATGAAAAAGAATAAAAAAATTGACAAAATAGCCCCAGACTCCATAGAGTTAACATCTGAGCCAAAAAGAGTACTCTCACCATTTGATACACCAAGGTAACAGTTTTCCTACTGGCTCAACCCCTAAAATCCCATTAATACAGCTTGTTTGTCCACCATTACTCGAAGCGCCGCTGGTGTAGTGGTATCATGCAAGATTCCCATTCTTGCGACCCGGGTTCGATTCCCGGGCGGCGCACACCTTTTAGTTTGGTAACCATCATCTATCTAAATGATTTAACATGCCGCACCATTAGTTGATTAACTGTACATAAAAACTAAGTTCTGGTTATCCGGTTCGGTTGCATCTTACATTCATTGTCACTTGCTGGCTTACGCCTAATTCCCAGATGTTTCCAGTTGTAATGTATCTAACTATTTTGCACTTTGGTCAATAAAGCTCACCACGAAATGGCTAAATGGAAAATCGTTGTTCTGTAACGTAACACTTAGTCAAATCTGCATAAATAGCCGTGTTTGCAGCTTATGCCATTAGGATGTGGAGGCACATCTTTGTGTGTGGGAGAAAGAGCGCTTGATTTTGGCTTCATTTCAGCGCGCAGGTTGACGCTGCTGACGCTGCTCCTCCGCCATCTTCAACTTCCTATTGTTTGCATCAGACTGTGGCTGTCTGCGGTGTGTGTGAGAGCAGAATCGGCCACCGATTTATCATTTAATAGTAGATATAGCCTTTACGTTCGCGGTCGCTCAAGTTCAGCACAAACCATTTGTATGTCATTGGATTAAAGAGCTCTCAGGACGCGACCACTAAACCTTGACGATGG
The DNA here is from genome assembly GCF_030273125.1 of Centropristis striata. Lineage (NCBI taxonomy): Eukaryota > Metazoa > Chordata > Actinopteri > Perciformes > Serranidae > Centropristis > Centropristis striata. The sequence goes on from NC_081523.1 coordinate 33,030,480, forward strand.
AGGACGATCAACCCAAAACCTTGTGAGTAGCAGCGGGCCTGTCTATGTCCTGGAATGGGAGAAGGCTCCGTGTAACTACGGCGCGTCGGAAATGTTTCCACGTTGTTGTTTCAATTAAAATGTCTAAAACCCTGCTATTTAGTTAGAAATTCACTGAATTCGCGATATCATTTCATGACTACAATAGCGGCGTTTGTGCATTTAACAAGACACATCGCATTTTGGTTCGGACGTGAAGTTGTATTTGATTTAGACGTATAAATAGAAGCGTAACTCCCCTGAAAATGAAACTGAAGGGCTAGCGTTAGCTAATGCTAGTCATCATTAGCTAAAAGATGCAACGCAGCTAGCCAGTCACTTCGTCTAAAACACAAGCATTGTAATTGAATTATATCTGTAAAAACTGAAGGGTTGTGTTTTAATAGCAATAGGCAGGGGTTAGATAGACCCTCGCGGAAAGGCTTCAGTTTTAGTAGCGTTGGTTGCAAACCCACTTAACGTTAGCATGAGGCCCTTTTGAACCGGCTAGCGTTATCTTTAGCTAGCTGGCAGACAAGCCACGTCAACGCTCGGGGAGACGGCCCAGGACAGCTCTAGTAACACTGGCCATGCTCGAGTTATCTGTGTAAAATTGAGACTATGATAAATAGTATTTGACCTGCTATCATTGTTGTTTTTAATGTAAATCTAAAGAATTGTTATCGGTTGTGGCTAGCCCGGTTAACTAGCCTTTGTTTGCATGCTACTTCCTGTTTGACAAAGACTCAATTCCCCCATCTCTCTCCTTGTTTGCAGGTATGTGGGGAATCTGTCCAGGGATGTTACGGAGCCCCTCATTCTGCAGGTCTTCACACAGATAGGACCCTGCAAGAGCTGTAAAATGATAGTTGATGTGAGTGTTGTCTTCTCTGGTATACATTGTCTTACTATAGGAAATGGCATTCAACAGTGGCCTAAAGGGGGTGGTTCTGCTTGTGAAAGTCTTGATATACATATATCCTTTATTGATTTTCCTCTCCCAATCTATTATATCAGACATGAAACTCCAAACTACAGTAGGTAGATCTGCAATCTGCAGTGATTAAATTGTCACGCTTGCTGTGGACTTAATATCAGTCTTGTTTTCCCGTTGACAGACGGCTGGAAATGATCCATACTGCTTTGTGGAGTTCTATGACCACAGGCATGCTGCTGCCTCACTGGCAGCCATGAATGGAAGGAAAATAATGGGTAAGGTAAGCTATCGTGTCTAAAGGGTGAGTGGGGACGGGTGGGTTTTGGGTGTGGGAGTTATTGGTTGTGTACATTCTGACAAAGACACAAACTAGAGGACAGCTAGCATTTATATTCCATTTATTACATAGGGGTTACCAACTGAAAATGGGAAGCAGGAGTCAGGGTTCAAATCATAAACGGAACATTTCAGAGCATTACTATTGTCTGAAATTTGTCCGTTTTCTGACATTGGTTCCATTAGGACCTCTTAAACACAATGGTCTTGATATATATGAAGCTGTGTTAGGTGAGGAAGAATGCTTGGTTGTTTCTAGGAAAGCAAGGTAAGAGTGGGAAAAAAATGACAGTATAATAATTCAGGGATCCACTGAACAAGCTAGTGCAGTATTCTAAAATAAAATATTCAAGACCATGTAAGATATATCCAAAAGATAACGAAACCAAAAGTTTGCGAGGAGCTGGATAAAGTCTTATCTTAGAACAATAGAGTAAATAATTAACATTTAGCCACCTTTTAAAAGACCATAGTGTCTTATAAAAGGATATTAAAGTGGTGCTTGATGGCTTAATAATGAGATGAGTTTCTAGAGTCAGTGCTAGGATATAAACTGGAAAATTAAATCACTGTGTGCTGAACCCTAGATGAGATGTGTAGCTTTGACTAAAATCAGCATTGGTTGTTATTGACTTATGTTTTAATTCTAATGGTTTTAACATGGCTTTGATGGCCCCGTAAATTGCTGTACCCAGTCTACACATGGTAGCCCAGTTGCAGTTAATTGAGATCTCAAAATTTGATACAAGATAAATGTTCTTGCACTGTGTCACTGGACAAACAGAGGGTAGTGAAAAGGTACCATATCACATTATATCTAAAGTTCCTTAAGTTATTTTTTTTTTACATCTTTAAGTAGTTTAAGTCAGCCTTTAGATCGTACACCCACATAGTGGAGATAATCAGGATATATTGTAAATGATATAAACATACCCCACCTGTCCTGCTCTTCTCTGCCCCTCTCCGCAGGAGGTTAAAGTCAACTGGGCCACGACGCCAACCAGCCAGAAAAAAGACACAAGTAGTAAGTACAAGTGCTTGTTGATGGGGGTAACTAACAACTAAAGGTGGGAACTGTGATTCTTATCCAATACATGTTTTGTCAAATGTATCTCCCCATGCAGGGTTTGTACAAAGTCTTGAACGTTTGGAAAATAGTTAATTTCTTGGCCATTATATTTTCAAGATTAGCAATGTGCTTGAATTAGAAATGACTACTTGAAAAATGCTTGATTTTTAACATAATCTGGAGATTCATCTGCATTGGCAATCCCCCCCAGAATTGGGCTGCCATGTTAAATGTTGATTACAAACAGAATTCATGTTTCATGTCATCATATGAACATAAAAAATAGTTTTCAATTCACTATATGTCATAAAAGATTAACAAAAAAGAAGAAACGGTCACATTTTAATTTATGTTTTAGACAGCAACCCAACTTTTTAGGAACTGGGATTGTACACAATCACTAGACCAAAATCTTTCAATATTTTAAATGGAACAGTCCCATTGTCATATTAGTTTGCTGTCTCACACCAGAGGAGCTGAGCAAGTTAATAGTTAGAAAAGTCCTCTGTTGATCACTGCTCTGGAGATGGGCAAGCATTAACCCCATAACATTATGCCCCCTTTTAAAGTGAACTAGGGACAGGGGGTATTAAGGGGGCGAAAGCAGGTCAACTGTAGATGCCACATAGAAGTGATTTACACCATCTGACACCTGGAAAAGCTATACATCCACAGAATGCCCGAGGTCTCTAGTTTGTAGTTGTAAAGTTTCATGAAGCTTGAACCTGCATGCTGGAAAAAAATCCAGTGTGCATATACAGCCCTGGCTCAGTAAATGGGGAAACACAGTGGCCACAAAGTGGCTCAGACAGAGCTACACAATACTATTCTGTTGGTGCTTGTGTACAGGACAGGAGAACAGCCATGAATGTATAAAGAGAGAGGCAGTGGGAGGGATGGCAATCTTGCATGTTAACGCAGCACTGATGGGAGCCGTGTATTTGTTTGGGTGCTGTGTTCAAATATGAATAAACTTTCTCCACAGTCCCAGACTCCACTTTGATAAGCTCTAAAAAAATGTAGAGGTAGTCATTTTATTCACTTCTCTGGAATGAAGATTGCTAAGATGACTTTTGTTTTGTCCTTGCCCTATTAAAAACAGTGATAAAAATCAGCACTTGTAGACAGGAACCTCTAAAACTAAACTGTGCCCCCCCCCATAGATCACTTTCATGTCTTTGTTGGAGACCTCAGCCCAGAAATAACTACAGAAGATGTCAAAGCTGCCTTTGGTCCATTCGGCAGGATATCGTAAGTATTAAGTTGTACTGACAAAGATGATTGAATCAAAGATTGATTGAAAAAAAAATTAACGAGAGACGTGTTAGCGACTGTTCAGCCTCACATTTATATCGACTTATCAAGAGGTAAATTGTAGAAATCTTAGAAATTTACATGCATAGAGGGTGATTTAAAAAGACAAAACCAATATTGTTTTATACTTTTGGTAATGTAAAGCTTTGTGCAGTGCTGCATGTTTTCAATGTACTCCTTTTGGTCTGTTTTTCCACAGAGATGCTCGTGTTGTGAAAGATATGGCTACAGGAAAATCTAAAGGCTATGGCTTTGTGTCTTTCTTCCACAAATGGGTCAGTACAGAGCCAGTACCAAATTATTGACAATTTTATATTGTCATCATTAAACTCTTGTTATAAAAACATTGAGAACGTCTTTGAACTGTTCTGTGGTTCTAAAGTAATTAATTTTGGATTTACCATTACTTGACTCGAGTTTGATGGAGTAACTAGTTCCTTTCTCCATTTCAGGACGCAGAGAACGCCATTCAGCAGATGGGCGGTCAGTGGTTAGGAGGCAGACAGATTCGAACTAACTGGGCCACAAGAAAGCCCCCCGCCCCAAAGACCACCTATGAAAGTGTGTTTTCTTGAATGTTTGCGTGTTTTGCTTGTTTACACATGATGTTTTGTTTCTGTATTAACAGTAGAAATGTCTGTCTCACCTGGCAGATAACTCCAAGCATCTATCCTTTGATGAAGTAGTGAGTCAGTCCAGCCCCAGTAACTGCACTGTGTATTGTGGCGGAGTCAGCACAGGACTGACAGGTAATGAATCCTATTAATACCATCTGTACCATCAGTATGATCATGATACTGACAGCAGTATTATCAGGTAAATACAGCAAACACTTCGAAGAGATCAAATGAATAATAAGCTGTTAATTGATGAAAGCCAGAAAGCACTACATTAAAGGGTAGTGCTTTCTTATTTAATATTTCTAGAAGTATTCAGATTTCTTTACATGAGCCCAAAACCAGCAATACATTCATCATAGTACATACTCTGTGTTCCCACATTATAATTCAATAGAACGCATGCAAAATGTATACCATTACAATTCCATTTCACCATCTGGGTTCTAAATCAAAAAATGATCACAATGAGTTTTAGGTTCACCCTTTTATAATCAAAATGTTCACCTCAGTGAAAAAATGTCTCGCATTGTTTTTGAGGATGGCGTTCTGTTGCTTGTAGACAAACTGTACCAAGCTGCAGGGACACAGACTGCATAATACTTGGGATTTTGGTCTTTTAAGGGGAATTGTTGATTATAATGAAAAGATAAGGTTATCTATTTATTATTCATTACAAAATGTAAAGTGTATTCTTCTCAGAGACGTCACTCAAAGGCCCTGTGATGATATATCAACAAAATTGTGAATGGAAAATAGAGATTTAACTCTGAACAACCAAGAGACCCTTACCTGGTGTTGGCAGGCATCGTTTCTCATGCAGCAAATATTTTCTTTCATGACGCATTAATTCCCATAGACACGTTATCTGATGTTCCCTTTCTGTTTGGCCTTCAGAGCAACTGATGAGACAGACCTTCTCTCCCTTTGGACAAATCATGGAGATCCGAGTTTTCCCAGACAAAGGCTATTCATTTGTGAGGTATGTGGAGGTCTCGTGTGCACCAGTTCTTGAGCCTGGTCCTCAGCAGTTTTGGTTCGTGCTGATATTTATTTTAAAAAGCAGCGGTGTGTTTATGATTGTTAAGTTAATATCTAGCATGTCCTTAGTCTGACTCTCCCTCTGTTTTTGTCCAGGTTTAACTCCCATGAGTCAGCAGCCCATGCCATTGTGTCAGTGAATGGCACCTCAATAGAAGGCCACATAGTCAAATGCTACTGGGGTAAAGAGACCCCGGACATGATGAACCCAATGCAGCAGATGCCTATGCCCCAGGTAAGGACACCATTAAATGTGCATAAAGAAAGCCACTAGTAGTTGTCCTCTTAGAAACATGTAGCACAAATAAGCACTCAAAAATCAGGCTGTGATTAGTCTAGTGCATTTCAGTCAGGGAGAAAATAGTGCATGTATTTTGAACACAACACTTGTGTTTTATTTTTCAAATTCTAGTGAGGCTTTAAAGCTTCGCTCCTCCTCCGACTGACATTCAGGGAAATGAACCCTTTGTTCTGACTCAAGTGTTGTTTTTAAAAACCCATCATTGCATCACATGGTGAACATGTTTGCCCAGTCAGTTATCTGCATAGAGTTCCCAGCAGGAAAAGAAAGTCATTGTATGAATTAAGTCCAGAAGAGCACATGAAAGATCTATGATTGCGTTTCTTGAAATTACAGTATGAGGACATGCAAATATGCATTTATAATTATTAGATGATATTAAATCAGTTTGATGCTTTGACTGCACAAAGATTGCATTGCTGATAAATATCAGGGTTACATTTGGGTGTTGTTGTTTTTTTAAACTGCTGTCTAAAACCATACTTGTTGTTTCTTCACCCTACAGCAGAACAAGATGAGCTTCCCTGCAGCAGCCCAGCCCTATGGCCAGTGGGGCCAGTGGTACGGCAACGGGCCCCAAATCAGCCAGTACGTCCCCAATGGGTGGCAGGTCCCCACCTACGGCGTCTACGGCCAGGCTTGGAATCAACAGGGCTTCAAGTAAGTAGCACGGTGTGCACAGGGCTCCCCTTCACCGCCTCCTTCTACTCCAGCACCACCAGAGTTCCCCTTCAAGACCGGGGCAGCGAACCCACCTCTGGCCACGGGAGGGAGCTGCCGCCTCCCTCCCCCCCACACCCCACATCCTCTCTCCTCCCCTCGCCAGCCCCTCACCTAACTCATCTCAAGAAGATTGAGAATTAAACACACACACAGAACAATCTGAACTTTAATTTTGTTGGTAATCATCATCATGTTTCAGTGTGTCCTAAGAACTCAAGGGTTTATCTCCAAAATGTTTGTCACTTGAATTCTAACGTATAATAGTTAAAAACTGTAGTCTGTTCCAAAAATGATTGTAAGAAAACTGCCATCAACTAGCTAAAATAACTTTAAAGATAAGTGACTGAACACGATAAATGCTGAAAGTCCAGAACAAAGTTACTTACTGTCCACACCTGCGGATAGTTTGTTTATGAAGAATTAATTTCCCTTTTTGTACGATTGCCCGTGTGTAAGGACTGTGTTCTTTAAGGATGTTCAGTTGTTTTTGTTTGTCTACATTCATGTCATAGCTTTTTACATTATTTTCCTTTTGATTTCATTGATCTATTTCTACATATATTTGAGGTTTTGATCTGTACATGAATGTCAGTAGGACATGTTAAATATCTTTTATAGGTTATCAAATTTTGTTTTTATTTAGACAGCCTATGTGCAGTGACGTTTTGTGCACCCAAGAAAAATAAAGGAGAGGCCATATGTTGTTGACAGTCTAAAATTCTTGGTGATCGGCTGTATAAATAGGCTCTGTACAAAGGTGTGAGGTCATGAAAGCGATAGTGTGTTTGATTGCCGAATGTACGGCGAATGTACAGTAAATGCACAATTCCGGAGAAAGAGGTTCGGCCTCTCTTGAACTTGAAATTTGAAGATAATACTTTATCCTGTATAAGCTGTCTTATCCACACTGAACTTAGAATTTAGTTTTATTTCATGAATCATAAGACTTTGAATACAACATGTGAATTAGGTGAGAATTTACTTTCCTTTGTTATACTTTGTGGCCAAATGTAGGAGTGTTGCACGAAGATAATCCACACGTATGATTGTGGTTCTCAGCAGCTGGGAGGGGGGTAGAAAGGAATATTTAGCTCGCTACGCTTAGCTTCTATGCTCTTTGTCTGCTTGTCCACCCATGTTTAATCAAATGACACTTACCTTTGGCCCCTCCAAAGAGCCCTCTACTTTCTGTTTTTTCCCTGTTTTTTGTTTTTTTTTGCTAGCTTGATTTTTGCCCAGCCTGCCTCACCCTCACAACCTCTGATAACTCTGTTTGCCTTCTTGTTCTCATTCTAGCCTGTCCAGATTCTTGTAGCTCTAATATAAACCGTCCCTTTGGCTCCCTTTCGCCTTGTCTCTTCTAACCTGCTGGCATTTTGTCTTTCTGTCTCCCCCCTCTCTCTCTCCCTCTCCCTCTCTCTCTCTTTACCTCGTTTTTTGCAGTCACTTACCGGCCAGTGCTGGGTGGACTGGCATGAGCGCCATCAGTAACGGTGGGGTTATGGAGCCTACACAGGGATTGAATGGGAGTATGCTAGCCAACCAGCCCGGTATGGGAGCCGCAGGATACCCCACACACTGATAAGTGGGCAGGGTGGGAGATTTGTCAACCATCAGCCTCTTATTGGCTGTACGGTGCCCCGCGGGGCTGTGTAACACCGCCTCCATTTGTGGCAGGACTAAGACTTTTACTGGGATGTGGAACCTAATGAGAAGGTTGACGTCTGTAGGAGATGTAAATGGGATTTCATGGGGGGGTTGAGGTAACTGGAGCCAGGGAGGAGCGATTTGACCTACACAGGTATTTACACCCTTTGTGGTAGGCAAGACTGGCCATGAACCAGGGCTCTTACCATTTTTAAGTTAACTGTAAATGAGTATAAAACTGTAAAGGAGAAACTTTTGGATTTTTTTTTTCTGGGTTTTACAAATTGCTTCCATTTTCAGCCACCGAGAGGTTTGTCTTTTTTTTCTCTTTTTTTTTAACGAAACTGTTAAAAGTCTGAGTCGTGCTAAGTTATGAACCTTAGTTATTATTTGAGGAATGGAAATCTGTTTAATTTGTTCTCATTTTCTCTTGGATTAAACTCAATTGCAGGGATTGTTGCCACTGCTGTTTCTCTGTAAGGGCAGATAAATATTGCACAGTTTTTTCCTCTCTTGTACTTGGACAAATTTGACTACCAAGAGTGTTTTCCTTTTTGCATTCCATTTCTCCTTCATATCGTTCAGACAGCCTCAAATCTTTTCGCCACATGTAAATAACCATTAATCATTTGAAACAATGTAAGTAAAATGCTACTGTTAACTGTGGGTGCTTGCTTTCATTTTTGTTTTGATAACTTGACAGTTAACTCCAACATTGTACGTAGCAGAGTGGCACTATCTAATGTGACACTTGCACAGTGCAACACACAATTCTTCCATGCAGGGATAAAACAGCATTGCCATGCAGTGCATACTTAAAATTTACCCACAATTCAAATGTTAAAGGGTGAACACGTTTGACACTTCTGATGGTTTTTAAATATCTATTGAAACGCCAGTATTTTATATCAAAAAATCTGAGTGGATTCAACCTTTACACTTGCTCTTTTTGCCAGAGACATGGGGAGGCCTACATTGTAACTGTTGCCTTATAGAGCTGGTTTCTTTTAGCTGACAAGATACTTTTTAATTAGGCAGTGCCTACAGACATTTTCAGACCCTTTTGTTTAGAAAGGTGTTAGCCCTGAGAACTGATGACTCTGCTACTGTAATCAATGTTTTCTTGCTTTGTCCAATTAAAATGCTAATGCACATAAACCACACTGTTTGTTTTCCTTTCATTATTCTAGGAAACATTTCTGGAAATATAATTCACAAACTGCTTTTGAAAACATTTTAATTTTAAAATATGTTTTTATATTCTGCCTTAAAAGCATTTGTGAAATGTGTGTGTGTTGAGAAAAGAATGTTGAAAAATATGTTTTAATTCAAAGGTGCTTTACTCAAACTAGGCATAAGACCGTTGGATTAATTTACTGCACAAGTAGCCTTCTTACTTGGAACCAGTGTGCACTTGACCATCAGTTTCTACAATGAGATGTTTATTTTACACAGACAGATTTGTTATGAGGCTAATGATGCTACCACTATTGATCCATGTTGAGCATCCACTATTTGGCAACATGCCACACTTCTGCTGTATACTCTAAATGATAAGAATAACAGAAGTCAGACATCTTCAAGGCAGTAAACTATGCATCACTCGATGTAAAATAAACTTTACTGTATATTAAGACATGCAGTTACACAAGAGCCTGACTGGGGATAGGATTTTTGAGACTGATGCCAATTTTAGAGAGGAAAAATGCACCACTAACCAATATAGTGTCTGAATTAGTAAGTTAAATTGTATATATATTGTGCTTATCAACAGCATACACTGTAAAACTTTTTACTGTAAAATTACAGTAAATTACTGGCAGCACTTTCGCCAGTAAGTTACTGTAAAATTTACAGTACCTCTACTGTATTATAGAAATAAAGGTCCGTTTACTGACAAACTGTCTCGTAACGAAGAAAAAAAATAGTGTGATGTTTAAATGTTTAACTCTTATGTTATAACTAATCCATTTAAACTCTATATTAGGCTTACTGGAAAAACAACACATTGTGATTATTTCAGCCCAGACAAAAATATCAAAAATAATGGCTTTATTTTCCCTACATGCTCAGTTGAAAACAGTAAATTCCTGTAAAAATCAAAAAAAGTCAAAAGAAACCATTGGAATGCCTGAGCAATCATGATAACTCCCACAATGCATTGTTTTCACAGCAATATACTGTACAATCATAATACAGCAAGTTACTGTTAGAATTTGACTGTAAATTTACAGCAAAGTCTTACAGTGTATATACTGATGGGCCAACATTTTCAGCCTGTATAAACTCTAATGTTCTGTAACCTGCTTCTTATGTTTGTTGGTTTTTTTAGATACATTTTTTTCCTAGAAGGGGGAGATTGAGAGCACAAATGTCTCCCATTTGTTTTTTTCACAGATACTTGTTGTGTCATATTAACAGGAAAAGCACAGGAGTGTTTAATAAAATGAGTGATGGCTGCATTCCACTTAGAGGGGGGTTCCTGTTATTGTGCATGCTGGTTTATTGGAATAGCTTGCTGGGACACTCAATGAAACGGAGCCATTGTTGATGTTATTAATTTCACCTGTGAGTTTACTATGACACATGTACAGGTTAATAACAAGGTTGAGGCACTGGAGCACCTGAGTGGAATGCAGACCTAATTAATTACAGTGATTAAACTTGGGGCTGTTGCCATGACGTCCAAAGTCCAAATGTCATGCAGTGAAGGTGTTGGTTGATTTTTAACCACTATTAAACACTCATTTCACATTGTGCTGTGTACTTTAAACTATGAATCTGAACCTGAACTGGACAGTCACATTTAGAATTTAGTCTAAAATTATTAAAAGTCTGAAATGATAAACACACAGCGTTAAAATATTGCACAAAGCCCTCACTGTTACTTTTGTCTTGGAGTTTTTAGTTTTGGGTACTTATGATGAGGTCAACTGTTGCCTCAAGCAGAATTTGAGCCTCTGTAGCGAGAACACTGATTAAAAAAGTTCAGCTGTAGTTTGCACTGTTTTCAAAATCCCATTCTATGAAATAGAATGATGTAATGGTATATTATAAAATACTGCGAATAATGTTCAGAACAAAAACAAGGTTTCTACCTACAAAACTTATCTAATGTGACATATATTCAATTAAAAACTGAATTGATGGTTCACTTAATTCTGAACTTTTTTATTTGTTTAACACAGCGTCCCAACTTTTTTGGAATTGGGGTTATATTTCTAATGTTGAGGTTGAATTATAGAATATACATTTAATCATTTGTAGCTCCCTTTTGGTTCTTAAGCCAGGCTATTTATGAGGTTAACATGTGTTTTTATGTTTGTGTGTGATGATTGAATAAAATACAGCTACTAGTTTTAGACACAGGCAACTGGAAACTGCTGCCTCAGGCTCAGCTCCAAGTTCCTCACCAACTCAACTTGGGAATAGGCCCAGACCTCGTCCTTATATCCTGTAAGCTTCCAGGGACAAATGGAGCCTCTGGTATGTGTTCAGTATTACAGTGGTTTCTGCTTGATCTTCAATTACGAGTGACATCCAGATTTGGACACAAACGATCTCAGTTGATGTATCTGTTCATTGATACAGTGGTCTGCAACATTAGGGTTACAGACAAACCGGTAACACTTTACAACAACTAACTAAATAATGTTTATAGATGGTTTATAGACCAATTATTAACCATTTGCAAAGTGCTATACATATTTAATCTTTAAATGTTTTCCACCAATTTCTTAAACGTATATGAATCATTTAAAAATCATTAACTTACTTAATATGGTGTTAAAAGTGTTAAAATGGGTGAAACTAAAACTATTAATAAACTATTAATTATAATTTAATTGTTTCTTATGGTAAAGTAACTATAAACTTACATTAATATACCATCTATTAGCCATTTTAAATGATTTAGTTAGTTAAACATTAATAAATTATGTATTTGCCATTCTAAAGGGCCTATATATGGTTTATAAATGATGATTTAACATTAATATACTATCTGTTAACCGTTTATAAATGATGGTTATTGTAAAGTGTTACCGACAAACCACATACTGCACACTGATTTCACAGAGAAATGGATCACAAGAATCATCATACCATTGTTTATTTTTATATAATCATTTGGCACCTTTTTTTTTTGAGAATTGGTGGTTGTGTGCAGTGAATATTTAGGGGGACATAGCAGGTCAACAATAAATGCCACATACAGTAAAAGTGGTGAACATCATCTGAAAGCTGGGAACCTGAAGACTCATTTGCGATGCAGCTCAGCACCGTGTGTCAACTTATTCTGATAAATAAATCTCTAATAATAATGACCTAATCAATCAAGTAATAATGGTGTATAGGGGTTCAGAACATTAATGTATGGCTTTCTATTTCCACACTCAAGTATGTCCCATAAGTTGTTGCAGCAACTTTTGGGTTATTATTTGTTACACACATTTTGTCCTGAATTAAACTTTTTTTTTTTTTAAATGGATAAAAATGGTCAAAAAAACCTGCAGAATATTACATCAATACACCAAGACCTTTGGAACAACACAGACAAATCCATGCTGTGATTTAGTTTAAAATAAAAACATTCAACATGTTAGAGATTGCAGTATTTTCAGCGTGTCAATTGCAAGCAATTCTGTCCTCTAAACCAGTAGTTCTCAACCTTTTTGAGTCGCGACCCCCAATTTAACATGCGTGTTGTCCGCGGCCCCCGCTCACTGAACACAATCTCACACGCACAGTTCAGATCACCCAAAAAAGACACAAAATGACCAAAAAAAGACACAAAATTACCAAAAAAAGATGCAAATTGACCACCAAATGATCAAAGAAGACACAAAATCAACAAAAAAGACACAAAATCACCAAAAAAAGACACAAAATCAACAAAAAAAGACACAAAATCACCAGAAAAAGACACACAATTACCAAAAAAGACACAAAATTACAAAAAAAGACACAAATTGACCAAAAAGACTAAGACACATGAACACATGAACACTTTAACACAGTGGAGACAGAGCTGACTTCCAAAATTATTTGGCGACCCCCAGAAATCATCTCGCGACCCCAATTGGGGTCCCGACCCCAAGGTTGAGAACCAATGCTCTAAACCACTGTTTCTCAACCTTTTTGAGTCACGACCCCCAATTTAACATGCATGTTGTCCGCGACCCCCACTCACTGAACAGAATCTCACACGCACAGTTCAGATCACCCAAAAAAGAAACAAAATGACCAAAAAAAGGAAACAAAATGATAAAAAAAGACACAAAATGACCAAAAGAGACACAAAATGACCAAAAAAAAGACACAAAATGACCCAAAAAAGAAACAAAATTACCAAAAAGACACAAAATGACCAAAAAAGGAAACAAAATGACCAACGACACAAATTGACCACAAAATGATCAAAAAAGACACAAAATGACCAAAAAAGACACAAATTGACCACAAAATTATAAAAAAAGACACAAAATGACACAAAAAGACACAGAATGACCCAAAAAAAACAAAATTACCAAAAAAAGGAAACAAAATTACCAAAAAAGACACAAATTAAGACATTAAGTGACCAAAAAGACAAAAACACATTAACACATGAACACTTTAACACAGTGAAGACAGAGCTGACTTCCAAAATGATTTGGCGACCCCCAGAAATCATCTCACGACCCCAATTGGGGTCCCGACCCCAAGGTTGAGAATAGCTGCTCTAAACTACTGAGAAACCGCCTTATTGTCAGTATACCTATTCATCCTCTGAGTGCTCTAGCTCTCTGGGTTATGGTTGTAAAGTGTCATGAGGCTGTGATTATCCTAGAGGTCACAGCAGCTCATTTTATACACTGAGCTCAAGTTTCAAGAAATGCCCTCACTGCAAAAACTGGCTACTACTGATGACTAACATCATCACACATGAGTACATTTGGGCTCATTAAGTCCCAGCTTTCAAGTGATTTTAAGCGACTGTTTAGTGATGCAGAAATATATGCCATAGCGCAGGCGGGACATTGGAACACAAGGGGGTTAACAGTACGGTTGGTGTAAAGGGCCAGTTCGCCTTGCAAGAACCATATATCCTCTTCTGGCTTGCAGAACTTGTTCATATCTGTTATGTTGGGGATGACTTGAAAACGTCCCCATGATATACATTTACATCGAAAAAAATTAGAATATCATGAAAAAGTTCAATATTTTTTGTCAATCATTTCAGAAAGTGAAACTCATATATTATATAGGTTCATTATGCGTAGAGTAAAATATTTCAAGCCTGTTTTTCTTGTAATTTTGATGATTCTGGCTTAGAGATAATGAAAACACAAAGCTCAGTGTCTCAGAAAATTAGAATATTGTGTAGAAGTTCAATATGTGAGTCCACAGTCAGTCAGTGGTGATTTGGGGCCATGTCCTCTGCTGGTGTTGGTCCACTGTGTTTTCTGAAGACAACAGTCAACATAGCAGCCATCTAGCAGGACATTTTAGAGTCTTCATGCTTCCACAAGCTTTATGGAGATGCTGATTTCATTTTCCAGCAGGACTTGGCACCTGCCCACACTGGCAGAGGTACCAAAAGCTGGCCAGCACACTGGGCTGACCTGAACCCCATAGGAGTCTATGGGCTGTTGTCAAGAGGAAGGTGAGAGACACCAGATGACCTGAAGGCTGCTATAAAAGCAACATGGTGCTGTAGGCTGATCTCCTCCATGCCACAAGTATTAATGCAGTAATTCATGCAAAAGGAGCCCAACCAAGTATTGAGTCTATAGAAATGAAGATACTTTTCAAAAGCATGACATTTGTGTTTAAAATATCTTTTTTATTGAGTTTTGTGTTTTCATTATCTGTAAGCCATAATCATCAAAATTGCAAGAAATACAGACTTGAAATATTCCACTCTATGTGTAATGAATCTATATAATATACGAGTTTCACTGTCTGAAGTAACTGACAAAAAATATTGAACTTTTTCATGATATTCTAATGTTTTTAGATGTACCTTTAGCTATACTGTTAAGATGCTGGGTTTTATGCAGACTGTGATTGTGGGTTTGTGCATTAGATGGCGCCCTCTGTCCATGTTTCCTGCATGGTGCTATGGAGCAGGCGGCTGGCTCTTCTGTTATTTAGCACCGTCACTCGGACCATAAGTCAGTCTGTCAGCATGTTGAATGACTGTCTGCCACACTGAGACACAACTGTTCCTGTGTGAGCTTGTTAATTCACACACTAAAACCTTTATTTTCTGTGTCTTTTAGCCAGCGTAAAACACTGTCACCTTTTATAAACTCTCTTAAGAAAGTCTTTTAATTTATAAATGAACTATTATGTATATGGACTGCGTGTGTGTGTGTGTGTGTGTGTGTGTGCCAGCTCTCCTCAGGCAGAGTTATTGGGTCTCGGACAGCCCTGCAGTCTGTCTGGCTGGAATAACAGGCAGCAAGAGCTGACAGGCTGATAAATGCTTTGTCTCTTCACAGCTGCTCAGCCAGGACCCGACTGGGCTTTAATGGACAGAGAGTCTGTTAGAGATGAAGAGAGAGAGAGAGAGAGAGAGAGAGAGAGAGAGAGATGTCAGGAGATGAGTTAGTGAGGAGATTACAGCTGAAATCAATCAAAGCGGCCACGCTGGCTTTCTCTCTCTGTCCGTCCTGCTTCCTTTCTCTCATATTTTTTCCTATTCTGTTTTTTGAGGTACCTCAACCAAAAAACAAAAATATTCACCTTCTTCACAAAATGATATTCTTTTTATGTTTAAGTTAGAATATAGGAAAAATTCTGTCATTGTGGGTGCTATCTCACAAAAGCTACCTTGTTTCTTTCTCTCTCATCTCTTTATCTATGAGTGTATCGTGTCCAGAGTGTTCTGATTATCCACATTCTGTGTCAGAGGTGGGTTTTTATATTAATGTAATAATCATTATCAACTCATCAGTGCTGAATTGCTGTGTTTAATTTGTGTTTAACATCAGTTCATGTTCATCATCTTGTCTTGTTTTTTGTTAAACTTGTGGGAAAGTGCTCTAACCCTTTGGCTTCTTGACTCCTGTAACATCTGTCTAACATCTGCTAACCGTTAAGTGCAAACTAATGTTAATAGTCCAAAGGAATACATGAAAACAAAATGTGAAAGTGATATCTACACTGCGTCTATTTTGATAAAGTTTGACTAAATACTCATCTATTTAATATTTTACTGGCCAAAATTGCGACCACCAAGCCAATCTTTTGTCATCTTTCCCTTGAGAGGTGGTGATGTATGTGACAATCTTTTATTTTTCCTTTTCTTTCCTGCATCTGTCATTTATATGATTTGTGTCATTTTTTCAAAATTTGTGGTAATGTATTATTGTCTTTCCTTTCCTGCAGCCCAATGTTCACCCAGACCTTATGGTTAAAATGTCTTGTTTAAATACTCTATAATTAAATTTACATTTATGAACCTACCTGATTGAATAAATTCCATCTTGTTTTTTTAACCCATAAGAACCCATGGTGACACCGGTGTAACAAACACTTTAAATCTTCTAGAATCTCCCATATTCAGCTTTATGCTTCACATTAACTCATTAAATCCCTAGCGACGTATACTCAACACCCTGGTGTGGTGGTCATGTGACTTTGACAAGAAGTGACTTCTCCAAAATGTGGCTGTGACTGGAAACAGAAATGTGAAAAATTTTAAAAAAGCTTGTTTTTTCTTACTAGGCTAAGTTCCAACCCATTTAACAATTCTAATCTGTTACTAGGGTGTCCTGTATTGCATTTAAGTTGTTCTGACCATATTTCCAGAACAAATTAAAGTCACAAATGTGATATATGTTGTGGAGATGCAAAAGAAAAAGGTAACTTTGTGTCTCTGTAAGCAGAAAATGTGTCTAGTTTTTTTCTATTTTAAAATAAGAACTATTATAAACATAAATACCATAAACGCTCAATGTAACATTTATGTCACATCACAGATCTTTGACATTTAGGGGTAGTATTTTTTTTTTTTAAAACATCAGAATTGTGTTCTATGTGGTCCACTTATAGAACACATTCTTTAAGGATAACTGGGTCTGGGTTCTTATGGGTTAACATAATATTAATGTTGTAAATGAATTCCTCATTGGTAAAACTACATTACAAATATTATAGGTTACTAATTGTAAGCTAGTGATGTATGATTATCTCTTGTTATCTTTGTTACATGAATATCAAAAGTGACATATTTCTTACTAAATAAATAAATGAATGAATCTAAGTAAGCTGATCAATGTCTATTTATTAGAGGTTGCAAATTTAAAAACAAGTTCCACCCTGCCACCCTACATACAGTGTGAGCTTATCCACCAGCACTGATTAGAGATGTATAGTCAAAATGATAGACATAACTTATTTGAAAGTATATAAACAGCTTTGGTTCAAATATGTTTTTTAAAAAATTGTATTCGTGGAGTTTTTTTAATAAGTGCACTATCTGTGTAAGACAGGGAGGACAGGTGGGCGCCATGCAGCTGCACCACCTGTATTCCAGCCACTGATGACATTAGTTTCTTTTGGATGGAGGGAAAATGTAGAATGACGGTGTGTTTGTATTTCAGGTGGCTGAGGGAGAACGGTATAAAGTGTGCTGAAGCAGAAACAAAAGAGCTGAGGGGAAATGTTGAGGGCTTGAGGGACACGTGGTGCCCTGTGAATTGTTTGAGTGAACAGCGTCTGTGTGTGTTTGTCTGTGTTTCCATGCAAGTGACAGCTTGCGGCAGTGGCTGACAGCAAATAAACATGTTCCAGTAATTAACCTTGACAGGCCCAATGTGGTGGCAACAGCAGAAACCTGCTAATGACACAATTAATCCATAATTAAGGCATTCTGTCACACCACACTCACACACATACTCAGTCACTGAACACTGTGTGTGTGTGTTGGAGGGATTGGTGCATGCCTGCATGGGGAAATACATAACACACTACAATGAGAGCATTAAAGTCACAGCGGATGATAATAGTTCTTTTTAAGCTTCTCCTGCAGCACTGAAATAACGCATGTTCTCTCCATTACTTTTCATCATGTAACCAGAGTGGCACTGAGCGAAACCCATAGCAGTTAAAAGAAATATAATCATTGGACAAAAACAGCGCAGGCTAATTATTATGGACAGCAGACCAGTACAGATGCAGTCTTCAGGAAGGTACAGCAGTGTTTTAGCTTTTCGTTTATGTGTTTTACTTTATTTTTTATTGCAGCCTGGATTGGCCCCAGCCTTGACAAGAAGCTGAAGTCAGGACTCCATCTGTCTTTACTTCACTCTGTCTGTGGCACTGGCTCCAAGCCCATTGTTTCTATTAGATACATACATAAATAAGTGATTCTTAAAAACAGGTCCCAAACGTATAGTTCCGTTTTTGATAAAGGCTCAGTAATTTCCAAGAAACGGCTCGGTATTTTAGTTCTTATCAAAGCGTTATTGAAAGAGGAGTAAAAGTTTTATGTTGTGGACTATTTTCATCTGATTTGTACATATTTGATGCTCTAATGGAAAGGTTCTCAATCTTTGCTCAGCCAAGGAGCCCTTACAAAATAGAAAATATGACAGGGGCCCCCACTTGTTTGTCCCTTGGAAATATTTATTATTTTATCTATTTTTTAAATTATTATTATTTTTTTTAACATTTTTATAGTCTTAGTTACAAAACAAGATATTAGAAACATATGTATGTCCTTGACAAAAAACATTCTCTAACTTAAACACTTTAAATCTTGTTTTTATGAGAGATGTGCTCATAAGTTTCTTGGTAATAGTTTTTCAGCAGGAAAAAAATGGACAGAAATTTATCCAAGACAGTCTTGTTTGTTGTGCGGTTTGAAACTACCCGAGGCCAGCACTGTATCAGCAAGCTGAGCTTAAGCAGGTGAGAAGACGCTGCAGATCATTTTGGGTTTTTTTCTACTGTCGAAGTCCTAAGACTGGATTCTATCTGCAGCACCTCCATCTCTCTACTGTTGCAGCAGTGTAATAAACCTTTTTCTCTTTAGAGCAGTGGTTCTCAACCTTTAACCCAAAAAAGACACAAAATGACCAAAAAAGACACAAAATTACCAAAAAAAGACACAAAATTACCAAAAAAGACACAAATGACCAAAAAAATACACAAAATTACCAGAAAAGACACAAAATGACTAAAAAAAGACACAAAATGACCAAAAAAAGGAAACAAATTGACCAAAAAAAGACACAAATTGACCACAAAATGATCAAAAAAAGACACAAAATGACCAAAAAAGACACAAAATGACTAAAGAAACCCACAAGATGACCAAAAAAAGACATTAAGCGACCAAAAAGACTAAAACACATTAACACACTTTAACACAGTGGAGACAGAGCTGACTTCCAAACTGATTTGGCGACCCCCAGAAATCATCTCGCGACCCCAATTGGGGTCCCGACCCCAAGGTTGAGAACAGCTGCTTTAGAGCACCGTTCTGCTGACTAAACTAAGATCTTAAAATTGTGAATTTCCACTGGATATGGCAACTCAGTTTTTCTCTTATGATAATAAATACAAATTGAAACATCTATTTTGAATCTTGACCTAAAGAGAAATCACATCAGCACTCATGTCCAATGTTCCTCTGACTAAGTCTGGCGATCTATTGCTTTGTTCCATCCTGGTCATAATGTGAGTGTTGGCTGGTTTAAAAGTTTTATGTGGTCCGTGATATTAGATACGGTTACTCTGCCCTGGTTTAGTTTTGGCTGAATTTATGTTCCTGTTTAATATTCCAGAAAAATCTTTTCAGCACACCCCAAGGACATTTCTAAGTGTTATACAATACATCCAGCATAAATATTCAAGCTTTATGTCTCCATTAAGTGTTTCTAGCTTTAAATAAACTAATATGTGGTTCTAAAATAAAAACATGTTCTTGTTTCAGTTTAATGTAGAAAACTGAATCAGCTTCATCTCGGACTAGAAGTAGTGGGCTATTTGAGTTTGCCAGTAGAATTAAAAGGTAAATATTTCTTGCTACATTAATCAGGAGTCAAAGGGCTAAAAATATAAAATATGAGTGTAGAAAGAGAACATCTGCTACTGTTAATTATTATGTAGCATAATACAGAAGGCAATGTTTCTTTTTAGCCTGTTAAATTTGTTTGTGTGTCTGTCAGGTGAACATGTAGTTGGATTATACTGTATATCTGATTTTTAAATATGACTATTTGCAAAGGCAAGGAAAACATTTAAATTATCATGGGCAATATAGTATTGCACTTTTCACAGAATGTTCAAGGTCAAACTCCAAAAATGTTTCTTATAATGCAATTACATTTTTCATTTGATTCTTCCCTTCTGATAAAAACAAAGAGACTAAAAAGTTAGGCCAATGCAGAAGTGTCTTAAACCTGTATTCTTTCTTATGGCCAGCAGGGGGCGACATCACTGGCTGCAAAAAGAAGCCTATTTGTATGTAGGTCAATAGTAAAATGATCCTACTTGTCACTTACTTCAGTAAACATCCCAGGGAGTTTATGGTTGTAATTTCTGTTTTTAAGTCTTCCTCAACACAGCTGTTACTAATGTTACTTTAGTAAACTATGTTCCCATTTAAAGTAAAACAGAAGATAAAGCAGGGTATGGTTTAATGCGGGGCTACCTTGTAATTGACAGGTCGACAACACAGTGCACTTTGACCCGTTCACAGTGTGTTTTCATTTAATCAAAGTTAATTTTAAAATTGTGGTTGCCTTAAAATCTTGGTCAGTATTTTGCTATATTAAAAACACTCTAAGGGGTCAATTGGCTGATTATTGTGCACTTGACTAACCAAGCAAGCCGGATCTCAAACAAGAGGGCGAAAATGCTAAACTGAATGCTTCAATAAGGTAGTCCACAAACTACTGCTGGTATAGCAGTGGCTATGGTGGCTACATTTACTTACTTACTTACTAACTGACTAACTGTCAGTCAGTCAGTCAGTCAGTCTGTCTAGATTTTCACTTGCAGCCCAAAATCATGAAGTTGAATTAATATGAGTTACATATTTGAATGAAATTCTGTTAACCTCTTTTGTCCTGGGGTGGAGGCAGAAATCTCAGGGACTGTTTTCTCAAAAACTTGGACAATTAAATCTGTATGGCTACATAGCCCTGTGTGAAAATACATGTTGTGTCATTTTGGTGTACTGACCTTTTTTATCTAGAGGAATGAAAGTGGGCCAGCAGCTTTTTTACAGCAGAGTGAGGCGAGTGTCATTTCAGGTCTTCCAGGCCTGTTGAATAAGAAGAGCAGGAACATTTATTATATCAGCCCGGCTGGTATCCTGTTTTCATCAAATGCCAACATCGGCCCAACATTTGAACTAACCATTATATCAGTCCAACTCCTTGCTACACAAACTTTACTGTGCCAAGTCTTGTTCAGAGCTCTACCACCCTGTTTATAACTTTGACAGCTTTATTATACACTTTGTATACAGCCTCAGCAGCAAGTCAAATTCCTGGCATGTGTAAATAGACTTGCAGGTGATTTTGTGGCTGTCAGAGTGCTCGCTAGACAGTCATGACTGATTTATAGCTAGTACGTCAAACACAGCCTGAATAATCCAGCGGGCAAATAAAGATGAAACTGTACTCTCAGGTACACTCAAACTGCAGCTGCTTCCAATGTAAACACACACATGCATGCATGCACACTGCAGAAAAACACCACACCATGCACAGGTCAGGACACTTCTGTGTCTAATATCAGTTATAATGCATGTGTGTTTAGATAAGGTTATATTTGTGTTGCGTCTGTGCAACTCGTTTGTGTTTGCACATGTATGTGTGAACTGTTCAACCGCACGCTTGTGTTTGTGTGTCTGTCAGGGTGTGTCAGGCTCAGTGCTGACAGGTGTGTGTCACCTCATCATTCAAGCTGTCAACGCAGGCGACAGGCAGGAGGGGACGAGACGGCGATGAAGGACACGGGTTGGCTGTTGCTCAGCCTGAGCCACTTCCTGTGCGCACACAGTTTAGTGGGAGTCTTGGAGAAGTCCTATGTAGGACAAAGACAGCCTGCGGCTAACTCCCCCCCATTACCAATGTCTGTAACGCTCCAAATGAAAAAAAAATCCCCCATCTGACTTGACTCATCGCTCATCACCAGCACACAGAGAGTAAGAGAGAGCTCCATGGATCAAAGACTAGATGTCATATCCCCCTCCCCTTCTTTAAATTCATCCAAAATGCCAAAGCGAGGGCTGTATGTGTGTGTGTGTGTGTGTGTGTGTGTGTTGGAAGGGAGCGGCTTGCCAAGCTCCCCGACTTGAAGCGTGTGTTTATGTACTTTGTCACTCAGGAAAATGAGATGTGTAAATCCAAATGTCAGCGAAGAAGAGGAGATCTCTGACAGCACCGAGCATCATGTTCCATTTTTTTTTTCCCTCTGCCTTTTCTCCTTATTCTCTTCACTTTTGGCCCACTGGACGCCCTGCTGACAGCTTCATGGCTGACAGAGAGAGGAGAAAAGATCTGAGCACTAATAGAAAGAAAAAGGAAGAGGAGGAGTGATGGTAGATGATGTTTCTTTTAATGCACACACACACACACACACACACACACACACAGACACACAAGGACCATATAACATCCAAGGTCAATACTGCAAGTCTGAATATCTGGTGGTGTGTGTGTGTGAGATGTTTTCGGAGTGGAAATTGAACAGTATTCGAGTGACACAGTAATGGAGAGTAGGATATGTATGTGGATTGTGTGTGTGTGTGTGTGTGTGTGTGTGTGCCTGTCGCCAGTGTTCAGTGGCTCTGCCATTCAGTGGTACATACCCAGGGTTGACAGCTCCCGCTTAAATGTGTCACTTGACATTACCCATAAAGCACCACCGGAGAGAGAGAGGGGAAGGGTGGGTGTGGAGGAGGATGAGGTGGTAGATATGTGTGTACATGTGTTTGGAGTCGTGGAAAGGAAACAGAAATACAGTGATTTCTTTTTGTATATTCTCAGCCATTAATCAAATGCTGCTGCTCAATTGTGCTTTGTGTACTCCACAGGTTCTCAAATTTAGGGCTGGAGGCACCCAAGGGCCCCTGGTGGAGGTGCTGCATCCCCAAATGCAAAATGAGAAACAGTTTATTTTTATATTTCCTTCCTCAGAGAACAGCAGTGTTGGAAAGCTCCCACTTAACTCTTTACAGGTGGCTTTCTGAAAAGCCACCTGAAAAGAGTTTAGTTGTCGGATAT
The DNA here is from genome assembly GCF_030273125.1 of Centropristis striata. Taxonomy (NCBI): domain Eukaryota; kingdom Metazoa; phylum Chordata; class Actinopteri; order Perciformes; family Serranidae; genus Centropristis; species Centropristis striata. The sequence goes on from NC_081523.1 coordinate 33,053,716, forward strand.
GATTTATACACAATTCCTGTCTATGCTCTATTGACAGCAATTCTAGACAAAACCACCGCTGTACCAAACCACAGTGGCAATTTAAATAAACTCAATACAGGCCTGTAGCTTAAGTTCATTATAAAGGTCAATGTTGTAAAATAAGATGTAGCTCACGACTGGTATTTCTCTATCAAATGGAGCTACTTATTTTTGGTAATTTATTGTCTGCCAATACAAGGTAAGGTGACCAGCAGTTGGTGTACTTCCAAGGCTAGAAAGGATGTGAGACTCTCCTGGATTATATCATAGATAAAATAGAGGACATTTTGTAATGGGATCAAACCAGCCACAACACCTAATCTGGCAAGGGGTGGGCGGCCTTAACCTCTGGCTCCCTGGCTTCATTTTCATGTAAACTACACACCTGTACAGTTTCATGACTGCATCTTGCAAGGTTCAGACACTATTGCAGTGAGAAAATTTGACCTCAGAGGGACAAAAATATAAACACCTGGCAAAGTCCTCTGAAGTGCTTCTTTGGTATTCCCTGTGAGATTATGTGTCTCCAGGACCACATTTTGAATTAATGAAAAACATGACTGTTCTCCCTCAAAATATGAACCCGTGTGTTATTTGTACAGCACTTTATTATGACCCATATTTTCATTTGTACTTAGCAGCGTAGTTATTGTGAATGATGTCAAGTGACATTAAAGAGTGTAAAAACACAGGGGGCAAGTGCTATATAAGTATAAAGCATGAAAAAGTCCCTTTAGGACAGGTGGGCCAAACAAACACTGGGACTTTCACCAAGGAGACCGACATTCTGTGTTCTATGTGAAAACAAAAGTAAACTAGATCTGCGAGAGTATATTAATTAATGGCCCACGGAGGCAATACAAGTCGGGCCTCCAGGCCCACCTGCAAGGCACATGACAAAGGTTGAGAGCAACTTTGAATTTCAATCATTTGGGAGTTTGATATGACATTACTTCTCTTGTATGCATACAATTTTTCTGTGTACCTTTTTTGGTATTTTTGGCATCGTGCCACTTAGTGGCTGACTTTTTTAAAGTTCTTTAGGTGACCTCAGTCTGTGGCAGAAGATGTACAGGCTGTCTGAGGTCCTGATGTTGATCGGGAGCTCGTTCCACCATTTGGGTCTAAAGTCTACATGAGTCTACATTTTTGTGCAAAATTTGTGTAGATCGGACTCTGCGCCTTGAATGAGTTTGAAAAAGTAGATTAAGCATTTTTCACAATTTTGCAAAAAAATGTATTATTAGCGAAAAAACGGTCTGGCCAATATCACAAAATTCAGCTCATGTAGGAATTTTTTACTGTCCCAAATAGTATACTGTAATTACTGACCAAAACACACCTTTAAACTGACCAGGTGAACAGCAGGTGAACCTTATTACTGGCAAGGTATACCTAATAATTTGACAAGGTGTACCTAATAATTTGGCAAGGTGTACCTAATGCACTGGCCAGATGTACCTAATAATTTGGCTATGTGTACCTTTTAATTAGGCCAGGTGCACCTAAAAAAACTGGTCAGGTGTACCTAATAAATTGGCCAGGTGTAGCTAATAAACTGACAAGGTGTACCTAATAAACTGGCCAGGTGTACCTAATAGTTTGGCCAAGTGTGCCTAATTAATACTTAAAGTCAAGTATCCAAGACTCGAACTTAGGTTTAGGTAACTAACTAACTAACTAACTAACTAAACTACGTGTTTATTTGTAACAATACATTGGTCAGTAAACCTAATGAAACGCTCATGTGGGTTGTACAGATGATCTGTGACATGCATTACCTACTGACAATGCAATCTGCGCCTTAAAGGCATTATGGAGCTTTTTCATATTTTTCATGTGCATGTACATGTACATGTGCATGTTGATGTCATTGTGCATGCAGGTGACATGACACAGATTCCTGTAACTGGCTCCACCCTATTCCAATTATCTGCAGGTGGTGGTAAGATGCCAAGACAAGACATGCCAAGATATGCCAAGAAGACTGCCAGCTAGTAATCACAGACCAGTAAACCATGCATCATTTAAGAATCTATTGTGCAAATGTTTTATGAGATGATGACATTTGCAAATTTGTTAGATCTCAAGGACACACGCAAGGTGTTTTGATAAGTAACTTTGAATGTAAGAATTAGAACTATTGTTTGCTGAAAAGTAAACTCAACAGATTATCTTTCAATTTCTGATCAATTCAGCCAAATTGGTTCAATGCCTCATGATTTCTCAAAAACAACATTGAAAAAACTGGAATGTCAGGGAGAGCGCAGAACTCCGTCAAGGCTGATGGTGCATTCATATGCTTGTTTTTACAGCTTTGGTGTATTCATGAGCTTTAAGTCAAAATGTGGAAACCACATGGACGCTACAAAGAAGTTGTGTTGTACTGTAATCATTTTCCTGTCACAAAATGACACGAAATAACACAAAACAATTGTCTTTTTTTTCCTGGATTGAATGAAATTGAAATTGCATGACTATTAATATTCCATCAGGACCATATCTGCTTTGAGGTTTGTTAGATTTCTTTTTTTGCTCTGTTGATGCTGGTTATGGTAAATTCAATCATACAGTAGGTTTTTGGGTGTGTAAAGCGGTCAGATCAAGCTGGATTATGGGAGTTAAGGGCCACATGTCAAAACATGTCTTTCAGTCTGCCCTGGGGCGCCAAAACAACAACCCCCATCTCTCGAAAATCCTACCACCACCATTCTCTCCATGTCACTCAGTCCCTATCCGAGGGCACAATCAATTCTCTCAGCTCCGTTTCCTGCCAATGTGCATACTGACACTACACACATACACACACACACACACACACACACACACACACGCTCACTGACAGACACAAAAGGTATTATCAGTTACTGCCTCATGGCTCATACGTGTACAAACCAGCATGATGTGTTACAGCATTACGTGGTGTGTGTTTGTGTGTGTCAGTCAACAAGAGGACAGCAGCGTTCTCACATAGTAAATCAGTTAAGATAATCATCACTGTCAGTGTACTGAAGTGTCTTGTGTTTGGAGACATAACTGATTTTATGGGTTTGTATGTTATGCACAGCAGTTTTTGAGATGAATTGGAGGCATTTCGCCCTTTTCATTCATACTTCACTGGATAAATGTAATTGTCTTTTGCATTTGTCATTAATGAGTTTGTGTGGGGTCCCGATTTTGTCAATCTAATTTCAGAGCACGACATTCTAAATCTATGTCCTATGTTTTGTTGTACTCTTTACATCCTTCATGCTCTTCGGTTTCTTATAATTTATTTTCCTAAGCCATCTGTCCCATTTTCTATGTCCTAAAACCCAATGTCCCTGGTTTTTATCCTCTTGTACCACTTAAGCCCAGTTTTAAGCAGCCCCTCTCACAGGGTACTGTGAGGTACTGGGTCACAGGGTAGAAAGAAAAAAAACCTAATGTGTAAATCTGTGCTAACTGATCTGTAATCCTTGCCTTTGGATTCAGATTTTTCTTGATTGGGTTCTTTAAGGTAACATAATTTCGACCAAAGGGTGGTTTCTGTTTCTGCAGTGGCTGTAACTTCAAGCTGCTAATGCTAGCTACAAGGAAGACCAGCACAATTCACCAAAAAACTGGAATAAACATCTATTACAGCACATCAGATCAATTTATTAAGTATGCAAATTCGACAATTAATGCATGGATTGTGAATCTGAGGGCGTGGTTAACAAATCTGTTTGCACGGATTTACACAAGAGGGTTTTTATTCCCATCATGAGACCCAAAGGTGTCTGTACAGTTCAGACCGTAGATTTGTGTTTTTGAACATTGAAGGAAAAACTTGCAGTGGTGTGAACTGGGGGGACTGCCCATCTCAGCTCGAGCTAAACCGGCTGATGATGTCGCCTGTGACTCAGCTTGTCAAGTTGTCACAGGCTTGTTTCAGAAAGTAAGGCTCGCCACCTGTTTTAACAGCTAATCAGCTAGTATAGAAGTCAAGTGGTCAAGTCTGTTATAATCTGTCAGTTGGTTTTAAGGACAATTTAAGCTGGCTGTCTCTGGAGCTGCTGCCTGCTCTCCTGCCAGCAAAGTATTCTCCAGTGCTGCCATTGGCCACCAGCCTGCTGTTCACCACATTTACCGTAATAGGTTGAACATGAAAGTATGTGAGAATCAGCAAGCAAGCTAGCTAACTAGGCAGCCACTAAATAACTACAATTTCACAACCAAGCACCGCCACAACCTGCTGCAAGTTTTGCTTTTCTGACTGGTTGTAGATCAATCCAAAGACATTTTGGCTTGAACTTGTTGCTAAAGCCCCTTGGAAATAAATAATGAACTTAGAGTTTCGAAACTTGGTTTTAGGTGCAAAAACTTGCAGTGGCGGACTCGGGGGACTCATGCCTCCATGGTTGAAAAAGCGCGGTAAATTGCCCTCTAGAGTGGTGAAAACAAGAGGAAGTGCCTTATTGGCTGCCCTTAACATGTGCAAAAAATGATTGGGTGCCTTCTAGGGTGCCCCTTCATATAATAAATGATGATGGTGTGCCCTCTAGTGCAAAAAAATTCGATAATGTGCCTTACTGAGTGCCCTTCTAGTGCCCTTCTGGTGCCATGGTGCCTCTCTTTGGCAGCCGACGAATGGGGAATGCGAAAGAGGCGATGTTTTCATGTGGCCCCCCCAGACCGCCCTAGCTGGTTAGGTTTGGTTCAGTACCATATCAATAATTACTTTGATCTGGATCTCCTTAACTTAATGCCAATTGTAATCAAGGATGAGGACTATTTCATCATACATGATGTATCATAGCTTTCTGCGTACTGGTGCAGAATGTGCCCTTTTTATTTTTTCGCCCCTGCCCTTCAAACAGTCTGAGTCCACCACTGCAAACTTGATGTCAAAGCATTCTCTTGCTGCAGATTCAGAATGGGCCAAAGCCACAACCACATCACAGGAGTGTTTAACACTGCAAGGATTCAGTCATTCAACATAATACATCTGACACATGATTGTAGTTTACAAGATAGTTTGACTAACATGTTGCCTTTTACTGTATATTTTTGTGTCTGAATTCCATAATATTCACGGTTAAGTTATATTATCCTACCTGAAGCGAAATCATGTGTTCGCCCTCATATTGAGGTACATATTGCATTTTGTGTATTAATATATCAGCAGATATACTGTATGTTAGCAGAGACTTAGAGGACACGGTATAGAAGTGAATTTGTGACAGTCGTTTGTTCTTCAAACTCTCTCCCTTTGTCTTTGCTGTTCTCTCTAAAGTTTAGCTTGGCAACTCATTTTAGCCCCCCAGGCAAAAACACTGCAGACGCCACCAGATTTCCACCACTCCAGGGGAAGGATGAGGGTGCTTTGCATATTCTTTTTACTTAGCTGAACTTCTGTTTTGGCTTTGCAGCAGTCATTATAAAAATCAGTATTCTATTCAAGGCGGCCAATTCTCACAAGGGGCCCAGAGTGAAGTTTTGATCCTTGATCACTTGAATCACAAACTCTGGGTGTAAAACCAGGTGGTGCAGGGGACATGTGTAAACAGTGAGACTGAAGGTCAGTGGGCCGAACATGTCACTGTCAGGGGTCAGGGGATCAACTCTCAATTTGGATAAAAACAGCACACGTTGTGTTCCTTTTTCACACCCTCTCCTTGATTTCACAGAGAAAAAAGCGATACTTTAAGAGGCAATATTTCAGCTTCGCTCATGACAGACTCAGACAGACAGAAAAGAAGACGAGGACTAGCTGAAGGAGATAAAAGTGATGGACAGCATGTTAAGTGGATATTTTACTTCAGTGTAACTGTGTCGTGACGGGGAGGATTATGATGTGACACACAGCTGCTTGGTGGGCCTAAAGCCATTGACTGACACATGTCGGTGATAATTGTAAAGGCTCTACCAATGGTAGTCAGATAAATCAATCAGGCTGAGTGAAACAACATGTGTATCACATTGTCGGCTATGAATTTTACATGAACCCACCATCACAGCGCTGCGTTTGCCCAGAGCCAGGTCAGTTGTTAGGGGGCACTGTTGGGGGCACAGGCACCTTTTGGAATCAGATCGGCATTGGTAATTGGCATTTTATTGACAGCAGGTAACCCAATGAGAAAAGCCTGAAAATGAGGCATAAAGCAGCACTGGATCAAATAATGAACCAAACTTTTATGTGACTGGGATCTGTCAATAATGCTAATCCAGTAACAGATGACTTAAAATGCAACCCTTGTTGCAAATGAGCACAACTGAAACTGAAGCGCTACACAGAAGTTGCCCCATTTTTGAATGCCATTTTTCCAGGACAATTGAATCTTTAAGAGACTGCAGAATGTACAGCACTGTGCAAAAGTCTTAGTGTGAAAAAATGCTGTAAAATAAGAATATTTTCAAAAATAGAAATGTTAATAGTTTATTTTATTTTTTATCAATTAACAAAATGCAAAGTGAGTGAACAGAATAAAAATCTAAATCAAATCAATATTTGGTGTGACCACCCTTTGCTTTCAAACCTGCATCAATTCTTCTAGGCATTTTTTCACACCTGCCTAAGACTTTTACACAGTACTGTAAAATGGAGGACAAAACATATGTTTGCACAAATAATGTGATGGAGTCCGATATTTCTTCAACCTGAAGTTCGTCTTTATTTGGAGGGAAGAAAACATGATTGACATGTCTGCTGCATCTTATTCATAGTTGTGGGTGGCCACAAGATACAAATGCCCATTTTGTTTACTGGCTGGTTTATTGCCTACAGTGTTTCTGTAGACTCTGCTTTGTCAACCTGCCGGTCCTACTGACCAGCCTGCAGGACCTTTGGGTGGGGCGGCCTGCCCATCAGTGGTCCCCGGCTATCATTCAGGGAAACTCTCACACTGATGAGGAGGATGAGTGGGAGTAGTAAGACAAAAACCTGATGTGACAGCTGGATCTCTTTCAAATTCCCACAACCAATACATCAAAGTGAAGCTTTGAGCCTGTAGTTTTAGGTGTATGTGATGATTTTCCATTTAAAACCCAGTCAATCTATAAATAAAAACAAATGCAGTACATGGGAATTTAAACTTACTCGCCTCAAAGGATATCTTTCTATATCTTGACTGTATATAGCTTCTATTTTCAATGTAAAACCAAATATTATTATTTTTTTCAAAATGATTGTTCAGTGTCCCCCAGTCGAAGGAAGTAGGGGTTCAGACAGCTCATAAAACTTAAAATAACAATAGAGTCAGAGAAATTAAATGTACAGTAGTAGGCAGTATTAGTGAAGAGGAAATATATTTTATAATTCAATTTGTGCCAATAATAAATCAATTTTTTTGGAAGGCAAAATAATTGCATTGCCAATAAGGTTAGAAAATATAGCATTTGTCATTTACAGAAAAAAAAAGTAAATGTAGAAATAAAAAAATAAGACAGATTAAAATATACTTTTAATTCTACATACTTTTTAATTGCTAGCATTTGTGTATTTATTTATTAAATTATATTTAAATTAATGTGTTTTAATGTAATATTTTATTTATTAATTCTAATGAAAACGTATGTATTGATGAATACGTTCTTTTTCACCCTCCATATATGGAGGTGTTCATCAAACCCACTATCACAGCTTTTTTTTGTATCTAAGAATGTGTACATGCGGGTACTGTATGAGTGAGTGTTTGTTCTATCAACGCAGAAACAACAGATATCTCAGGTTGTTTGTATGTTTGTATCTCTGGCATCGCTATGTTTGGGTGTAAAGTGCAGTCAGGTGTCTCATCTGGCCCAGACACAACAAAACAGCACACACACACACACACACACACACACACACACACACACACACACACACACACACACGTAGACTCATAGGCCACCTGAGGTAAGATCAGATGAGACACAGCTGCCAAAGACAACAAGGTTGATCTTCATGGGTGGTATATGAACTCTACAGTCTACGTGTGGCCTCTCACACGTTCTCATTCTGTGTCTAACTCAGATCCATACTACGTATGTGAACAATTTCTACTTCCTTTCTCTCCTGTTTTCCTCTTTCTCCTTCCCTATCCTCATTTCTTCTTCGTCCTCCTCCTCATCTGTGCCTGGCGTTAATGTGGGAGTGATTGAGTAGGGCTGTATGAGCAGGCTGACAGAGCTCATCTCTGGCCCATGATGCATGGCTTCCCTGGGCCTCCCCACTGCCCCATTACACCCTGATTAATTGGCCCTGCTTAAGTCAATAACTCATCCGTTAAAAAACAAAAAGCTCCAGTGGAGAGGAGGAGGAGGCGGAGGAGAAGGAGGAGATGGGGAGAGGCAACGAAGAACACAAGAGGAGCAAGCAAGCGAGAGAGAGAGAGAGAGAGAGAGAGAGAGAGAGAGAGAGAGAGAGAGAGAGAATGGGGGAGAAGGAAGAAAGACAATGGAGTAAATGAATGAAGTGAGTACAGCTGAAAATGCTTTAAGTGCAGTTATATACCAACTTTTAAAAGCTAATGCTTGAGTTCTTTTTTTACACGCATATTTATCATATTTATCTCTAATGAATCTTTTGTTAAAGTAGTACTTCACTAATGATCTAAGTATCAAAAACTGCATTTGAAGGTGACTTCAACATTTAAAATGGATTCCACTGCCATCAAAAGTGTAAAAAAATAAATAAATAAAAATGTTCTTCGCTTTATACTTCACCTGTTTTATTCTGTCTGGCTTTGTGCAAGCATTGTACAATTCCCAGCAGTTGGCATTGCATCAGTCATCAGTGTGGGCGCCAAATTCGATCCACTCTTTGATTTGGAGAATGTTAAAATTTGTCTTAAATTTCCTCTGAGATTATTAAGATAATCTTACTGTTGATGGATAGATTTAACAACTGCAGATGATGGCTCTTGCCAGTGCACGTCTGTGTTTGTCTATGTAAAAGTTTGAATCAGCAGAAAATGTCTGGGAGAGAAAGTTCACAAAATGCACAGTCAGGCCAACACAGATGCTATGTGAAGCAAAACCAACCAGAAGCGCCAATCAGTAGTCCATGCCCAGATATTGATATTCTCCTAGTGAATACATATGGTGAAGGGCAACCTGAATGAGAGCCAAGTAGAAATCTGCCATACATGTCTAAACCTGAATCTCTGTCTGAATCACTGTTGACTGCATTACACTTTGGTTGTGTTTGGCAACAATAACACACTGAAAACTTATTTCTGTTATTTTCAAAATAAACATTCATATGAACTATAATGCAAGGAATCTGTGTGTGCATGTGTTTGCATATCTCAATTACCTTTCACCCATTCTGCTTCACACTTGTATCGCAAGTGACAAATTGCAGGAACAATTTGGCCAGCTGGTGGCACTTCAACAAAAAACTGGCTTGTAACTTTTGAACCATACATCTCAAAAACAAAATTCTCTTTTTTTGTACAGAACTGGCAAAAGGTAATTTTTCAGATTTTTGATGATCCATACAGTTTTGCTATAGCTGTCGACTCTAAAATGCTGTGAGGACCTATATCATTAAAAAAATATATGTTGCCCCCTGCACTGCAAAAAAGCCAACTTGTATTTTTTGGCCTAAAACAGTGATTTAAGTTGGTAAAACTTGGAAATATAAATTATTGACATTTAGGGCAATAATGTAAGTTAGCACAACAAAGGAAGCCAGTTGTCTGCTCAAAAACAAGTTTGTGAGCTGTTGTTACTTATATATTTAAGTTGGGGTTCACAACAAGGGACAATAGTTCTGCTAACTCTTATTTGTTTGTTGTGAAATGCTGGAAAGCGGTGAAATTCGGTCATTAGCGAAAGCTAGCGGCTAACTGATGCTAGCGGCTAACTGACGCTAGCATCGCTGGTTGTTACAGCTACAAGAGTAGCCATTAGCGTATCAATGCTAACTCAAAATTGTGGTCGCAACATTAGCTGACATTTCATAGCGGTGTTACAAACGTGTTGAGTTGACAAAAATCTGAATTCAGAGTTGAGCAAACTCAAAAACAAAACTTAAAATATTTAGTTTAATTGTCCAACTTGAAATTTTATCAAAGTTTGTTGCCTTGAAATTTTGAGTTCACCCAACTTTTCTTTTTTTGCAGTGTGAGCGCTACTGCAACCACATTTTATGCACCGATGTCGATATGATGCCTGAGTGATCAAGACAATGTCTGCACTGTAGCAGCATCAACTCAGTATAGAGGAGGAAATTTCTGTCTGTCTTGAACAGAAATTTCAAAATGGCTCATATATTTGAAGAACCACTCATCAAATTGACTCTCCACCTGGTGGGTTTATTACTGAGGGGAGCGCAGTGTAAAGTTGATTGGATAAACTTTTCTCAAGAGTGCTGCAAGGAGCACTTCTGGGGCCAAACAATTGGGCTGCTTGCTGCACACGGCAACCTCTCAGCCTGTAAAGTGAAGCCAATGCTTCACCTGCATTCTCTTTAATGACCAGCAGGGGTCGACTCTACTGGTTGTAAAAAGAAGCCTATTTGTATGTAAGTCAATAGTAAAATCACCCTACTTCTGACTTGATTTATTACCTCAGTAAATATGATCATAATGACTTTACCTTTTCAATCAACAATTTGACATCTTCAATACAACATGATGTTTATTTTGTAAAAGATGGTCTTATTTAGAGTAAAAAAGATGATAGCACAGGGTACAGTTAAGATTTTCAGGTTGCTACCATGGTGCACTGTGTTTTCGTCCGAGAAATTTTCACTTTTCAAGTGTGTTTTCAGCTCATCAACTTCATTGTCTCGTTCAGTGTTTGTTGGACTAAAAGAAACTGTAGTTATGTACACATTTTGAGCAATGATTTCTCCTTGCTAAACAAGCTCTGAACAGATACACACTCCAAACTGCCACACTTTGAACAGGTACTGCACTAGTTAAGATAAAAGCAACGACATTAAAGTATGTTAAACAGCAATATTCAGCTGGAGCTGAATATATACACTGTACTCCATATTTTTACCAATCATAGTCCATGGAGTAAACATAACCCAAATTCAAATGTAGAGTAGACCTTGTTGACTCTGAAGGTGGGTCAAAAAATAGTGCTGCACTCAAGTTACTGGAGCTTTAAAATTCTTTTCTAGCTAGCTTCATAGTGCACCATAATAACTTACCATCTACATCTATGTCTTTGTAAAAGCAACATAGCTTTTAACTGTATGTGTGGTTTCTGCCTGTTATAACCCAGTCTGCTGCACATACACAACACACACTCCCCATCCAGCTGCAGACCATAGATCACAGCCCTGGAAAGCAGATTACACCTAATCACCACAGACACTTAGATCACCGTTCTGATCAAATAACAGCTCAGCTGTAATGTCAACACACACAAACACACACACACACACACACACACATGCACACACACACGTAGATATCCACTTGCTGAAGGATGGATCTGAGAGCAGAGCCTCTGTTATCTTTGTTATGGTTTGGAGAGCTGACATGTTTGACAGCAGTGAATGTAAGTAGCAGTGTTATGACATGTCTGAGCGACCGTGAAAAAGGCCAAATACTGTAGGCCCAGACCCGGGCTGCTCCTCACGCCGGCCCTGACATGACGGAGATAAGAGTGAATAAACACAATGGACTGCACTGATCTCCTCTATTGTCTGTGCACTGAAGAGGCTTTTGTTTGGGGACATCTCTGGATTTATTGGCTTGGTAAGTGTGTGTGTGTGTTTGTCTGTGTGTGCCTGTGTGTATTACAAGAGAGAGACAAAGATCCTGAAAAAGGGAAAAAAGAGGAAGATTGAACAAGTTAGTTAGTCATCTTTCCATCTCCCCATGTACAATCATCACCATCTTTTAATCTTCACCCTCCAGCAGATAACACAGACAGCCTGGCTCCTTCCTGCTCGGGCACACAGATATGGCCTATATCACTCTCTCTCTCTCTCTCTCTCACACACACACACACACACACACACACAGACACACACGCACACACACACAGGCAGAGCGGAGCTGTCACAGCACACATATGAGCCTCGCCTGGCCTCTGAGGAAACACGGCCCAGCTCCAGTCATAAATAATAATGGGATTGGCTACATGACATGTTGAGTGATGGCGCCCCTCTCAGAACTCATTTACATGGCTTTGTGTAGCAATCATCGGCCCCCTAATGTAGCGCTAAGCAAATGAGCCTTTCGGAATATTGTGCAATTTATCGCGAGTCAACTGGCACCAGGCAGGCGTCTATAAATCACGCTCGAACACATGCCCCCAATGACAGCTAAATCAACATGGAGTAATTGCTTTGAAATGTGGAGGAAGCGAGCAGGCAGGCCGGACAAAGCGGTGTGGTTAGTGCGGGGGTTGTGTTGCTAACCTTACTGTGACTCTGGAAATTTAACATACAGATGTTTTGGAGAATTGGAAAATCCTCGTGGGACAGTGAATAGGTGAAGGCCTGACGGCAGCTTTGACTGATTTGAGTAGAAAAGGGTCTGAGTGCTTCAGATGACCAGCAGAGGGAGTGACAGCTGACTGGAGAACACTTAACTCTCACTAAAACACACACACATACACACACACACACACACACACACCACCAGCTCCAGGAAGAAGCTAGTAAACTTTGATTATTCAGTGAATGGCCGTCAGCTGCTGTGAATGAGTAACTGAAGTGTGTGTGTGTGTGTGTGTGCGTGTGTGTGTGTGTGTGGCTTTGTGTGTGTGGCTTTGTGTGTTTGTGTGTATGTGAGAGTGTGTGTGAGCTATCCTGTCCATCAGTGTCCATTACCCTGACAGCAAGTGAGATTAATGACCACAGGGTCAAAGAGAGCCACACAACCCCACCCCATGTGAACACACACACACACACACACACACACACACACACACACACACACACACACACAAACAAACAAACTGATGGGGGCACATGATCACACACACACACACACGCACGTACGCACGCACGCACGCACGCACACACACTTTGATGCACAGCCAAATAAACACAACTGCAAGAAAAAGGGTAGAAAGATTTCTACAAAAAATGTTTGGGGAAAAATCAAAGTCAAACACAATGTTGTTTTTATAGCTGATGAATTGTGAGTATGGTGCCCCCTACCTTTATTTCTTTCCTTAAGACAAAGGACAAAACATGTTTTTTTTTCTATTTTTGTTTTCCAATTTTACATATACAGTTTAAAGGGGGTAACAAATTCATTGCGAGATTAAAAGTTGATACAAATGTGTGACGATTTAAGTCATTAGAGATGAAAAACAAGGGGAAAGATTTTTTCCTTGTGCGGCAGTATATGTCACGGCATACGTCACTGTCATTCGGTACACAGCATGCTGTGTGTGACGTGTTTGTTATTGTTCTTCTCCCCATGTGGGTCAGTTAGGGGCCATGAGTAGTTCACACTGGAGTTACATAAAGGCCACATTTAATGATAATGTGAACAACCAAATATAAAAAAATTATATCTGAGCAAAAAATCCTAATTGAGCATTTAGAGCTTTAGTGTGAACGTAGCCTGAGAGTTTCCTCTTAAAAGTTGCTCAGACAAACCTTTACTAGGGATTTGGGAGAAGAAAAGAGAGGGCATGTTGCTCCTGGCTTTGTTAGACCACATTGGCATACAAAGACGACATGTTCAACACATTTGTGCTGCCCATCTTTAATACTATGGAAAGTGATTACATTCTTATTAACACTGAACGTAAGATGTTAATGTTGGACTTTGGTATAAGCTAACACTAGCCTGCTAGCGCTAGCCTTATCAATCACATTGCAGGTAAACAAATCAAATCCTGGTTTTAGTCGAAAAGCAAAGAACTGGTTTGCGACCACGGACAGTCGGAACTCTAAAGCTCTAAAAAAATGTTTGTAATGGCGGCCGAAACAACAGCGGAGCATTGTCTGTCAACATCAGGAGGAGTAGGTAACGTCGCTGACGACGCCGGCGCATTCTCCACATTTGCTGCGTTAATGGAGCCATACTGCCGGAGTGTAGAAGTAAAGATTAAACAACACAAAGGGTAATTTTTTTTGCCATTCAAAGCCGGAAGTCTTTTGCGGGTGACGAGCCGCGCCGGCTGTCGCAAGCGTAATTTCCGGTAAGCGCACCACGGAGTATTAGATTTGGAACAACACTCACCTGCTGAAATCTGTGTACTTAGTAAGTGCGGATAGTGTACTGCGTTTAAGTGTACTCATGGAAGTATGGGTATTGCAACACAGCACAGATACCTGACAATGAGGACATGCAAGGTGTTTGGCAGCTCACCAGTTCACCATGGGGCTAACAAGATGACACAAAATTATAAAACCTGCCCTGGCTGGTGAAGACGGCAACGGCTAATTTATGGTGCTAGCCGAGTGTTGATCAGTCCTGTTTTCTCTTTCAATCCAGGCACTGAGAAGATGTCATCTCCATGTCACCCTGTCAGCTGCTTTAGACCAGTTTACAGTTTACACAAACTCAAGATCATACTAACTGTTGTAAGCTGGCCTGTGTTGAACACCATTAATATCTTAAAGAATGTAAAGCTAGGCTCAGACAACATGATCTTCCGGACGTTTTTACCCTGATTTACCCCTCCAAACAGTCGGGGAAGAAATAGGGTCTGGATTCTTCTTCGGAGCCGAGATTTCAGATCCAGTATTTAAAAAAGTATCCCCCCACAGTTGTCAAAAAGGGGATATAAGCTAACGAGACCAAAACCGATTTTTGGGTTTGTAACATAGAGCTTGAAGGAACAAGAATTGATAACTTTTTGTTGATTAACACTATTTGTGGTCATTCATTTGGTCACTTTTTCTTTACAAATATATTTCCAAAGACCAAAAAGAACAACAACTAAAACAATCCTTGGCTTTGTACGTTATTTTATTATGATTGTCTCATATGTCATCCAGACATGGAAAAACAACAATAGATAAATCAAGGTACATTTTCTTATCAGTGTTTCCCATGTCCAACACATCAACAGCTGATGGAGGGCATGAAGGCAGTGGAACCTCTTGAGTTGGCAATTTTAAGAGGACATACATGTTGTTTTGCAGTTTAACCTGTCTCATAGAAATAAAAAGGGATTCTCTTTAGTTTGCTAAAGATACGATAAAATATATTTTGTAGTTTTTTTATTTTACTATATTTTTACAAATGCATTCATTCCATTTGTTTTGTTTTGCAGTTAAACCCTACCTCAGAATGTTCACTTATAATTTCTCTGCAAACTTGTGAGAAAATCGTATGGGTAACCCTATATAGGAAATTGTATAGAATTGAGTTGAGTGTATCGTTACATCCCTACAGCTTTAAGAGATAAACTTTACAGAAGTTTAACATTTGTCTAACATTTGATTTCCTTTAGCTCTATTTTGGACTCCACGATAGATTGCATCTAAAGAGAGGACATATTTTTGTAGGTGAATCTGGAAGTTAGCATCGCCCTGGTTCCCTCAACAAAATGCCAATGAGAATTTTCGATTGGATTTTGAAGTATTACAAAATTAGCTCTGTGGTCAACAAAAGGTTATGATACTTTTTTTGAGCATGATAATCTTCACAAATCAACATCACTTTTATGAAGTTTAAATGAACTTATTTAGGAGAAAAATCTTAATATTACGTTATAAATTAACTACAGCATGGGCGCATGAAGTCTTCCTCACCACCACTAAACACAATTGTTCGGCATACTGACGTTTAATGTCCCTGACAACCTCTGTGGTCTCATTTAGCCACTTGTTGTTTAACCACCTTGTTAAAGACACTTTACTATTTACTGACATATTTTATGTTGTAGATCAAAACGTGAAAATCTCTTGATTCTGGCTTAACTATCAACCTTATTTTTGCCATCTAACCATAAACCCATGCAATAACTCTCTTGAGATGAAGGAACTGGAGGTGCAAAACTGTTGACTCATTTCTGGGTTTTAGTACTCATTCCTGCAGCACTCTGTATCCTTGATGCGGGGGCTCGCACCCTGCGTGTGAGAAACATGAACTCCCTAAAATGACAGAGACCATCTTCCGGAAAAAAACATTACTTGACATGTACTTTGATTTTTTTTTAGTTTGGCTTGTGCCTACGGTGGCCCTGAAGTGCAAACCATGGCAGCAATTCACGACAACACACCAGGGGGCAATACGTTCTTTTTTGCTTTAATTTGAGGAAGCTGTCACGTCATCCATCTTTATATACAGACTATGGTATATATACATATAACTGAAAATTTATGTGTCATTGTTGGAACAGCTGATGGCTTCTTGGTCAAAGGAAGTCACTTTGAACAAAACGCCTTAACATCTCTATCATTAACAACGCAGGACGCTCAGCGATCTTAATTCCATTTGCATAATGAGCCGGAGCTGATAAGCCACTCATCAGAGCTAATGGAGTGACTTTCATTAATTAAAATATCTCATTCCCACTGCTGCCTTCATTACTACGCCAGATGGTTGTCATTACACTGCTGTTTGTCAGTCAAAGACGTGACATCAAGCCATAAAGGGTTAGTTAATATTACTAACAGAGCAGAGGGAGTAGTACATGTGTGAATTAGTTTTGGGACATATTTTCCCCTGCAGCAAAGTTAGATTAAATTAGATGTGAAGTTTTCAGCATGTCCTGGTGGCTCAGACCACCCTGAGCACTCTCTACTGACAGAACCTTCAACCACATGTCCACAACTACAGTGTGCTGGTATAGTTACATCACATGACAGAGTCTTTGATGTGAGGGCTGGCATTGGTTTGAGAGCACTGCCCAGGTACGTGGGGGCTGGAGAGCTCCCCGCCTTGATAAGGACAGGTGCCTCTTTGTCTGAGGCCTGGTAGCTGTGTGGCAGGACTGCTGTGTCTTTGCAGGTAAGGGAGATTTGAGGAGAAAAGTGAATTGCAGTGTTACTGGTAATTTAATGAGGTTTCTTGTACATCTAGTTGTGGTGTGGCTGTGCCCTGATTCACCCAGATGGATGGATGGATGGATGGATGGATGGATGGATGGATGGATGGATGGATGGATGGATGGATGGATGGATGGATGGATGGATGGATGGATGGATGGATGGATGGATGGATGGATGGATGGATGGATGGATGGATGGATGGATAGATAGATAGATAGATAGATAGACAGACAGACAGACAGACAGACAGACAGACAGACAGACAGACAGACAGACAGACAGACAGACAGACAGATAGATAGATAGATAGATAGATAGATAGATAGATAGATAATGCTCTGTTTTTCAATTTCAAACACATCACTAATTTTATATTCTGCCTCCATAGGGAAATCTCCAGATTTCGCCTCTCCCCTGTTTGAGCCACTAATAGAGCCAGCTATTCTTATTGTATTTAGATGCAGAACCTCATATTTAGCAAGGTAAGTGGTATACTATGGCATCTTGTTGCCAGTTTATGTGACAGTTTATCCTCTGTTGCAGATTTAGTGCCAGACTACTGCTTTGACTGGATTTATTCAACAGTGCTGTATTAGGCTACTGTAGACTTTGTGTATGGTTGCACGCTTTTTGTTTTATATTGGTTAGAGGTCGGACGGCCTACCGGTAATTTATACCAGTCATTTTAACCCATTGTGAACCTGAACCAACTGAGTTTCACTACCATTTTGTTTTGTTCTCCTCAGGCAGTGGGAAAACCAGCAGGGAGTACTATAGAGATATAGAGCCCTCCTTGCATGCATTGTGGTAGACTTGAAGGGTGGTGGTCACTTTCGTGTGCAGGTTTTTTTTTTTTTTTTTTTGTGCAAGTTGCAGTGCTTGAGTGTGTACAAGAGGTGGTTGCTATTGGGTCTGCGATAGAATCTCCCCATGGTAAGAACCTTGCCGACAGTAGCAATATGAATGTGTAGTATTTAACATTACCCCCAGTTGTTCAGGAGTTTTTAAATAGTATTGTTAAATAAAGTTTTTGTCCTTAAGAACAATAAGAACTATGTCTTGTTCTTCCAGTGGTCATATCATGTTTGCATCTTGCTAATGGGCATGTATTAGTATTATGCATAGGATTTTTTATTCAGACAAATGTAACATTTGCTGAGTTTGTTGATTTTTAAAAAAAATGTATTGAAGGTTTGGACAAATAAACTCAACTTCATATGAAAGCCACGGGTATAAGCTCTCAAATACTTTTTGAATTTCATTTTTATCTGCTACAGAGGCTGAAAAATCTATTATTTAGTAGGTGTTGAATTTCCAGAAAAACTTCAGGTTTTAGGGGGTCATTTGAAAATCGCCCATAGGTTTTCCAGGCGCTTTAGGCCTTAATGGGTTAAACCAATCAATGTCACTTTTAACTCACACATTCCTAGCTAGGCTGTGTTACAAGGAGATCAGGCTGTGCAGCAATCAGCCGTAGGGTTGTGTGGCAATATGGAACTTATTCAGTCCATTTGTGTGATGTCCTGTTAATTATAACCCCCCAATGTAGAACAAGTAGAGCATTTTTATAACATGTCCAACAGCACTTTGTTCATTTTGCAGCAGCTAGATAAAAGACGAGCGACTGTGTGCTGGAGCTTGTTATAGAAAATACTCTCAGTGGGGGTAAGTACTTTTGTTACTGTACCGTCTCATTGACACGATGGTTACATGACTGGCCACTGCAGCGTGACATCTGGATCAGTTTTCTGAAAAGTTGGGTCTGTTTCAACTTTCAAAAATTTTTTTAGCATCCCCTGCAGTGACTACCACCACTTTGCCCACTCAAATTAATGGAATAACAATGCCAAATCTGGTGTGAAGGTGGTATATGACTTGACAGAAGACCAGCATAACAGACAAGAAGTGAGAAGTTTTTTTTTTTTTTTTTTACCAGATAAATATCAAATGCATATACATGTATATATAGTATAGATATAGTACACTGCAAAAAAATAAATGTTGGGTGAACTCAAAATTTCAAGGCACCAAACTTCGATAAAATTTTAAGTTGGACAATTAAACTAAATATTCTAAGTTTTGTTTTTGAGTTTGCTCAACTCTGAATTCAGATTTTTGTCAACTGAACTGTAGGTTGTACTAACTTATAATTTTACATTGTAATAACTTTTAATCCGTACTTCTGCTAACTTCTGCAATGTGCTGAATTGGCACGATTGTAACGCCGCTATGAAATGTCAGCTAATGTTGCGACCACAATTTTGAGTTAGCATTAATACGCTAATGGCTACTCTTGTAGCGCCGCTAGCATCAGTTAGCCGCTAGCATCAGTTAGCTGCTAGCTTTCACTAATGACCGAATTTCACAACAAAGAAATAAGAGTTAGCAGAACTATTGTCCCTTTTTGTGAACTCCAACTTAAAGATATAAGTAACAACAACTCGCAAAATTGTTTTTGAGCATACAACTGGCCTTCTTTGTTGTGCTAACTTACATTTAACTAAATATCAATAATTTATATTTCCAAGTTTTACCAACTCAAATCACTGTTTTAGGCCAAAAAATACAAGTTGGCTTTTTTGCAGTGTAGTTTTTATTGCTAAATGCATTGGTAAAAACATTTAACACAGTCAGTGTTAGTAATACAGACTTTATGAACTTTTGAAAAAACGGCTTCAGTATTGCTCTATTGTTAGTAACTGGGAAAAAAATCCTGTAACATACTAAATTCCCCCTGTTAAAATTATTTTCAAAGCAGACAACACAGCACAATATTAAGAACTAATGTCAATTCCAGTAGGTTCCAATTAGGTCTAGAATAACATAAACTGCATGCTAATGACACTAACAATATTATTTAAATTGTGAGATGTTTTTATTTAAAACAAGTTGTCATTTTAGATTTTGTCATTTGGTTCTCAAATTTGATTCCATGATTCACTTGTAGAGTAAACAGCTACAGATGCTCTTGAGGTTTTTCCTTGTGCTTCAGTCATACCAGAAATATATAACTATAGAGGTGCTGTTGCCCAGAGTTACTGAACTTTCACACCGAGTAGAGCTGGGTTTGTCCTTGCTGTGAACCCCTGAACTACACCTGGGTTAATTTAACCCAATTTAGACCTCTCAGTCCTGTCTATTTCTACTTCACTGTTTACAGGAGTGACAAGAGTATCATATTTAACAAGGGGTACACAGAAAAAGTGTATGTTCATTTCAAACAGAGCTGTAAACTGAACCAATAAGCTTTTCTCAGGCCGTGTTTCAAACCCGATGTTGCTCTTTGTCAAGCAGTGTACACTTAGTGGCATCAAGATTCAGTATGTGGTTGCACTTAGTTTAATATTAGAAGCAGTTGAAGGTGGTGGTACATGTAAAAATTGGATAGCACCACATTTGTTCCTTAGAGTTAGATTAGATGTGACGGTTGTGGTTGTGGCATCCAGGTTCAGCTGAGGTTTAGCGTGCATGTGTCATGTGATTATGACATTATGGGTTTGAGTCCAGGTTGCACCTCATTTCCTCTTTGTCTGTCATCCACTTTGCTGTCACTGCTTCATGTATTATGTTTCAAAAAAAGGGGAAAAATGTAATAAAGTGAGCTGAATCTGAAGTGTGTTTTGAATGTGGGAGTAAGGCAGCCAAGCATGGGTTTTCCAACACCGTCTTGTCACACAGAGGATCTTTGATACATTTCATGAATTTCAATAAACTGTGATCCAAGGGCAATGCTTCTCATTGGAAACTGGATCCAAGTGTCTCAGTAATTTCATCAGCAATGGAAAGAACGCTGAAATATTTGACTCATACATATGGTACTGCAATTTAATTAAATTTTTATTCAGGATTTTGTGCCATAATATAACCATTCTATTTAACATTGTGAAAAAAATGCATGTCAACTTTTTTGAAACATCACTGATCTCGTTTTAAACATGCGGCAATGGGTGTTTTAAACACTTGCTAAGGGTATGGCACAAAACTACTTAATTTATTTTATTGTAAATATCTGGTTTTCGGTTAAAATAACTACTTCCACCCATAACTACTGGTGATGCAGAACGTGATGTAAAACATCATGTTTTCATGTGCAGACTAATTTTCAAGCTAACTTAAAATAACGAAGTTGACTTTTTATTTATTTTTTTAATATTAGCTGGCTTGTTATGTTTTGTGTTGTTGTACGTGTCATGCACCCACATCCTCCTCTCTCTACATAGTAGTCCAAATAGACAATAAAAAGCAAATGGGCGGTGCTAGTCTATCATACAATGTGCCAAAACCAGTGCCGTGTCAGCGCTTTTCTGCCAGGAAAAAAAAGACACTAAGCTTCCGGGGCTATAGAATATTGCCCAATACTGACTTTGAGATGAACTGCAATAAAGCTGAGCTTCTGTACTTTGATTATCTGATGAGTGAAGCAACATCACCCTCCTCCATCTTATTACGCCTAGTCATATTTCTGTGGCTATTTGGGTGAAAGTAATGCAAAAGCAGTGTAACACATTACACTAGCCCCTTTCATTGTGCAGTCCTGCGAATGTTGCTGGAAAGATCTGTGCCGGCTTTTCGCCTTAGGGCGTTCATTGTGATCCCGCAAAGGCATGATATTCGTGCCCTTTCATAGTGCAGTCCGGCGTCGCGGAATGAGGTGGGAGCAGACGATATTGATGTGCGACAGAGCAGCAGCAGTGCTGTGCAGTAGCACAGTGCTAATAGGCTACACAGTTAGCTTTGTAGCAGTACAGTATGTATGTGCTACAGCAGGATGTGTTCACTTAGCGACCTCTGTTTGTCTACAACAAGCACCGGACACAGCACAGTTAGTGATGCTGATTTGTTTATGATCAGCGGTGTACACCACGTGTACAGTTAGCATGCCGGTTTGTTTTCAATAAGCGGCGGACACTGTGCACAGTTAGTGACGGCTGCCGCAGTGATTCAATGACTGTTGGACCAAGTGGGGGGCGTGTGTTAGACGTCACGCTCAATGTCAAATATTCCGCCTTGCCGGGATGGCCCGTTCATAGTGTTCCCACTTCCAACAGTCCCACCAATTTTCCACCTCTGTGACTACCTCTGGAGGCGGAAAATTGGTGGGATCACTTGATCCCGACATCTCGCTTCGGGCACGTTCATAGTGCAGACGAGACGTTACAGAGCCGTAAATGTCCCGGCATGAAATGGCACTTGAAAGGAGCTACTTACAGTCATATTGTTAAGTAGTCTAGCAATACGCAATATGTTACATTTTGAAAGTAACTTGCCCAACATTACAACTGATGCAGGACTGTGTTGTTATAGAAAAAATCCTGTTGTTTTCCCTCTAGGTATCTTAGACAGGAGAGATAAAAAATTAAATAAGATGTTGACAGGTGGAGTTGCAAGGATCAAACTATGTGACTTACTTCCTTTGTAGGTCTCTGTAACCAGCAGGCCTGAAAGCTCACTTTTCCCAGCATGCAATGGAAGAAAGACAGCTGATAAAGGCTGGGTGGTCCCTGCCTGCAGGCTGTCCACCCTGTGACTCTTCAGAGACCATTCAATTCTTGCCTGTAGGACACAGAAAGAGAGACGGAGAGAGCAGTGTATGCAGGCTGGTGTGTGTGTACCAGTGAGAGAGAGATGGGGGGCCGAGGGGTGACTTAGATTGGGACAACATTATCTTCTCAGCCTCACCTGGTAATTGTGCCTCGTTCTGTTCAATCTAACTGTCCATTCCACTTAGTCTCTCTCTGGCCACACACACACACACACACACACACACACACACACACACACAATCCACAAACATGGTATGGCAGACGGCTGCAGTAGTAACGCACACACATGTACATATACAGTACAGCCTAGTTGAATGGATATGTGTCAGACTTATACAGGAAAGAATACACACTCATGATGCTATATACACAAAATTCACACTACACACCTTCAGACACACACACATTGCTTTCAAGCTGGGCAGAGTGGATATGACTCTCCCCATAGCACACACACACACACACACACACACACACACACACACACACACACACACTCACACATACACACAAACACACACACACACACACACACACACACACTCGTCACCATGCCCCAGACCACTGCGACTGCTCTCTGGCTCACTGCTCCGAGGATGAGGGGCTCCAATTAGCCGGTGCTGGCTCTCTACTCGCCCTCATTTCTTTCTTACTCTCTCTCTCTCTCTCTCTCTCCACCCCCCCACCCCCCCCTTTCTCTCTCTCTCGCTCCCTCCGATCGCCCGGCTCTGCTGTCACAGCTAATCGAGCCGCTCCCACCTCCCACCGCCACAGACAGGCCTTGTCACTGCTGCTCGGCAAAGGTCAGAGCCTGGCAATTAAAGCTACCCACTGGGGGTGCAGAAAGGAGGGGGGGAGGATGGCGGACAGTAGCAGCACTGCACTAACCTCTCATCATGATAACCAACAGGATTAGCTGTGGGGTGCTGAGAGCTTGACACGCACACAGGAGCACATGCACACAAATGAGTAGCTCTTGGATGCCTAAAAACCAAACACACAACTTTTTATTGCATAAGCACACACGTCCCTGAGGTCAGCAGATATTAACACACAAGTGGGAGACACTATTACACACACATCTCTTGTTATCTGATGCAAACTTCCTCATCAACATGAACGTGACAGAGCAGACCTCGTCTCATTGCTCTGTTTAACAGTCTGCCTGCCTCTGTCCTTGTGCTCCTCACCTCTCCTCCCCTCCTCCTTCTCCCTCGCACTTCTCTCCTCCCCCCTCTCCCTTCAGCGCTCCTTCACTTCCAGCTAGACTAATCTGTGCCATCGGCCCCTCCTCTGCCATCCGTCAGAGCCCTCACATTGTTTTGACGTCTAGTTAATTCTGGCCCCGATGATTTATCAAACTCTTATTACGGCCCGCTGAAAGCCTCATTTATTGTCCTGATGTATGGTAATGATAGCACCGCGCCACCGCCTGCCCTGAATCTTAACCAACGCACTTTTGTCCTCTCCTCTCGTCTCTTCCCCTCTTTCTCTCTCTGTGTATATATATCTCTTCTGTGCTGTTGTCTTATCCTCAGTGGCTTTGCTTCATTTTCTCTTCGGCTCTACACTCTCCCTTTTTGTTTCTGTCTGTCTCTAACTCTCTATTGCATTCCCTCTCACTTCATCTCTTCTTCCCTTTTTTTCTATCTTCAGCTATTCTTTCCACTTCTGAGCTATTCCATCAATGCCTCTTTTAATCCCCCGTGATATTGAGAAGTCGGTCATCTCCTGTTCCGTCTCATTCCACCTGTCTGTCCTGTTTTGAAATGAAAAGCCTTGATGCTGCCTGGGACAATATTGGAACACAGCCAGACGCTAAATATCACTGTCATGGGCCTTTCTCAACCTGATACGGACACCCCGCATCAGCCGACACACACATCAGACCCATGGCCATTGAAAAAAGTCACTCTGCTCTCCCGAGAATAGACATTTTACTCTTGCAGCAGATCATCAAATATCGCCGATCTAGAATTACCCCCGCGGCCCTGACACAAAAACAAAACACTCCTGCTGAATAATTCAAACTGCGGCAGGATCTTAGGGGCATTAGCCGTCGATGGAGTGCAATAAAAGCTGGTGAGAAATCAATGGAGCGAGACTATACCCATTGTCCACAAAGCAAGATCCATCCCTAATGTGTCTGCAGTCATTTAAGTTGAAAGCTTGGTATTCGTTATGCTGATGGTTGATGTCTTCCTCTCTGATGATCCAGCCAACAGTTTGTATTGTGAGAGGATACTGAAAAAATGTTGAAGATTTTTTTTCCATAAGGCCTACATCTGTAAAAATGCGATTCATCCTCTTTGGAAAGAATTGGCTTATTATTGTTTAAGCCATAGTATTTCCAAAGGCCTGCACTAGCCAAAATTAATGAATGACACAAGGTGCATTTCCATTCGACTGTTTTTAGGCACAAAAACCCTGAAGATTGGAAAAGAAAACATTTAAAATATCACAAAATGTCTTGTAAAGTGGAAAAAATAATGTATTTATTAAAACAAAATGTGATAAACTGTAACAGAAACAAAATTAGCAATTACATTGTGACATACATGAAGCATGTAACTTGAACTCCTCCGATCCACTGTGGATGTAAAATAGTGGCAGATAAAAACAGATCTGTGTGGAGCAATGAGGAGACTTCACTTTAACATTCATTAAATTTATAGTTGAGACAAACAGAAATGCCATATGTTTCCTGCATTGTTTTCTGCCCCCCGTCTTTTTTTGTATTGGTCAAATTACACCCAATAAAATAATTTGGGACACCAACTGTTTTTTGTCAATGTGGCCAACTCCTAATAATTGCATAATGATACTGGATAGAAATGTACATTTACTTGCATTTTTATTTGCTGAGAATTATCAGATTAGTGGAAACCTGACTATGGGGAATGAGGCGGGCCTCACTCACCGAAACGCCCCTAATTTGAAAATGTCTTTTGACTGGACTTTTTTCGCCCCTGTAGAAGAGCAGGACCGTTTTTCTCCCCTGAAAAAAGCCTGGTTGCTGATTGGATAGAACGCTAAGCAGGATGTGACGTAGTACTCGATGCCATTTGTAAAAGGCGCGTAGCAGTGTTGCCAACTTAATGACTTTTCAGACCCCCTTAGCGACTATTTTTCAAAAAAGCCACTGGCAACAAATCCAGCGACTTTTTCTGGTGTTATTGGAGACTTTTGGAGACTTGTTCCAGCGGGGCTGGCGGCTCTTCTTAACAAGCTGCCGCCCCCCACGGCTTGTTAAGAAGAGTAAGAACAAGTCAAAGCAGCACAGTATCTCCCAGCTGCAGTCACAGAGCCGGATGGGATGTTAACCCCTTAGCGTCCAGTCTACAAATTGCTAATAGGCTAAACTATCGCTAATCGATTACGCGACAATCGGAAACCATACGTCACCTCCAGAGTCTCGTTAATCCCTCTGGGGGCCTTTTTGTAATGGAAACACGCTGAGTGAGCGGACTTTTGAGAGGGTGTGGCCTGAGACTTTCAAGGAAACACAGCTAATGTCCCTCCTGGCTCCCTCACAGTTAAAAAAGTAAAAACAGGTTTTTAAAGCCATTAACAAATGCCTAAATGTGCCCTGCAACATTTAGAATAAAATGCAGCCTTGCTTCACTTAGTCGATTGATGATAACTTGGTCTGCTATGATCTGAAGCTAATGCTTGCAAACTTTAGCTTGCTGTGTAACTGACATTACTGACATTTTTTTCTTTCCTTCTTGTCGTGTCATTCCACTTGCTCTTAGTCAGGTCCCCTAATGATCATGTCTTTGAGGCAGCTGACTCAAGAGAATCTTAGGAAATTAAGGGAAATTCAATAAGGTATTATCTTGTAATTGATACCGCAAAGGTTATATAGTCAAGCTGTCAAAGTCAAAACGGAACAGTGTGTGCTAAACGATAGGCTTTTGTCCTTCAGAAGCTTTTAGACCCTCATTATGTCACGTGTATGAGTTGTTGTTATGACAAAATATGAGAAAATATCTGGGGCGAGGTGGAGGGTCTGTAGGGTGCGCTAGTAGGCTAATTCTTGTCTCATTTGTGGTCTGATGAACAGTGAAAGTGAGAGACATGGCGGACCCAAGAGGATACAACAAACAGAGATGTCATATATCCAACAAGTTTCCACTTTTGTTTTTTTTACAGTTTGAGCTTCGACTGGTTCTTTAATGACCTGGTCTTCTTCTGTAATAGTATAATGCTTTCTAACTGGAGAATTGGCGCCACCTACTTCACCTACACCTATCTTCATGAATCAACTACCAATATCTGGTAGCGGATAGAAACAAGCATTACTTCACATTCTCTTTGGCCATTTTTTTCCTAAAATGTGGATGATAGCGTGGTTATAGTTACATGATAACAAAGGAAGAATGTTTTTACTGCAACATTTTGGAAACATTTAAGGAAGGGTCTCGCCAAACATATTTTGAATGCTTTTTAGAGAAAGTTATCTAGTTATTTAGAAACGCATTCCTCTCTCTCTGACAGCACCTTCACTGAATTATCTGTTGAGTTAAATCCAGATTCTTCCTGGGACCGGCATCTGAGAATTATGGGTAAACATCTGCTATGTTGTTCACCGGATATTACTGAAGTTGACAAAATTGCAATTAACACATGCTAGTATTTCTACTAGAACGTGTTTACATGCTTTAATGTTCTGAAAAAGTCTGTCCCTGCAGCCAGAATAATTACTGTACCAAAGTATAGCAGCACCTTTAACAGTGACAGATCACCAATAAAAGCTTCAAAACCAAAATCTACACAATCAAATATGTTCCAGCAGAAATGTGATCTGACATTGAGGAGAAATAAACAACATCAGCAACTGAGATTGAAGTGTCCTTGATGGTAGCATGTAGCTATTTGTAGCAGTGGAATGACTGTAACAGATTAAAGCAGCACTTTCTGCTGTGGCAAATTTCAAGTAAAAGCTTCTAAATAAAAAAATGCACAATTAGACATGTACAGCAGAGAGTAGAAGAAAACAGTATTCAGAATGGTTGGAAACCTGAGGTAACTTTTACACAAGTTTACTGCATTATTTGAAACTTTGGCCACAGAATATCCAATATAGTAACATTATATATATGACACAAAGTAAGGAAAAGCCCAGAAGGCCCTCTTTAAAAAGTAACTTTCCAGCTAGCCACCAAAGGTGGTAAACATCAATTGGCTACATCAATTTCAACTTTTACTGTCATGGACACATTTAGGAATTTACTGACTCCTTGACCTGCACATATTTCATGCAGATGCTGCTAATGATTATCCTTTAAAGTACTTAAGTACTTTAAAGTCAAGTTCCTGGCTTCAAAAATTATTTGGTAGAGTAGTCCAACTATAAACCATTACATCTATGTTTGGGAATGTGACTCACTAAAAGCTACCATTACTTTAGCCATGTAATGATACATCAGAGACATTGGCCATCGACCCACGCAGGCTCCCATGATGCACTGCATTTGTGATGATAATGTATTCTGACATATTTAAGTCTCACTTGCTAGAGTGTCTTGACCCTGCTGTTTACAAAATGGAAACAGCAATCATCTGCATTTTTAAAACAATTTCCCCCCAAAAATCTCCAGACTATGTAGGAAAGAAATATGTCAATTAGAATTACTGACGAAATGAGCAAAATATATCAAACTGCATCCTCTCTTTTCAGCCTTCTTACCACCTTCTACTCTTCTCTGGGCCCCCAGTGTCCTCACCCCAACCTGCTGCCCCCTGCACTGGCACCTGGGGGGCTTTAAATACTTTATTGGCCTGTAACATTACCTTAATGTCTCAGAGCATCTCATTCAAATAGAAGCTAATGAAGAGTGAAGGCAGGCCACGTACTGCGTCCAGCTCCAATACAAAACACATGTGGCTTCAGTGGCTGCTGCAGGTGTGTTTGTGTGTGTGTGTATACGTGAGCGTCACTCTTGATCATACTTGTGCATGAGAGCAGGCATTAGTGCAATTGTGAGCACAAAGTCTTATATATGTGTGTGTGTGACTGTATGTCCAGGAAGTTAGGTTCGCTGGTGATGTTAATGGGTCCTGACAAACTGGGGAGAGGGACTAACAGGGAAATTGAGATCATATCGGCAGACATGTAGACATGCCAGAGACTCACAGAGCACAATACACACATGCAGCAACACACTCTGCACACACACACTGCTGTGTCTTTCTTCTTTCTCCTTTCCCTTCTCTCCCTCTGTCACTGCTGAAGGACGTGTAGTGAGTGAGGTCAGGCATTAGTACTGTTATCTGATGACTGTGTGTGTGTGTGTGTGTGTGTGTGTGTCAGGCTATCTATCAGCCAGCTGTCTGCCAGGACTCTCCATTAGGCCTTGGACCTGAGTGATGGTTTTACTGGTCCTCCACTCACTGCCACACGCCCATCACTCATGTGCATGCACACACACACGCACACACACACACACACACACACACACACACACACACACACACGCACAGACACACACGCACACACACACGGCAGAACTATTTTTTCTATCATTGAGGGGATTTTTAATGAACGACCAGGCACTACAACTCACTTAAATGGTTAAGTTTGTGGAATCCACCATTTAGGTCCTGACAAATTTGTTGCATCCCACAGAAGGCAGGAGGTGGGACCCCAGAAATATAGGAACACAAGAGCACACACACACACACACGCACAAACACACACACACACACACACACACACACACACACCTGGGAGCTGTAGATGAATGGTGCCCGTGCTGTGCTTCACGTGTCACACTTTCTGTCTTAGCACACTCTCCCATGCACATCAGACACACACTCACTGACATCTTCACTCAGCACACAGGAGCTGCCGGTGGAGCTGTAGTTAGATGTGACTGCACTATGACTTCATTAAAGAATATGTATTGTGCCATTAGGAGGCTGGGGGTCACCTTTAGTGTCTCAGCTAGCCTAACACGCAATTCCCTTTTACACATGAAATCCAATCATCTCTCTTGCTCTCTTTTTCACTCTCTATTGCTTTCTCCCCTCTCCTCTAATTCATCCATCACCCCGTCGCTCTGCTCTCCTTGACCTAATTAAGGAAGAGACACCTGATCTTTCACCCCTCAAATGATGTCACTCGCTGGCTACTTTATCAACATCAGCTCCCCCGTTCTCTCTTTCTTTTTCATCCACTGTCTATCACTTTCTCACCCCCCCCCCCCCCTTATCTTTTCTTCACCCTCTCTCCTTCTCTCTCCCGCCCTCGCCCTGCCATCCATTCATCTCACACCCTGCAATCCTCTCTCTCACCTTGCCGTTCTCCTCCTCCTCTACTCCACTTCTCATCTCTCCTCTTCTCAGCTCCTTATTGCTCTATCAATCTCTCTGGCAGAAGATCAATATCAGCGCCGCGGCTGCTTTTCTTCCCTTCCTTCTCCGCCCCTCTCTTCTCACTCTCCAGCCCATCTCCTTGTCTGCAGTAGGATCCTTTTTAGTAGGAAATGTAGCTCTCCATTAGCTTTCCTCTCTGCTGTTAACCACTTCCATCACTGTTTTACTGCCTGCTCTCTTTCAGCTGTTTTTCAAAAGGGTAAACACCCCGCTTGTGCTTTATTTCCTCTGGGTCCTGTTTTCACTTTTTTCTTACATATTCCATATGGTACTTTTGAATAATTCATGGCATGTGTGTAGTGTACTTGCAATTGCGTTTGAGAGACAGTTGGTATGAATTATGGATTGACAGATGAGGGCTTATATGATAATTTACCAACAGAAATTGAAAACTATTTCATTTTACATAAAAAAAAAATACAAATAACGCCTGATATAAGTTCATAAAAAGGAGTCAAATACTTTGAATAATAAGTTTGAAAGGTAATATCTTGTTTTGATTCAGGTGGCAAACTATTGATGATTTGTTTCGATTTCCTAATTTTAAAGCATTTACAAAGAATTGGTCGTCTTTCTAAGATCCTGAGACATATTATTGGATAAATGTATTCATTTTTTCAATTCTTAATTTAAGCTATTTGCTTTTATCAGTATTTGTGGCATGTAGCAGATACTGAATTACAGACATTTAGAGGTGCAAAGCCAACACACAACAACTTACATAATGAGGTCACAAGGAACACAATTTCAAAAAGGTTACATCACTGTGTTAAATTTAATTCAAAACAAATTGCATATAATTCAGAATGTATATTTAGGAAAGTTTATTAGTTGAATATAAAATATATTGTCTTTGTATAGTTTCCAATTGAATACTTGTCAAAAAAGATTTTTATTTTGTTTTATTCATGTTTTAGACGATGCCCCAACTTTTCTGGAGTTAGGCTTGTAGCTTTAGAAAGACTGGCGGATGCATGAAAATCCATTATGTACCCAGAATTTCACTGCTCAAAGACACCAGACCACAACCTGATTTGATTCTATGAATAGAAAGTTAGTTTTAGAGTCATCATTGTATTCTTAATGATATTTTATGAATACAAATTGATAGTGTCAAAAAGCTGATGGCAACGCATCCAATATGTCTGCTATTTATATTTTTGCAAGGGTTTGAAAGTGTGATGGACAGTTGAATGGAAACATACCCACTGTAAGTCACTGGAGATATGCGTGTCATTCAAATACTTTTAACATGTTCCCTGTAAGGTGACCTCAGTGGCTGTGGCGTAGCATCCCAACCCTCTGAGACGGGCGGCAACACGTGATGTCCATGCCAAGGCAGCAGTCAGACAGGCTGCACTGCCAGCTTTTCCAATTACAGAGACATTAGCAGGCAGCGAGCGGCAACTAATTTGACAAGCTGAGATGATGCCCATTCATATCCACCCTGCTTCAGTGGCCCAGGGTAAATATTTCCCCAAGCTCAGTATAAATAGAAAGACAATATTTGAACAGCTGAGAGGAGAGACAGAGAGAGTGAGGAAGGGAAGGAGGTTGAGAGGAACTGAAGGAGAGATCTTAATCCTTTATGTATACATGCAATACATATTCATAAAGTAGCTAGTCCTTAAGGTGAAACTGGAGACCGGCTGCACAGGACAGGAATGTTATCTGACACAGAAGAGTATGAAGGACAACTATTGTTGAAAAACTGGATTATTGGTGTTTTGACTGTAAGAAATTAGAGGATATTGGATTAGGTCAATAGGAGAAAGAGAGCTGTGCTGCACAAGTTATTATTATTATTGGACTGAAGTGAAAAACACAATGGTAGCTTCTACAACCACAGCCATCTCCATCCAGGCACAGAGTCTGCAATAAATTAAGGTTTTAGTTTGGTGATTGTATTGACAGATATGACAAATTTACAATCTAATGTAATCGAATACAGCAGTGAAGTACTACCTTTATGAATCCAAGCTGTTTTATCTACAATATCTGATCTTGCAATATTGCACTCATTGATAGCAACTAAAGCATATGTGTTTTGTGGTTTTGCACTCACAGCACTTTGTTTAAAAATGAAATGGTTCAGTGAAGAAGTCCAAAGTGACGTCATGTTTGTGCTTTGTTAACATGAAAAAAGAAACTATGAAAAGTGCTTTTGCTGATTAAACCAAACCACATACAGGCTGCAAACCCTAGTCTCTGAAGTCAAAGTCCTGCACTTTGCACACTCATCACCGCCAACTTCCTGTGTGTGCCTGTGTGGTACAAAAGTGCATGTGCGACTGGAAGCGTATCAGCTTCTTTGACTGGAAAATAATGTTGCCACCACAGAAACTAAATTAATAGAGCGGACATTCAAATCAACATAGCGGGATGGTAAGAATGGTGGCCATTTTATATGTGTACCATTGCCATGGTACCATACCACTGTACTGCGGTAACATGGACTCACTAACCCATGTACGCTTGGTTTGGGCGATCAGATCACAAGTGGTCAGCACTAAATACAAGTGTAAACAGGGTCCAAGATGCAATGTGATCAGATCACTCAAACCACTTGCAGAGGTGGTCTAGAATGCATTTATCATATTTTGTAGTGTAAATGCTGAAGGGTCCCCGAAAAGGATGTAACAGGAACATTCATCATTAATGCAGGCATGTGGTGGTTGTTTTCAGGACAGAGTGCCAACAGTCTTAAAATGGAGACGAGCAGTGATGTACGTGGTTGCAAGTGAAATCAGATGTTTATTTGAGCAGAAGATTCAATCCAAAGAAAACTTGACAACTCATATTGTACCTGGGCCGTTTACAAGGATATATCGAGATATCAACTAGCGACTCATGTTGTTGTTGTTATCCGACGCAATATATACGTGCATGGGGTAATTTCAACTTCTAATGGAAGTGGCATAGGTAGTAACAAAATCTGATCACAAGTAGTCACCTTGACACCTTGGAGAAGCATGATACACACAGGTGTAAACAGCGATGTGTCTCATCTGTTCACTTGCTACGATTGCCTTAGACACATTTTAAAACCAAGTGTAAACATGCTCATTGAGGTGAGTTTTTGCAGTAAGGCCCAAATGAGCAGTGGACTAGTATCAAGCATAGATGTGCTTTTGTGTACCATCTCAGTTGCCTTTCTTCTAGTGAAGAGAATTGCTGTGTTGAATTGCTTCATGTGTCTCTTGGTTATTTATCAAATTCCATCCATCCATTCATTTTCCTCTGCTTATCCGGGGCGGGTCACCGGGGCAGCAGCCAAGCAAGGCATTCCAGACGTCCCTCTCCCCAGTCACAACGTCAACGTCAAGCCTAACCCTAACCCTAACCCTGGGGGACCCTGAGGCATTCCCAGGCCAGGCAAGAGTTATAATCCCTCCACCATGTTCTGGGTCTTCCCCAGGGCCTCCTACCAGTTGGACATGCCGAAACACCTCTAACAGGAGGCGCCAGGGAGGATTCTTACCCCATCCTAACCACCTCAGCTGGTTCCTTTTTGACACGAAGGAGCAGCAGCTCTTCTCCGTACCCATACCCTATGGAGGAAACTAATCAGCCGATTGTAGCTGCAATCTCGTTCTTTTGGTCACTACCCAAAGCTCATGACCATAGGTGAGGGTTGGAACATAGATGGACCGATAAATCAAGAGCTTTGCCTCAGCTCCTTCTTCACCACAATGGTCCGGTACAACACCCGCATCACTGCTGACGCCGCACCAAACTGCCCATCCATCTCATGCTCCGTTCGACCCTCACTCCCAACTGCTTCGCACTCGGCTGCAAACCGCCCCAGTGAGTGCTGGAGGTCCCGGTCTGATGAAGCCAAAAGAACCACATCATCCGCAAAAAGCAGAGTTGCAATTCTCAGGTCACCAAACCGGATCCCTTCCTCCCCCCGATGTGCCTTGAGATCCTGTCCATGAAGACCACGAACAGAAGAGACAAGGGGCAACCCTGGTGGAGGCCAACACCCACTGGGAACGTGTTTGACGTTGTGACGAGTATGTGGACACAGCTCTCCCTTTGGTTATATAGGGACCGGATAGCTCGTAGCAACGAGCCCAGTACCCCATATTCCTGTTGTACCCCCCACAAGACCCCAGAGGGACACGGTCATAAGCCTTCTCCAAGTCCACAAAACACATGTAGACTGGATGAGCAAAATCCCATGAGCCCTCCAAAAGTCTCCCAACAGTAAAGAGCTGGTCCACTGTTCCGCAGCCAGGACGGAAGCTGAATTGTTCCTCCTGAATCTGAGCAGGAACCTCCTTTCCAGCACCCTGGAGTAGACTTTCCTGGGTAGGCTCCACTCCACTGGCACTGTCCCAGACCTCCATGCGACACTGAAGAGGCTGGTCAACAATGACAGCCCAACAGTGTCCAGAGCCTTCAGCATCTCAGGGTGAATCTCATCCAACCGTGGTGCCTTGCCGCCCCTTCCAGGACCCTACCCAGAGACTCCAAGAGGGCCGGGTACTCCAAACTGCTGTTCGGTGCATAAACACAGACAACAGCCAGAGACCTTCTCCTCGTGACTTGCAGTAGCAAAGATGGCGACCCTCTTGTTCCTCAGGGCAAACTCCAACACAGCGGTACTCCGCCGGGGGCTTGTGAGTATCCCCACACCCGCCCATCGCCTCTCACCCTGGGCATCTCCGGAAAAGGAGAGAGTCCAGCCTCTCTCTGGTTTACCCGTGAAGGGCGAGGCTGATTTTTCCGGATCCGCTTCATAAGGGTCTTTGAATCTCTCTTAGTCTGGCCTATCCCCTGGGACCTCTTTGACTTGGGAGACCCAACCAGGATCCATCGCGTTAAGGTGGCGATATTTATTAAATTCTATACTTTAAATAATAATAATAATGATAATAATAATAATAAATTTGATTTATAGGCACCTTTCTTATCACTCAAGGTCACCGTACAGTGACAACAACAAAAAACAACAGCTAATAAATAACAAATAATAATTGAACAATTTGGTAAACAGAATGGGGATGTAGTATGAGATTTTTAGGTACAACATGCCAGTTTAAACAGATGGATTTTGAACTGGATTTCGAAGAGTGAAAGTGGAGCAGAGCGGCTGAAGGTTCTGGACCCCGTGGTGGTCAGACGGGCTGGTGAGGTGGTGAGGTGGATGGATGAGGATGACCTGAGGGAGCAAGTGATTTTATAATAGTAGGATAATGAGATAGTTAAAGGTAAGGCAAACAGGCCTCCCTGGCATGTATACAACGTGCAACTACAACAATCACAACACAATAGCAAACAGTTCAATGTCTGTTCTATACTGATTATATTTCTATGATTGCCACTAAATACATTCCATTCTAAAAAGTATTAGAAAAATGCATTAGTTATATAGATATGCTCAAGTAATCAATCAGGGTTGGTCAGAGGACTATGAGTTTCACTCTGGTGAAATCGGAGGCTGTAGTTGAATTTGACTGGATATACAGTCGAATAGTCATTAAATTTAAGAATCACATAGTTTATGCGGCAATCGTTTTGTCTGTGTGGCATGTTCAGTTCTTTCCTGTAGAATTTTCTGCAGTGCTGTGAGAAAAGCTAGATGATGCTGATATGTCACATTAAACATCAGGTTTATTTTTCACTTGCCCGATTTTTGAACAATTGTGGAATAATCACCATTATATGTTGAAAAAGTATTTTTTCGTGAAATACCCAACTCTTACATGAACACTTTCAAAATTATGTCAATCCATTCACATGATGTTCAATTAAATAACATGAATGAACAATGCAAACAATATCATTGTCAAAATATATTCTATAAAAGCTCGACTGAGGTGATGAATTATCAACTCCAGTATGTGGATGGTGTCCCAGTCCTTTGACTGTCCTCACAATGGGAGCCAATGCTCAGTATTGTGCCATGCTGTTCCATTGTCCTGTCATATGGATGGATGAGGCAGAAAGCAGAATCAGAGGCTGTGGCCAGCTCTGTTATGTATTACATTCCGCTTGTGCATGGACTCTGTCTCTGTCTCCCACAACACCGACCCCTCTGCTGCCCCAGACTAACAGAAAGACAGTCAGACAGACAGACAGAACAGCAGGCAGAAAAGCTCATTGTTCCCTTGGGGTCTCCATTGATCCTGCCAATCACTTTATTTACTGCCTTATCAATGATGACTCCCACCTCTTTCCCTGTCAGTCCAGACCCAGATCGATCCACATGTGGCTGAATGCATGTTCGATGGGAAGTGTGTGAACGCAGGAAAACACACATTGATAAAACCTAAGACACACACAGATGGACAGCCGTTAATCACAGTGAAAGACAGGTGTCAGTGGAAGAAAAGGAGGAGTGATGGAGAGCAGAAAGGAGAAGACACAAGGAGAGAGAGATGTCAGAAAACTGGCAGGCGGCTAACGACTGCATGAAAACCCTTCACTTAACAGGCAGTGACCCACAAACACACTCACACATACCACCGACCCACACATCACTGAGACTTCTATTGTTGATGCTTACTGGCCACAAGTGGGATAGAAAGATTTGGTAAGAGTCAAAAGAGTGAGGAGGATATGATGGAGATGGTGCATTGGTGAAGTATCATGCCAGTTTAGATATACCTTATATCAGGGATGTGTAAAGCAGGAAACTCAGTCTATTTTATGTAAAGTCTCATGATAGAGGTCAGAGATTACCAATCTTTGTATTATTCACCGCTACCCGCTGCCTTGCTGCCTGGGCATGAATCACAACACACCGCTGTGTTTCTCCTGCTCCCAGCCATTTCTTCAATCTAAAAAAAGAACAAAAGCAAAAAGGAAGTGAAAAGCCCACTCTCCTTTAAAAAAGAAGAGGGCATGGGAGGATACAGTGTGTGAGACAAATGCCAGAAACAAAGAGCAGAAAGAGAGAGGAGAGGATATGTGTGGGAGTGGAGGATGAGAGGAGTGGGATGGGGATAACAGAGAAATCCTGGGATGATGATTGATGGTTTTTGTCGAAATGGAGATTCACCTGGGAATGATTTTCCCATGACATTGCAAAACCATTGCCACTGATGACTCAGCAAAAAAGTGATGCGCCCCTCTGATTGGTTTATAAGAAAATTACGACTGCACACATTCCACTATTTCATTAACTCCATTTGATTTGATTGTTGACAATCTTGCTGTTGATGTATCCCTGCAGGCTTTTTGGTTTCGCAATGGTAAAATAAAGTTTAAAAAAAAAGAAAATAATAGAGGCCTCTTTTCAGCGCATTTACAAATACAAAGCAGCTAGATCACACCATACACACTGTGTATGTACACCACAGCCAGAACATTGCTGTGACTGTACCTATTCACTATAACCATATGGTGAATATATATATATATATATATATATATATATATATATATATAAACAGCAATACTACTTTATGACTATGATGGAAAATTATGTAACAACACGGTCGCCCATGAAGTTGGATTAAAATATTTTTGACCTCTTTCCATGAAATGATTGTGACAATGTGATTTATTTTTAACAGATGAAGTGTATATCAAACTTATTCCAACTTTATGGGAGGCCATGTATACATAAATATGATTGACTATGACAGTATTTGAATCTTTAACTAAAACCACATAACTGTATAATTATCATATAATTATAAAATTATATAACCTTAAACTTAAATAACTCTATATAAAACCAAACACTATGTTACAGTAATTATAACACTATAAGAATGATGGTAATTATATAACTTTAACTCTACACGGCTACTATATAGTGTGAGTAGTGAAGTTAAGTAACTGTAACAACATTACAGTATATAACTAGTGTATCTAAGGGTAATTAAATAACTACATCATGGTAATGACTATAACAAGACAACTATGTATATATATGATAGAGACTTCACTATAAAAGTATCTAAACAATAATGATATATATATATATATGAAAATACAGTCATAACAACAATTGTATAAGTCTATCACTTATACAAACCAGAACTGTGTGTTCTTCTTCACTCTTTGCATGAAAAGCATCTACCAAATGGAAAATGTCATGTTTAGAAAAAATCAAGTTATATTTACAGAGATAGACAGAGAAAAAGAGACAGTCACATGTTTTCGATTTGTGGCTGTGTGGCCTTAAATCTCTCTCCTTCTCTTCTATTAGTCTTTTGTTTCCATCTTTCAGATGCACTTTTATTCAGCGTGCATTACAAGCAAATTACATTGGCATGCACGGCATAGCCACAACATCTAAACACAATTATATAACAGAATATAAAAAAATGTAATGTAATGTAATGCTAACCATCTGTTCAACTTGTTTGACTTTATGGTGCTGTGTGTTGATTGCACAGAGACTATCTGTATGTCTGTGTGTTCATGTCTGCAGTGTTTCAGAAAAAAACACTTGGGCAGGAATGTTCAAATATTAAATCCTGGAGAGCAAAGCTAAGTGATTATTTTCCTCTCTGTCCCTCTCTCTCTTTTCCCATTCTGTGTTATGATTTCTCTCTTCTGTGCTGCCAGTGATCCTCCTCATCTCCTGCCGAGTTAATACCTCCAGGGTTAATAAATCAGAACTGACACACAAGCGGTGGCCTGGCTCGACACAGGATTGACTATGATTAAAATCGTTTGTTTAAATCTGCAGTTTCCAGCCCTGCTGGTAACTTTCTGACATTCCACAAAGTTTTTAAGTTGGTGTGGGGTTGGATCAATTTGTGTCTTTCTTTTAGTGGTTGCGTTGCTTTTCATAAAAGATGCACACAGACCCTCAGGGTCCTGGTAAAGTAACTAACCTATCATATAATTATGTAGTCAACACCTGCCCTCATAAGAATATCTGGCAAAAATGCTGTGGAGGCCTAGCCTGGCTAACGCCAGACTAATCACAAATGAGATTAGTCTGGACACCAGCAATTCATTTTTCCGTAGAGGAGGCGTTGTTTACAATCCTCCAGAGCCGTTTATTGGGCGCTATGAATGTCTATCAAAAGCATCTGTAAGTAGCTCTTAGCCAATTGTGTCAGTTATACCAGATGACGTATGTAGAGCGACAGAAATTGATGTTTACATAGCCAGACTAGTCCATCTCTACTTTGAGAAAAAAATGCTCAATTCTGCTTCTGCAATGTTTTTCTGCAGCATGTTCTGGCTCTGGCTGCTCACAGTCTACCAGCAGTGTTGGTGTGTGTGTGTGTGTGTGTGTCTATGAGAGAGTGTTGCTTGCTGCTTTGCTTCTCCAGGTCTCGCTTTCTGCAAGATTATTTATTTTTACGCCTTATTCCCCCCTCATGTCATTCAGCCACACACATCCACTGATTTTATGGTCAATAGACGAGCTGCTGTGGGTCTCCCTGCGGCTCCGCTGTCCCCCGGCTCATAGCGAGATCACCGGCGTTACAGCAGTGAGTGGTAGCGGGGCTAGTTGGTAGATTAGGCTTTGGCCAAATCCTGTCGGAAGCAAGGCTAAAACATCCTTTTTTTGTGGTGAAACAGGAGTGTAAAGTCAAACGTTGTTCTTCTTTTAAAATCAACTTTCGCCCTAAACTATTTAAAACGCCGTCTACAGCTTGATCGAAAGAGAAAGTACAAAACTACAAGCTTCCATCTGTTGAGTAGTACGCGCCATCGTCTTGCCGTCCCTTCCCGTTGATTGGATCCCAAAAAAAACAGGGCTAAGAAACAGCCTTCGTTGCCAGACTGTGTTGCAGTTCGAAATGAAATCGAGCGTGCAAGGCAGTATGGGTATACCTAGGCTAGCTGTGGCCAATCAATTGCATGCAATTGCACATTCCTGCTAAATGACTTTTGCCTTTTTTATGGCGAATCCAGATTGTATCCAGAGTGATTTTAGAATGCCTGGACAGCAGAAAACCAGATAAAACCAGCCCAATGTACCCCTGGTGCATTGCCGCTTTGCCAGGCAACAGTCTTGGTTAGGTTTCGCTAGGTTTGAATCTCAGACTGATTGATAGTCAGCCACCATCTTTACATTTTCTTTGTACTGTAGCATTTACTTCCCCTGTGGTGTTAAGGTTTAGTGACAAAAAGTACTTGGTTAGGTTTAGGGAAATATTTTGGGTTGGATTAAAAGTAAGTTCATTTTTATCAGAAGTTAGTTTAGGGTGTGTTAACAAAGTGGGTGTGTCTTTTTATAAAGTGGGCATGTCATGTAGCCTACAGACGGCAGATTGAGTGGACCTTTAAACTTATATATTTTTTCTTGTTTCTCAAGAGTCTGCCTGACATAGGTAACCACAACAGGTCTCTGTTGTTTTCTTAAAAATGCAGCCAATATGCATGGTGCAAAACTTTACATCATATTATACATTACAGAGGAGTTCCAGATGGATTATTGTTAGATGAAACACTCATGTGTTGTACACGTTTCAGACTTGGAAAAAATATGGATATTTAATGTTAGCAATATGCTGATGTTGGGAGTAATCCCAGTTTCAGGAGCTCTAACACTTAATTGATCCAAACAGATTCATCAGGATTCAAGTTTAGTTGAAATAAACATTATTTCCGATGTTTTATTTGTCAGTTTCAGAGGCTTGTTCATTCCTCTGCAGCCCACCCTGCCTTGAGGCCTGGCTGTCTCCGTAGCCCCACCATGCTGCCAGCACAGCCAAAGCCCAGGCCCAAAACCATGGGCCCCCACCGGCCCCTGCAATGGAAAGCAGATGGCCGGTCCTCTGACGGCAGCCGGCTGCAGTCAGCAGTCCAGGAGAGGAAACTTCTCATTCGCCATCATCCATCATCGGGCTGGGAGCGGTGGGAGGAGAGGGGGAGGAAAGACAGAGCATCGCCTGACTCCCGACGTCTGGCCTCTTTCAAACGCCTTCGCATGGCACATTCATGGCTTGCACTCTTACACACATGTAAAAACACACGCATACACACGAAGACTGGGCCTTGCACACACACACACACACACGCAGACCAGTGAATATATTCTGGCTCACGTTCCTGTTTCTTGCCTTTCATTAGTGGTATTATTCTTTTCAGCAATGGGTCGGTTGTAAAAGGTCTTTCTGGTTGTTCCCCCTCCTGAGAGAGAGAGAGAGAGAGAGAGAGAGAGAGAATTTCTGTTTCTTTCTGTCTTTCAGTCTTTGTGATTTGCTGTCCCTGATCGTCTTTTATATTGGGTGGTGTCCATGCCGTCCTCTCATTAGACTCCACCAGGTCCTACAGAACTAAATAAAAAGAGAAGGTATAAAGAAATTAAGAAGAAGAAGAAGAAGAAGGGCAAGAGAGAGAGAGTGAGCATAGTGAGTAATGTACCTGACAGCTGAGGATCATTAATCACTGTCAGACTTGAAAGGAGAGGAGGGAGGACAAGGTGGAGGAGGGGGGGGGGGGGGGGGGGGTGCCATTTGACGTGGCAACACACACACACACACACACACACACACACACACACACACACACACACACACGTGCCCCTTCTCCTACACACATTCTGCTTCACACATTCTTTCACAGACCTCCTGTGTCTCTGTCCCCCAGTTTAATTCAATTATTCCCTCTGAGACATGAACAGTTTTCCGAAAACATCAAAATAGGGTTGAATAAAAATGATAAAAGAAAAAATAAAGGAATAAACATGCACACCATTGCTCATGCACATGCTGGAGGCCCCTCATGTCTGCGAGCCGCTGACACTAATAAGGGCTGTTGAAGGTTTGACTCCACGCGGCAGGCCGCCACTGCACAGCAGGGACGGCCATTCACAGCCTGTCAAGCCGCCCCGCAGCAAGAGGCACCGACAAAGACCCACAGAATGTGAGACTCTCACAAAAGAGATGACGGCGACATAGTGGCTTCAAATCTCAGGCATGCAGGCACGCACAAAAAAGACAGACACACACACATACACATCCCTGTCATCCTCTCTCCTCCCTCCTTGCAGCGGGACAGCAGCTGGCCTGTCCGATTGTCAGTCACACTGATGAGACTGTTCAGCTATGTCCAAATTCTGTTCTCTCCCTTCACAAGCCCCCACAAACTCTCAGTTTCAGTTCAAGTCAACTCAAAGTGTTTCTCTTTTACCGTACAACAAATACAGAAAAGCATACAGAGAACTAATAATGCCCAACATTATGTGCTAATATGTAAAGGCTCAAAGCTCACCAACCAAAGTTTTATTAAGATAGTGAGGCATCCACATTCAAATTGGTTCAATACTTGTTCAATACAATTATTTTTAGCTAATTATACATAACTAATTTGTAACAGAATTTTTTTTTAAGTATGTATTTAACTCTCTGGGACCTGCGGGGTTGCCAGTGATCCCAGTCAACATTCATTTATTTCAGAGGCTATAGTGGGCTTATATTTAACGCTGTAGTGAAGATACTGCTATCACAAAAGTATCATGTCATGCCAAATATTGTCAGGAAGTGGGCTAAATCATGTTCCAAAGTTAGGCTTAATTTTAGTGAGGGGAAAACTGGCATAGCTGTATTCACAGGGGTATCTTGGCCTCTGACCTCTATATATCTGAATGAAAATAGGTTCTTTGAGTATCCACAAGTCTCCACTTTGCAGATATGCCCAATTTATATGAATCCCATGCAGTATCCCAAGAAGCATGCAGTAAAAACGTGTTATTTTCACCTATTGTATTTTGTTTGTATTGTATTTGAATATTTCTGCATACTGGTGTCTTGGAATTGCATACATTGGAACATGTAAACTTTTGTGGATTCAATAGGCCAATTTAATCCATGTGTGATGATGTTAGGCACCATAGTAGCCAGTTTATTGCAATGAGAGCATTTTTTTGAAACTTAACCTCACTGAATAAGATGACCTGCTGTGACCTTTTGACCTGTTTATAAATATACAGCGGCATAGTCTTTATATTAATTATGCCATTAAGCATGTTTAATGGATTGTAGTAGATAGTTTTTAATTTGAAAAATACTAATGATTGAATTTATACATACAACCTGTTATTAAGGAATACTGTCAGTTTTATCTGTTTGTGTCACTGGTTTGTTTTCCTTGTGATGGTCACAGACAATAATCTGTATTTTATCCACATTTCATTTGCTGCTTTCTCACTATCTCCCTCTTCAATAAAATCAAATAGAGAAGGAGTCCAACACTGTCTCTGGTGGACATGATGGCTTTTAGCCAAAGACCACAGCTGGGCCTCCCAGACACTTCCCAGAGTTCCCCAGCTGGCAGTGGTAAAACCTAAATGCAATGCATTACAGACTGTGATTGTACCTTTTTTCATTGACACATGCAGCTAACTTAACTGAACAGTCATCATTTGGTCACTTTTACATCCAAATGATGAGAAAAGCGGTTTCATGTACAGTTTCAGTTTAATTTGATATTTGAACTACAATCCTGTCATCATCAGTCTTTATTCAAAGATAAGATGATGATGTCTATTATCTTATAATTAAAACGCTTTTCATTGCAGCAATAGCTGTGAGGGCGTTCTTTACTGTGATTATGGGGTATGACAGTGTTGTTGATAGACATTGTCAGCATCTCTAAAGTACCCATAATGACACTAAAGAATGCCCTTCTGGGTATCATGGAGATTGTGCAGTATAATGCCTACCAGTGTGTTGTCTGAAGCATTTGCTCCAAACTTGTGTACATACAGAAGAACAGAAAACAAGACAACAACAGAGCACAGAGGGCAGCTGAGTATCTGCTTCCCACAAATTAGCACACCAAACAATGTAGCGTGCAAATGGACAATAACAGGGTGGACAGAGACTGTCTTTCAAACACTTAACCCGACCTCTAAATCATGTTCTACTTAAGCGACAGAGACATGACCAGTGTTTCAGTGCTGAAGATTTGTAGCTGACCCTGACCACGCACATCTCTG
Source organism: Centropristis striata (assembly GCF_030273125.1). Lineage (NCBI taxonomy): Eukaryota > Metazoa > Chordata > Actinopteri > Perciformes > Serranidae > Centropristis > Centropristis striata. The sequence goes on from NC_081523.1 coordinate 33,097,403, forward strand.
TGGAGGGGGACAAATAAAGACAAAGAGGAATAATAATATTTTGCACATCCAGGTGCATTCGGAGTGTCTTTAATCAATTAGATGGTCCAGGTAAAATAGTGTAATCTTATACTAAAACCAGCTGGTCATCCAATGTCAAATCCAGGAAATGTAAGTTCAAACTGGTCAGCTGCTTCACTTCAGTGTGTCATTTGAAATGATATGCAGATGTTGTGTTGTTTAGTGTTTCCTATTAAAATGATGTTCCCCGTAGGGCCCAGTGGTTAGGGAACAAAACAAATAGATGAGGAAACACTCACCAGCATTCTGGGTGCTCACATTCATGTTCATTATTGCTTCACATATTGTTCACCATTCACCAAAAACATGAGCATGTTCAGTAAACACGTAAAAACACGGATTTATGCATAAAACATCACCAAGGTTCCTTTCAGTCCAAGTCGGGACACCACAGAGTTCCTGATGGTAGAAAGACCATAGGTCAGTCATCAATTTCAGTCGGTCAAGATTCAGGTTGTGTGCAGAGACATCCACTGAGAGATGTCAGCCAGGCATGCAGAGATGTGTTTTATGAGCTGGGTTTCAGACCTAGGAAACAACAGGAACAGTCACCATTGTAATAACCTCAAGAAGTATAACTTTTCTGACTTCTGAAAATGTTTTGTTCATGGCTGATGTCTGTTTATTATACAGTGTCAGGGCACTGTTGGGTCCATTTTCCATCCACTAAGTCCAGCCCGACTGCTTTATATCTTTAAATCTTTGATTAAAAATGTCTGAAAAAATAATATTCCTGTAGGCATTAGGATTCTACACATACAAATCCTAAGTAAATCTAGTGATATATTGTGTGTAGTGAAATTTGCTTAAGGAAGTGTAATGAAACTGATCTAATTAATGTATTATTTTCCTTTTTGAATTATATGTGTACAGTTGTGGTATGGATAGACTGTTACAACTTATGCATTATTGTTTTTGATTTCATGGTATCAGATACAACCATTAAATCCCACCCAGGGACTGCAGATGCAAATTAGCTTACAGGTATTTGTTGTGCAATACATATTTACTGTGCATTATCCCTGTCTAATAAACAATCAAGATAAAGTTGCATGTCATCTGCACAGCTGTGTCAAGAAAACCATATGAGTGCATAAAGAGCCTTGCCGTAGAGAAAAAAACAGGAAGGGATCCAGAACTGGACCCTGAGGGACCCCAGAAGTGATGTTCAAGGGTTCAGACTCAAAAAAAGGAGGGCAGTCTCAGCTGAGTATACATTAAAACCAGACTAGTGGGGATCAAGAAGTTTGTTCTGGTAGAGATATGCAAAAAGTTGAGTGAAGACAGCACCTTCAAGTGTTTTAGAAATGGAATAAGAGAGACAGGTCTGTAAATATTTTAAAACATTGTTTTACATCGGAATGGTTGAGTGTGGGTTCACTGCTGCAGTATTAGGAAAACAATAAGTTGCCAAAGAGGTATTGATGAGGTGGGTGAGTATATATAAAGGAGGTCAGGCATGGTAGACTGAAGAAGGTGAAAGGGGATATGGAGTGGTGGGAGGTAACCTCATACCTCATTACAATAGAGGGGTGAGAAGGTAGTTTAAAAAAAAGGTGGATGTAGGATAGTTGCTGTCAGCAGGTGGGTGGGGAAATGAGAAGCGTATGGCATCTGTCTTTCTGTCTTGCCTTTCCCCCACCTGAGTGTCAAAGATCAGTAAAAGTATTGTGGCTTGCGCAAAACAATTTAGCAAAGAATGGGTTGTAGTGGTGCTGTCTGCACCTTGCCTCCCTTATGGCTGAGTCGCTATGAAATGGACTGCAGTGGAGGTCTATAAGAGGAGCAGTATAAAATCAGAAATAACATACAGAGAGCCAGGCCAAAAAATGCACGCTCTACTACTGGGTGGTAGCGCTGATTCAACAGCAGACAGACCCAGTGAAGGATCATCTGTCTCCATTATGGTCTCCCTACAAATCATCTACATTTCCCTTCTTCTTCTCTGCTGCCCACAAGCTCATAAAGCTAGCTTTTCCATGCTGCTTTTGGCAAAAGGAGTGAGAGAGACTTCCAACGAGGTGTATTGTGGGTGGTCGAAGGTTGTATGAACCAATGCATACAGACACACACATACCGCATACTATTTTGTTTCAACGGGGTCGACCACAAAACTGCTATTCTTACCAGAATGATACATGTGCAGTTTTTTCTTACAGCTGAATAAATGCTGCTGAGGGATAACATGCATCTGGGATGTCTGCACTTCCCATGAGCAGTGTCTTCTGGTTCTGGGGTCAGTGGGGAGTATTAGCAATTGTACTGACTAAGTCTTAAAAGAAGTCTAGTACTGGTTGCTAAAACGGATGATTTAGTTTAGACGTGCGCCCAGTGCGCTCCGAACATATAAAAACGGAAAGTGCAGTCATGTTTAGAAAATATCTTGCTGATTTATTTACCCATCATACTGCGGCAATGACTTTAACTCATAATACATATGTAACGAAAACAACAAACCGAATTGCTCCTTATATCAAAAACCAAAAATAATAAGCACATACTAGGCACAAACTGGGCATAAATTGGGCACAGTCGAAAACTGTTTGCTTCCCAAATCAGCAACACCGGGTTTCCCCGAGGTCAGCTGAGCCACACAGCAAACACAGCTCCCCCCAGTGGCATGGAGCAAAATTACATGAAATACAAAAATGAATATGGCTCATACAGCAATATTGATATATGGCTATGTTCAGGCCTGGAATCTGATCATACATGATACATTTGGGGTGGATTAGACAATGTATGTTGAAATTAGAGCAACTTTCAGTTCATGACGAGTGCTGGAGATTTACCGCGCCGCCAGAGCCATGTCCTTTACAGAAAATACAGTCTGCACAACAATGCATCATCAACTTGTCGAGTTTTTTACGACCAAGTTTGAAGCTGATTTGATTAACTAGATTTTAGCAAGACATCATACAGTACATTTATTACCTGTTGCCAACAGGGGGCACTATATAAATATACACATATATATGTGTGTGTGTGTGTGTGTGTGTGTGTCAATATTTACATGTGGACATGTTCAGGGCTGGACCCTTATGAAGCATGTAATGGCAAAGTAATAATCTCTATTTTTTGCCAAAATGTCATATTTTGCCACCATGCCCACATAGTGTGACGATTGATAAAGCTTTTAATAGTTTTTGTTCCCAAAGGCCTTATGATGGTACTGACCAAGTTTGATCGTAGGAGGAGTTCTTTAAAGGATGCAACATGGAAATGGCAAAAAAACATTGGAAAACACAATATTCGATCCAAGATGGTGGACTTCCTGTAAAGTTTTTGGTATTGGCCCAAGAGGCTTTTTGGTGTGTCTCCCCATGATACATATGTGTGCCAAATTTCGTTTGTTTACGTGAATGTTCTCTATAGGGTGCCGCTCTGTTTAAACTTTCTAGGGGACGCTAGTGAGTCATTTTGGTATGCCCATTTCTGAGACCAATGAAATACGTACATTTTTACAAAGATTGACGTATATTCCAAGTTTGGTGGGTTTTTGAATATGATGAAGCCCCCAAAAAGGTGATTCATTTGTGAAAAGAAAAAACGGACCAATTTTAATAGGGCCCTAATAATTGTGTGATTAGTCTATCCGAACACTGAACAAGATATAGTAACACCAACATTACAATGAACTGATGAAAACATAAATGGTTGAAAGTTCTAAGAGGAAAAATCACAAGTCAATCACAAGGTAGCCCAGCCCTAAAGCATACCACTTTACCTTCTATTTGACTCTGAATGGGACCATTATTTATAAAATGAACATCATGCTGTATTAAAGAAGCCTTGAAACCAGTGATTTAGACCTCATTATGAGAATGTTGACTGAGGTCGTAAATCAAGCGAGAAGTACAATCTGACTTCTTTTTCAGGGATTGCAGCTGGGTTGTAACCTGAAAACTAAAAAGAAAACTCAGTGTCCCTGAATGGCTTCTCATTGTTCCTAAAAGGCTGCTGTCTGTCATTTCTTCCAGTGCCTCATCATTCAAGGGAAACAGAAGTTTGTTCTTCAACATTCATTTTGAGTGCTCCTCTCAGTTATACTGTACATCATTATCACTTTAAAGGCCTTTACATTTCAGCAACATCTTTTATTTGTCTTTATGAAATACTGTAAATATTTCCTGTGTATTTTCTTCAAAACTGTTATATAACTTAATAATAAGTTATTACTGCATGCAGTTTCACCATGTGCTGATCTTGTGGAAAATGTAACTGTAGTTTAAGTTATAATTGCTCCAGTACAAACAAAAACACTGGTTAGGAAATGAAGAGTTCCCTGGTTGAATGTGAATTCCATAAAAAGTAACAGCCAAAAGACTGAGAATAATTTGCAAATTCAGCAAGACATCTTCTGGACACATGGAGCTCCAGGAAGAGACTCACACTTCCAAGACACATTTTTGTAAGATCACAGCCGTTGAAAGAAATCCAAGATTCTTTTTGCCATGATTGATTATATGTCAAAAGCAAAATCCTTTCCCATTCTTAGATTCAAGTGAGTGTTTAAGTAAGTCTGTTTTTTATTTCCAGAACAAAACGATACACATACAAAATAGTACAAAAAGGGATAAGAAACTTCTCTTTTCTGTAGTCTGAACTATGACTTCTGTGGTGACCTCTGTGGCTAGATCACACATCTAAAGCAAGTTTTGTACACACTATAACAATATACATACATTTTTCATTAATTTGACAGTTATATAACTTCTATACTATACTTTCTTTTATAAGAGAGAAAACCTAATTTGATTTATTGTCCATTAAATGTGGAAAAATGATGCTGATATGAATTTCTTTGTTAATGTTAAAGTAATAATCCTTTTTGGAAAAACACTCATTCAACTTCTTGCTAAGTGTTAGATGGTCAATACAACTCTAATAGCTGTTAAATGTGAAGCTGTATCCAGTATGTGTTAGCTTGCTGTAAGTTAGCATAAAGACTGGAAACAACCAGCCTAGCTCCATCAAAAGGTATCAATCCATTTACCAGCACTTCTCACATCACAAATATAATACTATACTTATTATAATATATTGAAGTGATAAACAAAAGTTGTCCAATGTTGCTAACTTGAAGGGGTTGGTTTTTTTTTTGTGAATTATTGAGTAGCAGAAGGACACTTCAGCCAATTAATAGGAAAAAAACAAATGCTAGCTTACTAACGTAGCCTACAATAGAAAGATGGTAAAAATGGTAAACATCATGAATATAAGATAGATATATTAAATATAGATACTCAATGACCCTCAAAGGATGGATCCTAATGAGGCCAAAGGATGAAGCTTGAAGACTATTTGGTGATTATGTCCATTTTCATCTATTCAAATCAACAGGCTGACATTTAATTTGTAAAAAATCTGTTAAACTAATAACATTTCCAGCCCCAATATTATGCTGGATCACAGGGAATAGGACTCAAAAGCAGACTCATACTTCAAATGGCAATGTCCATTAATGACACTGTACAGGGTTCAGTACATGTGCAAGCAATAGCCAAAGGCAAAACCAAAAAAGGCTCAACAACACACGGGAAAACTCATAGAAGAAACGCGAGAACAACTGACACGAGGGAACAAGAAGTACTGGCATAGAACAAGGGGAAGGACAGGACTTATACTGAAAGGGGAGCAGAGACAATGAGACGCAGGTGTGGCACATTAAGGCAGCTGTGGGTAATCAAGGGAGCGGGAAACACACAGGTGCTGTATCCCAAAGTCAAGGATCCTTCCTTGGTAGGATCCTTCCTTCGGAGTCAGGTCTTTCAGAGGCGAGGCCAGAGTCCTTCCTGTCAGGTATAACCACAAATGGAACAGCCTTTTGAGTGTGCAGGTGTGCCTCTTTGCGTGATTGGAAAGTCCTGTTTAAATTCAACCATTCGAGGATCCTTCCTAGACTTTGGGATACAGCAAGGGAAGTGTTGAAACCTTCAACAAGACAAGATGTGAGTACCAAAATAAAACAGGAAACATGAAAAACTTGCAACATAAGGGGCACACAAAATAAAAGCAGTAGGACATAAGGAACTCAGTTGTACTTTGTGTTTAGTACCTATTAGCATGTTAGCTATCATGCTAAACAAAGAATATGGTAGCAATGGTAAACGGTATGCCTGCTCAGCATGTTAACATGCTGATGTTAGCTCAAAGTAATGCTGTGCTTAAGTACAGTCTCACAGAGGTGCTGGTATACTTCTAGACTGTTATTGTTATTGTCCATGTGTCCGTATGTTGTGGGAACTATACAAATAGTGGCTGGTTGCATTTGGATTGAACGTTTGACTTCATCTGACCTAAGGTTCACAGACCTAGAGGTGATACAGGCAATACACTGCAAAAAAGCCAACTTGTATTTTTTTGGCCTAAAACAGTGATTTAATTTGGTAAAACTTGGAAATATAAATTACTGACATTTAGGGCAATAATGTAAGTTAGCACAACAAAGGAAGCCAGTTGTATGCTCAAAAACAGTTTGTGAGTTGTTGTTACTTATATCTTTAAGTTGGGGTTCAAAACAAGGAACAATAGTTCTGCTAACTCTTATTTCTTTGTTGTGAAATGCGGGAAAGCGGTGAAATTCGGTCATTAGCGACAGCTAGCGGCTAACTGATGCTAGCGGCTAACTGATGCTGGCGGCTAACTGATGCTAGCGGCTAACTGATGCTAGCGGCGCTGCTTGTTACAGCTACAAGAGTAGCCATTAGCGTATCAATGCTAACTCAAAATTGTGGTCACAACATTAGCTGACATTCATAGCGGTGTTACAATCGTGCCAGAGAAATTCAGAGTTGAGCAAACTCAAAAACAAAACTTAAATATTTGGTTAAATTGTCCAACTTAACATTTTATCGAAGTTTGTTGCCTTGAAATTTTGAGCTCACCCAACTTTTCTTTTTTTGCAGTGTACGGAATAACCTGAAGATCTTGATCTGGGTTCTTGAGATCATGACCTTTCTGCAGACATGGTCACATGGACACATTGTATGGCACTGGTGTTCAAAACTGCAACACTGTGACATTTTCTTGATGTGAGTATAGCAAAATATAATTTTCATTGCTTAGGATGATGGCTGCCTGGTATAAAGTGATCAAATTCAGGCCTCAAAACATACTAACACACAGTGTAGACACACACAGTGAAACAGGAGTTGTTGTAGGGCTGTTGTTGCTGTGAGCAATTACAGCGTCTTATCTAACAGTGAGGATAATGAGGTTACACAGAGAGCAAATTCTATCATGTCGGCATAATGAGATTTGGGCCCGTGTTTCGCGTCCTGGGGTCGAGGACAGGGACGGGGACAGGGACACACACCAATACATACGCACACACATAGTTTTCTTATCTGCCCCACCTTGCATCTCTGCCTGACATTCAGGGGAAATTGCATTCAGGCTCAGTGTGTGATGCACTGTGTGAATGACTGAGGCTCTCCCCTTCTTCCTCTCTCTCTCCATCACCCCATTCCCCCCCATACCACTCTCCCCCCTTCATGTTCTCCAACAACCCCACCACCACTTCTGACAGGCTGTTTGATTTATGACTCCAATTCCCCAGCGCAGACACATAGACGCAGGCCACACTCCCAACTATATGTATGTATTTTAGTTTCCCCCACAGCTCTCCCCTCTCTTTGGCTACACTTCTCTCTCCCGCTCCCTATCTTTAGCTCTGTCTCTATCTTTCTCTGTTCTCTCTCTTCCTCCGCACACATGCACACACACGCGCACACACACACACACACACACACACACACACACACACACACACACACACACACACAAACACTCACACAAATCTTGGGTGTGGTGATTGATTATCCTAGCAGGACTGTCTGGTGTATTTTTGATCCTTGTGAAATTTAATCTCTGCGAGCAGTACAGAGAGTGTCTCACACGTGTACACGCATACACACACACGTACACTTATATACACACACACACACACACACACACACACTCAGGAGGTGGAGGAGAAGTGAGCAAGTTTTGGAAAGGCAGTGCAAGCAAGAAGTGCGGGGGCTTTTTGGCACCATATTTCAAGTTGTATACACAAACAACTTCATCAAAAGTTAGATGGTAAAATGGGAACAGAACAACTTGCAAAGCACAGTACTTAGCTTTGTGTACAATTACAAGGAAAGCTGACCTCTGAGACAACACTCAGTGCTGACTGACATCATAATGGCATACTGTGATCAGAATCCCGGCACCAGAACTGAATCTGGACTCACAAACCTGAACAACGCATAATCCTTCCTCCTCTAACTACCAAACAACCCAAACTGTCCCCCTGTGGCTGCTCAGTGGTCAGGACTGTGTATGAGTAGTGTGATTCAGGCCCAAATTGTTTTGGTTAATTATAAAACCAAAGGACATGATTCCACCTGAAGTGTGCATTTTGCAGTATTGTAGTTCTAGCTCATTTTCTCCATAGAGGGCCACTATAAATTTGACATTTCGCAAAGGTTTACATGGATATTTACATGGCTAAACTATAATATAAAACACTAATAATCACCAGAAATATGCTGTCATAGAAAAACCTTTAAAATTGTACTGCCATGATACCCTACAACATTTAGTTTGACATCTCCCACATTTTCTCTATTAAATAACCCATTCATTCAGATAAATCAACATAAAGCTACTGAGACATTTTCCACATTTGGCTGCAGCTGGTGTCATTTTGCAGAACACACTGAGAGACGCCTGAACGTTTTACACTTTGGACATAGAGATAAAAAGGTACCGCTTTCAGAAAATGTCCTCATGTCAGAAGAAACACTACTTGACTTTATTTACACCCCATTTTTCACAATAACTTGCCACCATATTGGACAGATATTGTCCCGAGCTGACTTATAGGAGCGCTCCAATGATTTAGTGTTGTACTTCCATAAAGTTATGGGACACACAAGAGAGAGATTAAAGTAAAACTGGTCAAAATCAAAGCAGCAGTTGGTAGTAGCAGCAGCACTATGGAACAAGCATAAAAATGCTGGATCCCACAACTTTGTAGGTATATCTGGTAAACAACACGTTTCTAATCTATATGCCCTAAGATTATAAGGCAGGCTCTTACCGAATAAATTATACAGCTTTTAGATGTGCTGGGCATTAAAGTACTGTATGGGATTACAATTAGTAAATTCAGTAGTGACATTACAGTTAGTAATCCAGGAAATGCTTCTTTACTGCAGCCATTAAAGAGTCATCTTGTTGGTGGTCATAATAGGAGTTTCATGGAGCTTTGAAATCAGTTTGGCCCTTCTGTGTCTGGTCAATGTATTCTCATGAAGCAGACAAAATTTCATGGGATACGTATAAATTCTAGAGCAATAATTTTTGTAGGAAATCATGCAGCCTGTTCATGAGAACAATCTAGTTCAGTTGGCTCACTGCTCCAGAATCCTTTAGCTGGGCCAGTGGGTGGGTTTGCATGTTGTATCTTCATAACTTGACCACTAACATTAACCACTGTGAAGTCCACAGTCAGAAATCACTGGGATTTTTAAAAAAAACTATTAGGTGTGTAAACTTACAGGTTCACAGTAAGGACAGGAATTGATTTGTGATGGTCAGTAAATACCTTAAATATGTATGCTGATGGCTTCTTAAACCGCAATATCTTGTTTTCTGTTTCTACACCTGTTATATACAGAAAATGTGACATGTGTGACATACTTACAGTAAGTAATGTTAGTATTTGGTATTTTTTTTATCACAGTGATTGTATAAGTATAACATTACTAACACATACAGTACTCACTCCTCATGAAAAAGAAACTGCCCTTAAATATCACTGTAGTTCATTTCCTGAACACATCCATTACCCAGAATGCTACTGCTGAGTCAAGAGCATCCCACAAGTAGAAGTAACCAACAAGGAGAAGAAATGAGAACTGGCGCCAGTCACTTATGGGCAGATCCGCGTAATTTTATTACATAACAGTAGGAATTAATGGCTAACGGTAAAGCTAACGGCCTGACAGTTGCAGGGAAAGGTTAAGGATTCAACAGGAACATGCACTGCTAGAGCTTTTCCTGCTTGAGGGCAACCTACTTGAACTGCCTTTGTTGTGATTGTACAACTGCTTCTATTGTTAGAGCCACCATCAACTCAACGGTTCTAAGTACCTCATCCCTCTTACAGCAGATCTTTATGGTGTGTCTAAATGATGATGTTCAGAATATCCTGTGCACTTGTGCAGTGTTATTTGTAAGCTGGCTATGACAATGCATGGAAACATCTATTTATACTGATAAATGCATGTAAACACACTCAGCTAAAGGAGGACAGTGGAAGAGGACAAAGCATCCCTCTTATAATCTCCTTCTCCACTCTGTCATTATTTTCTATAAACTGACCTGCAGACACAAACAGTCGTGGTCTTGGATCATTATCTGCCTCCTCAACCTGGGATGTGCCTGTGCTCTTGTAATAAATGATAAATGAAATGATAGAGCACTGTGTGGTTGTGTGTGTGTGTGTGTGTGTGTGAGCGTGAAACACACATCGATGGCTGATCTGTGTTTAGTCCCTCAGGTCATCGATCATAGGCAGGCACTCATCCATAATGGGTCCTATATCTGTCTGTCTCTCAGCGGGGGACTGGGACCACAAAGAGACATACATGGATCAGACACAAAAGGGACCATTACACACAACCTTATCAATACTCACTCCTGAGAAACTACTTTTCTTCCTCTCTCAGGGGAAAGATCTCCTGGCTGCCCAATTAGTAACAGCCAGAGCCATTGATAGAATTTGGCAAGGTTTGTACAATCAGAAACAGCAGAGGAATTAGTTATACTCAAAATTAAACTATTTTGAGTAGAACTAATATGTGGACCAGATCTTTCACATCGGCAAAGATATGGTCACATATTAAGACTCTTGTATCAAAATGAAATATTTACTGTTTCAAAAAGCACGTACAAATACATTTTTAGGTTCAATTGACCAAAGTTTTAGCATCTTCAGCTCATTGCTTTGCTTTAAGTGCCTGCAACTCAAAGGGGCCTTTTCACCAGGTGGAATTAGCTATAAAGAACAAAAAAATTTTTTTAACCAGACTGTATACGTATATGTTTCTTTTTTCTGTAGAGTTGGGCATTTTAACATGGGGGTCTATAGGGACTGACTTCCTTTTTGGAGCCAGTTTCAAGTGGCCAGTCGAGGGAACTGCAGTCTTTTGCACACAAAGGACTTGACCAAGTAATCAATGAACCATCTTTCGAGGCCTTGTGGTCGCATGGCTAAAGTAATGCTGCACATGCAACAACCAAGTCGCAGCTAAAATTAATTGAGCAGAAATTATTATTTTGTCATCTGCCCATGTCCATGAAAGTGGATTATCAGTGTACAGCCTAAAACTGCATGCAAAGTGTGGTCAAAGACCGCACACTTGTGCAGTTACATATGCAGACATCGAAAAGAGTACAGACCCACACGTTCCTTCTGGAGGACAGTATATCTGGATAGAGAAGCCACGGGAGCCATATAAACACTGATCTTCAAATGGCTACGTGGTTGTCAAGATGTGGATGTCATGGTCATTGCAGCCCTGGTATTCTAAAATCAGCACATTTTAAAAATCTCATCCAGAAAACATTAATGGCTCAGAGACTCCACACTTTGTCATTTTTGAGGTGCAGTAATGTTTGTGGCCTTCGCTCACTCATCACAGTGCATGCTAAACAGTTAGGAACACCAGAGAAAATGATTTATGAGGGACACATGGATGATTTCAGTGTTTATGTCTGTTGACCAAATCCCTCAGAGTATTCCTTGAACATTCCCAACACCAGACACTCACAGTTCCACAGCTGAATTTGTGTGTCAGTCGCTTTCTGTGATCTGTGTAGACAGACAGATTGAAACAGTGATAATACAGAGAGAAGCAGACTGTGACACAAATGATGATCTATAGGCCACCGCAGATATGTGGAACGTGCCTAATCACAGTGTCACATTCAGCTGGTTTACCACAGCTAAACCCAGACACACACTTTCCCATGGTACACTCTGCTAGAGAGAATTCTCCTAGGGGAGCGATCACATCAAGTCTGAGGGCCTTTAATGTGTACGAGTCCTTGTACAGTATGTGACCACTTTCAAGACTCTGTCACACGGTTAATAAACCAAACGGAGAGTTATTTCCAACATGTTTTATTGACAGACAAGCATGGGACTGAACTGTAAAAAGATGTATTTAAAAAACATTTACAGTAACTTGTCTATATTTACTGATAGGTTGCACGGACAGTGTTAGCTTTGCTGTTGATGATGACTGGGAACAAAAACAAGGAGCATGACTAATATTACCATGTAATCATTTCGAACAACAGGCTTCAAAGCTTTAGTAGGAGTGTGTTGGTGGTGATGTGGATTCAAATTCTGCACAAAATTGAATTTCATCTCATCTTCCAGTATTGGTTGGTGTATGTGGTGCCTCCACAGTCTCCAGACTGGTTTACAGCTGCAGCCTTTGGGAGTATGAGCCCACTTCTTTAGACATTCTTTAATTTATCCAAATCACAAAAAACATGGTTTAAAATTCAATTTAGTTTCACTGTTTGGGGCTTTATATTCACACAGTTTTGATTTTTGTCTATAATTCCATATAGTATATTAAGTACATCATTATCAAGGAAATGCATCTATTTACAGATAGATAACTGCAGGAATATTGACCTCTACCACTTTTATTTTACTGCAGTTTAGGTATGTAGCAGCAAAATAGCATTACTCAAATTCACAATGTGTTAAACTGGCTGTAATAGTCACACGTTTTGATTATTAATGTTGTCAAGCAATTGAGCTGAATGAAATAACCTGTTAATCTGCTTATTTGCTAATTCTGTGCAAATAAACTTTGCCCTAGCGCATACGGGCTGTTGGAAATGTTCAAATTTCAACAAACTCCAACCCCAAAAATAAATTAAAGGAGGAGTTTTGGTAGCACATCTCAGATTACACAGCTTGACTGGCATATGTACACAGCAATGTGGAAATGAGGCCTAAGGCAGATACATTAAGACTAGCCAATAAGTATCAAGAAATTGCAGTGGTAAAGATATGCTTAAGGTCATTTGGAACCAGTATCGCTATTATTTGTCCACCAGAGCACACTGACAAGTTTAAAATGTCCTGGTCAATACAAATTGTGGTCACAATTCTTTCAAAAGCACATTTAAAAGGCTTTTCCTTTCCTCTCCTCTCCTCTCCTCTCCTCTCCTCTCCTCTCCTCTCTGCACCTCCTCACCCCCAGTCATCTATCTCCAGACTGGGCCAGTCAGTGGCAGCTCCATTGATAGGGTAATCCAGGCCTGATTAATGACCCAATAATCAGAGGGGTCCTCAGATCAATCATGGGTGTGATCAATAACCTCCGGCCAAGGCGATCATTAGCCTGCTAGAGTGCATCCTCTATTAGACCCACGGACCAAAACAAAGGATGTAAAAGAAAGAGAGGAGATACAGGGAGTGAAGGATGGAGGAGGGAGAAGGGAGGCAGTGCAGTTTTTATACGATGATAAGGAAGCAGAGCTGTTTCTCTGTGCTGTGATAAAGAGACCTATAGGAAACTGTATAACATTGTATTTAAATTCACATATGTGCAGGTTTGGGGACATGGAATTATAGAATAAAATATAAATATATACTGGCACTGTAGGAGGGTGGGTTAACAAGAAGTGAGAGAGATTGTGTGCCTCTGAGTGCTTTAAAAATGTGCATGTGTCCATACCGTATTTGTGTTTGTGGGGACTGGTGTGTGTAAGTGCTTGTTTTTGTATTTGTGTGTGTGTGTGTGTGTGTGTGTGTGTGTGTGTGTGTCAGCAGGGTGTGATGGTCTCTGATTTATGGGCTGTGTCCCTCAGTGCCAGCTCTCTGTCTGCTGTAGCACGGAGGATGAATGGACCTCTGTCAGCCCAGCCAGAACTCTCTTACCCAGTCCCACACCTCCCACCCCACCAACCCTCTTCAGCCCTCTGTCCCTCCCCTTTTATTTCCCCCTCCCTCTCTTCCTCCTCACTTCTTTCCCAATACTATTTTGTAATTGGCCGCAAATAAATTTGGAAGCAACTGTTTACTTGTTGCTATAAATGTCCACTGTGACAGCTGGCAACATCAGTGATATGGGTAAATAACCTCACAGTAAGCAGGGGCTAAGTGATTCATGTCCATTAGAATAAGCCTGTCTGTTGTCAGGAGCTCAGTGGGGGACGTCACATGTCCCGGGCATGGAAAATATTTAAGTGTGGGAAAGCATCCGAACAGAGATTCAGCCTTTTAGAGGGAAAAAAATGTTTTGGTTTGGCCATCACCATTTTGAATGTGGCAAAAAAAAGGAAAGATGCAGCAATTATTAAAAAAAACTGCAATATTATTATTATTATGTCCCACACTGTACACACCTTTGGAAAGTTTAGTTTACAGTTTGACTTACTGGTTTAGCTTTGACCAGCTGCTCATGTGGGTTGTTGTTACTCTCAGTTTTACCTTCAACTGACATGGTTCAATGATGTAGCTAAACTTTCTTGTCTGTCCGATCGCCTGACTGCCTGTGTTTTCTGCCCTGTTGAACTTTGTTGTAACGATGTAGTTGCATCTCAGCAATCACTTTCATAGGATGTGGTGGGAAGAGGGCCATAAGCTTCATATCAGCATAAACCCCAGCCCTGGGAGCCTGATCCCAGGCCACCCCTACCAGATCATCAGACTTTATCTTACTGTTGTTAGCGCTGCCGCTAGCCACCGTCAATGATCTCTGGTGCTCAGGTCTGCATTGGCTGAAATCAAGTTGCTACAGCAGCTAATTGAAGATCCACTCTCCTCTCAGCCAAGTATCTGGGCAGCAGTGAGTGAAATGGGAGGTGTGCTTACAATCTAACTTGCTAACTTACCATTAGGTGAGTTGACTATTGAGAGCAAACAAAATGACATAAGCTAACCAGCGGTTTTGACAAGCTAGCGAATCAGTAGCCTGATATATTGTTTACTAACATAAGAGCCCTGAAAAACATGAATAAATTAGGTCGCTACTGAATTAGTGTGTTGCAAATAGCATGCAATTAAATATGTTGGAGAAAAAAATGTCGTATTGTTACTGAGTTCATTTCTGTGACACTGTGTGAGCATAAAGACGTGGCGTGAAGGTCAACCTAGGGTGGGTGGGAGCGACGGTGATGGGACAAAAAAACAAAACAAGACTTTGACCCTGGGGAGTGGTGTTTGTGTCTCATTGGAAACAAAACAGTCAAGGGTGAGTTAAACGCAACAATGCCACACAAAGTAACGACATCACACGATATTAAACCTCACAATGTCTATTACTAAACATAACTAAGTAGTTTAGTTTGAAAACCGCCATGGTCACACATTGTGCGTAATTTTGAAAGTGATTAACAAACGGCCCATCCTGTCATAGGTATGAGAATGTGTTGGATGAGGACAGTCTAGATATGGTCCATGTTTACTATCAGAGTGTGTCTAATGTGTGATGGTTTTATCAAACCAACATTTATTTTGTATGAAGAGAAGCAACCCACTGAAATACAGCTAAAGCTGAGGCTATATAATGCTAAAGACCAGCTGTTTGCTTACGTGAGTGTGTTAATGAGATCGTGGGTGTGTTTGTGTGTGTGTGTGTGTGTGTGTGTGAATTACATATATAACTTTGTATATATATATATACTTATATATATACACACAAATACATTGCAGATGCCTATATGTTTTTGTTTACATCAACATGTACAGCATATAGTATCTGTTTACATTCATCTATTATGGATGCATGTCTGTGTGTATCTATATGGGAACATGTTTGTCAGTCTGTGCAGGTATGTGTGTGTGCCACCGCTCTCTGATGTGGCAGCCTGCTGTGTGTACTCATTTATGTGTAATGAATGCTTATGAGGGTAAACAGATGGTGTGTTAACATGGTAAAATATGATCTGCTGCCAGACAATATGGTGGCACGCTGGTGTTTACAACACACACATTACACCCCGGGACAGCAGAGCAGCTTTAGAGCAGCCTGGCTTTTCTTAACAGATCTGAGTGGAATGTAAAGGCCTTCCACATACTCTGATCCAAGTTGTTAATGTTCTTTCCCAGGCTATACTGTGGTAACAGTCAAATGTATTAATCTGAAATCACAAATTAAAAAAAGGTACATCTGTGACTCATTTACAAACAGAAACAGAATTTGGAAGCAACAATTTACTAGTATAATTGTTTAAAATGTTATGTTTACTTGATTTCGGTGATACCTACAACAACCCTTCATTGCGTCTGACTCAATAATGTCTCAAAAACAGTAATAATAGCACACTTAGTGTAGTCAGAAGTCTTTGCCTGCTGTCTTGTACTTCTTCTCTAGCATTAATCAATATATAGTGCAGCATGTACAGCAGATTTTAAGAGACAAACAAACAAAATGTTTCAGGAACTAGCTTGAGACAGAAAGAAGCAAAATTCTTATTCATATTATTATTAAAACGTGATCTATGTAGCCACATGGGTACAGTGCAACGCGCTTTTAACACAACACTGACGACCTTCTAAAATCTACGTATAGGGAAAACCGTTCAGCTTGTCACCTGTCTGCTACTGTATTTGGAGTTGGACACTTTGCAAATAAAAGCCATTCACACTGCTTTTACTTCGGTTTTGGTCTCAACCATCTTATCAGGGAAATGTCTGTCTTTCATTCATTCATTACCATTAACCGCTTATCCGCATTCGGGTGGCGGGGGCTGGAGCCGATCCCAGCTGACATTGGGCGAGAGGCAGGGTACACCCTGGACAGGTCGCCAGACTATCGCAGGGCTGACACATAGAGACAGACAATCACACTCTCATTCACACCTTCATTGCTAAAAGGTTCAAAGTGTTTACCTGCAAGCTGCTAACTGTGTTGTCTCCTGTTTGTTGCTGGGTAGATATCGTGCAGTTGGTTTATCAGAGCTTTTTCACATAAATAAAGAAATCTATATAAGAATGAGACGTAGGCACTGTGAAATCACCTATTGATTTATGAAATGCCATTCTGAAGCCTCCAGACCTTGCTGAAAACAAAGATGCCACAGCCTGAAGCCTTCCCTGTTTTATCTTCTCTTTCACGCTAACTATTGATTGAGATAATACACTCATTAGTTAAATGTTTACTGAGGTAATAAATCAAGTGAAAACTAGAATAATTTTCTCATAGACTACACTATTTCTTTTTGGAACCAGAGGAGTCGCCCCCTGCTGGCCATCAGAAAGAATGCAGGTTTAAGGCACTTCTGCATTGGCTTCACTTTTATTTGCCGGAAGTTGCTGCTTGACCAGTTACCAAGTAGAAAACCCTGCATGTTGCATCTGGAAACACCATTGAGAGTAGTGAGAGTGAACCAAAACAGTAAAACAAAGTGAAATATGCTATGAAGCTTTGTAGGGCTGGGTGCTAATTCTCTGTGGGTTTGTCATCATGATCAACACCCTTTACACCTTTCAAGTCCCTGCTTGTTTTAAGTATGTTGGTTGTTTTTCCATGCACACATAAAATCACTTTATCTTCAAATTCACATAAATCATATAAGAAAGAAAGATATGCTGGTACATTGATTTGTGTACAATGTTTATTTGTGAGTATAATTCTTAAAATTTCATTGGATAAAACTTGTAGTGTCATGAATGATTATCAACTCTTACTTTGTGAGACCATTAGCTCACAAACACACACACACACACACACACACACACACACACACACACACACACACACACACACACTCCTTCTCTGTGACCCTGTGGCCCAGTTGTCCATGATGAACGATGACAGAGGTGTGACATTAGAAGCCAGGCTAAAGAGTGATGAACAAACTGCAGGAGGAGCCACATCTGTCACACACACACACACACACACACACACACACACACACACACACACACAAAGGTAATGACAGATGGTTTTGTCCACTCCTTTCCCTCTCCAGTGCCTGCTAGCTTAATAATATCCCTACCATTATTCTCCTGTATGTGCTGCTTGTATTCAGTCTGATGTATCTGTTGTGTTGTTGCTACACATTAACAGAACTCAGTAAATGATCCTGGACAGACGGGAGGGTAGTAACTACCCACTCTGACATGTTAGGGATGGCTGGGAACAGTTTCACTAAAAGCAAAAAAGGCTGTGGGTAGCACTTTATTTCAATTGTCCATGAGACAAAAAGTCTCTCAGTTATTTTTTGCATTTTCAAGGCCTTACACATCACATAATCACATATTCCATACACACTCAAATAACATATAACACACACAACCTAATTTTAAGTGATCTATATTAAAATAATGTAGAGGATATGTCTTTATGATACCACTGCTCAACATGTTTCTGCCTGTTGTCGCGCAGCGTGATGGGAACAGTTACACTCCCTCCACCTGCCACATGTCATCCTGCGTGGGTACTTAGTATGTAGTTGTATGTAAAAGTAGCATTTACATAATTTCGTGTGTGTTCCTGCTAATTTAATTCACAGCTAAGAGTCACAGTTAAGACTCTGTTTAAGCATCATGGTAGCACAGCTGCACAGAACCTTATCTATAGTAACATTGCATCTAACCTTAAAGAATGATTAGGGTTAATAAAATCTTGGGTATTTTTGTAGTTTTGGCCATGATTTACATCAACAATTTTAGCAGTGATGCCAAAAGAACCAAGTATAAAAGCCACATGTTCAGTCATTGGTTTAGTCCAACTTGCTAAAACCCTTACATTTTTCCAACTTTTCCTGGCTCAGACCAGGAGGTGCTGACGTGCTAAGGTGAGTGTATTGTATCACTTCCGGTGTTTCTGTGAGTGCTTGTAGTGCTGTGCTTGTTCGCTGCTGTTGCTAAATACAGTTAAATCTGTTAAAGTTATTTATACATACACTAGTTTTACTTATGCACTTGTATCTCTCTCCTCATTGTAGCGACTTTATTGCTAATCTTATCTGTCTGTTACGTTACTCAGTTTTGTTAGCTACTTAGCTTAACTGCTAGCCATGCCTACTCTCCTGCTCTCTCTTGCCTGGTGTGTCAAATGTTTAGTTACTGCTTAGCCTCCTTTAATGATATTGGTACATGTAATAAGTGTAGTGCTTTAGCTGTGTTGGAGGCGAGGCTTAGTGAACTGGAAGTGTGGCTCCACACCATGGAAACCAATTCAGTAAAGTAAGCTGCAGCAGTTAGCCAGTCGCCCTTAGCTGGTGCGAGCCGACATAGTATTGCTAGCCGTTCCCCGACACCTCCCGCGTGGCCCGACGGCTGCGTGGCTGTCTGAAGGAAGCATAGTCTCAAGCCGAAGCCCGCGATGGTTAACCACAAACCAGTCACGTCTCCAACAGCTTCTCCCCACTCAGTAACACACCTACTGAGAAACTAACTCTGATCATTGGTGACTTCATTCTTCGAAACGTGAAGTTAGTGAAACCAGCCACCACTAGTTAAGTGCATCCCGGGGGCCAGAGCGGGCGACATTGAATCCTTTTTGAAACGGCTGGCTAAGGATAGACGTAAAATACAGTTAAGTGGTTATTCACGTCGGCAGTAAGGACACGCGGTTACGTCAATCAGAGGTCACTAAAATGATTGTGGAATCGATGTGTACATATGCAAAAACAATGTCGGACTCTGTAGTTTTCTCTGGTCCTCTGCCAAGTTTGACCAGCTTTGATATGTGTAGCTGCATTTCATCGCTCCAGCACTGGTTGTCGAGGTTGTGTCCGGCATACAACGAAACAAAGAAACATGATAAATCTATTTTAATGGTGCCTTCTGATGACGCTGTTTTACTGTGTTTTACAGGATCTAATTTATTAAGTGCAAACTGTATTTTGTTAATCATTGGCAAACTTTCTGGGGAAGACCTGGTCTTATTAGGATGGTGTTCATCCCACTTTGGATGGAGCTGCTCTCATATCTAGCAACCTAACCAAGTTTATTAGTGGTCCATACCCATGACAGCCCAGAGTTGAGACAAGGAGGCAGAGTCGCAGTGTTAAACACTTCTCTGTGCTTCCTTTAGAGCAGTCACCCACCCAAAACCCCATAGAGACTGTGTCAGTCCCCTGCCCACCCAAAGCTAAGTAATTCAAACCAGGTTCTAACAGAAGAGAAGTTATTCAAAATAACCTGATAAAAATTATAACGTCAAGTGCAATTAAACAAAAACAAAAAATAATAAAATGTGGACTCCTAAACATTAGATCCTTATCATCTAAAGCTTTATTAGTAAATTAGTTGATATCAGATTGCAATATTGACCTACTTTGTCTTACTGAAACTTGGCTGTGTGATGAAGAATATGTTAGCCTTAATGAATACAATACAATAGTTTATATGAGGATTCAGTCAGGATTTATAACTCATCATAGCACAGAAACAGCACTCATAAAAATTACAAATTACCTTTTAATTGCTTTGACAAAGGACTAGTCTCTGTGCTTGTCTTGTTAGATCTGTATGCTGCATTTTGTCACCCTGTTTAAATAATCGCCTAACTCATTTTTTTCAAGTTTTCAACTTCACCAAAAGTGTAACATATTACATTTATTGATCATTTCACTCAAAAAGGATGTAACAAAGGATGGCTATTGGCATAATAATAACACTGTGTGTAAATGACGTTGTAACACTTTATTTTTAAGGTGTCTACATAAGAGTCACACAACATGACATGACAAGTATCATGAGCATTATTGTTACTTCAAAGTGTCATTAATGTTCATGACACATCCCATGCCATGTTTATGACACGCTCATGTCACTCTTATCTAGACACCTTCAAAATAAAATGTTACCATATCTTGCTTAAGTCACAAAGGCATGTTCAAAAAATTGCCTAAGTCACATTTTATTTTGACTTGGGCATAATAAATCCGCTTAAGTCACACACTTGACATAGGCCATTATCTTAAAGGGGTAAAATCACATTATAGGCGATTTTACCATAGGTGGCCGGCGTCATGAAGAGACGATTTAGGCAAAAAAACCAAAACAATTTTGACAATAAATGCCTTTTGCGATTATTTTAACAGTGTGACGATTTGATACAACTGACCATCGTATCCTATTACAGAGACTGGAACATGTAACTGGCATTGGAGGAATGGCACTAAGCTGGTTTAAATCGTACTTATCACACCCATCCCAGTTTGTTCATGTGAACAATGAATCCTCCGTGCACACTGATGTTAACCACGGTGTTCCACAGAGTTCTGTGCTTGGACCAATTTTATTCACTCTTTATATGCTTCCTTTAGGTAATATCATTAGAAAACATATCAATCAAGCCAGGTGAAATTGATCAGCTAGCCAAACTTCATGCATGCCTTAAGGACATAAAAACCTGGATGGTCCACAACTTCCTAATGTTAAACTCAAATAAAACTGAAGTGATTATGCTGGGACCCAAACACCTCCGAAACTCATTATCTAAAGACCTTATTAGCATCGATGTCATTACCCTGGCCTCCAATACCACAGTTAGGAATCTTGGAGTTCTTTGATCAGGATCTGTCATTTAACTCCCATATAAAACAAACTTCAAGGACTGCATTTTTTCACCTACGTAATATTACAAAAATTAGACACATCCTGTCCCAAAAGCATGCAGAAAAAATAGTTCATGCTTTTGTTACTTCAAGGTTAGATTACTGTAATTCCTTACTGTCAGGCTGCTTCAATAAATCCCTTAAAACTCTTCAGTTAGTCCAGAATGCTGCGGCTCGTGTACTGACAAGAACCAAGAAAAGAGATCATATTTCTCCTGTTCTAGCTTCGCTGCACTGATTCCCTGTAAAATCCAGAATTTAATTAAAAATCCTTCTTTTTACTTACAAAGCTCTAAATGGTTAGGCACCATCTTATCTTAAAGACCTCATAGTACCATATTACCCTTCACGAGCGCTACACTCCCAAAATGCTAGGTTACTTGTGGTTCCTAAAGTCCTTAAAAGTAGATTGGGAGCCAGAGCCTTCAGTTATCAAGCTCCTCTCCTGTGGAATCATCTCCCCGTCTCAGTACGGGAGGCAGACACCCTCTCTTTATTCAAGAGTAAACTTAAAAGTTTCCTCTTTGACAAAGCCTAGTTAGGGCTGGCTGAGGCCTTGGACCAGCCCCTAGTCATGCCGCTATAGGCCCAATGTGTCGGGGGACACGATACACCGGGCCCCTCTTTTCTTCTCCCTCTCTGATGTCCCAATAATACATGTCACAAGCTTGTATTTTCCCGCAGTACTGGCACTTTTCTCTGCTCTCTCTTTCACAGGGTGTGGAGCTGTGGTCCTGCTCCATCACTCCTGCTGGTCTCACTGCCGTGGATCTTGGTCGGCCACGGATGGGAATGCTCCTCTCCTGGTCCACTCTACACTCACCATCACTACTGGCCAATGGTGGCACTTCATCACCTGCTGCTGTGCCTCTCCCAGAACTCCTGCCCTTCTCTGTCTCTCTCCCCCTCTCAACCATCCCTCTCTATCCCGTAGCAGTCCTCGAGGAAGGCAAGCATTTTTGTAGACAAAAGACACTCACACACTACCACAAACTGTGTATACACCTTTTAAACCATGACCTACCAGACCAACAGGACTGCACTAGAGAGGTTTCAGCTTGATCAGAGATAGCTGGTCATGGGGAGCCAGACAATGGCCAGGCGGTGACTCATCCAGACACACGCACACAGGCAATCCTCACGTCTACTGCAACACATAGGGAGACTAGGGTATGGGCTTGCTAGCCTTAGCTCATTACCATTCCTGCTCACTCAAGACTGAAGCCTTTCAGGTCAACTGAGTAAAACGAGGACATAGATAGTTGTTTCCCATAAACATAAAATTTAACACAAATTCTACAAAAGCATCTGTAACCATTTACTTGTCTGTATATTTTAATGACTCTGTTGTAATTTTTAATCCAACACTCTGCAAAAACTCAGCCACACGCTCTGATTGGCTGGAGAAAGTAATACAACCTCACCTTATGTTACCCCAGTTTAGCAACATATAACTCATGAAATGCCGTCGGGGCCAAAGACAAGCCTGTCAGATGATGATTGGGTATAAAACTGTTTGTCTTTGAGAGTCAAGATTCCTTTATGTTAGTTTGGTGCCAGAGAGGCAACAGGGGACGGGTGTTTACAGTGATTTAAAACAGAAAAACAGCATGGCTACACAGGCTTGGCTAGGCTGAACAGGCCTCTATTGATGGATGCCAACCCCAAACTAGCAGGGCCTGGATACTGTCAGCAAACACGCTGACAGTGAAAGCTAACACACACACACACACACACACACACACACACACATACACACACACACACACACACACACACTCTGCCATCACACAATCTGGACCAATCTCACCCCATGTAGCATTTTACTGTGCAATCATCAAAGCACCATTAAATCAGAAGTGACTGCCAATAAAGGGAGGAAATTGCGGGCAGGGATTACGATGTTTGCATGATAAGGGGTGTGTGTGTGTGGGGAGGGCAGGGGGATGTAATCGGGGGGCGTCACAAGATTTATGTAGCATTTACTGTGGAGCAAGTCGTAAAGTGTAATTACAGGGGGGGTCGACACACCGCAGAGCCACAGCCCAGCAGGCAGACTGGCAGGAAGGCAAGGAGACAAGTGATCAAGGCCTATTCATCCTCACTGTCTCTCCGTTTGTCCCTTCTTCTTTCCCTCTTTATCTGTCTGTTTCTCACTCGCTCCAGGCCCGTAAATCAGCTGCAACAAGTCCAAGCTCCTGTCAAAACAGCTGAGCCTTGTGACTTGAAGTGCTTCATGGGAACAATACAGTGTGGGCGGCGACTGACCGACCGTCATCCCCACAAAAAGACACAAACAGAACGGAGAACAACCCAGCGACTGAAGATGAGCTCTTTTATCTTTACCGGATGTTTGTCACATTGCAGGGAAAAGTCCCTACATGTCTCTGTTGGTTTCTTTGTTTGAATACACTGCTTGTGAATCATTCTGTAACTGCTTCCTTTCTTAAACACCACACAAGTTATTTCCTCTACCGTATAACTTCTTCAAACTTAACCCAATTTAAAGCCTGAACCATCATCAGAGCCTCTTTTGCTCATATACTCTTTGCTTTTGCAACATTGTTTTGATATATTTCATTTAAAAGCAAGTAGAAAAAGATCTATATTACAACTTTATTATTACTTAAAACTGCAATAAACATCAAATTGATATGGCACTTGCTAGTAAACAAATGATCATTTTCACATCCAGCAGATATGGAGCAACATTTGGATTTGTGTTTGGTGCAAATGTAAGTGCTGAGCTACAGTTAGTCACAGTTTGTTACTTTTTTCTGCTATTTGGTGGCAGATAAGATACAAAATTTTAAAAAGCTATCTTCTCTGGCTCAAAGAAACTCTGATGAGAGTGCTGAGAAATAAAACAGTAAAGTTGCAGGTTGTGAAAGTAAATCAATGAGATTAAACACCCTAAAACAGCAGCTTGTCAAAGAGCTAATCTAATTTGTTTTCATTATTCATGCAAATTTGAACACTGGAGCCCAGTTTGGCTCAAGTTAAAACATTTTTCAACCCACCATAATTCCTTCATGTTTCTGTTGACCCCTTGACATCGCCCATTGGTTCGGGGTCACGTCTCAATTTGCGAAATTCTCGTGAGACCTGGAATGGTTAAAGTTCAGACAGTGTGTTGGGTAGTGAGTCTTGTCCAAGTGTGAACAATTTTTTTGCTACAGCTTTTCCAAATCTAGGGTTACCTTCTAAACATGACAACAGAAAGAATCAGGAAGTGGAAAGATGCTGTGATATCCCCAAATGCTAGCACTAGCTGGCTAGCTTGATTAGCATGATGCTTCCCTAATCCAAAATGAACAGCCAAGGGACCCAATCACTGGGTGTACTTTGAGCACAGTTAACAGCATATTCCTGACTTTTGTGTTGTGAACATCCCCCTGTTACTTTTGTCTAGGCTTTCCCCTACTTCTAAACAAATTTCCAGTGAAATCAGGAGACCCTGCTGTCCATTTTCATCCAACGAATGAGAGTTACTTAAAAAAAAATGGAGTACAGCATGAGAGAGTATGAACAGTAATGGGACAAGGATGTCATATGGTTCTTTGTTTAAGGCAACAATATGAACAGTTCATTTTAGGAACAACAAAGGAAACTCCATCATCACCAGGGTGACCAGTGACTAAAGAAAAGTTACTTTTTTATAAATTCCAAATGTCATCAAATCCCTTTTAAGTCCAAGAGTGGGAGCAGAGTGGACACGTGGGTTTGTTTACTAGACATTTTGTGTTGATTCTCAGGGGAATGAGGGAGGAGAGACTGTATGAGAGAAGGCTGAAGACGAGAGCCGCAATTTGCAATTGGGAAAATCCCTGGAGATTTATGTCAATGTTTACCATTCCTCCTCTAGCCCCCGCTTAAAGGAGGAGCACTTGGACAATAAATCATCCCCTTATAAATGGATGGGACGCCCAGAACCTTTTGAACTGGGCCTAATTTGCCTGGTAGCTTTCAAAAGGAGAACCCCCTCTGAGTCAGTATATGTCAGGGGCCTCAGTGAAGTGTATTGGAATAGCACCAGATGTTAAAGAGGGTGATGTGTTTGTGTGTCACTTTCTCTCTCTTTTCTCTGCCCTAAAATGCATAATCCAGATTTCACAGAAGTGTGCAGTATTATGACTGATCAGCCTACCCGGTATGGAAGTCCAGAGCGACCAATGGGAAAATAAAATCAGTTTATCAATTAAAAATTACATTTGCATGCACATGATGTAAAGAAAAAAAATACTTTTGTCTGTTAAAAGAATTCAGGGTTTCGCCAGGAAATTGGTCTGTGGAGGTGGTCAGTGCTATTCCCACTAACATACACTGCGGGAAACGATGGCATTTCAGTCATTAACTTTTTGGGGAAATGAGCCAAACTTTGTGTATACTAGGCGGACAATGAAATCCTGGTGAGAAACTAAAACAGTGGAATATTGTCCTTTGATTGGAGCAATTAAGGTATTGAGATGTTGCATGGTATATTTCCCTCAAAGTGCTTTTGATGGTTGACTTACCTAATAAGAAAAATAAAATTTTAATTTTAATGAATACTGTTTACTTTGCACTTTTTCTGTCAGTTTCGAATTGAAAAACTGATTTCATACTTCATTTTTATTGGGGCAGAATTTGTTTACCTTGAAGATTTTCATAGTTTTTGTAGACAAACAAATTCACGTAAGGATACGTTTGTATTTGTCTTTTAAGAGGCAATGCAAAAATAAAAAAATACATATTTTTCCTCTTCATTGTGCTATTTATCAATTTGTGTATTATCTTGAGTCACTGGGCCATACTTTCTGGAAATAGCTTTTCAAAAGCATTTTTTTGGCATTGAGCACCATAGGCTAAGTTCCATACAGCTTCATAGTATTTGAGATAAAGCAGATATCTAAACAACCAATATCTCCAAAAATCGGCAACTCAAAGTAAAACATTCTAGACTGATAAACAGCACTGCAGGTAAAAGGAAAAGTATGTGTTTTTGATTTGGGGCTGAACTGTCACTGTAACTGCAAAGGAAAAATGCTAATAATGCTACTGAGACTCTTTAAGTACACTAAAAGACAAGCAGATAGTACGTTTCTCCTTATCTGATGAGTGTCTCTTGGGGAAAAAAAGAGATCTCAATAAAGCTTAAAAATGTTCACATAAACCCTTTTTATCCTTTTATAAGTCCCTAGTCTACTTTTCAACCTGCCTGTAGCAGCGACCCTGGTGAGGGGTCTGGGGTCAGAGTGAGATCAGAGGGGTTATTCGAAGGTCAGCGTCAGTTCAAGGAGCTGTTCTGTTGAAACCCCTCTACCTCCTCCTCCCTCCTCCTCCTCCTCCTCCTCCCGACACATGAATCATTTCTCTCCTCCCCCTGTCCTCCTCACCCAGGCCGTCCCAGCCTGCACATGCTGTTTTTCTCTGTTTGCTGTCATCAGTCACACACACACACACACACACGCACACACGCACACACACAAACACACACACACACACACACACACACACACACACACACACATTAGAGGACTGCTGGCCCTGCTGTTCAGTAATGTCACAACTGTCTGGGAGCTCAGAGAGGGAGAGAGTTTTCAACACATAAACATACAGGTGGCGAGAGAGACAGAATTAACCTGCTGTTTGTCTTGTCATTAGTCTACTGGGTGGCAGCTCAGGACCGCCACACACACACACACACACACACACACACACACACACACACACAGAGTGAGCTGGCATGTAGACAAAACAGCGATCTCTTATTCTGTGGAAGGCCAAAGCTCTCTCCAAACAAAGCACTCCTCTGCTGTCATCACCTCTATTCTCACACCTCCGCTCTGTCAACACACACACACTTACACACAAACACACTCTCTCACACAGACCGATATAAAGATACATCGTCCCAGTAACCCCGAGGAAGCTGCCATATTTGGGCTGAAGAGCTCCAATGAGCTGGCCTTTCTGTATTATGAATTCATAATGGAGTCAAACACAAACTAGTAGGAACACCCTCCTAATGTTGCACAATCCGTGTTACACTGGGATCAGGATCCAACATTCCTCATTCACACAACTCATGATACTGCACAAAATACTAAGTCTCTCTTTTGGAGATACTATACTATACTCTTTGATGTAATCTACGTATTCCAGACCTGAGCAACAGGTCAGTGCATACACTGTGTATGAGTCATTTTTCCAGTAAACACACCACACTCCTACCCCAGTTATCAGATATAGTGTGGAAATGTAACCCAGCTGAAGTTTGTTGACAGACTGCCAAAAGGCACAGTGGGAACAATAATTTAATATTATTGTTTTTGCTCCATATGGTTTGGGCATATCTGGAACAAATTTTTCATCTACCACACCATACAATCCTAAATACTTTAATGTATGTAGTTGCAAAAAAAAGTAGCATGTGAGGAAGTGTTCACATGGAAAGAAAAGCTTAATATTGAATGTTTGTGGCAGCGGAGACAACACTGGCATACTTAAATGAGGATTCCTTTTTGTTGCTTATTTACACATCCATCCACAGAACAACTTGATCATTCATTTGGAGTTATGCTTGTTTCCACCTGGTGAATGTAAGAGCACTGTACACTTCTCTTTTTCTATTTTGCTCTCAAACTCCTGAGGGAAATGTGTGGCTCTTTAGCTGCTGAATGCTCCGCTCTCTTTAACAGCTGGTTGCTAACTTTGTCTGTCTGTTTTTGTTTGGCGTGTTAGTGTACTGTTAGTGTATCAGAGCTTTTCCATTGACAGCAGCTGCCTGCTAAAAACAATCCCATGAGAGCTGTAAAAGTGAACAGAAACAGTAAAGGCTGTAAAAGGCTGAAAGATCACTATAAAGGAACACTCACACGACACATATCGCAATTGAGTCTGAAAACAACCCCATGTGTTGTTTGTATAGCACCCATATTTACATTTTTAGTTAGAGACGCCCCCTAGTGGGCGTAGTTTCATAAAGGTTACCAATGCGGAAGTGACGTCACAGAGTAAAGAACAATAAGGTCCAACTGGGCGGGAGGGAGGGAGCGTTGGTGATTCAGACAAACAAACACAAGACTTTGATCAGGGAGACCAGCGTTCATGTCCCGTGTGAATCCGATTGTAAACAACTTTTTTGCAGAAACATAAAACCCTGTGCGTCATTCTTTACAATGCAGTTCTGTGGATTTATTTAACTTTTTTGACAATCTTTTGTAACACCTAACCATGTACGTTTTTTGTCTTAACTTTACAAAGGTTGTTCTTCTGCCCAAAAGTAACAACAGTAGACCAATTCACAATGTTAACGTGTTTAAAATGGCAAATGTTGTGTTTAGGTATAAGAATGTGTTGATCTCCGGTAGGGGCATTTTTAGAAACAAACTTGTGGGTCGTATTTGAGGGCAGGAACAAACAACATATGTGCTCGAATGTTTTGGGGGACTTGTTGAAGCCGTCTGATCAGTTCTTGTATAAAAAATATGAATTACAGTATTTTAATGAAAAATGGACACATGATTTGATGAAACATTAGTTTCACACTGAAAATCACTTCATCTGCAAGTAGGAGCAAAGCAGGCTTTATAATTTTATTGTGCAGACGAATTAAAAAATGAAATGCATTTCGTTCTATACTAGAGATAGCTTACTCCGTAGAGATAATCATCAAAAGATTCCATGAAAATGGCCACTGAAGACAAATGTGTTGTAAAGATTTTAAAGTTTTTATATCTCCTTTTCACCTGGACTCACTTGGGTATCTGCTGCAGCTGATTTGTTGATATAGTGTGAGCCGAAACTCCAGCAACCTGTCAACAATTCATTCAGTTTCTACAAGTTGAGAAGCATCAACATGTTTTGACTCAGTTTTCTTGTTTGGTGGTGCAGACATGTTGGCTCCAGCTGATTCCAAAACAGGAAATGTAATGAAGAGACAAATATCTGCTTCAGTGTTTAATCCTAACAAGGTCTGCTGTTTCCAGTGAAGTAAAGCTGATCCATACTTCCCACTAATACCCAGAATGTTACTCTATGAATGAATGTTACTCAACCCACAACATGAATTATAGCCTCATTAGTCATAATCCAAAGGTGCTATGCAAATGTGTTCCAGTGTCTTGCTCAAGGACACGTCATCAGAGCAGATAATTGAAAAGCAGAGACCTGATCCTGGGTCAGCTGAAGGATTCTCTTACATCCTCACCTTGAACATGAACGACATCACAGACTACCAGTAAGGTGACACCCATTGAGGAAGAGACAGTAAATGAAACAAATATTCTTGTGCTCCTATAGTGTTACTGTTTAATAGAGAAGTTTACTGTGTGACCGCTTCTGACTGATTGTCTGTCAGGGAAGGTATTCTGTGTCTGAGAGCGATGCCAGGAGACAAGGCCGCGACATGAACATGATGAATCCCACACTCATTTAATTGCTGTTTCACAGTTCAGTGACAGCCATCAGCTAAATAAGCTGTCACACGCACGACGCAACGACTGACTCGCAATTATTTTACTGAAACAAAAAACAGCGTTCCTTTTTCACATGCATCAAAGTTTTTTGTGATCTTTGTGTGCACTGTGTCAAAGGGGAAGCTACAGGGCTATACCTGCAGCCAAAAGCTACATATTACATCACATTACAGCACTTTGTACTAAATAATTCCCATTGAACTGCTTTTCAGGTGTTTATAATACTTGCTTTGCAGAAACATGTCTTGTGCAATGTTATAAAAAATCGTATTTTATGATTAAAGTAAATATGTCCCATAATGAAAAAGCATACAGGATTTATATAAGGCTCAAAGCATGGCCTGGATAATGCATTCTTATTTTATACTTTATTTTATACTTATTTTCTTCCCATCTGTCCTCAGCCAGCAGTATTGTTGGACTCAGCACTTTGTTATTGTGATGTACAGTCAGGCTCAACTTTTCTCACTGGTAAAAATAACTACATTTTAAGTTTGTTTTCTTCACTAGAGTCCCCATTGGGTTATTATTGTTGAACCAGCACAAAAATGAAAACTATTATTGAATGTACAATCCTGTTTTCTAGTACAATCTGAAAAAATAAGAAAACTTATGTGAAGCTCAAATAGGCATGACTTGTTCATTATCTTCTTGGAATATAATAAGACCATATGGACTGTAAATATGATAATCTGAAGTGGAAATCTCAAAATAAAAGCCACTTATATGTAAAACTGCTTTTACCGCACTGGAGACCTTTGAGGAGACCTTTGTTGTGGTCATGTGGTTTGGAGGGGCCAGCGGGGTCAGTAATATCTTGTCCTATGGGCCCATGCATGTGGAATAACCATATATGATCCAGGTAATTTCATTAACAGAATTCAAACTTTTTTTGGCTTCATGCCCCTCTTTCATTCAACTTTCATAGAAGTTGAACAGGGCCCTGTCTATAACTCTGTATCCAGTTCTCTTTACACATTCATGCCTGGAACCCATCGGCTCTCTGCTGGTAACAATTTAACTGTTTAATAGTTTTTAAGTGCATCTGCAATTATATGCAGATATCTGTTCATAGAGGCTAGCCCCAATGTTGTCTGGACATAAAACAAGTTGCTAATCAGACTGTAAACAATGTCCGGTGAATGGAAAACCATGTATTTCCATTACCTGGATGTCTGCTGGCTACACTGGAACCCCCAAAATATTGGCCCTTGTTGCCCCTGAAGCTAAATCATTGTCAGACCAATAGCTGATGGGTTCTGAGACTATGTCAACAATAATTCGGTGGCAGTGTTGCCAACTTTTGCAACTCAACGAGTTGATAAATACAATTTGTAAGAACATTTCTTGACACACTATTCAGGCGGAAGAGCAAGGGAGATGGGCACCACTAGCAGTCACAGGCTTGCTCACAGCACTGCATGTTAGCAGCGGACCTTACGTCTTCCTGCCTGCCCACACTGAGACTATTTCCGAGCAGAGCCCAATGAGCCGTGGACTGCAATTACTAAGTCGTAAGCGCCATACATAGGGTGGCCATTCGTGCGACTTAAGGCCGGACAGTCCGGCTTTTAAATGCTCTGTCCGGACACGTATTTGTCCTCCTTTTGAGAAAATAACTAAAAACTTTTGACAAGTTACTTTGTTAATTTAATAATTATTGGCTAAAAAAGCTGTGTCAAAATAAGTCATTTCATTGGTTACATTTCCATGTGGTGACCTATCAACACATGGCTCATTTGAATATTCAAATGAGCCATGTGTTGATTTGCCACACCAGCTCACTCCAGTTGCTACCACCAGGCTGTCAATCAAGCTCTCAGCGACTGAAAGTTTCAAAATGCCAAAGTGAAAGTCCTCCTTTAACCCGGAATGGGCAAGAGAACACAGGTTTGCTACAAGAAGTAAGAGGGATGACTTTCATTTTTTTTTTGTACATTATGTCGAAGCGATGTAGATGTGAGCAGCAAAGGCAAAGCAGTTATCGAGAGACATGCTAGCACTGAAAAGCATCAAGCTAATCGGAGTACAACTCTGCTTAAAACTGGATGCAAAGTGTTATCCTTTATGATGTGGAGGAAATGGCCACCCTAGCCATACATGGGTGTGTTTTTACGTTCTCGCCTTTCCCCCGATGGCCTGAAAAACTTGCTAATTTAAAACAAACTTGAATGGGTATTTTCCAAAGTTGCTGTCTTTTTTCCTACAAAATGCCCTTTTTATGTTTCCCCGGACATTGCTATGTTCTGGTTGCCCTGTGTTCTTACAGGTACTCAGTTAATTTAGTTTTCGCCCAAACTAAGACTGTGATGTTTTCAAACTTCTCAGTATAGTTGCTCTGCACAGCCAGTATAGAGAGGAGAATTTATAATAGCACCACTGATCAGTGACCAGCGTACATGTGATTATGGTATTAAGATAGACTTGAAGAACCCAAAAGCTATTCTTTAAGATAATATTACATAGTGCCATGAGCCAGAGTGGATATTTCAACCATGTACCTGTTCCCACTTTAAGTAATCATCACTGTTCAACACTCAAAAAGTACAAGTTGTGTGTGAATTTTACATCCTACCCGCTCCCCGCTGCTGATAGGTGTTTGAGAAGAGGAAATGAGAGGAGCAGGAGGAGGAGGAGGAGGAAGAGGAGGGGAGAAGGGCCAGTTTGTCATGGGAGTCATCAGTAACTGTCGCCACTGTGCTGCAGGCTTAATTAACTAGCTTGCTCGTTAGCATTGCTGCCCCCTTTTCTCTCCCTCCCTCTCTACCCGCTCGCAGCTCTGAATAGGAACGCCTGATTATTCTGCGCTCCAGTCGCAGCCAATTACAGGCTCCAAATGGAACAACATTAATCAAATCTTTAGTATGGTGGCAAACTCTGAGGTATCAGATTGCAGAGGGACGCAAAACTAATATGTCACTGTCATTGGCGGTTGCACAGGCATTTAGCAGGTAGCATTAGGGAGACGGGTGAGACGGGCTATCGCCTGGGTGTAATATGGAGCCTGATCTGGAAACCATTAGCATGACATGGCAGCAGAAACGCAGCCTGTCCTCACCCCACACTCATTTTTTATCCCCCCCACCACAGCCTTGTCTCTCTCCTCCTTCTTCCTCTGTTCATTCTCCTCAGCAGCCAGACAAGTGAGGAGTAGAGGAGGATAAATTGGAGTAAGGAAGGGTGCAAACTGGATGAATAGAGAAAGGGAGACGTGAAGGGGTAATGAGAGGGGAACAGTAGGAAATGGAAGGGACAACGAAGGGGAACGCTGAGGGCTTTTCATGATCTTTAGACAGGAAAAAGAGGATAAAGAAAAAGAAGAGACATTTTCTGCCAGCGTGGCTGATGTGAGTCTCACTGGATGAGAACACCCAGAACTAAATGCTGCCATTGAGACTCTGGCCTCCCAGAGAGTGGCACTGAGTCTGGAGCAGGAGCAGGACCCACACACACAGGACCGTGACCCAGCAAACTCTATCTTGCCACCTCACTGGCTTCCCAGGGTTTGGCCCGAACCATCAAGCCACAGTCGGAGCCAGCCAGAGGACACGGCTGCATAATGGCCTCATTAGGACAAATGATTAAAGCCCAACTGAAATGTGCTAAATGCCTGTGTCACTGAAGTGGCCTTTAAACGGGCATAAATAAACAAGAGTTATGCTGAAGGTTTGGGTGTGCACCCTGGCAGCATAATAAATTACAGGGTAATGATATTAAAAGCACAGAGTCGTTAAGATGCCAAGCGGAGACGCCATAAATCCAGGCGCGGGCTCCCACTGGCTGTCCCCACGCCGAGTAATTAAAGCAGATTTATGAGGCGCATTACATCAGTGCTAGATAGTTCATATATCGGCCTCCCTTATTGGACAGCCTGACAGGCGCCAAAAAATATTGTTTCGAGTTCCCCGGCCCCTCGCAGCCGAGAGGCCTCTCCCAGCACTCCATCTTTTGTTGTGTCAGCCCTGCGTAGTCGTGATGGATGGACCGATCCACTCCTCCGTCACTCCCCTCGCTTGTTAACCCCCCCCATCCTTCCGCAATGGGAGACTTGTGACACTACCAAATAGCTTTATCTTCACACAGCAGCTCTTTTACACCTCCCTCCTTCACTCCTTCTCACCAGGAGAAAACAAAGAGCACAGACACAGGTGTACGGACTAAGATGGACAGCAGGAGAGAGGAGGAGAAAAAACAAAAAAATGAAAAAGAGACAAGGAATTACAGTCAGAGAGGCTGTTACATGTCCTATCCCATATCCTCTACAATTGAATGAACATGACAATTTCATGATAAATCTGATAGACAGCATGTGACCAATAATCCCATTAAACTAAAGCTGTGTCTTCACTATAACACATCATTTTTAGAACTGTGCTGCATACAGTGCACACCATAAAGCAAAGCTACAGTTGTACCGTAATGTAGCCCAATCACCAGCAAAAAGTTTCTGCAAACCACGGACATGTTAATCTTCAATGTTTTTCTTGTCTGGTGGTGAAGCAATGTGTTGATGAAAGCTGTGGGTAGGAGGGGTGGATGGAACCAACCAACCCAGGACTTTAAAATGGATAACGGGGCTGATATCTTTATTTTTTAGGTATTCACTGTACTATTTCTGACCAATGACCATCACTCCAAAAAACACAAAACAATAAGCATTGACCTTTTTACAAATAAATCCACTGGAGTGTGTTCTCCAGACAACAACAAATATGCCCTTAAAGAGGAGTAGAATGGAATCACCTGTTAAAAATATACAAATGTTATGAATTGATACTTGAAAAAAAATTGGGATGCCCTTGGCAAAGCACAAAAAAGTTCAGGGTGAGCCAAAGAGAGGGAACCCCTCATGTGTCCTGTATGGGCACTTATTTGGGCATTACACATTCTGTATGTATCCTTCTAGCTGTACCTATCTTCATAAAAATAAAAAACACATATATACATTTACATAGTTGTACATGCTGTAATGGTTCGTGGTTATGATCTTGTGTATACCTTAATAAAATCACTGTGCTCCTTAACTGCTGATGAACCTTAAATGCCCCCACAGGAAACACACTCCGAGAGCCAGACAACTTAATTGGTTTGGCTGCATGTAATTTTAATAGCTCCTGTAATTAGGTTGCTTATTATAAAGAATCTAGTCATAAATCATGTGAAACAGAGTTACATATACATTTCCTGTCATTAAAAAATGTTGTTCTAGTGCCGTAAGTGCAACTAAGAGTCACATGCAGGTAACTTGAGTGTCGTGTTGTTCAAGGCTGCAAGAAAGAAAACAGGGAGGTGGGAGGAAAGAAGTCAGGGCGCTGATGTTAACTATCTGTGACACTTTTATTATCATTATTAATTAGTGCTTTTCGTGCAACAGATTTAAATCAATATGAAGGAGTGAAACAAATTTCAGCGACCATCCGGATCAATCTGGGGGACTTTTAAATTTACATTAACGTCAGTAAATTCAACCCGTTACCATGGACCCGGCAGGCTAGAAGATGTGGTGTGATTTGTAATTACAACCCATGCACCAACTAACCTTTAGTCTGCTCTCATCTGCAGTCTGAGCATATTTGCATTTAATGTTTTACCTTTAATGTTTATAAATCTTGCTCTACACTTATGCACATACAAAAATTACAGTCAAAAGACCCAAAAACAGGTTAATCACGAGGGCAAGCCACACTACACTACACACACATACACACATAGAAACAAACACACTCCTGCTGTGTGTGCCCTTTTCTTTACAGGTGTCCCCCCTGGTGCAGAGGTCTCCACACAACCACCAGAGCCAGTTTGGAAGCTGTGCCACCCTCATATCTGTCCCCCTAAATTAACTGCTGTGACAACTGTTACACTCGCACTCCAGCAGAGTAGAATGTAAAGGTGTGTGTATGTGTGTGTGTGTGTGTGTGTGTGTGTGTGTGTGTAAAGGGGGATTCTAGCCAGCAGTGAAGAATGCCTGCTTTGTCCTCTAGAATAAAAGGCCAGAGCCATATTTTTAAAACATAGCGTGGCCCTCATTAATTTTAATGTTTGATGATGAGTTCATTGATCAAAGACTTGTTCTTTTCAGTGGGGCGTTTGGAACAAGTGTGCAGATGCTGCTGTTTGGTCACTAATAACCTCAGTGGGGTAGAGGAACAGGGAGTGAAATGTGCAGGAGTGGAAGTACATACTGCAGAGAAGGAGGGCGTCCATCATTTGGCCTTTTCAATTAACCTACAAACTTAAGAGAAGTTGTGGCTATGTGAATTTGTAACACAGCTTTAAAATAAAGAAAAAGGAAAAGAATGACCTCGTTTTCTCCAGTACAATTACTAAATAACAAAATGTGTTTCTAATTTTCATGGCCCTGTCACAGGCCACAGGCATGAGATGGTCCTGTCACCTGGGAAATGTTAGGACGGGCTGTTCTCATTAACTGTTCATACTAGGGCTGCACAATTAATCGAATTTTGATCATGATCACGATTTTGCAAGCCACGATATTTCCATTTTAAAATGCGGGCTCTCCCGCATGTCTAATCAAGCACTTTCTACACCAGTAGTCCACCAACCACCAGGGGGCAGGGCCGTTTTTCTCCCCTGAAAAAAGCCTGGTTGCTGATTCGATAGAACGCTAAGCAGGATGTGACATAGTACTCGACGACAACACGCGCCATTTGTAAAGGCCGGCAAAGCAGTGTTGCCAATGTTAACCCCTCTGCATCCAGTCTGCAAATTGCTAATAGGCTAACAGTTAGCTCTGTAGCAGTACAGTGTGTATGTGCTGCTGCTGCAGGAGGTGTTCACTTAGCGATATCTGTTTGTTTACAACAAGCACCAGACACTAAAAACTGTTCCTGTTGTTTGTTTAAAAAGTAGTGCAATAAAAATACAGACGTTTTCCATCACGTGATTAATAATTGTGATTACAATATTGATCAAAATAATCATGATTATCATTTTGGCCATAATCGTGCAGCCCTAGTTCATACTCATTACTACTAAATGTAATGCTCTATAAAGTGTGTTTAAAATATAAAGAGCGACAAAGTCTGAATAGAGTGGAAGGCAGGGTGAAAGTATAGAATCAAATCAAACAAATACTTTTAGGACATTCAGCCAGGAGACCACTGTTTGTGTTACACAACTTACATAGTAAGTATGTTTCATAACAAAGGTAGTTATTTTAACCCAAACTATATGACCTTTTCCTAAACATAACCAAGTAGTTTTGTTGCCCTAACAGGCACTATAAATTGTCACATAGTTAGGCGGTTCTTCATTATTCAACCTTTGTTTTTCAAGGCAACTAAAAGATTGTGGTTAAAACAGATTAGGTTTGGTTTTGTGTTGGACGGACTCTGTAGTATAGGGTTACTATATCATTCTCCACAGTCTTACCTTCGGTTTTGGTACGTAAACTGTGCACTACTTCCTGCATTGGCATTGAATGTTGGCACCTGATGTTAATCATTAGTGAATCATCAGATTTATCCATTATAAGTGTAATTTCAAATAACACTGGGGTGCCTGATCAGATACCCAAACCACCAAAATTGGCTCCTTCCAATGCAAATTAGGAACAGTTGTACAGTTGTAAGTTCCTTCACCATATCTGAGCTACTTCCCTTGTACCTATACACCTTGTACCCACCTTGTATTCTTCACAACCATATATTGCATAAACGCTTTTTATTTCTTTGTGTTTTACAATCAGCCCAAAAAGAGATGTGCATAATGTTACTTTCCAGTTAAAATCATTTGTCTCCAAATATGAATATTTTTAGACAAACAAAAAGATTTATTATCGCTTAATGGTTGGAGGAATGATTTAGCTTCTTAAGCTTAAATAAATCATATAAAAAACATTAATTATCTGGGGAGAAAAATGCATTTTAAAAAAAGAAAACTCACCTAATTGTTTTGGCTTATGAAACATTGAAGTTTGGGAGATACATGGTTTTCACAGCACAGCTATGATTGCATTGCTGGTGGCAAACAGAGCATTTTATTACTAAGGTAATTTATTTCCCTCTCTGCCAACACTAGACAAAAGGTGGCCAACTGCACTTCTTATCTAACAGTAGCTTTTCCTCCAAAGTTAAAACACTTTCATTCAACTTCTGTCTCTGTCTTTATTGTCTCTGTTTAAGACTATGTTGTCTCCCCCTACACTATAATAAATTATTCTGTAGTCATTTGATTTTACTTAATATATTTGATCAAATGTATTAAATATAAATGTGTCCTTTATTTTGAGGCAGTTGTTTAAGTAACTTTAATATAAAAATGTTTGAGATAAAATCTGCTTATTTTGACCACATTAAATATAATCTTTATGTGTATATAATTCTAAATCAAGACAATTTTGAATTAATTCAACACAACAGAATTAGTCCGTTTTTAATTGACAGGCACTTCCTGTTAAGTTGTTATTAACTCAACTTGTAACGTAGTTAGATTTAACTAATAGCATTGCATGCAATCTGTTGCCTCAATTTTATTGAGTAGCTATTGTTTATCTTTTTTTACAGTGTAACTTTGTTATGTTATGTTATATTCTAGTCTTCTTTCCGGTGACATCACTAATCTACTTAACTTCAAGTAGAATAAAGTAGACCTTGACTTTGACCTTGTTATTTAACTGTGGCCTATTCAGTGAGAAGGAAGATCACTGTTTTTCACAGCATCTGCAGTTTAAAAAACATCAGACTTAAAGCCTCAGTTACAACCATAGCCTCTACATTCTGCATGTGTTTCGGCGTTCACTCTGCATAAATCTGTGTGATGGAGCTTGAGGACTGTCTGTCCTAGCAGTGTAAAGTATGATAAGTGTACAAATGTAAATACAGCCGTTGTGTCTCTCTTACTGTCCACACTGAGGATTATTTTGCTTACTGTGTAGGATTTTTTATGTTATCTGAGGGTGCCGTTCAATTGAATGGGAGAGAGGGACACGGCAGACGTGTGTTTGAAAAGCAGCGTGTCTGTGTCTGTGTCTGTGTCTCTGAACAGGCAGAGAATGAGAATGAGAGCAAACAGCAGTGTGCAGCCAAGAGTAGCACAGCCACTCCATCACTGTGATAGGCCTTGTCATTTCTCTCTCTCCTGCTCCTGCACTCGCTGTCTCCCTCCCTTCCACTCCCAGTGGTAAGGGCGGGGTGTAAAGTTCACTCCTGCCTAATTTATCAACCACCCTCCCTCCACAGCCCCGTACAGTCATTAGCTACACACACTGACACAGCACCCCTGCCCACACCCTACCCTCATTTATTGTCTTTTTACAGCAAGGAAGCAGCATCAATTAATTAAAGGCTAAATTGCCCTGTGTCCCCAGGATATGCAGAGGGCCATGGGTGATTTAGGTGGGGTTGGTTACATTTGGGTGGGGTTAGGAGGGTATACAGGTGCTAGAAAAAATTACATAATTCTGCAGTCTGCAGGCATGGAGTAGAGCAGCCTTGTCTATGACCAAGAAAGTGTTGATTGTTTGTCTATACTATTCTATTATATTAGTGTTGGATTGCAAGACTATGTTGCAGGTCCACACCTTTGATAAATAGTTTTAGCAAATGAAAATGTTGTTTTTGCTGTGTGGTTTTAGTGTTAATTTCCTTAATAAAAACTGTGACATAATATGTTCTTCAACAACCTTTTTTTTCCATAACTACTGTCTGGTAACTAATAAGGGACATCTGGCACAGGACAAAGATTAAGTGACAAATAAGTGAGAAAATTAAGAGAGAAAACATTTTGACTAAAGTTGACTAAAAATGGACCAAAAATGTTTGAGTTGTCATCAACTAAAATTAAAAAATAAAAAATGTGTAAAATGTGTATAAAAACCCAATAAAGATTTTTGTCTGAAATGACTAAGACCCAATCTAATATAGCTGCCAAAATAACACTTGAGTGGTTCAACTAATCATTTTGCTGCAGTGATGTAGAGGTGTACTCATCATCAACATCCCTGTTGCTGTTTGTTTTAGTTCCCAAAAAGTTTTTGTAGAAGAAATGTTTTTACAGTGATGGGATATAAGAATATATACAGTATGTGGCAAATCAACGCAAAGAAAATAAACTAAATATGGACTCCATGAATTGCGGGCTTATTTCTTATGGTAGCAATGCAGACCAGGTGACCAATATGCCCTCAGTGTGTCCTAACAGGTGCTCCAGGCTCAGTGCCCTTGTAAGGGCACACCCTGCAGTACACTGCTCGGCTGTTTACTCTCTCAGTCAACCAGCTGCACTGCACGTTTATAATACTCTCATAAGTACGCTACAGATGGATATGGGTCCCCTTGCCGCCGCTCCCTAGCTTATGATTAATGAGCAGCACTTGGTGCCGCATGTGTTGCCGCCTCGCAGCTCCGACATGTCTTTCCGGACCCGACATTTTGTATCCTCTGTGAAAAATGAGCTCCTTGGTGTCGTTCATTACACTGTTCCACTGCCAGAACCCTCCCTTGCATATTCCTCTACACTAAGCCCTGTGCCATGCTTGTACTGCGTGTGGGTGTCCGTGTCACTTTGCATCTAACCCACTTATCGAGACAGCTATCCATTGAAATGCATGCCGAGGCAATGACTTGACTGTAATTTGGGACCGTTACAAAGGGAGACAAGTCAATAGAGGAAGACCTGACAGCCAGAGAAGGAAGGATTTCAGCGCTCCCGTAGAGGACATGCTGCATAAGAAGCCCTGGCACAGCAGGAAAGTAACCACTTTTCTGCTGTGCAGGCACACTGATATGACAATGGCCTAGTAATCATTGTTCGCCTTCTGAAGTTATAGCTGTAATTTGGTCTGTCGGAGAATAGAATCCATTTGTCTGACAATGCTAGCCACAGTCAGTCGACTGAATCGACACACTCGTGCAGAAGCGCACACAGGAGAAACAACCCACACAGATACACAACAAACTCTCATACACCTTTCATATAAACAGTGTCGCAATGTCACACACTGTTGCACACACACAGATACACACTCCCTCCTACTCAGCATTCTCTCAAGGGCACGTTCCAATAAAGCGGCATTGGAAAACAGCCATCTGATGGATTGGACCTGGAGACGGCGGCACAGGCAAATCCCCTAATGTGGCATAAATAAGGCTGCCGTGCACCGATCGCTCTCCACAGACAATGTAAATTATATTGTCAGGCACAGTCACTTCCCGCTCGCTGTGCAGCTAACAAGAGTCACCTGCCAAGGCTCGACAAGGAGAGGAGGAGCTACCAGTGGGAGGGGAGAGGGGAATTAATTAAAGTGGCAACACACCACACACAAAAAAAAACGCACATATTAACAGATGCATTCATACACATAGCCACACATACAGGTAGTGTATATGGATTTGATTTATTTCCCTTGCTCCTGTGCGCCCCCTCCCTCTCCTGTGGCTCTCAGTGAAGGTCGATGCGACAGCTCTGCTGAGGAACAGAGGTGATGCTGCTCAGCCATTTTGGAACTTAGCTCCCTCCATGTCTGCCTGAGGCCTGCAGATTCTCAGGGGGCTGGCAAACTCAAC
Source organism: Centropristis striata (assembly GCF_030273125.1). Classification (NCBI taxonomy): domain Eukaryota; kingdom Metazoa; phylum Chordata; class Actinopteri; order Perciformes; family Serranidae; genus Centropristis; species Centropristis striata. Next base: position 33,139,044 of record NC_081523.1, read on the forward strand.
ACAGAGGTCTGTGAATAATGTCAAGCGTGATACATTGACTTCCATCACTTCAGAACTTCCCACAGCTGCCTTGGAATGATTCAAAGCTAAGCCAAGGACAAGAGATTTAGTGTCAGTATTACCCTTCATGGGCTGCTCCTTGTCTTCCTCTGCTCTTCACACTGTCTTCTACCAAAATTGTCCTTCCTGTCTCTTGCTCTCCGTGCAGCTGTTTTTTGTCACGTTGCTTCCAAGACTTTGTCAGACCACAGCTGTTTTATCCTTGCCAAGCTTGTGTCCTCACAACGAGGCTTTGTTGCCATGGAAGAAATCAATAAGACCTGTCAAATAATTCTGCTTGGGTATTCCTCCACTCCTTGTAAAATGTAGTGACTCCTTGTAAAATGCTGTGAAGATGCAGTGACGACAACTGTAGTTTCCGAGAAATTGCATGTCCATGATGACAGAGCAATAAACAGACTTAACAGGATTTACAGTTAAACAGAGTGCATGTAAATGCTTTCAAAAGCTGTGAGCCTAAACCTACAGTAGACTGTGGAGCCCTTGCAATTATGGCACCATAAGTGGACACATTCATAAGATGAGAAATGCTTAAAACAAACAGCATCTTTCACACACCCGTATTCCCACAAACAGTAAAGCCCACAAGTGCTCCTTCCTTTGCAAGCTATCCTGCATAGAAACAGCTTTGCCCTCTCTCTGTCAAACATTTCCTCCCATAGCCGGCTAAAAAAGTGTTTCCCAACGCTGACAGGGAGAATGGATGGCCTCCATTACGCCTGGCTACAAACACATTCCGCCAGGATGAAGGGGCCGTAAATTATCCTGCGAGCGAGCAGCCCAGGCCGCAGCCGAGCCAACAACACCCCCCTCGCTTCTAATGGGGTCGGCCCATCCACAGCCTGCACAGCACTGAATCACACGGCCCGTACCCAAACATACACTGTCACCTGTGTGTATATACAGTTTGTGTGTGTATGTTGTTAAAAATGGAGGGGGGGTCTTTGAATCAAACCCCTGGGAAGAAGTCCTTGAACTCATCATCGGACTAAGTGAGATTTAACAAAGACATGCACTGTAATAAATAGCAGCATGGTTACTCTTGGGGTTTCTCGTGACTGGGCACAACAGACTTATGTTACATTACAGCACAATAACTGTGCAACGGGCTGCACACTGACAGGTCTAATGCTGTGGAGCTGGAGGGTGTAACTGTAGAAACATCAGCAGTATGTCGGGTCACATTCAGTTCACATGACACAAGTGTTGTTGGCAGCTGGAAAGCCATCAAATAGGCCGAGACGTTGCCCCTTGGCGTGGTTAAATGCTAAGTGTGTGTGTGTAAATCATTACATGCAAATAGTAAATTGTCAGGGAACATTGTTTTCCCACTAGGTAAAGCTTGTTCTTCTTGTGTGACAGTACCTTTACAGTCTCACCCTGCAGCCCTGATAGGAATCTAGGTCCTCCCTTTTGCAAGTTGACAACAAAACCCCCAAAGGAGGAATCGTCACACTGTAACTACCTCTCTTTCTTCTTTCTCGTGACATTTCATCCACGTTTGCCATTTCTTCTCATACTCCTGGGAAATTCTTGAGAGGCCTGTTGTAAAATAAATGGGTATACTACCATGTGACACTGTAGCTCAGAGAAGTGTCTGGACACTTGGTTTGTGAGTTTGTGTTTGTGTATTTGTGTGAATCCATTGTGTCTTCGTCTCTGTCTGTTGACCATGAATGTATCATTTCTTGAATACTGCAGTGTTTCTACAACCCCGATTCCCAAAAAGTTGGGATGCTGTGTTAAATGTAAATAAGAACAGAATGCCATATTTTATTCCACATACATAAATCCATATCAGATGTTGAAACTGAGACATTTCACCATTTAATGGAAAATATTCAATACTCAAAAAAGCTAACAAACTTTGTCAGGTTGCTCGATATGAGAGCAGCTCCATCCAAAGTGGGATGAACACCATCTCTCCTAATAAGACCAGGTCTCCTCCAGAAAGTTTGCCAACAATTAACAAAGCCCACATTGTTTGCTGGACCCCACCAACCAGCGCTGGAACGATGAAATGCGGTAATGGCACATATCAGAAACAACTGGAGAAGCATTTTACGACTAAAACTCAGTAACATTTTGCACATACATATAGTCTGGCCTTTTGAAGAAATTATCATGTAGATGTTTTTATCATAATTTAATTGTATACAACTAAGAAAACGTATCCAATCCCAAACTGGGAAACTTTTTTGGTAAATATATATACAATTTGATGTGTTATGTTTTTAATTCATGCTTTACAGCGTCCCAAATATTTCGTAATTGGGGTTGTAGCACCAAAAACAAAACTCTTTTCACCTAAATTGTAATCAAATCAAATCAAAATGACTTTATTTATCCCCGAGGGAAAATTCAGCTAGTCTGGTAACTCTGGAAGAATGAGACAGCCTGATGGCTGTAGGAGAGAAGGATCTTTTGTATCTCTCCGTCCTGCATCTCTGTGTCTGATGCTGCCTCCCCAGCAGACTGCAGCATAAAAATGGGGAGAGAAATCTCAAAACTTCCTAAATGGCTCAACACCACCAGGGTTGAGTAATAAAATAAGTTTCTCATGAGGATGAACCAACACTTGGACCTGTAGAAGTTGTGTAGGTGGAGCCTCATTTGACGCTCGTACCACTTTATTCATGTTTAACTAACTAAATCATTTATAAATGGCAAATAGATGGAATATTAATGCAGGTTTATAGTTACTTTACCATTAACAAACCAATAAATTATAATTAATAGTTTATTAATAGCTTTAGTTACATTCATTATAACATTTTTAACACCATATTAAGTATGTTAATGATTTTGAAATGATTCATATACCTTTAAGAAATTGGTTGAAAACATTTAAAGATTAAATATGTATATAGCACTTTGTAAATGGTTAATAATTGGTCTATAAACCATCTATATACATTACTTAGTTGGTTATTGTAAAGTGTTACCGAATATATCTATCCACGTATATTGTAAATATCAAAACATGTACATGTTGTAAATATTATTATTATTATTTCTTATGAACTTCAATTATTCTGTTAACAACAAAAAACTGCATTTAGGCTCCTACAAGTTGTATTGTTGGCTTATCAGTGCTACAGCCACTGAACTCTTACCTGATCCACATAACCTGACAGAATGACCCCCTTCCTCCCTGCTTAGGCTCTCACCACGGGGCAGCCAGCTGCAGGGTCCCGCCTGAGGTGGAATGGGCCTTGGTGACAGGTCACATTATACCTGGGTGCTGACAGGGGGAAAGGGGTCAGCCATGCTGTCAGGGCGGAGAGAGAACAGAGGAGGTGACGGGAGTGGGAGGAGGAGGAGTGAGGAGGAATGGAGCTCTTTTCATCTGGGCTTTCCTTGAGTGACAGGCCGCACAGCTGTGACACTGATAGTGCATACCAGAACACGTGGGCTTGAGTCCACACAGACAGAGGTGGGAAGAGAACCACAGGAATGTGATGGAGGAGAGAGCCAGCACCCAGGAGGCTGTTCACTTGTTTTACAGCTTATTGAACATTCTCAGTGTGAAAACCCCTAAAGAGAAAGTAGAGTATATTAAAACTATTTTATACTACAGAATAGAACCTGGTCTCACAGGAATCCGTGAAATAGCCACGGAATCACTCAAATTTCCGTGAAATTGACACAGATTTTGCTACAATGCAAGTTCATGACAGTCATATCCCGTGGCTATTTTGATCACATTTCTAGCGATAAATATATGTTTTATTTTCTAAATATTCACTCAGTGAATGTACATAATCACTTTGTATGTTGGAATAGCCACGGGATATGACTGTCATTAACTTGCATTGTAGCGAAATCCGTGTCAGTTTCACGGAAATTTGAGTGATTCCGTGGCTATCCCACGGATTTTGAGCTAAGCGAATCCGTGGCTATTTCACGGATTCCTGTGAGACCATGTTGACAGAATAAGCACGAGAATAATCACATACATATTTTCATGGAAAGTAAATTAAATTAAAGTATTCAATATGTGATTTAAAGTTGCTGTTATTAAAACAGATACACGTCACTGTTATTCTATGAGGCTATAAGATCATGTCCTTTGTAAGTTACTGGTTAGCCAACTAGCCAGTAGATGTAAAAAGAAATCAGCTAAAGTAAGATTTTCCTGTAAGTGGATTGCTTTTTGGGTAATATTATGTATGGATACATGTAAGCATTTAATGTAGTGCAGTGTGTAAGATTTAGGGTGATAAATTGGCAGAATTTTAATATAATATTCATTGTATTTTCATGCATGTATTATGCTTTTCCGTTAGCTGAGAATGAGCCCTGCATAAGTACGGAGTCCTCTTTCACATCATGTTGCACCGCCTTGTTTCCATAGAAGCTCGCGAAGGACAAACAAAACACTGACTCTCAAAAGTGCTTTTCATGTTTTTAACGTTATCTGAAGGCGACGTTATGTTATCTGTCACGCTTGGAAAGAGTGGAATGAGTGGAGGGGTGTTCAGTTGGTTGCAACCTGCAAACTCACAGCCAGATGCATTGCATTATCAACATCTGAGCTGAAATACTGCTTGATGGTGTTTTTCTATTTCCCTAAGCTGGGCTCAGTTCACCCTTCACTGCCTAAAATGAGCAGCTGGTGTTTGGTTGCAAAAGCAGCTGTGTTCAGCATCAACTGTCATTAGATACATTAACTGATAAAAATGTTCCCATTGTCAGTACGATGTAAATTTGAGACATTCCCCTTTGTGTACCCTCTCATAAAGTTGATCCGATTCCAACCCAAAGCCTCCACTTTGCTCCTGATGTCAACAAGTTGCAAGAAGATACACCTACAAAGAATATGTGTTGTGCATGTGCTTATCATTAAAGGAAACAAACTGACTCCCTTCGTCATTTACTACATCCCAGATCCTTCTTAATGGTCAGCTAATCAATCCTACATCCTGTCTACCAAGGCTGAATGAATAATGTCATGGATGACACAAAAGGAAGTTTGACAAACCCAGGTCACCCCCTCAACAAATCTTCCTGATCACATGCTCCATGATCCACTGGGTTATACTGATAGGAAGGGGGAGAGTTCCTGTCTCTCAAACCTTTGAAGAATCAGAAGCAGGAAACTCTGTGATGGATCACTAACAGTCAATACTTCCAGCAATGTGCTTCTGGTGGTCATCCTTACATCCGTTTCCTATTGGACTCCCACCTTTGGGAAAAGATCGAGCCTTTAAGTTTGGGAACAGGGTCAGGTCAGCCGGGCAGTTTGTTTCAGTTCACTGTCATATGTAGCCCACAGATAGGCTTGTCTGTTAAACTCCTAAAATCAAACTGATCTTAACATCAGACATGTGCAGTAGTGTTCAATATAATAGCAGTCCAATGTGACTAACCAGATTAATCCAGGTTTTTAGTATATTTTTTATTGTTACATGCAGTAGATTCTCAGAAAACCAACAAGACCCAGCATTCGTGATATGCACACTCTTAAGGCTGTGCAATTGGGCAATTGGTTAAAAGGGATGTGTTCAAAAATATAGCAGTGTCTGACCAAAAATATTTGTACAAACGTTTTTGTTTCTAGGATTTAGCAATCCTGTGAATCACTAAACTAATATTTAGTTGTATGACCACAGTTTTTTATAACTGCTTCACATCTGTGTGGCATGGAGTCAACCAACTTGTGGCACCTTTCAGCTGTTATTCCACTCCAAGATTCTCTAACAACATTCCACAATTCATTTACATTTCTTGGTTTTGCTTCAGAAACAGCATTGTTGATGTCACCCCACAAATTCTCAATTGGATTAAGGTCCGGGGATTGGGCTGGCCACTCCATAACATCAATGTTGTTGGTTTGGAACCAAGATTTTGCTGGTTTACTAGTGTGTTTTGCAGTCATTGTCTTGTTGAAACATCCATTTCAAGGGCATGTCCTCTTCAGCATAAGGCAACATGACCTCTTCAAGTATTTTGACATATGCAAACTGATCCATGATCCCTGGTATGAGATAAATAGGCCCAACACCATAGTAGGAGAAACATGCCCATATCATGATGCTGCACCACCATGCTTCACTGTCTTCACTGTGTACTGTGGCTTGAATTCAGAGTTTGGGGCTCGTCTCACAAACTGTCTGCGGCCCTTGGACCCAAAAAGAACAATTTTACTCTCATCAGTCCACAAAATGTTCCTCCATTTCTCTTTAGGCCAGTTGATGTGTTCTTTGGCAAATTGTAACCTCTTCTGCACATGCCTTTTTTTAACAGAGGGACTTTGCCGGGGATTTCACAGCACTTCCAGGTAACTCCAGACTGTCTTTGATCATCCTGGAGCTGATTATTGGCTGAGCCTTTGCCATTCTGGTTATTCTTCCATCCATTTTGGTGGTTGTCTTCCGTTTTCTGCCATGTGTCTTTGGTTTTACTCTGCATTTTAAAGCATTGGAGATCATTTTAGCTGAACAGGCTATAATTGTTTGCACCTCTTTATAAGTATTCCCCTCTCCAATCAACTTTTTAATCAAAGCACGCTGTTCTTCTGAACAATGTCTTGAACGACCCATTTTCCTCAGGCTTTCAAAGAGAAATGCATGTTCAACAAGTTCTGGCTTCATCCTTAAATAGAGGCCACCTGATTCACACCTGTTTTTTTCCACAAATTTGATGACCTCACTGATTGAATGCCACACTGCTATATTTTTTAACAAACCCCTTTCAACTAATTTCCCAATTGCACAGCCTTAAGAGCGTGCATATCATGAATGCTGGGTCTTGTTGATTTTCTGAGAATCTGCTGCACCTACCTTGTTTGCCATGTAGCAATAAAAAATATACTAAAAACCTGGATTAATCTGGTTAGTCACATTGGACTGCTATTATATTGAACACTACTGTATAAAGAACAAAGTGCTAAAATCAATTCAGTCTAGAGGGTCAGATGGAATCAGGACCCTTCTTAAATTGTTCTTCAATATAGTTTGAGCTAGGTTCCAGCTTACAGAACAAAGGTGTTTACCCTCGACCTGACCTCACACCCCTAGCACCCCTATACAGCAGTGATTCCCAACCTTTACCAGTTGTGACCCACCCAGGATAAACAGGTTGGTTTTTGCACCATAGACCGAAGTCTGTGAAATCAAAAGTTAATGTTATTTTAATTTCAACTGTAAATTTTGTATTTGGAGCTTTGGTGTAAGCCAACAAATTCTTGAGATGGCTTACAAGGGTATTCTACAGTTTGATATACCTGCTTGGTTTGGTAATTTGAGTGTGAAGGATAAAAACAAGCTTTCCACAATTGTTAAGACTGCAGGGAGGGTGGTTGGCAAGCCACAAAGACACCTTGATGACATCTTTAACAGTGGCGTGCTTAGGAAGGCTAAACAATATTTGTATATCCTTCACATCCACTGAACTGTGAGTTTGAGTTGCTCCCATCTGGCCATCGACTCAGGGCCCCGATGGCGAGCCGGAACACATAAGAGGTCTTTTATTCCCCGTGCCATACAGGCACTGAACGCCAAATGATGAAGACCTCAATATTTTAAATGTGTTCACCTGCTGCTGCTGGTTCCTGCCCATTTACACAATTGCTTGTTGCTGTACATTTTACTGGTGTATAGTGTATTGCTAGTGTATTTATTTATTACTTATATGTGTATTTATGTTTGTTTAGAGATTGTATGTTTTTATGTGTATGATTGTATGATTTTATGTGTGTCATGTTTGTATTTTATATATTGGAGAAGCCAATGACAAATTTCCAATTTTAATCTATCTATCTATCTATCCGTCCGTCCGTCCGTCCGTCCATCCATCCATCCATCCATCCATCCATCCATCCATCCATGTATTCCACATGAAAGGTATAGTACATAGATAAATTACATTCTACAATATTGTGTTGCACATTCCCAAAATCACCAATGTAATTGTATCCAGTAGTTTTTAACCCAAACCATGTTCTTCTTTCCTAGCCTTGACCATTTGTTGTGTTTCCTGTGAACACAGAAGTTTATTTTAAAAAGACACTATTTATGTAAGCGAGTGAGAATGTGTGTTGGACAAATTGGAGGAGAAATCTGGTCTGGAATCTTGGTCAGTACCGTTGTCCTTCCCAGATTATTTTGGGTAATGAGTCTTAAACCTCTCTAACTGTTCACAGACTCATTGAGCCCACCCTGATAATGTCATACAAGTTTGATATTTAGGAGTTAAAACCTAGAGGTTTATGAGTATGATTAAGTCAGTACTTTCACAATAACCAATGAGTTAGAGAGCTAAACATTATTGTTACAAGCTACTGTTAGTCCCAGAGCAGCTGACAACAAATGTAAACATTTGAGCCCTTGAGGCTAACATTAGCAAACTACTGTTAACAGATATTAAAACTGATAGTTCAAATCTCACCTCCAGTTCTTGTTGAAGAATAGATGTTGACCGTGTCTCCCCAACCATTTTCTCATCCACATTCATTTAGCCTTCTTGTTTTGTTTATTTCTCACCGCAGTGGATTACTACAGCAGGTGTTTTGCACCATGTCAGAATTCATTTTGTTTTAATCTACTTCCCCATGACATCACATGACAGAGATCATATGAGGTGGTGTGATTTTCCCTTTGACACGATAATCTTAATAATATCCTGTAGAGTCTGATGCATCATTATTTTTAAAATATTATGGTGTGTGCATGTTTGAGATTAGAGAGAAGAACAAAGTTTCTCCTTATGTGTGTGATGCAACTCAATTTCGAAATCGATTTTTCAAAACTCCTGTAGTCTGAGCCTGGCTTAACATGTCACTCCCATCTCCCATAGGTGTTCAAATGGGTTGAGATCTGGTGAATATGAAGGCTTTAGGATAAGATTCACACCATTTTCCTACTCATCAAACCAGTGAGCAGATTAAGCATTTATCTACTCATTCTTCAGGCTTTTCAGTTTTTCATCAGTCTGCAGTTACTTTAAAGAGTCTACATTTATTTTCAGTTGTTATTTGACACCATTTGCCAACAAATCATTGCATATTTCAGCCAGGTCAAATGGGATTATTCTTATATTTCTTCATTAATTCTAAGAGAGATGAATGTATACGTGACTGAAGATGTTGTCTTCTGAAAAGCAATATTAGACAAGAATTAATTTGTATGTTACTTTACATTTGAGTCCTTATAGGCACACATTTGTGTGTGCGTCAGGCTGTCTGCCTCAGTGTTTGGACTCTGTGTCCTCTTTTTCCTCTCCCCTAGCTGTGGCGTAGAAACTGGCCACCACAAGTCATCCCTTTCCTGTCAGCACCATTGCCCCATTTACCCTGCACCCATTCATCAGCCTTTTAATGAAGTAGCAGGTTTATTAGGCTGCGGTAAAACAATCCACCCTCCCACCGTCCAAAGCCAGCATGCGGAGACAGCCAACTCCCTGCCTGCTGAACTTTGCTGACAAAGCTAGTGTGCCTATGTGTATGGGACTGTGAGCAGCAGGTGAGCAAACCATGATGGCCAGTTGGAAATCATTCTAAAGCAAACAAGCCCCAGTATGATTTATTTATGATTCTCTCGTTTAATGTGTACTTTAAGAGTTTAAGAGTGTAACTCTGCCTATTTCACAATCATAAAGATGGATTGTGATACATAAGAATAGGAATGTAAATATAAATCGATATGTTTCAGAACACAGATAAAAGAGTCTGAGATCTGTCTACATTGATAGACAACCACAGATCCAACCAATAAATTCTGCATGAAATCATCAGTATGTGAAAGAGCCGCTCCTCTTCTAGCTTGCAACACTCTCTGCTTAAATACATCCAAAACATTCCCAACTCAGAAATGTTGGACGACTGTGTAAATCAATGTGTTTACAGCACTGGCGGACAGAGGATGTTTGAGGGGCAGGGGCAAAAATAATAAAAAGGACACCTTATATATGCGGTTGGGCACTGGTGAACGAGAAGGGTTTATCACATTTTGTCCCCTGAAAGGGCAGTCTGGAGGGCACTTTATCATGTTTTATTTACCACGGGGGCATCCAAGAGGGCACTTTTGCCCCATTTTTTTTTTTTTTCGAACATTAGGGCACCAGTGGGACAATTGCGGCCAATTTTTAAAAGTAGCAGACAGGGTCTAATATGTGTTTTAGGGATATATCCAGGATGTCAGACTTACTCAGCAGTGAAAACTGGTTTTAGCAGATACAGATCACAGAGTAAAAGTGAACTACAACAGCACCTGATCTGAGTGCTGCAGCAGGGAGGGAGACCAGACACCGTTCATCTGAAAATCTGCAGTGTTTCTCTTAAAAAGCAAAACTGTTGCTATAAACTGGTTAAAATCATTAAAAAGCATAAGGCTGCACATGTATCCATTCAGTATAGGTTTCTTTTACTTTCAGTAGCTAGTGTAGCATGCTAGTTAATTATGTACTCCGCTAATGTTAGCTCCATGTTAACATCCTTCCAACCTCTTGGGGTAACAAGTTTCACTATTACACACACCCCAAACACAGTCAAACTCAAAATCCACATATCCAGCCTGAAAATAAAGAAAATCTGAAATGATTGCATGAAAGTCTGTGGAGCAGAGCTGTACTATAGTTGTCAGATCCTGGTCGGAGCTGGTCAGAGTTGGCTGATATGCTACGTCCCCATGACAGGATAGTCCGTGTTCAAGAGGACCATAAACAGGTACATTCTAATTTAAGAAGACATGAGTTTGAGTGTCAATGTGTACGACAGCCCCGACAGCTAACTTCCAGTGATTTCAAGCTAGCAACATTTTCAAGCCATACAAGTCACTCCAACACCGAAATTATTGGCAGTGAGTCCTGGCTGAAGTTTACCCGACCTTTACAAATTACTTAGTTCATAAAAGGCATGAACACATTAATGCATCACTAATTATAATCCAGTAGTTTATATTATTCTGTAATTGACCATTCTGTCTCGTATACTATGCTTTTGGTACTTTAAGGGTATTTTTTAAATCCAAATACTTACGTACTTACGTAAGATTTTGAATGCAGGATTTATACTTGAAATAGTATTTTACACTATAGTATTACTGCTTTTACTTTAAATAAAACATCTGAGTACTTCTTCCAAATGGTCAGTCAAGTCTATTCTGTTCCGCGTGTGTCCACGTCACTGTGTGTACGTGTGTTTGTGTGTGGGAGAAATGTCCCGTAGCAGGGTGTCAAGCTGAGAGGTGTTGATGCTGATTCTATGTGACTGTCTGGTCTCCACTGGAGCCGCTCTGCTGTCTCTGTACAGACCTCTTCCTGTCAATAAGACCTAAGCCACGCCCGCCAGATGGATGCTCACAATACACAAATGATTTTGACAGCAGTAATCATAACCACGCTGCAGGTCTCTTCTGTCTTTTTCGCTCCTTGAATCAAGGTACAAAGAAGTTGACCTCCCACCGTGGTTTAATCTTTGTTGACTGGAGTGTTAATAATCCCCCCCCCCCCCTTTTTTTCACTTCCCGCATCCACACACACACACACACACACACACATCGGCACACTACCATAATCTGACATGTTCACTATGATGACAGGTAGTCAACATCCCCCTGCTCACATGACATTTGCACAGTGTCATCTTGCTGGTTTTATTGTGCCTTCACTAATGACCACACACACACACACACACACAGACACACACACCGAAGGGGATAGAAATCGCTGAGCTATTTGGTATGTCAGTTCGATGTGCAGAGCAGTTTGTTGGCTCACCAGGCAGAATTACATCAAACAGACAGGCTTCTTCTATGGAGGGCTGGCCTTGCTCGCTTTCTCTCACTCACTCACACACACACACACATACACACATACACATTTTGTCCTGCAGGTAATTAGAAGCTGGAGGCCTTCCATCAAACACAAACTCACCCTCTTGACTCCACAAATATTGATAAAGAGTCTGTCCACAGTGATTCAAGAGCAACCACGCGGAAAAAGAGTCTCCATCAATGTGTTGTTTGCTGAATTTGATTTCATACACACACAGTCATGAATCCAGACCCTTCAACTGTGTGTGTTCATACATAGATACAGGCCTGCATGTATGGTATATCAGTATGAGAATGATCAAACATACATGTGTGCCACACAAACACACATGAAGTGAGTTCAAAGCAATGGCAGCTAAGTATTAGGGTGAAGCCAAGCGTGAGGCATGAGTGTCAGTCAGGGCAGATCATCCTGTCTTCTTTGTCTGCCTGTCTGTCTGTCGGTTCACCTGTGTGTGTGTGTGTGTGTGTGTGTGTGTGTGTGTGTGTGAGTCTGGCTGGCTGGCTGTTTGCAGCTCAGCCTGGAGTCTATCCAGGCCATCACTCACACTTTACCCAAGGAGAGGGCGTCGGACAGGTTTTATTAAAACTCTGTCAGAGGGTGTGTGTGTGTGTGTGTGTGTGTGTGTGTGTGCATCTGCCTCGGGCTCAGAAGAGATATCATCTCTCCCTTGACATGTTCTTTCATCTTGCCTTTTTTCTTCTTGACAGACACCATTTTGGTTGCCAGTCATTTTTTTTCACTCAGGCCTTTCCGCAAGGCTGACTTAATCCATTGTATTGTGTGCGGCAGTGCCAGAGTTACTCTCAGTGTAATGCTATTACAATCTTATCATCAGCAAAACTAATATACACCAATGCAATGCTGATGAATAAGAAAACTGGGATCTTAAAGAATAGGTTCTACTTTTTTCATTCTTTTTTATTTATCCTCATACAAAACTCACACGACACATACTGAATTATAAAAAAGGTATGAGATATTGTAATAATTTCTCCTGTCAGTGGACGGTTCCTTTTGATTGCCTTTATGCTGTAAAAGATATGGGACAATATCTCCTCATACATTCATTTTCTGTAACCGCTAATCCGAACTCGGGGCGCGGGGGGCTGGAGCCAATCCCAGCTGTCATTGGGCAAAGACAGGGTACACCCTATGTTAGAAACCTATGGGTGACGCCACAGAGACTACGTCCATTATTTTTACAGTCGATGGGTACACCCTGGAACTGTTTCCAGACACTGCACCACTGTGTCAATATTTCCTCATTCTGTTGAAAAATGCAACAGTTTCTACAGTTCAGCCAAAGCCAATATGGCATTTGTCCAGTCTGAGTTTACCAAATCACGCAGGTATTTTCTTTTTACAATAAAATTCCCTTTTGCGCACAAACGTTTGAGTGTGTTGTTAGCTAGCTCTAGCTAACATCTGTCTAACATGGTTTGCTCCCTTTGTGATGAAAGAACATTCTTGCAGTCAAAATGTAATCACATTTTAATCATTTCACACCTTGAGTAGTTGGACATTTCCTTCAACAAACCCTTCAGCACGTGCAGATACCAGGAAGTATCCAGTATACACTGTCTGTTGCCAACTTGGCAACTGTATCACTAGATTGAAGAAGTTTTCAGACTCTCAGACACCATTTTATTTCTAAAAAGTGTCAAGCGACTTAGTTGAACCATCAGGGAAAAAGCAAAAATGCATATTATTGTAATAATACCCATGCATCCTACTCAAATTAAACACACTCCGCAGCTCAATTCTGCCAACACCGTTTTGTGTCCCTTCCTCTCCTTGCGCACTGTGCCCAGGCAGCTAGCTGGCAAAACCACTAAACTGATTTGTGGTGATGTCAATATTATGCAAATGAGTGTATGATGTCATCAAGCTACTTTTAGCAACTTTTTGAGCTATTGCTAACTATTTTCATCACAAAAGAGTTGCAAAACTGAAGCTCGAATGACACTAGACCAGTCTGAGTTCACCAAATCAAGTGGCCACTTTCCTTTTTCAGTACTGTACATTTCCTTGTTTTGCACAGAGTTTGTATATGTTTTTGCTAGCTAGTGTTAGCATTTTTACTGTTTGCTCATCTTGGGACAAAAAACCCCCACAGCAGTCAAATTTTAATACAGCAAGGGGGAAATTCAGTCTACACCGTGATTAGTAAGACAGTTACATAAACACATTTTGATCACATACAGATACCAGGGAGTAGTATGTGTCTGATAGGAGCTCAACATGAAAACACTGTTCACAAAAAGACCTAGCTAGATAGTAAGCTAGCTTAGTGCTAATACGCTCTCAAGGATACACTCTCCAGTGATTAACAAAAAAAACCTAGCTTACTAAAAAAGACAGCATAGTTCTGACTAGATACCAAACTTTGACAGCGTGTTTGGAGAAAAGAAACAGTGTTTCTGCACTGAATAAACTGCAACTCTGGAAAATACACACTACACACACAATTTGACTACCTAGCAGTTATCATATTAGCTCCAGTACTCACATTAGATGGCCTTTTCAGTGCTTTTTTGCACAATATTAGAGCTGTTTTCTCACATTGTAGTTACAATAAGAACCATGTCAATTAAGGGGACATTTTAACACCATGTTAGGAAAAAAATCGAACCTGGGTGACCTTTAAATGGACAAAAAGAAGTGGTGGGGTGTGGAAAAAAAAGGTACATGTAACAATGTTTTTTGTTTCCACCAGGATGAAAGCAACCATGATCCTTAACGTTTCAGTGCAGCACATCATAAAAATAACATATGGAGCTGCTGTAAGAGGTGTCACAGATGTTCTTTCTCCCCAAATGAATTACTTCTTATTGCTACATGAAGAAGAGGAGCAAAAGCCACACATGCACTAGGCGCAGTAATTAAAATGCTGAGACAAGGCTTTCCCTGTACGATAGGCTCTCTCCCTACCTCCCTCCCGAGCTGCTCGCTCCCATCAACAGGCCGTAAGTTTTTAATCATGTTGAAATGATTTATTTAAACGTCAGGCAATGTGTCACCTCACTTCCTTTCATTTTTCAAAATGTTTGTGTTCTTTGCTGGATGATAAATTTATCTTCAGACAACCCCAATATGACTAATTAACTTTGAAATATCAGAACCAGATGTCGAGCTGAAGGAACTTCTTAACAGGCAGCCAAGAGCGCAGGCTCACCTCCTCCCTCCCTCCCTCTTCCCTCCCTCCTCCTGCAACAGCCCTCCTCCTCTTCTCGCACCCCCTCTCCAACCTGCTCCTGCCCTCCACCATACGCTTTAGGTTGTTTTTTACACACACCTTCCTCAGAAGTTCAAGCCATCCTGTTGAGAACCAACACATTGCACCAGGTCATAAATCTGGCAGTGTGAAGTTAACCTGCACATGCCCTGTGTTTACCTCCTCCCCCCTTCCCCTCTGTGTCACTCAGCACCTCCACCTAATTTATTCTCCTCCCGCCCTCGTCTCCTGACCAACTGGCTCACTTTTCTCTCTCAAGGTCCAAAGATTCAGGGTTTGCTGATTTATTGAGCTTGTGCCCAGAAAGTGTAACCAGACCTGGAGTTGGTAAATGAATGCTCTCAGACCCTCAAAAAAAAGTCCAGATACTACTTTTAAAGTTATTCCCTTCTCTTTTTTTCACAGCTAATCTCAGACAAATGTACTTTTTCATGATTTATGTCACTCTTTATTTCCGCCTAATGTCAAAAATGTTTGGATCAGGAGACTTAAGTGGGATATGAATTCTGTTCCTCCGTATTCTGGCTCACACAGCTATAATATTTTGAGTTGGAGTGGTGGTGAAAAAATCTTCTGTCCCTGCAGAAATGCCTGGAAAAAGCAAAGGGCCCCTGCAGGAACATTGCAGCGCTGACACTTTGACAGTTTGCCATGAGTGACGTCTGATCTGTACAAATTTCAGGACTAATAAATCTACCTGTCAGAGCTTGGGACTTGAAAGGGCCGCAGCCCTGCGGCACAGCTTTAACACAACTTGTGTTGATGAAATTCTGTAGGCTGGAGAATTATAGCTGTCAGAAAAACGCCCACATCAAACCTGAAGCCTTGGCGTTCCTTCTTTTTTTCCCCTCCGCTCTCTCAACACTCATATATTGCTCATTCACCTCCTCCCTCCCTGCTGCCTCTCCCTTCCAGACGTCTCTCTTTTCCTTCCTCCTGTTCTTTCTCACTGCTTGGAAAATGAAACATAGGCGTTCTTTCATGGCTTGACGACCATCATTACATCATTTTGACACCCTGTAGACACCCCCCACCCCCACCCTCCAACACACACACCTCCCGTTTTTTTAATCACTTGCTCTGCCAATACAAAAAGTTTGCTTACAGACAATAAGTTGTCAGGGGTTACGGGTGTGACTCGTCGGCTATCGTGCTCCCAGCTCTCTCCTGGCATTTGGCCATGATGGAGGACAAGAAGGCGAAGCTACCCCATTGGCCGGCCCGGGTTTAAAAATGCGTCCCTGTCATCGGAGTATCAGAGTCACCAGCTGGGGGTTAAATGGGCTGAAAGGTGGGAACGCGGCACATGATTTCACAAGAAGGGGTGATTTAAATACCAAAAGGCCCATAAATCAACTACCCACCACTCCCCTCTTACCACCTCCTCCCATTTCCACATCCTTCCAGGCCTACTGCCCACTCCTCTCCCTCCCCTTTTTCACTGGATTTATTCCTGTTTATCTTTGATCCTGGACTGGTTTGCTCCTCATCTCCTTTCAACCCAAGCCGATGTATCCTGTGAGTGATAAATCATCTGCGAGTGTTTAGATACTTTGCTGCCGCCGCTGATTTTCCTGTAAACGTTTCGAGAGGGGTGGATCATATTTGCATTCTTCAAAGTGCCGTTGTCGGTGTTAAAAGTTCACTAGAGTCCTGGGGATGAATGGCAGCCTGAGCTTTATTGATTTGAATGTCAAAAGGTGTGTCTTTTGCATGAGGTTGGGACCCTCCTGATGCACTGTGATCATTCATTGACAGAGCAGTCAAAGAGACCGTGAAGGTGCTCTGCTTTATCATTGAAATGACTCAGTCAACTGTGTGAGCTAGGTAGCATTATACCTATGGGCAGGCTGTTGGCGGAAAGTGGAGTTAATGTGAAATCACACTTGGAGACAGGGTGTCTCAGTGGTTAGAAAGGCTGTCACATAGCCACAAGTTCAGACATTCAGTCCTCGCAACAGCCACTTTGTGCCTGTCATGCATGAGTCACTCCTTTCAGAGTGTCATTTTTAATGCCTAAATTGCAAATCAGATTGCATTCCATGACTTTAATCCACTTTCATCCCACCTAAGCTATTTTTCATCAGTCATATCACATAAGAGAGTGACAATAGAAATATCTTTGTTCATTAGCCCCATGCTGAAACAGCAGCAGTCATTTACACTACACACACAGCCACCGCAGCAATCTGTCAATCCATGTGCTTGTCAATCACTCCGTGTCTCTGTGGGAAGCCGGCTCTGACTGACAGCCCGTGTGATCTCTCCCAAGGGCTGGCAGGAAGGCAACAAAAGGCCCAGCTACAGTAATTGGCAAGATAAAGACATCCTGCAAAAGCAGCACTGTCACTCATTTGGTTCCAGAGCGATGAATCAACATGAAACACGCCACACCAGTTAACCAAAGGGAAAGTATGCTTGTCCGCTAACCGGTAACCAATCAGAGGGCCAGCTCGGGGTCACTTCCCCTGGTGACTAGCTGAGAGGTGACCTGTTTAAACTAACACAACACAGCCCCCCTCCTCTGGATTCACCTCTCTAACCTTCTCACCTCCACTCTCCCCTCCCGTGTACACCCTGACCTCCGACTGACCTGCTGGCCTTTTGCTTAGGTCAGCTTAAAACATAAACCCACCCACCCCCTTCTGTCTGCTCAATCTTACCCCCATCCTTCACACACCTGGTTTTCATTTCTCACATTTCACTTTCCATCAGTGCTGCAGGAGGGACACCTTCAGTCTGTGTGTGTGTGTGTGTGTGTGTGTGTGCGTGTGTGTTTGTGTGGCGGTAGGGGGTACAGAATGTCAAGCTGCCAACATGAAATTAACAATTACTGTCCAAAACATTACTTCAGACTGATATGTACAATTTAAAATGTAGATAAGGTAAGGCCCTTTATGTATGGCCTACATAATCACTTGTTCACACATACACTCATATTTTTGAAAATGGAATTTTTCCACCTTAATTTAAAAAAGACAAATTCTGCCAACATGAAAGCAAAGTATCACCGAAAGACAACCTGACTGCAATATAGAATTAATATTATACGTTTATATATTCATGGACTACATTGAGCCCTCACCATCTCTGTTCAGTGTTGTCGTTGGGGCTGGGCATTTGATGCAACAACATTGCGTTGGATTCCCAGGCCTAACGATGTTGCTGCCTCTGTACCTGTTCCAATATAGTGGAAGAGGCTCTGTATATTTATGTGTGAACATGTAAAAAATCTGCAGTGTTTTGGCCATCTTCGTCTGAAATATCGACTCATTCATGACGCCTCACAAAGGAGATGACGGCAAATAGTGTTGTTGCAAGCCAAAAACTCTTCATGCGGGTCACAGTTTGGCAAAAGCTCTGTTTTCAGGGATGAAATTGCCAAGACCAAAACACACAGAAATAACTGTTTTCAAAACAGTGTTTCTTCACTTAATTTAAACTCCCAGAATTCAGTGAGTAAAAAGTCCTTTGCTGGTGTCACGATCAACTCTAAGAGGTCGGATAGAGTATCCGTGTCTTCTGGAGAGGCCCTGTCACAGTGTGTGTGTGTGTGTGTGTGTCTCCTGATGCCCTGTATCTGACCTCCCTCTCTGTCCTCTCTCAATCACCCCTGTCTCCTCAGACACCTCTCCTCCTCCTCCTCCTCTTCTTCTCCTGCTACAGGAGAGCAAACCGAGCTGGGGGGTTCCCTCGCACTGAAAGCCTCCAAAGAGAGACCCCCTGCGCAGCATGTAAAAGCCCTCTCTCATACATACACACACACACATACATGGGGATCCTGTGTCTGCCTGCCTGGCTCTTCACAGGGTAGTCATTAGTCATCAGGCAGATCAAAGGGACGACCGCAGGAAGTGAAAGGACCCTGACAAGAAGGAGTCCATCTGGCTGGCAGGCCATCGCTCATCCTAGGCTGATAGGGAGGCACACTCTCCATCTGACTGCTGTTTCCGCTCCAGGCTTGTGCCTGAAATGTGACAATTTGTCTTTGATAAAGGCTAATGTGGCTGAATTGACTGCATTATGATAGAAGACATGGACTTCTGTCCAACAACTCTACTCTCTGTACAACATCCTCTCGAGAAGCCTCACTATACTGTGAACTCATTCTTAGGTCTCATTCATATTTTCCCTGATTCTAACAATTAGTCGCATGGCAATTTATGGTTTTATAGAGAGTTATGTGTTGTAACTATTTTCTTGACAAACAATAGTTTATCATTCCCCATAGCACTTCTTTACAGTTTCGACATTGTTTGTCTAGTATCCTCTTAGTGATGACAGGACTGAGAAGTCTTTCTCAACAACTGATATTTGTCAATAATTTCCTGTAAAGACAGTCCCACAAAAAAATGATTTATTAGGTAAATTACTGAGCTTTGGAGCTGTTGGTAGGTGTATTGTCTAACTTTGGACAGAGCCAGGCTAGCCACTTCAACTCTTTACACTTTACAAGTTAACTTAAGCTAAGCTAAGCTAAGCTAAGCTAAGCTAAGCTAATCACCTGCATACTTAACACAGACACAAGGAGGGGTATTAAGATCTTGGAAATGAAGCAAATCATACATTATTGTTTTATTACAATATCATTTATAGACATCTTTTTAGATTATAAATATATATCAATTTTTTTGGAGCTTTAAGGGCCGAAAAATGCCATATTCCATCATTACAATTATAAATAGCACCTATCTAGTAGCATCTATACTAGGAAAAGTAAGTATTTTTGTTTTTGACATGAAGTGTCCCTTTAGGAGAATTGTTTTAACCTGAGTTATACAAATGAAGCGGTGTCATAGGATGTGACAACCACTGCACTGTATGCTTTCCTTTGTGTCTTACCAATGCTTTTTCTCAGATTTGATTTTGACTCCTTTTTCAAAACATATTGGTACTGCTTTTGTTGACAATGACATGAATACAGTTGGTGTTGGTACTAATGACAGTGATTATAACTTTTGTTATTGCTTGACACACTGAAACCTTCATACAACATGTCAAAGAAACAACTGCCAAAAACTGACCGCCACCATCGTCCCTCACCCCCTTCCCACCCACCTTGGCCTGTCTGCAGGGTGACCCTGTCCTTTCGCTGCGTGACTGAGCGCCTCTCCTGCCACACAGGAGGCATCAATTACAGGCCCCGGCCGTCCTGGTGTCACTGCTCTGTAATTAATGGGCTCTCCCGGCGCTGCGCCATGGGGCCTGGCCTCACCGTGAACTCCGCAGGAATTCAGAGACAAACACACACACACACACCCAAAGTTGCACACACACAACAAAGCATGCTCATGCATGCTGAAACTTACATGTTGCTTGTGAGACGCAGGCTAACACCTGCTTATGTGATTTTCAATTCAAATCAGATCTATAATTTCCACCTGATCACACGTGTACATAAGCATACTTTAGAACTCACACCTTATAATTCAGAAATACCTGTGCACACTTTTGTTCATGGACTATACAGATGCATACTGAGGAAAAAGTCACACACACACACACCAACACACACGCACAGAGGCCCAGCCCCCTGCTGCCTGCCCCTTCATTTGTCAATCAGCCAGACAAACAGAAGCACAAGGTCCCCCAGGTCACAGGGTCATGGGATCCTGTGATTCCCCTGCTGCCCTAGATCTCAACACACACACTCACACACACTAAATATTCCAGCTAGTCAAACTAACGCACAAAATTCTGTCAACTCCTTTTCTTCAACACTCTGATTACTGTTGACTTTGAATCAGTTCCTCCATTTTTGTTGTTGTGAGGAGACTCTTCCTGTGGCAGACATGCTTGCAATACTTCCCTGAGCTTTCCCTCTCCCCTTCAGTTCCTGCATTCATTCTCTTAACCCCCCTCTCTTCCTTTCGCCCTCCCTCTTTCTTTCTTTATTTCTTTCCCCTCACTCCCTCCTTCAAACATCACGCCTGGAGCTGACACTGAGCGTGACCCTGCCTTTATTGTTGCAGCGGGGCAGAGGCGCAAACACAGGGCAGGGACTGTCACCCCAGTGATTAAAGAGCGCATGTTTTCAGTCAAACGCCTCAGAGGGGAGTGATCCCAGAGAGAGAAAGAGGGAGGGAGGGAGGGGGAGGCTCAGAGTCGAGCGGGGAGATAAAGAGCTTCTAACGTTTTCACAGCTGAAGAATAAAAGCATTTTGGAAAGTCAAAAGGCACAAAAGTGACATTTGCAAAAAGGGTGGGATTGACACTGTGATGATAGTGGCTTTTTATTCAAATTAAAACACATATCAGTCAACCATTTCCACTGATTCTATGATAAAGTATTGTGCTTCACAGAGTCCATGAGTGACAGCCTGAAAAACAGGCACTGAACTTTGTGTCACCATGCCTTAAGGAGCTGCTAACCCACTGAAAAGATTCAATTAGTAGGAGTTTTGACATCACAAGACAGTCTAAGTGCTCTTTCAGAAGCTTTTTCTGTCATATTCTAAGATGTTATTAGGAAAAAAACATATTGGCATTGTCATCTAAGCTGCATAAACTTTAATTTGAACCACCACATGTGAGCAGGCAGGACCAACAAAATGCAGCCGTTGGGAGATTTGTCCTTGGCGAGTTGGAATGAGGCAAATAAAAGAGCGGCTTGTTGAGTTATGGCTGCGGGTAGGAAAAAGAGCGAGTCATAGATGTGACATTTTGACCATTAGACCTTGCTCCGCAAAATATTATTTTTATTAATGTGAACAGGAATCGGTTTCTCCTACAACACTCGCGAGGATTAAAACAAATAGGGCCATGAAAGCGCCAGGCAAGAAAAGAAATAAATAAATAGCACGCCTGCCTCCATATTTCATATAACAGTCACCTCCAAGAGCTGTGGGCCTCTGTGTTAGGCGTCCAAGCTAAACACTTGGAAGTTTGCTCAGTCATAAATTAACGGCTTGACAGTCAAAAGTGTTCAAACTCATTTGTCAAATCTTGCTTGCTTTTTTTCCACCGTTTAAATTCATTACAGCAGTTTTTCTTTCTTTCCACAGGGCTTCCAGAAATATGTTTCCCAGTAATACGTAGTGCTCTGAAAAGATCATTCTGTAAACTAAAAGCCTTCAACTGTACATCACATGTGCCGAGACCAAAATCCATCAATTTCCCTGCTCAGAGAGAGGCTTGAATTAATTCCCACCCAAGTACAATTTATCTCCACGGGTTGCTGTCAAGTGTTTGAGCTGTGAAGAACCTCCAGGCATCAGATCAACATTCATGGCTCATCAGCTCAACAACTTGTATTTTTGTTAATTCAGCAGTCGTGTTCTGCTAAAGTGTGATAATTACTATTGACAAGTTTTTGCCAAACATGCCAGTGCAGAGTAAACACAGATGATGGCTTTGGCTCAGAGCTTCAGACAAACAAATGTCATGCAGGCCAGGCAGCAGCACAGTACCCATAATGCACTGTAACTTTTCCTGCAACTCATTCCCTTTGACAGGATGCACAGTGTTAACCTAGATTCCTTTCCTTGTGTTTCTCTCTCACATACATGTTCTAATGCAGCAACACATACCATGTAAATGTAGGAGGTGCTTCTACATTTCCAGGAGGTGTTAAATATTGTGGAGATAGCTCATTTATTATTATTTTCAATAAGTTAAAAATACAAATCAGAAACATACATGCACAAGGCAACTTGTCATGACCTCACCACATCACAAAATGATTTTTGCTTGGTGTTAAAAACTATCCATCCATTGAAAATACAATTTTTCAGAAACTAAAGCAAATGACAGCATTTTTCTTCTAAATGAAATATGTGAAATATATCTGCCAATATGGGTTGGTTTATACTTTTTATTTTTAAAACCAAACTTCAGTATATCAGTTATCACAGCCCCAGTTTCCTTCCTGCTGGAGTCAGTTGTAGCACCTTAACACCAAATTGAGTGTGTGTGAAAACTAGTCAGCGAGCTGGCATAGAGTTCTGCCAGAAGAAACAAGAGAACAAGACTTCTTCTTTGATTTGTGTATTAGTATCTGCAGGCATGGATCCACCACAGCCACTGTTTTCTCTGCTGTGAAATATTTTCCAGCAACTCCATGAAGACATTCCTTCTATAGAAGGAGAACTTGAATGCAGCTTTTTTAATCATTGTTGTTTTGAGGTATTTACGTTAGCAAGTTTCTAAAGTTCCTATTTCCTTACCTTGCACTCAAAGATGGTGCTTTTATCAGTCTAATGACAAAGTTTTATTATGTTAGTATTATATTAGTTATGCGCCCATTGAATATCCATCCATCCATTTTCTTCCGCTTATCCAGGGCCGGGTCGCGGGGGCAGCAGGCTAAGCAGGGCATTCCAGACGTCCCTCTCCCCAGCCACAATGTCCAGCTCCTCCCGGGGGACCCCGAGGCGTTCCCAGGCCAGAAGAGAGATATAATCCCTCCACCGTGTTCTGGGGGTTCCCCGGGGCCTCCTACCAGTTGGACGTGCCCGGAACACCTCTAACGGGAGGCGCCCGGGAGGCATTTCTTACCAGGTGCCCAAGCCACCTCAGCTGACTCCTTTCGACGCGAAGGAGCAGCGACTCTACTCCGAGCTCCCTCCGGATGTCTGAGCTCCTCACCCTATCTCTAAGGCTGAGCCCAGCCACCCTACGGAGGAAGCTCATTTCAGTCGCTTGTATCCGCGATCTTGCTCTTTCGGTCACTACCCAAAGTTCATGACCATAGGTGAGGGTTGGAACATAGATGGACCGGTAAATCGAGAGCTTTGCCTTCCGGCTCAGCTCCTTCTTCACCACGACAGTCCGGTACAACGCCCGCATCACTGCTGACGCCGCACCAAACCGCCTGTCCATCTCACGCTCCGTTCTACCCTTACTCGTGAACAAGACCCCCAGATACTTGAACTCCTTCGCTTGAGGCAGTACCTCTCTCCCCACCCAGAGGGGGCAGTCCACCGTTTTCCGGCAGAGAACTTGGAGGTGCTAACTCTCATCCCAACCGATTCGCATTGAATATGTGCAGTAGTATTTCTCCAGCTGGCCATACCCATGAGTTCTCGCTCAGTTTATAGACTGTACTTTGTGGTGACATCACACATTTTTAAACCACTTCTCTCGGTTCAGGTAAAGTTTTAGAAATGTGAAACCTTCATGGATAAAAAAAATAAAAAATTGTAAGGTGTCATTTTTGACGTGTTAACACATCCATTCCTTGCACAGCAGCTGGATTATTGTGATCACAAGATCACACACAAATCCATCTTGTCAGGCTTTAAATAATGGATCTGTGTCAGAACCACCAGCGGTCCCGACCAATCAGCGTCCTGTGAGGGGCCCCTGGCAGCCATGGACCACACAAAAGAGGTGACAGAGGTAAGGGACGGATGGTTCATCACCTGACAGGTACTTTTTACAAATGTCTGCCCGCTTTTTCTTTTGACGGTCCATGGAGGGTTATGTGCTGGACTATTTCTTGGCCTGAGTTGGACGCAGTTCCTTCCTAAAGTCTCCAGTCGACCACAGTGGTGACAAGACGCCAGAAAATCAATGCACACAGCCAAGAAATAGTCTGGCACACAATCCCCCATAAAACCGCTTGTTGCTATTACATTACAGTTTTGTACAGATTAAACAAGCAAGATATTGTGTGGTAATTAGTCAGGGTAAAGCTGAAGTTGTCATTAAAAAAGGTCAGAATTTGAAGTGGAGTGGGACTGCTTGTGGTTCATCCCGTCTGATCTCTGTTGAGAACACATGCTTGACTGTTTTCAAAATGGCGGCCACGAAGACAGCCACACTATATTAACAGAACAAGTAACAGAATCTTGATCCTCAGTTCACAAGCAGTCATTGACACGATTGACAGCTGTGTTAGAGACTCCTGGGCTCTGATTGATTGTTTGGAGAAGGATGTTTATCACACATGTTCTGGGCCTTTCTTTTTTACCTTTGCACAGTCAGGTTAGCTGCCCCCCCCCCCCCCCCCCCCCCCCCCCCCCCCCCAGTCTTTATGCTAGGCTAAGCTAAGCTAACCAGAGGCTGGCTGTAGCTGTTTGGATAAATAAGAACATTGACAACAAAGCGATGCATATGCTCAGACCCTATAGGCACAGTCCTCACTGTGGTCCTTGTCAAAACCTCCTCCACTATGCTCCCAACCCTCTCATCCAGTGTCTGACACATGCCAGCTCCCATCTCTCATCATCACTTCTAGAGCCACATCCAGATTTATTTTCTCTTCCCACCCCCTTGTGTGTGTATGTGTGTGCGTGTGTGTATGTGTATGTGGTCTGCGTGACTGTGAATGCATATGTGTGCGTGTGCGTGATGTACCCAAAGAGACAGACAGGCACACGAGCATGAAATCCACCAAACCTCCTCTAATTCCCCCTGTAATTTATGGCTCTCAGATACATGTCATGCTGAGGCTAAACAAACGGTCCTTTGTCACTGACAGCAGCCTTTGATCAGAATGAATCGGATTCGCTGTCTCGCTGCCGCACCGGATCTGCCCCGCACTGCTGCTGCTTCTGCCGCGAGGATTTCTGCACTCACACACACACACACACACACACACACACACACATGTACAGCCTAATGGTGCTGAAAGTTTTCCACTCACACCTCAACTCACACACGTCCTTCCTAAACTCAAAGCCCGACACCCCTCATCAGTTTACTCTGAACTTGTGACCCTAGCTAACACCCCCCCACCCACCCACACACACACACACACACACTCCTCCCTCTACCACACACCCAGTCACTCTGCAGGATGTCTTTACAGCAGGCCCCACTGGGTGACTGACAGCCGTGGGGGAGAGAGGGAGGTAAAGCTCTGAGGTCAAGCAACAGCAAGCAGAAGAGAGACTTCAACATCTGTAAAGTCACACAAGCTGACGTGACCCCTGTACAAACTGCCAGGACAGCTCACACACACATACACATTTTCACCTGTTGGCGGCCATGTTGGAAGCCACTCACTGCGGATTCCATCCAAATGAAAACATAAGGTTTTGGCTGGGATGTTTTGAAATGTGTGGCGCGGTGAGATTCTATTTAAGCTGTCAGCCAGAGGGACATGCAAATGTGTGTGTGTAGTATAGCGGTGTAGAGTGATTAAGCACGTCACTGTTGGCCTGCGGGATTGACAGTAACGCCGGCTGACTTCTGCACACAAGGGGGAGAAAGACTGGGGGCACTTGTGTAACAGAGACACACAGGCAGGTACTGTTCTCCCGCCGAGCTCGAAACAAACCGCTGTTGACATCCCTGTCACCAACACTCATTTCTAGCGCTCAACGAGATTAGACTCAACTGGCGGTGGTAGAGACAGAGGCATCAAATTAAGCGTAAGCGGCTGACAGCGAGCATGTTCACTGCGCTGGCTTTCTGCAGGCTGTTTTCTTCCGCTTTGCTTCGCATGAAATGCTATCTTTCAGCCCGCATTCCAAGAGGAGGGATCAAAGATTAAATTTGGGGTAGATTTGGGGAGCTGTTTGAAGAGCGGGCACACCAAATGGAAAAGTGTGGGTTCAAAAGAAGTGAACTTTGAGGTAGAGATGCATTCAAGACATGCCTGGTAGACAGATTTGATCATTTGGCTTCAACTTTTGCAGACTTTGTTGTGATGACATGGGCATAATTCAGTACTCTGTCTGTTTCTCTGTCACAACACACATGAAGATATCATGTTCCTCACTCATTCACTCACCCACCCACATACACGTTGAGGCATCTTATCCCTCACACACACGCACACACAAACAAACACACTATCCCCACCCGCCTACCTACCCATGCGCTCACACGTAGGCTTTTTGACAGAGTGAAGTTGTCAGGGAAATGGAGAGGAAATGACACAGGGCATATTTTCACAAATCTCCCCTGTTGGCATACTCCGCTCTGGCACAGGGCCTGTCAGCAGCCTGTCTCCTCAGTTTAGCCATCAGACACAGTCAGAGTGCCAAACACACTGGGACACGCTTGTCCTCAGACAGGAGGGAAGACAGAGAGAAATGTCAACAGAAAGAGACAGGGAGGTGTGTATGTGTGTGTGGAGGTTTGAGAAAAATGGAGAGAGGAGAAAAAAGAGAGGCATGGCTGAAGGAAAAGTCAAAACTAGTTAAACTAGTGGAGCGATACAAAAATTTCACATCCTTAGAAAGAGGTAAAGTCCAACTCTAACCTGACTGCTCTCACGGCTCCTCCCCAAACAGAAATGTCAAAATGCCGGGCCATTATCCCTTTTACCGGTACTGTAACATAAACCGCGGGGCTCGGGGCGCCGTGCGTCACTGAGACTTTGGGAAAGTGACTTTGACGAGGTGGCGGGCGGCCAAGGCCGGTCTGCACATCTACCTGCTTCACTGGAGGCACCGCGTTGACCCTGATGGCTGTCTCCCACAACCCCCTGCTCCGCTGCTTACCCAAACACACACACACACACACACACTCCCCAGCTGTGTATGCCATCCTACGGCTGCAACAGACACTCTGCTGTTTTGCCACACTCCTCAGGGCTCACACAGCCTCCTGTCACACGGCCCAACTAATTATCTTGGCATAAAGAGGAAAAACACCAACAAGAGATGTTGCACATATTTTAAACAAATGCTGAAAGCGTGTATCCTGGACGACAGACATAATAAAGGCCATCTATTGCTCCAGTTATTTTAAAGCATGGGTCTCAAACACCCAGTCTAGGGACCACAAGGACCCCAACATGTTTAGAATGCATTCACTGATTTGGCCCATAAATGTATTGTTTTTCCTATTGTGATTTATTTATTTTATTTTGAGCCTTTATTTTAAAGGTTTTTTTTATAGTGGAGATACGACAAAGGTCAGTATGGGAATTTGCTTATATTTCACATTTAACATAAAAAAGCCAGCTTCACGTAACTGCACAACATCAAAATGAACACTTTAGTAAGGACCAACAGGGTTCTGACTTAAGTTCTTATTAAATTTAATGTTACTGCTACTTGTTTCTTTAAAAAAAAAAAAAAAAAAAAAAGTCAACTGGAAGCACAGTGAACCCATGACCCATGACCCTGCAAAGGTTAAATAGCTATAATTCTGTGTTTCTTCACCCATTTTCATATAAAGGACCCCTGAATTGAAACACATGGACACGGACTACCTATTCATAAGATTTTGCTTCTGGCACCTAAAAATTTTGGTTGTTAGATCTGATTAAGACCAGAAATCTATTTACCAGCACTATTACGCTGAAGCTGTTTAATTAAGGTAAAAATGAACCATAAAGCAAATATCCTGCAAAGTTTCTTTTTAGCCTCTTTCCATCTGTGCTCCTCTGATCAGAGCGGCGTCCCTTGTGACGGTCCGTTAGACAAATTAGCTTTGTTGTAAACAAATACTCATGACCGAGTCGAGGGTTAGTAAAGAGGAAAAGAAACCGGCCTTGATGGACAGATTTATTCGCCAATTGACACGATTTATAAATCGATAAAAGTCGTATCTTGATCAACATTACTATTATTCATTATTTCATATTTTGCAGGCCAGTGCTAATTAACTAGCACAATCTAACTTCTAATGCTAGTAACGCTAACACTAACGTCACCGGCATGTCATTAGCTTGCAAGCTAAAGCAGTAAGTCTGTAAGGCCATGAACTCTATATTATTTAAAATAGTACAATTTCATAAGATAAATATTGGATATACACTGACTTTACCTGTGATGCTTCACCTGAGCTGGCAGCTCCACCCGCTCCACTGCTGTCAGTCATCTTTGGCTTTGGCGCATGCGCGTTTGGAGAAATCGTGGTTTGATTATTTTCCCCTGTGACCTGCCTGTGACCTGTGTGACGTCATTTTAACAATTTTCTACTCGTACCCACAAACTTGAATTCGTGTTCACACTGAAGACTTCATAGTCGTAGAAATTAGAGTTGTATTCACAAGACATTACACTCACAGCTTTTAGATTCATACTCACATAAAAACAATCCAAACCCAAACAATTTCTCACATAAAGACTCACGTATATGAAAGCAGAATTTTGTGTACTATTGACATACAAATGTTTAACATTACGAATATGAATGGTTAGAATCATGCACACACATTTATGATAGCTATCTTACTCCATAGAAATCTAAAGTTTTCTAGCTTCTATTTTTTCTTTGGCCCAGCCAGTGAGTTCTTGGGGCTCACTTCTGTAATGAACTAAATAATAAAAAATAAACTATTCCCATTTTATGGAGACTGCCTAGAATGAATGGACAACAGAAGATAATTACAGATTTCATGGGCATCCCCAGGGAGCATTTAGGTAAGAAACATGCCATTTTTTAACATTTATGTATATTAACATGTTCTAGTACAAACCTAAATTACAGATACCCGAAAACATTTTTTTTTAAAAAAGGAAGTTGAAATTAACATTGAGAAAAATACACATGTAGCCAGCATCTTTATACCATAATGGACAGTTTCCTACATTTGTGAGGTTTCCACATATTTTAACCACGTCAAAGTTTTCAAAAGGTAGCAGCAGAGCAGTAGTTGGTGACATTCATGTTGAAGGGTAAACAGCTGAAGGAGAATGGAGGTCAGCCTGCTGCTGTCAGGCTGTGTGGAAGCCTCGTGGGAAAGACCTGCGGCCAGAGCCACCTTTCACCACCACCCTGTCTGCATCAGGGACAGCGCCAGGAGTACAAACAAGGACATGTATGCTGTTTCCTATGTACGTGTGTGTGTGTGTGTGTCTGTGTGTTTGTTTACATCATTCTACTGGTTTCTGCCAGGGGACTTTTGATTATCCTGTCCTGAGGGAGCCGTCTCCCTGGGGAGCATGGGTGATCAGCTTGTGGCTATTGCCTGTCAAAGCTACCCCCGCCCCCATCACTGCACACACACATTAAGTCACAACACACACATATTGTGCGCACTGGGAACGGGAGATACGGTTTTACATGTACTCCCTAGGCAGCGTGAGGTCACCCAGTTCTCTATTTCAAAGAAGACAGGGTCGCCGCTGAGCCAGCCGAGGCCCTGTGGAAGCAACCAGTCATGTGTGATTTTCCAGTCCACTGCTCCATGATGAGCAGGTCTGGCTATGGCTCAGCCCCCAGGGCCCGGCCCGCGGGGAGACTGACGGGCTTGGAGCTTGTCCACCTTCTGCTCCGGCCTTGTCGTATCATTGGGAATCAGGGCTCATCATCGCCTGCCAACCGGCGCTGCAGTCATCATTCTCCTCCGCTCCCTCAGCCTCACTGGGGCCTCAGTCCTGGTAAATTATGCTTACCCACACCATTATTAGACTCATTATAGACCCATTTGAGTGGCTTTCAGCCTGTCACAGGCGCTCAACTATGTCTTCGGCTTGACTTGATTTCCTCTGACAGGCTTTTCTTAAACTAAAAGGCTGGGGAGGGGAGTCGGAGAGACGGGAGGCTGGAGAGAAAAAGAAAAATGTATCTTGAAGGAGTCAAGCAAGGAGTTTACAGGCTGATGTAGTGCATTAATTTGCTTTAATGATGAGGCACACATTACAGGTTGTGGCATGGCTCACCATATCTCGGAAATATTTTGGCCTTTTCAGTTGGAGACATGGATATAAATGGTTTGAGGGGCAAGGAAACTGGCAGGCTGAGTCCATCTTGCTGGTTGTTGACACATTTTTAAACACAGTTGAGAAATGACCCTCATTTCTGGAAACCTAAGGCCTTTCAATTTTACTGTGCTTGGCAAACCGATGCAACTCACTTGGATTCCCAATTGCCTGTCAACTGCTGGGTCTGCCATCCATTCATTTCCCAAGTCGTGTCCCCGCTAAGCCCTTCGCTACATCTTTCATTCTGTCATCGCTAACATGATAGGGAATTCCCCGGGAGAAAGAGAAACTTCATTGGGAAAGGCTAGGAGAAGTGTGCACCAGCTCCCCTCCATGCTAAACGTGGACAGAGCCAAGATCTCTCAATCTGTGACGGCTCATTTGGAAATGTGGCCCTGGGCTCTTGTTCCCTCTCGCCCTTGCCAAATACAATAATTCTTTTTCATTTCTCCAGCTCAATTTTATAATTTTGTGATTTTTCACTGTCAGCTACGGCCTTTTGAAGTATATTATTGAATTTCCTGCTGGACTCAGCTCTAAAGTCCATTTTTCGTTTTGCCCCAGCTTAGCTCCCTACTGCTGTTTCACTTTTCTGTCTCTGACAGCAACACGGTCAACCTCTAATGCCT
This sequence comes from Centropristis striata, assembly GCF_030273125.1. Classification (NCBI taxonomy): domain Eukaryota; kingdom Metazoa; phylum Chordata; class Actinopteri; order Perciformes; family Serranidae; genus Centropristis; species Centropristis striata. Next base: position 33,170,297 of record NC_081523.1, read on the forward strand.
TCCCAATTCACTTTCCAGCCTTAAACCCACTTTTTAAAAAGGCTCTCTGACTGCATCAGTTGCAATCATTATTTCTTCATCTGGATTTCTCATTATTTTTCACAGATATTTATTTGCATTTCACCTCTCGACTCTGTCAAGAGTAGCTGTGGGTGATATCATTGTCATGTCACTGCTCATTTACATCACAGGGATTGACAGGAGGGCCGGGGCCAGCTCTGCTTCTGATAATGGCTGATCTAATCCATACCACTGTGTACTTTCTCCCACTCAGCTCCTCTGTTCTTGGCATCGATGCCGTTAAACCCAAAAAGCCTCTCTCTCACCCCCCTACATGTGTTTGCAATTCCCCTCCAGGGGGTTATGATTCAACAGCGGCATCATCTCAATTCGTCTCAAAGCATGAAGCATCGCAAGAGAAACTAAAGTGGGAGACAAGACGGCCCTCTCTGCCCCCCTTTTAGAGGCAAGAGCTTGAGTGTGTTTGGCGGAGTTGGACGTGAGGCTCGCTCTTTGGGATGTGGGAGTTTAAGAAGAGAGTGCCACGCTGGCCTAATCACATTACGGGTGCCATATTATGTGTCAAGCTGTCACTTTCAATTTGAGCCACCGCTCTGCAGCGGCGGGCCCTGGCTTTTCTTCATATTTCTGTTTTGATTGGGGCTTGATAGTGACTAGGCTGGAACTGGGTGTACACAGCGAGAGAGGGAGACGCCATTCTACTGTGGTGAAGAACGCTGATCATATGTTTACAATTAGTGTTGGATGGGGTGGATGGAGGGTATGTGTGTGTCCATGGGGGCTGGGGCAATCGTTCCCACTGACCTCTTCACAGTGAATCACATGTCTAATTTTATTCTTGTCTCCCGTTTGAACTGATGTCATGTGTCTCATCGTCAAATCTGTCACACTGGTTGACGTGGAAACCGTGGCGAAAGGCTGGGGGGTTGGCTGTGCAGGAAAAGCCTGTATAGTCGTTCAACTCCATGAGCGGGGTAAATTGAGGAGATACAGACTGACAAGAGGGAAAGAGAGGGTAGGAGGGGTTATTGGATGGGGGGAGCAGGGCGTGAGTTCAGTCAAAGCCAATTGTTCTCCAATTGAGTGGAATGACTCAGAGGAATTGGTAGAAGTTGGGTCTTTTGTGTGCAAGCGGCTGAAACATTTGAGCGATCGAGTTGAAATTCCCCCTGTTTTTCTACTCTGGAGTGTCTGTTTTTACAGCTATTCAGATTCAGCCTCCCCTGAGCAATCACTGTCCTCCCTCTCTCTCTCCCTCTTTACCTCCCTCCATTTATCTATCTCTTACGCCATCTCTTCATTTGTCTCTGTCCGATAGATCATCAGCTTGGTCATAAAGCCCAGCAACCTGTCAAGGCTGAAGGCTTCTAGCTGCTCTTTCAGACGGAGCCTCAGTACCAGTCGACAGAAGAAACAAAAGTAAGTGGAGATGAGAGAGAGAGGGAGAGGAGGGGTGGAGAGAGGGGAAGTGAAGGGGAGAGTTGGGCCTTGGTGACCATGCTGACATTCTGAGACATCCAGCTGAGTATCTGTCATTTCCAATGGGTTTTCATCTCAATCTCCTCTCTAAATGCTAATTATTACCTGCTATCAGAGGGCTGCAGAGGGCCAGTGCATAACTCAGAGACCAGATCTCATCCTCAACATCAGCCAAGTTTAAGGCAACAGCAGCACCACAACAGAATTATATCAAGATTATAATGTGATGGTAGCAAGACAGATGCAGAATGTAATCAATAGGGTTATCTTTGTTCGCTACAAGCTACAACTATTTAGCCTGCACATGCTAGTAACTAATTTAATTTGCTCCCAGTTGAGTTAGCTGCCAAGGAGAATGTAAAGGCTTCCATAATTATGTTGCATTCCATTTGAACTGGGAAGTTGGAATTTCACAGTTCCCAGTCCAAAATGTCTACTGGAACGCCCCAGAAGTCAGATTTCTGACTCTGAACATTAGAAGAACCTCACCGACCTTGACCAGAAAATCCAGGATGGCTGCACCATGCACGAACAGTAGCTAAATGCTGCTTTAGCTCAGTATGACACAAAAATGTTGCCAGTATATATTATCAGTATAAGCATGCTCATGTTGAGCATGTAGTGTGTGAAATGCCACTAAGAAGTGTAAAAAGTGCTTGCAATGCATTTTAAGGTGCTTAATTGGTTGTATAACTTTATAGAATAGTGAACTTTGCGACTATTGGGACTATTGCAAGTTGTACGACTGGCCTTTATTCCAGCTCCAGGTTTTCTTGAGTTTTTCACTGGGCTTGGGCAAGAGTCATCTTTTTGGATTTGGTAAAGTCTAGATATAGCTCTAAGTATGGCAATTTGCTTGGGTTAGCCAAAATCAACCAATGCAGTCTGGTGTTAAGGTGAGTTGAAGTATTAAGTAACTGCTGGGTTAGTTGCAATAAGGCTGCTCTCAACAGCCAAAATACAGTGGAAAAAATCTGTGATGGCAGGTGCAGGATCTACTCCTTAGGCAAGGTCCAATATGGAATAATCAAGGCACAGTTCAAACAGATTAAAATCTAAAAGAACTAACCAACCATGACATTAAGTTTAAAAAACAGTAAAACCTGCAAATGATTATCAGCAAATTGTAGCTACTTGCAATAAAGAAAGAACAGGGCATGCACTTACTTAAAATGTCAAAGCAAGGCTGCCAGGTAGGTCCATAACAATATGTCAGTTTGGTCTTAAACTACTCATCATATACTCAATTTTATTCCTGAATAGTAATGTGTCTCTATATATGCCAGTACATAGAGACACCACAAAGAAACGAGCAGGGTTCCGTTTCGTACCGTATGTAGTTCAGTGGTAAGGATGGAGCATGACAGTCGCCTTGCAAAGCTACATTTTTTTTTTCCAAATCCTGTTTATCTCTTGCTTCTGTGAGGCCCTTTGAACAATTTATTTCTGTCACTTTGTTGTTAATGCAACACTAATCCTTTGAAAGGCAATACATCCATCGGTCATCAACATTATTCATACTTATTTCCAGTACGATTCTGGCCGAATTACAAAGGACAAATGATACAGCACAAGGACCTGATTATCCAAATGCAGTTACCAAGGCATCCATAAGCACAAGTAACTTGTCATGCTCTGAGTGTTTCATCTGACTTGATTTATTATGCCTCATTTACATTCCTGCTTCTCACAGAGCTAATGGTCCATAAATCCTGTGTAGATAATGTCCATAGATTAAAGTGAAATAACAGGCAGTATAAATCAATCCCAGAACAGAGTGATCTGTTGTTTCAATAATGTGCACCATTAGCTTGAAAAGCAGACCTCTGACACACACGCATATGCAACACTTTATATTTCTCTCTCAGTCTCTTTTTTTTATGCCAGTAACTGTTTTTACACATGAAAGATCGTACATTGCTTACATTTCTGTCTTAGTCGTGCTTTTTGGCATTCACACTTCAGTCTTCCATGTTGAACAATTCCATGTCAAATCTTTCCACACAATCCCATTCTGTACAGATTTAAAAATGTTTCCTGTTCAGTGTTCTCACTTCTCACACAAACTCCCTAAGTGATAAATTTGAAACTTTGTTTTGCAGTTGAATGAATGTTTATCCCCCCTGGATTACCAAACCCACTACGGTTGATTTTGAAATAGCTACAAGGTGCTGAGTGGTGACTGGCCAGATTTTACTGAAAAATGGTTCAGGGTTTTTTGCATGATGGTGAAATGTACAGAGCATTCAAGCATTTGAAGTTGTTTCTGACCCAAGTTTTAAGCCACATGACTCATTTTCAAGTCAGACGGAGTTTCAGCTTGTCAGGTGTAATTTACCTTGTAGTGTACCGGGGAGTGAAGACCAATCGTGACCAAATCGACTGCTCCTGATCAGCCATTGAATGTTCTGGTGAATTTCTGAACTTTGGAATTTGGTTCAGCCACTGTCAGGCTTTTACACAGTGAATACAGAGCCACAAGTTGAAGCCTCAAGGCCTGCGGGAAGTGGCAAACAGAACATCTCAAAGTGCCACGTCAACACAAAACATCATGTGGATGGAAAATATGGAGTTGGCCTTCTCCTATCACGTCACACATTAATGAGAGAAACAAGAATAAGGTTTTCATCTGCCTGGTAATATTTTTTCTTCTAATTTAGGTAGCTAGCTTGTTTGTTTGTTTGTTGGTGCTGTTGGCTTTATATCTATCTGCCTCAGAGATTTAAACCAATCTTTATTAACACATGTGAATAGCTAGAATAGTTTGGAACGGGGTAGCAGTCTGTTTTATTTTCTATTTTACAGTGCGAGCATTTAGATTGTGACTTGATGTTCAGATCATACAGTGTAAGTACACAATTCGTGACGTTTGGCTTTACACTGCAGACAATTTACTGCACAATAGTAGATGGAATTAAGTAAAAATGCTATTATCGTGCATATACTCAGCCTAAGGCAGTGAAAGGGGTTTATCTTTCAGTTGACCTTTCTGAAACAAACGATGCGTTGATATTAGTGGCAGCCAATGCTTGCTTACTTTGTGAATGAATGTTGATTGCCAGTTGCTTGTTGTTGGTGTTCAACAATAAGCAACTTTCAGCCAACAAACTACACCCGCATATAGTTGCTCATAGAGTCCTCAGAAAGTGGCCTACAACCCCTGGAGCATGGAGGTTTTGGGAGTCTGGAACTATCACCCATGAGTACTGAGTGAATCAATAGCCCCTTTCATAGTGAGGTCCCACAAATTTTCCACTATATTGCTGGTAGGATCTGTGCCGGCTTTTTGCCTTAGGGTGAAGGCATGATATTCGTGTACTGCTGCGCAGTAGCTAATAAGCTGTACAGTTAGCTCTGTAGCAGTACAGTGTGTATGTGCTGCAGCAATATGTGTTCAGTTAGCGACCTCTGTTTGTTTACAACAAACACCAAACACTGTGTACAGTTAGCGATGCCAGTTTGTTTACGATCAGTGGCGGAGGCTGTGCACAGTTAGCACAGTTAGGAGGTGTGTTAGACACAATGAGCAACCTCCGCGTCTGAGCAGTGAGGCAAACCAGGAAGAGCCTTAAGCCTGCATTCGGCAGCTGCGGAAGCACTTGGGTCCATTCATTTCAATACAAAATAAAAAAACTTGATTTATTACCTCTGAATTTTTTTTCAGGTCACTAACAAGGCGAGCCGTCAGCATAATAGAAGAAAAGCAATGCGTATCCACAGCACTGTGCTAATAAAGTTTTTTTTTTTTTTAAAAGGACGTTTACCGGTTTGGTCTCATAATTTTGACCCTTTCACATTTCGTATTTGGTTGGACTAACAGACACTCCAAGGAGTCAGTTCTCAGGAAAGTAACATACATTTAGTTTTTGTTTTTTGGTAGCTAAAATCTCAGTTAATGCTCCAGTTAATGCTACCATGAGATAGCATCGACTTCAGTTCGCTCAGTCGAGTTGCCGGTGTAGAGAGAGGCGTCTAGTCAGTGTCATCAGCTCCTTCTTGCTCCTTTACAGACAAATATGGTCTGCTCCCCGTTTTTGAGAACAATATGGCGATGAGTGAAACGCTGAACTCAATGCTTCAAACAGGCAGTCCACAAACCAATGGATGACGTCATAGTGACTATGTCCATTATTTGTACAGTCTATGGGTAAAAGTAACGTGCAACGTCAAATATTACACTTTGCCAGGATGGCCCTTTCATAGTGGTCCTGCTTCCAACAGTCCAACCAATTTTCTGCCTCTGTGACTAACTCCAGAGATGGAAAATTGGTGGGATCACTTGATCCCGGCATCCCACTTCTGATGCGTTTATGGAGCAGGCAAGACAGAGCTGTAAATGTCCCGGCATGAACAGACTTTGAAAGGGGCTAATGTATCTAGCACAAGTTCTAGCAGTCTGAGGTCTGTGTCACACAACTCAATGAGGTTGCAAATTCTGATCGTTCATTGGTCGTTGCTGCGCATTGACATTTGGAAGGGAAGCAAAACTTTAGCCGATGAATTGAATTTGGCCTGCTTTCTCCAGTCGAAACACAGTTCAAGGTCTTGGGTTCCTAACAAGGTTCCTTGGCTCTGAGAGGTTCCTGTGGTGGAAAAGGGCTTTATGTCTCTTTCTTATGCCAACATACTTCAAACAAATTCTATTCAATATCTAAGGTGGGTCTAAAAAAACAACATGCATGCTGGTTTATGAACACTCTCAGCCATCCCCAGCACAAGTTAAGGGTTTAATATTTTATGAGGGAGCAAAAGTTATGGACTCTAATAAATATGCACACATGTGCTACTTGTGCAGAGTTATTGGCACTGGCAGGCCACATTAATATGTCACATTAAAGTAGACCGCCTGTTGACAAGCCCTGTTTGACCCTGTCAGTGTGCACGCTCCACACACACACTCACACACTCTTGTATTATTACAAATTCAATGCTTTTTCTTGCCTTCAGTGATTGTTTTTTAAAGAATTGTTATGCACTTGCATGCTAAAACTTGTAGCAGAATGCATTATGTCTACTAGGGTTCAGACTGCTTAATGCTATGCAGATCTTGATATGTGTCAGCCACCACTGAGAGGAAGTAGCGGCACTGAGAGACAGAAAGAAAATAAGAGTAAAAAAGAAATTTAAAGGGAGAGAGGGAGAGAGACATCAAAGGCCAAGTGTTTTCCATACAAGAGGGCGAGCAGGGCTTTAGATCAGACAAGCTCTTCTGTAAACAGCCTCCTCAGATCCTGCCAGCAGGAGGTTCCCCTTCAGCACGCTGCTTTGTCTATCAAAGTGCTCCCATAGTATTGACGGGGCACTGGAGCATTGCTCCTTGCCACTTCCCTCCTCATATAGAAAGCCGGGCCGCTACACCCCCCAACACTGAATCACAAAATAAAGGTGATTATCTCCTCCCACCCCCACCAGCACTTCCACCTCTTCTTCCCTTTTCCTCCCTCCAGCTCCTCATTCTCTGTGTTCTCCTTCATGTGTTTCAAAGGTTCCCCTCTCAAAACTTCCTCTTTCACCTCATCTCCTCCTGCTTCTCCTCCTCCTCCTCTTCCCTCCTCTGCCACCTTCAAATAGCTGTTTTGTTCTTGGGAAAACACTTTTTACTAAAGGGTATACTTTTACTAAATTCAGTCTTTTGACCATGGTGTATTTTGCATACGAGAAGAAGGAGAAGGAGCCAGAGAACCAGCAAAGAAAAGGCCGAAAGAGAATAAAGTCAATGCCATACTTATTAATGAGAATACTGTTTCTCCTCTGAGCCTGAGTGGAAAGTAATTGTGGGGCTGATTTTCTTCTTCTTCTTCTTCTTCTTTCCACTCTTTTCAATGGGCTTCAGGAGCCAGCTTTACAAGCTCTTCCCTGCTCTCATCCTCCACTGATCAAAGCCCGCTCGCACAGATATATTTCCCCTCACAGACAATGCCTCTTCTCAAGGTGCTGTCAGGTTCCCTTCTTTGCTTTAATTTCATCTCTTAAACTTTTTTTTAATCCCCGTACCCCCTGCCTCCCTTCCCTCTCCTTCTTTTGTGAGGGCTGTCAGCCGTGACAGTTTGTTGCCAGGAGGGACTTGTGGGAAGAGAAGGTAGGTGCACTTTTACAAAGAGCCGCCGCCTGGCTGCACCTCACTCACACTGTCACTCAAAACAGCCTGACTCACGCTCGCACGCACACACAGGCAAGGTGACACGCCCGGCTTTCATGCACCAGCACCGGCAGCGGCGTGGAGCTCGTACATTTACACTCAAACCCACACGGTGAAACATGACAGACACCTTGACCTTGTGTTTGTTGTGTCACGTAAGGTATCAGTGCTGAAGAGAGGGGGCCGGAGGGGGCTGGTGAGTTGGGCTGTGAAGCCACTTGCTCTGTCTGGGTGTCTCAGATCATAAGCCAGAAGGAAACTCGGAGCGACAGAGCCGTGATGGAGCGCAGGCAGAGCCGGCGCTGACAGGGCTTAGATGACAGACAGAGGCTGACAGACGCTGACATCTCCCTGTCGCCTCAGGGAGACACGCGGCCCTGAGTGAAACCTGAGGAGTCCTCCCTGCAGCCATAACTACCAGCCAGCCCTCGCAAGCCTAATCCCTTAAAGTTCACACAAAGACGCACGGGTGACAGAAGGGCAGGAGCAAAAAGGAAGACAAGAGGAGTATCATTTAATTTTCTGAAAGAGAAAGATGATGAGGAGAGAGTTTGCCTTGAGGGAAAGGATTGAGTTTGTGAAACATTAATTACACCCCCTCACCCCACCCCTTCTTACTCCCTGCCTATCTGTCTTCATTTCGGCAGTGCTGGGGCTGCTCAGAGCAGGTGAATAGCTTCATCTGTTCTTGTGAAGGCAGTTGTAGGCAAGCTAAGGAATTATTATGTTTTGTCGAAAGTCAAATTTATTTTTTCTAGGCTTCAGCTAATACACTATTAACAGAAGATGCCGTTTACACAATATTCTTTGGTGATATTAAGTATCTCAGTGAGAAAGCCTCTGAACCTGCTTTTATCAAATGTCGAATATTGAATAACAGCCTCCAGCAGCTACATGAAGCTAAATTTAAGATTGTCTTTTCGACCCTCACACTGTTAACAATCTCCATAAAAATCAGGGAAGCCTAAATGCTAATCTTTGCTGCCTATACTGCGCTACAAAGCCTAACTGCAGTAACTACATTTTTGGTTTAAATTGAGTTATAACTAAAAATGATAACCTTGATGTCTGTTTTATCTTGTGACAAAGTTTTAGATTTCAATTTTGCTTTATTTCAGAGATATATCGACATAAAAATTGCAGTAACTACAAAATCCAACTCAAAACCAAAGCAGAATGCAGTAACTTCACTTTGACTGTGATAAAGACAAGAATAATAGAAATTATAAGTTTATTTGATAGGGAAATTATTATCTAGATAGTGATTAAGTAAAAAAGGGGGATACAATTATATTAAGACTGAAATATACCATTACTTTATAATATTAAGTCTAAAATACACAAATCTTTGAATATAGTTGTTAAACACTTTTAAATACACTCATAACAAAAACAATTTGAGAATGTTTATTCACTGAAAACAAAATATAAATGCTGAAGGAAGACAACAACATTGTAGTTGTGCACTCTGTTACTGCATAATTATTACTATTAGAGTGCAGTAACTACATTTTTTGGGTCAAAGGTCAAATAAATTATCATGATTTTCTTTTAGCATACATCATCAATACATGTAGAAATAAGTGTCATACACCTACCTATAAGCCATTTGGCTGGCCAGTTAAAAATATTTAAACACTTTAAAGCCGTTTTTCTTAGTTTTACCCTTTGCCTAGTTACTGCAACCTCATGGGCTTTGTAGGGCAGTATGGTTGAGCTGTCACTTTAGATGTTGGCCTTTCCTTTGATGGTCACATCACAAAGAGACTTTCCCCCAAAAAATGACTTTGTGTGTCAATTTTACAGCAGCTAAAAACATCCCATATGTATATTTTTTGTTTGTGGCGATTTACCACTTTATAAGGTAAATCTGTTCAACTGCTTGTTAAGGTTCCCTTATCAGTCTCACAATGGGGAAATTCAACCTCTGCATTTAACCCATTGCTTTACACACCAGTGAACACACACCATGCTAGGAGCGGTGGGCAGCACATTAATTCACTGGGGAGCAGTGTGGAGCACAATGTTATCCAAATGTCTAATCAGCCAATCACATGGCAGCAGCTTAATGCATTTAGGCATTTAGACCATAGACTGTATGATGTAGACAAGGTGAAGATGAGCTGCTGAAGTTCAAAGAGAACATCAGAATGGGGAAGATTTAAGGGACGTCGAACTTGGCGTGGTTTACTGCTCTGAGTATTTCACAAACTGCTGATCTAACAACCATCTCCAGGGTTTACAGAGAATGGTCCGAAAAATAAAAAATATCCAGTGAGCCTTGATGCCTTGTTGATGCCAGAGGTGAGAGGAGAATGGTCAGACTGGTTTGACATAATAGAAAGGCAACAGTAAGAGGGAAAGTTGAGGATTTTTATAAGATTCGGAGGCCCTTCCTTATTTTTATGAATGACATGAATATACAAATGCCTGGGAACAATTAAGCACTGGCATTGTTACCCCTGCAGAATGGCTTGAATCTTGTACCACAGCTAGAGTACTATGGCTATTAGTTAATTGGGAGAGAGAAATAGGATGGTGACCACGTTTTATAACTCTGCCTTAAACTGTCCATTTAATTTTATTTCATGATTATTATTATTGTTGTTATTTAATTAATTAATTAATTTTAATTATGTATACTTTCATGATTATTATTTTTGTGTATTATTGTTTTATTATTTATGTATTTCCTCCCCATTTTTAAAAAAAAAATAATTTATTTATTAATATGATTTAATTTAATTTATTTACTATTGATTAATACATTTATTTTATTTATTTACTTATTTATTTTTATTAACTCAAGTTTTTTTTTTTCTCCGAGATTACTGTTGGTTATGAGAGGGAGGGATGGGGTTTTATGACTGTATGTTCGTTGTTGTGTTCATTGCGTATTACTTTTTGGGAAAAAACTCAATAAATAAAGTTTTGAAAAAGAAAGGCAACAGTAACTCAAAACAACCACTCGTTACAACCAAGGTATGCAGAAGACCGTCTCTGAACACACAACACATCCAACCTTGAAGCAGATGAAGACACTGCTACTTATCTTAACATGTGTGGTTATGAAAACTGCCCGTGCATTTGCAAATTTATCCGCATTAGTGTAAATGAATTTCCATTCCACATGGAAAGACCCCCCGTTGCTTGTCGAGGGGCTCCTCACCTCCTGGACCCCCTCCGTCAGTTCTGCTGAATAGGCAGCCAGCTGGGTGCTGTAAAATCACCTCCAGCACTCAGTAACCTTCAGTGTTGAGTGTCATGGCTTAAGAGACGATTGTGCTGTCTTTGATGAGCAAAGGTGCCTCATCTCACACCTCCCTTTAAAACTTCCAAGAGACGAGCACTCAGCTCCCAGGAATGAGGATATTAGCTTGTCAGTGGGGTGACAGGTTTAGCACAATAGGGGCGTTTGGCTGGAGTGGATATATTGGGCATGTCAAAGGGTCGAAGAGAAGCAGTCACATGTTATTAGGCTCATGCTGGTTAATTTTACAGAGGCATGCTTGTGTTTTGTGAGTTAAAAGCACGTTAGCGTCCTCACCAACCTCACATGAACGTCAGCCTTACTATCTGTAACGAAACAATTTGGGAACTAAAACGCCGTTCTAAATCTGCACGTCCAATTGGTTGTTTACAGTTCCAGTTTGGTTATTTCAAAAGCCCCAGACAAAACTTTCACAAAAACTCGAAGTAAGTCTCTACATGCTTGCAGAAAGTCAGCATTAAGAGGTTTTTTTTATTTCAACTTTCCTTAAGGCAACTTGCACAGGTTAAAGTTGAGCTGCAGTGTTTCAGATGGTACGTGTGATGTGTGAGTCAAGGGAAGGCTTGTACACCAGTGCATCTGTTTTGCCACCTTCAAAGTTATCATTTGTGTTCTCAGGCATGAATGTTGAGTATCTATAAGACATAATGTATTCTCCACAGTTATAGCTCTCTTCCTTCCCCTACCTCTGTCGTTCTCCCAGTTCCTCCAGTTGCAAACAACACATTACTTTGAGTGACAGCTCCAATCATTGTACTGTGTTTGCTTGGCAAGTTCAAAATGTGACTGACACTCAGCTCATTGGATGGCGGGGGTGTCGGGAAGGGAGGGAAAAGGAGTAAGAAATTAAACAGAAAACAAAATCCTCCCTGCATGACAACTCCCCCCTCCTTCTGCCATCTTTAACCCCCACGCACCGCCTTCACTCCTTCTCTTCCTCTCCTCCATCCTTTTCCATCATCTTTCCATTCCTGTCATTCCTCTTCTCCGCAAAATCCGTTTTGATAGCAAATCACCACGGGCACGCCAAATGACAGATAATCCTTCACAGTTTTATCACTAAACCCTCTTCTTCTTATTTTGTCTCGCAGCATGTACAGTACGTACAGCTGCCGTGTTTGCTGATACAATCTGCCAGCCAACACGAGCCGTGGCAGATCACACCGAAGAATGGAGGAATCTCTCCTCCGCAGCCACAGATAAATCATCGTAATATTCCTTTTTTCTGTTTCAAAAGAGAGAAAGTATTTATGTGTTTAAGAATTGATGGCCACAGTCATCCAGTTTTCAGTATTTTATTCAAACTCCCACCTCATTCTGACCATTGCTAAAATAAAAACCATGCACAAGTAGGTCTATACAGGGTATGTATGATACTTGTAGATAAATAGATGAATAAAGGTTGTATCATTCATTTTGATTTAAATTTGAAGTAAAATAAACTCTTGCTGTAAATTGTAACATTTACAATGTAAGGTAGCTGTTACAGGTTAAAGGTGCAATTTTAAATTTTAATTTAAGATGTGGCCAGGATTTTAGTTTAAAATGTGAAAAAAAATGTCAACAGAACTTGAAAAAATAACCCTTTTGAGGGCAAAGAAGTCAATGTATTGTGTCGAGGAAATACATGAAGTCAACAAAATGTGAAAATAGATAGGATAGAAAGTATAACATCCTATAGCTGTCAATGTTTTTTTGTTTTTTTTGATGAAGTACGTCAATGACCCAACACTGTGGTTGGATATCTGTACATATTTGATTAAATCAGACTTAGTGTTGTCTGTAAACAACCAACCTGTTCATGGACTGCTGATCTATAAACTATAAATATTCTTTAATATTCATGTGTCTTACGTGCACCATCTCTCAGTATGAAAGCATTGGTTCACCTGCTTCATAACTGCAATTTAGAATTCTTTGTTTCTCTCCATTTGTCTTTCTCCAAAAAGTGGGGGCAATGCTGGTCAGGTCTATTTCTTGTAATTGTGGATCTCACTGCATTTCCTGACAAGACACACCCTGCATGCTAGGATTGGGGAGGGTGGTGCCTTGCGTCCTTGTGGCTTAATGTTAACACTAGTTAGCAAAACTAACAGGTAACGGATGTTGTTTTTCGTCACACATACATTATACATGAGCATCACAGGTTTGAATCCGGGATTAGAGCCGTGCTGTGTGTGTGTGTGTGTGTGTGTGTGTGTGTGTGTGTGTGTGTGTGTGAAATGTTAGTACTTAGGTGATGTTATTTTCTAAAAAGTACACATTTTATCTTAATAAAGATGTGATGACATGACAACTGTTTTTTGGCAAAGTATGAGTGCAGGGTGAAAACGTCTATCAAGCCTTTCACATCATGTTAAATGAAATATAAATAGCAATTATTTACAGAACTGACAGAAAACTTCAGCTTGTACAAGATGTATTTCTAACCAAATAACAATTTCAACAGGAGAAATAGTTTCAAACTAGAGGTAATGAACTAAAATGACTTTTCGTTCTGTCGGCCATCAGCTTTCAGCCTCCTGAAATCAGTGTCCTGTCAGACTCGGTTATGATACTGCAGAAGAGAAGGAACCAGATGATTTAAAAGAGCAGCAAACCAATCTAGCAACAACAATTACGAAAACTGATATTGGACCATCAAATTACAAGCATCAAAACTGGCACTCAGGACTAAAACTACCTGCAGAACATTGCACAAACAAATAAAATATTTCCTTATTGGTACAGTGCTGACAATATTGGCCAAACAGGTATTCAAGCCAAGACAAACTCCAACAACACCCATTATATGCTCACAGCTTGGCATAAAAAAATAATTTCAGACTGACTTTAATTTCCTCTTGTGGAACTACATTTCTAAACAGTGATTCCCCCCCACCCCCCAACCCACTGGCAGTTTTCTTTCATTCTGGGAGAGGTACAATAATATATGTCTAAATAAAAGATTTAGTGCCTTGTTAAATAATAGTGCTAAAATGACACAACAAAAACATAATAGAAACTACTTTGGGAACTGCCAAACAACCCTAAACAGGCATTGACAGTCATGTCAGCAGGAAACTGCCCCTATAATTTACCTGTTACAAGTCTCTATTAAAAACGGAGGACATGCTTTGTACTATATCTACATAATAACTGATCATAAGCAACTGTAATTTATTGTTGTCAGTCTCACGGCAAATGACATGACAAGCCGGCCTGGCAGGATCATCAAAGAGAGCAACGCCTCAAAGCCGCTCTGATGACAAATGCGGGCGGTGAGAAAGTAAGGCGAGGAATTAACCAGATGATTTACTCCGGAAAGCTCTGCCTCCAATAATGGGTTGGCCTGAGGGATGACTCTGATCCAGCACAGAGGAAGAAAGAACGAGAATAAAGACAGTAGAGAGCCTCGATTCCTCTTCATTGTTTAGAACATTTACCCTTCGATGTTAAAATCCTCATCTGGTGAAGAGGTAAATCCTGCCAGTCTTTTATTCAGCGCTCTATATAAAGGAGGGCGAGCCTGAGAAATCATTCATACACCTGCACAGGGCGTAATGCCCCCATCCTTCTCCCTTAGGGTCAAACCGCCAGTAAATCTCTTTGCAAAATAACTTCCTTTCAGCTGCCTTATAGCAGATCCACTTCTATACTTCTTATACAGATGATGTCCTCAGAGATGGGGCGATGTCTAGGAGCACAAAACAATAAAGGAAGAGAAAGAGAAGCAGAATGGAGGCACAGGAGGATCGATGTGGAGAAATGAAAAGGCAGAGGAGGTTGGAAGCAAAGTTGAGAACACGACAGAAGGATCTTTGATGTGACTCTTCGGTATTACTGAGAACAAAGTGAAAGGTTGTGTAATATGTAAAGTACCTATGAAAAATAAAGGTTTTTGGTTAATCATAACACTAAATTCTCAACATCATAGAGGTTTAAATGATGATCTTACGTCCCCTTTCCCTCCAAACATAGCTCCAGGGATAATTGTGTGCACCTTTGTTTGATCTACATGGCATTGTGAGTGTAAGTACTGGATGTGGATGCTTTCCAGTGTGTGTGCTGCTTTAAGAAAAACAGCAGGAGTGTTGTGTTGGATTTGCAGGGAAATGTGATTTATGTTGTTGGAACTTTGATCTTCTAAAAGGCTTTGGGATTTTATACAACAATAATTCTCTGTGGCCTCAGCTTAAATAAATGATGTGCGTGTTGCGAATGTCCAGAACCGGTTTAATAGACTGATTGGTGTTGGACACAGAAACAGGGCTGTGGCTGCACTTGACATTTCTACGGGTCTTTGGAGATCTAACTCCAAAGATGGAACGTTATGAGATCACGTTACTTTATGTCAAAACAAGGCCTATAAATGGAGACTGTAGTTCTTCTGGGCCTTTATTTATTGGAAGCAACAATGCAATTTTAAATAAATACATGTCTGATTTGCTTAAGCTTACTAGCACCGATTGATACTATGCTTATGGTGGTTTTTAACCTGTGGCAGAAGAAACAAGAAAGCAGTATGTTCCCATACAAATAAAACTGCACTTTTTAGTTATGTTTCTGTTATGTTTATTTGCAGAATTCTGTGTAGGGAGGATGTCGGGGTGAAAGATTGAGTCAAACAACACAGGAAAGTCCAGGAGATTACTGTTCATGTCCTTTGTGAAACCAAAAGCAATGTTGACTGAACATAACAAAGTACTTATTTAACCTTAACCATGAGCTTTTACCAAACTTAAGCATGAAATGTATTCTCATGAACAAAGATGTAAAATATCTTACGAAATATACAAATAAATATTTAAATGGAACTATTTGGTTTAGGGGGCTACACAGTAGTGTAGTGCAGCTATTCTCAACCTTGGGGTGGGGACCCCAATTGGGGTCGCGAGATGATTTCTGGGGGTCACCAAATCATTTTGAAAGTCAGCTCTGTCTCCACTGTGTTAAAGTGTTCATGTGTTAATGTGTTTTTGGTCACTTAATGTCTTTTTTTGGTCATTTTGTATCTTTTTTTGATCATTTTGTGTCTTTTTTGATCATTTTGTGTCTTTTTTTGGTAATTTTGTGTCTTTTCTGGTCATTTGGTGTCTTTTTTTGGTCATTTTGTGTCTTTTTTTGATCATTTTGTTTCTTTTTTTTTTTTTGATAATTTTGTGTCTTTTTGGTAATTTTGTTTCCTTTTTTAGTAATTTTCTGTCTTTTCTGGCCATTTTGTGTCTTTTTTGGTCATTTTGTTTCTTTTTTGGGTGATCTGAACTGTACGTGTGAGATTCTGTTCAGTGAGCGGGGGTCGCAGACAACATGCATGTTAAATTGGGGGTCGCGACTCAAAAAGGTTGAGAACTACTGGTGTAGTGGATAGCACTCTTGCCTCACATCAAGGTTTGACTCCGGCCTGCAGCTCTTCTGTGTGGAGTTTGCATGTTCTCCCCGTATCAGTGTGTGTTCTCTCCAGGTCCTCTGACTTCCTCCCAAAGTCCAAAAACATGTAGCCCAGTTTTTATTGGTGACTCTAAATTGACTGTAGGAGTGAATGACAGCATGAAAATTATCTGTCTCTATGTGTCAGCCTGTGATAGTCTGGCTACCTGTCCAGGGTGAAGCCCGCCTCTCTCCCAATGTCAGCTGGGATCGGCTCCAGCCCCCTGCGACCCGAGTGCGGATGAAGCCAAAGCGAAAATCACTTGGTTAAGTTTAGGGGAAAAGAACAGGGTTTGCATTTAAATATAATATAATAGTTTATTTCAGGTTTCATTTAAAATAAGTAGCCTTTTAATTTTAAAAGAAACATGAACGGCTGTCTTCAAACCAAGTGGTTTTTGTGCCTAAACCTAACCATTCCTTAACCACAGACCTGTAGCATAATTATCTTTAAAGAAACATGTCAGCAGTCATTGGAATCCAGAGTACAGTTTTGGACAATTGTGTTTGCCAGACTCATATATTTATGCATCGGACCAATAGGATGAGCAATTAGCAGTCACACTTAACTCTAATTCTGACTAGCATCCAGGACCATTTCCACACAGTGATATACTACTGCACAGCACACAGTGGATCTCCCAGTTGCTTCTTACGTAATGTCGTAATGATATACTGCTCAGCAATGCAAGTAAAGCTGCGTTAGGATTAATATAGTAGCTAGTAAGATATTTATGGGACATGCAAATGTTTGTAGTTTTCAGGCCAGCTAATCATGCTGTTTAACCAGTTCCACTGTGCTGAAACAGGTCAGAGCTGCAGCCCTGGAGCAGGGAGGACTCTGTGCCTTTGCTCAGGGGCACTTCAGCAGAGCCTATGTTTGCTGACTCCCAGGCCTTGATCATGGGTCCTCCTATCAAAGGCAGATTCTCCCTACACACTGCAGATGAACAGATACAATACACCAACTCACAGCCATAAAATTGGAAACACAATGCGGGGCCTTGTCTCAGTTGAACAAGGAAGAGTTTACAAGAAAAAGGCTTAAATGATTTCCAGAGAAGTGTTCTGTTTGTGTGCGGGAAGGAACAAGGTATGTGTTTCTCATTATGTTTTGTGTAATAAGCAGTGATGAAATAGCTTTTCATGCTTGTCAGGTGTGTGTACGTACACACACACTTTCACAGCTGTGTTATAGGATGAGGTCACCTAAAAATGAGCACACACTCTTATAATGTACCTTATAAGGTCAAGACTGCTGACAGACATTAAAATAGCCTAAATTTGGATCACTTAGATTTAATGTTGCTGAGACATGACATATGGTTACTGTCCTTTTCATAAGCAAACATATACAGACTGTATACCTAAATACATACATACATGCACAACATGACGATGGGAGGTGGAAGATTCTTCTTGAAGGGGTCCACAATTACATCAAGGTAAGGCGGGTCTAATGCACCCCAGTAACTTTGATAACTTTAACCCATAACAACCCAGACCCAGTTATCCTTAAAGGATGTGTTCTATAAGTTGACCACATAAAACACATTTCTGATGTTTAAAAAAAAAAAAAAATGCTACCCCTTAATGCCAAAGATCTGTGATGTGACATATGAACGTTACATTGGCCGTTTATGGTATTTATGTTTATGATATTTCTTATTTTAAAATAGAAAAAAAAATAGGCAAATTGGTGTCTCTGTAAGCAGAAAATGTGTCTTTTCTTTTGCATCTCCATAACATATATCAAAATTGTGACTTTAATTTGTTCAGTTCCCTATTAACGGTTTAGAATTGTTAAATGGATTTAAACTTAGCCAAGTAACAAAAAATACGCTTTTTGAAATTAGCTACTTTTTCACATTAATGTTCCCAGTCACAGCTACATTTTGGAGAAGTCACTTCCTATTAAAGTCACATGACCACCACACCAGGGTGTTGAGTATATGTCACTTTTTTAGTCATTTAATGAGTTAAAGTGAAGCATAAAGCTGAATATGGGAGATTCTAGAAGATTTAAAGTGTTTGTTACACGGATGTCACCATGGGTTCTTATGGGTTAAGGTTACATGAGTTCTGCCACCTGTTTCACTCCATTTGTAGGATATAATACTACTGGTATACTTTCTGGTAGCATAACTATAAATCTGATGAAAGGACAGGTTGATAGACACATGTATACACTTTAATTTCCCCCTGTCTGTCATTTTGTGCTCTACCGAAAAGACAGGCGGTCTGTCAGGAGAAGAATTCCTCCCTGCAGGCCTGCTAAAATGAACGACCTTGGCCAGGCCATGGATTTGGTTTTAATAGCAGCTCACACAAACACTGTAAATTTACAGCTGGGAACTGCTCACTGAAAAGAACCTCAAATTTGCCAAAGCCATAAGTCCAGTCAGCAGTCTCTAACTCTAACCGAGTCTCCATCCTGTTCACTCACACTCCTAAGTATAAAAGTAGCTCTCAGTTTTTCTCTCTTTCACAGAAGGGTTCAACCAACATATCACCGGCTTTACCAGACTGGTCTTGTAATCACTGAGGCTGCTCACACAAGACTCATGTCCTTAACAACAATAAAAAGTGTGTCACATAGACTGTTTGTAAAGATGAAGACATGACAGGTCCCCAAAAGTGAAGCCAAAACATCATGATCGCCTCCTGGTGGCTGGCTGCAGTATAGGTCTTAAACCACGGCCCCTCTGTGTTAGTGAATGGATAAACATGAATACATATTTTCCCAAAATAATAGTTGTAGAAGCCTACTACCAAGAATAAAACATCTATCTGTTGGCGGATTTTAGAACTGCTATACCCTTAAATATTGTGGTTATTGTTCATTTTATGGCATTGACGAAGATCAGGTTGTAGCTTGCAGTCTACCTAACTGTTCGGATAGACGTTTCTCTAAAACAATGTTCCTCTGACAACTTAATGACACAGAAACAATGAATCTGTGTATATCTTTCCAATTTTACCGAACTCTAAAAGTTAACATTATTCTCGACATTTCGACTTTTCTCTTGATATTTCAACTTATTTCCTCTACTGTAAGAGTGGGGCATTGGCCAAACTGAAAAAAAATCAAAGAAAACACCAATTGCATTTTTCTCAAAGATATTTCTCATCAGGCTGATGAATCACATCACGATTAACAGCTGTGACTGACTGGACATTGAGTCAGGTGGGCTAGTGGGGCAGGACTGTCAGACAAACTGGAGACACGTCCTTTATCTTATACATATACACATTCTTTCTTTTGCCACCAAAAAGCAGTTTTTAGCTTTATGAATGGCCTTTCATTCCCCCCCCCCCCCCCCCCCCCCCCCCCAGAAGGAATCATAATATGATTCTTGACCTTTAATATTTCCAATTATGATCAAATGCTTATACAAACCTAACCACATCCTCAGATGTAGTTTGTTTAGTGCTCATTAGCAAATGATAATGTACTAAAACAATCAACTAAAGAGGGACAGTGTTAGCATTAGCATGTCGTTGTGAACTTGTTAGCATGCATACGTTAGCATTTGGCTCAAAGCACCGTTGCGCCTTAGAACAACCTAACAGAGCTGCAAGCATGTCTGTGCACTTTTTACACTCACACATTGTGAGATTTGTAACTGTAACTGTAACTTTTTATCATTATTTCATCTTCTTATGAAGAGTTCAAGCAAAATTCATGGTTCATCTAGAGTAACACCCCTAACATATGATCCTCTGTACACATTTGTATCAAAAATTGGCCTTTCAGTACAGTCAGGCCCCCACACAAAGAAGAAAACTTTGAATCACCCCTTACTATCTAACTTACGAACAGATGTGATAAACAAGTAATCCAACTGGACTTTAAAATCCATCATCATTTAAACAGCCTCAGTAAGAGATCAGATTGTTGTTCTTCTTTTGTTTTCCTCTATTATCCTACTTTATGACCACCCATGGTGAATATATAAATTCACCTAATTACTCATATTTTGTGATAAAAGACTCATGTCAGAGCTTTCCATATCAAAAACCTATGTGTAAACCACAGAAACCATGACTTTACTCAACAGAGCCAGGCACAGGCTGCATGTGTTAAAGGAGTTTCTCTGTCTTTCCTCGTTGCTGGCAGCTGGAGGTACTCAGCACTGACTCTAACATGGAGCTTTGAAATAGCAATCAATGCCTTTATACTGCAGGGAGGGCTCGTAAAAGTGTCGTTGGGAGGAATATATGATGTCGTATTTCACCCTCCTTTCCCTATTTTTAAACGCTGAGTTATGGCTGCAGAAATGTTTGCCCATTAAAGGTGATATGATGTATTTTGTGCCTTGTTCAGAAAGTCATCCATCACTGTGGACCAAAAAGAAAACTGCACTTACTCTTTCACCCCTTCCTCTCCCATCTTCCCTCCACTCCTCACCCCGACACAGTTCTTGTACGCTGTCTCAAGTAATTTACGATACACCGGTAGTGCAACCTTCTGGCAGGAACTGCAAGACCAGCTTGCTCTCTCTCCTGGCAACTAAATAACCTTTTATAAAAGACCAAACTTGGCCAAGTCATCTGCTCCTGCACATTAAGACGGGACAGAGCTGGACATGTGGATACAATCCTTCACACTCTTCTTTCTCAGGGTTCGTTAGAGTGCTGATGTATGGAAGCAGAGAAAAGCCATAATAATTTGAATTCCATTAAAAATAAAAGGTTTGTAAAATTATTTATATTACAACCTATTTTTGCTTTCTGTGAAACTTACACAAAGCGATTTTAAGTATTGCAATTTGAAAAAATCAACAAACCATTTTCAGATTCACATATCCAGATATAAGTTTCTTGGACCACATGCATGATGCAACTCATTTTTATTTAATTATATTTTACTTGACTTTTACATCTCAAAATACCCGAACTTAACCTACGTAGGTTATGTAAATCGTGATGTAGACGTAGCTATGCGAACACCAATCTCCTGGGTCAAAGTCATACCACCCTAAGTGGACCTTGTCACTCTTTATACTCTGTATCCTCACTTCCACCTTTGCTTTTATACTCCGTAATGCTTCCGTCAACTTCTTTATATCAAACACTTCTGTCAGATGTGAGGCCTACTAATACTTACTTTGCAGAGATTTCGAAAGCTTGATTTTGAATTGTAAGAGGGGAATTCAGATCACATAGTCAGATGGATGGTTTTCAAAGCAAAATGTTTAAGTGCTATAAATTCAGTAGTATATACATTTCAACATAAAGTAGCATTTTAGGCCTTCCATTGATGTAAAGCAGCAAGTCCTTTTTAGCCTTTATTTCCTTCCATACCCAAAAATCTGTGTGAGGTTGCACTCAATATTAAATTACACAGGAGCTGCTGTATTCCTGTACCGTCTGCTCTTTACTCATTGGGTGTGTATGCAATATTTGCTGTATGATTGTGGTTCATAACCTTCATTGCATGCCATCTAACTCTCTACGAACATTCCCTTGAACTGGCACACTATCAAGTAAAGCTGAAATAAATCAGCAGAAGCTGTAATTATTACCACTGTGACAGAACAGAGTTGTTGCCGGTGCTGTTGCTACTGCTGTGTTTTGTAGTCACCAGAAGTGGTGTGTGTGTGTGTGTGTGTGTGTGTGTGTGTGTGCTGCTGTTGCAGTCTGCTCCGAGTGTCTGCCGACAGAGGATTAATCTCCCCAGCTGAGGCAGTAGCTAAGGTCAGCAAGGGAAATATTTCATAAGTGTCAGCTTGGCCCGTAGCCCTCAACGCAGAGTTCGAAATGAGAATGCACAGTCGCATAACAAACGGCCGTGTGTGACTTTGTGAAGCTCACACAGAGCACATGGGTGGGGGGAGGCGCATGATATATGGCAGTGTTTCACTTTCATGTATTCATCTGAGCCGGTGAATTACTGCCAGGGACAAGCACGGTGCTTTGTCACCACAAGGACCCAGTTGAGACAAATATTTTGGCCACACGAGGTCTGAGTCTGGAATGCGTTTTCCATTACTGCCTGTTCTCGAACTGCCTGTTTTTTCAGTTAAGGACAATGTATAAAGTAATTCCCAACTTCTGCTTCACCACGTTTAGTTTGATTCAATAAAACAGTTTGTTTTATTTAAAAAAAAACACTGCATGTGTTTTTTCCAAGAGACCTAAAAATGGTCTTATAAATTGACTTTGTCATTTTCCCTGCATTTAATGCTCTCATGTTACAGGTTTTTCTGCTCCTGCGGTGACCCAGAGTTGGCAAGCACATGCAGAGAGATTAATGGCATGGGCGGGCCGCTTCAATAACCGTTTGTTTGATGTGTCAAACCTGAAAGGCGCTGATTTACTTACACATTGATAGGCTTTTAATTGAGCAATGCCATCCCTTGTCACATCAAAGCCGTGGCAGCTGACATGACTCGGCCTCACTGCGGGTTGTGATGATTGACATGTACCGCTGAGCCCCGCCCGTCCCATCCTTCATCATCATCCTCGGTTTTGTTTGCCAGGAACTTTGTGGCTACTGCAGCCTACAGTAACTTCTGTTGTTTATCAGGTCATGAGTTCCAGGGAGTCATTCCTTCAACCCTCTGAACCTGAAGCAGTTTCATGGCGTTATTCTCTCCTGTCACATTTTATTCACCAAGGCCTAGTTTAATTTTTCACTCCAATATATAATTATCCGGATTCCAAAAAAGTGTTGGGTGCTGTGAAAACCATGATAAAAGACAGAATGCCATCATTCGCAAATCCTTTGTGACCTATATTCAACTGAATACAGTACAAAATACATAATGTTCAAAAATTCTGTATAATAACATTTTTCTAAGTGCCCACAAGTGAACCAATAAAAAAAACGGAGCACCGCATGATATACATTTTGAACTATTTGAATGTATACCCTCTGCTTCTGACCTCTCTTGTCCACTCCCTTCTGCTCTGTTTAAGCAGCCTGTCGTTTCATTCCAAATTTCATCATTTAATGTTTTTTTTTTTCTTTTTTCTACAAGATCTGGTTAGTTCAAATGGTTTATTTTTGGCACTGTTAAATTACCTGTATAAAAAAGGGAAGTATTACTATTTAAGCTTTTATGATTGTTTTCAAGAGTAGTCAGGAATTTGAAAATCTGATGATAATTCCTGTTTTTATAATTTCTGGCTTTAATAAATTTTGTTTTTAAATTTCTTTTTTTTTTGTTTGTTTGTTTTAAATAAACATGGCTTTCATGTTTAAATGGGTTCCTGGAGTTAAGAGGGTGAAAGTAGGCTCGAGGCTACATTAGAGAATTTAGATTGAGCAACTCTTTTTTCAAAGCTCCGATTCATTTCTCTGATGAGAAAATGTGTTGTGCTTTTGATTTTATGACAAGTGTTTTCACAGAAGACGAGACAGAGAGAAAGAGTGACAGTGTGCTCCCGGCAGCCTGTCCCTCAACAAAGGTTGGTGATGAAGACACAGAGACGCTGACCACGAGTGCAGGAAGCAGCATTGACTTTAACAAGCGTGAGGAATGTGCTGGGAAGATTTTTCTTTGCACGGCCTGTTGTTGTTCTTTTTGCCAGACCTGTCACGGCTCCAGCTCGTGAATACCTTGATTGTGCTTCTATCAAAATGACCCCCTTCCATCATCAGGCCAATGGAAAATAAAAAAAAACATCTTTTGATGTCATCTGAAATTTCACACAACAATGTTGGACGATCTGATTTGAGGCAGACGCTGTCTGGCAGAGCAGGCCCCTCCACCCCTTCCCTCCTCCTCCTCCTCCTCCTCCTCCTCCTCCTCTCTCCGTGCTCTTGATAACTTCTCCGTGTGGAGGACAATAGCGGCTTTTGTTTCTGAGTGTGGAGAGAGGACTTGAGGTTGCACGGTTGTGGGCGTTTTGCAGCCTACATGCCTGTCTGCGAATGCGTTTCAGGTGTAGTGAGTACGACAAGGCGGAACCCTGCGCGGTGTAGGTTTCGGAAATAAAAGTGCCAATCTGAGAACAGAGAGGGAAGCCTATTATCCTGGTGTGATTATAATGCAGACAGATAGACGACAGGTAGGCAGAGTGGATAAGAGTGTGAGCTTGCGAGACGTGATGAGCTGACAAGAGAGACAATCTCCCTCCTAAACTGGAGAGATAAGGTTGTCAGCCGCAGCTCCGACTCTGACACACACACACACAGATGCACTGTGGAGCCAGTCAGATATATGATACTGTATAAGAACTACAAAAACACACACTTTTAAGATGGCATCTTCCACAGTCTGTTTGTGTTTGTATGCACAGGATAGATTTCCTTGTCTGAGCACATGCACATTCAACTGTGAAAGGATTAGTATGTGTATGTCAAAGACAGAGGGAGAGGCAACCACAGAAAGATAAACGAGGAAGTGTGAATACATTAAGTACACTGTGTAGATATTGTTTGTGGACCTTTCAGCTCAAGGAAATCCTTGTTTCAACATTCTGTCCTGGCTGGAATGTTGCCTGCGAGGCTCTTTTTAAGTGTTTGGGTCTAAATGCCATGTCTGCTACACCCCATGAAACTGTCTTAATCCACTTTTTTTTCCCTTGGTTTTATTACTGCTGGAGAAAACACGAGGGGTAGAGCAGAGCCCCAGCCTCAGGCCTCTATTCCCATTCCACACACCCCATAAGTCAGTCACAGATAATTAAATAGGAGTTATTTACACTCGTTTTCCCTCCTCTGCCTCTCTGGCGCTTTTATCATTTCTCTCTCCTTCTCTTTGTACAGTACTGCACGCAGCCAGACCTCGTCAAAGTCTGGCTGACACCAGTGAAGGCCTGTAGAAGTACAATAACTTGAAAAGAAAAAAGAAACAAGACTCTTATGAGCTCACATCAATGTCAGCCCCTCGTTAAACAATCACACAGAGCATCTACAAAACGCTAATCCCCTTGTGTGCCACAAAACACCTCAGCACTTGCAAACAGAGCAAAAGACAAACGAGCAGATGAGGATTTGCTTGAGCCAGGTTTGAAGAATTCAGCTGCCTAATGTCAGCGTTATATATTGACTCTGGAGTCAGGCAAACAGCAGCTTTTCAACACGGGGATGAATTAGGCCCCGCCACAGAGCTATGGCGTCCATTACAGGCCTCAACGGCTCTATAAATCACAGGATCACAGGGGCATGTGGGGTCCGCTCCTCCTCACTCCTCCACGGCCCCTGTCGGCCTCATCCTGGGGGTTTTGTTTGGCTGCTGTTCCAGCCAAACCCTCTGCTTTGATACAGCCATGGAAAGGCATGGAAATGCCCCGAAGGGCCAGCGGGACCTGGACATGCTGTGAAGCCTCTTTAACGGGAAAGCTGTCCTCTTAAAATATCCACAACAGGAAACAGCCATCAGTCATCGACACGCCAAAACAGCTGTTACCAGCCTACATCAAGGAGGCACATGAAAGGAGCTGCTCCCTGTTGTTTGAGCCCTCCCTTGTTTCATTCTCTCGTTGCCTTTGTCTGGCTTTTCCCAATGCCCTCCTCTTTGGTCTCCATTTTAACGCCCCCCCCCCCCCCCCCCCCCCTCTCTTTATGCAACTCCACCCACACTGCAGCGACTTACCCACTCACCCTTTTAACAAGTGGATGTCAGTGTGATAAACAAGAGCGCTATCGGAAACCTCACAACTTAACTAGCAGTCTGTGTTGTAAAGAAATGTTTGAAATCCCCTCAAAGCTCTCGGCGTTACCTTTAAACCTCACAGTGAGAAAGCAGTTGTTATGCATCACCTGTTTATGTGTCTCGGCCCGAGGTGGTGACAGACAGTTTTAAACAAACAGACGGATTCAAAAGAAGATTGTACTGCACTTAGCCCGGCGGCGTGCAAGTCTGCGTTCACATATTCTTAAATCTCTACAGGTCATTGAAGCATGAGTGGCAGTGCGCGGGTGATGAGTGAAGACTAAGCCTAATGATGACAGGTCAAACAGTGACTCTGTTGAGTGAGGCTGAAGTGACTTCATCCTCCTCACACTGGTTTTTCTCTCAGCTGCAGATAAATGGCAGCATCCATTATAATCAAGGAGCAGGCTGATGACTTACAGTTTGATAAGGCCAGACTGAAATGTCGAACAATTTTACCTATTAAACCTCAGGAGAAAGGCTTCTTCCGGTTTACTGTAGCCACTAATCAATGATTCATGAATGTCATTAATGTCCTGACACAATTCACCCCAAAATCACCATAAATTACATAATCACCATCAATTACCCATAGTAGTATTTATCAGTCTAGATTGTTTAGGTGTGAGTGTTCCAGTTTTGGAGATATTAGAGATGATTGATGCATTTAAAAAACTCAACAGCAATGTCTTTTTCCAGATATCATGACCTTGTTACTCATGATAATCCAGACCTTGTTGTGAAAACTTTCATGTAGGAACTATTTTCTTTCTACCGCACTACACCTACCAACTGTGTCACCGTGCAGAAGTAAGCATGCTCGTGGTGGTGTCTTCCTCAGCTGAGCCATGATGTCAGCTAGTTCAGGTGAATTTGTAGTATCTTACTGCATGGTTACTAGAGATATACCGATATATCAGCCCGCCGATATATCGGGCCAATATTTGCGTTTTTTACTTGTATCGGCACCGGCCGATACATGCGTGCGTTTGCCGATCAAGTAGCCCATTTCACTGATCCAACACCAGGCAAAGCTCGGTGCAACATCTGCCATTCGCTGGTGAGCTGGGTGCTGATGCCTGAAAAAAGAAACACATCAAATATGTGCACTCATCTGAGGCGCCACCACCTCGAGGCCTAGAACAACATACACATTGTTAGCTATCTATTGTTAGTTAACTGTTAATGTGTTTGGTTTCCTTTGTTAATAAATGTTTCTTTTTTTGTTTAAATTGAGACTTGTGTAACATTTGTTATCATTGTGTCATTTTTATCATTTAAATGGAGGGAGAAAAGGCAATATCGGCTTCAAGAATCGGCCCAAAATAATCGGCAGCACCTATCGGGGATCGGTTAAGACTGACAAAATAATCGGTATCGACATTGGCCTTAAAAAAAACCCGTATCCGTCAACCACTAATGGTGACACAGTTGGTAGGTGTAGTTTTATCGAAGGAAATAGTTCCTACATGAAACTGCTCACAACTAGGTCTGTGGATTATTCTGAGCATCCAGATCATGATTTCTTTTTCTTTTTCTTACTTTATTTTATTTTTAACTTTAGACACCACAAGCAAAGTGCCATTTAGTTCCATTATATTTGAGAGAAGGCAGACATCTCTTGGCCTCTCAGGCTCTCAGCAATTCACACCAAAATAATCTAATGCATATTTGATTTGGAGTTGAACTGTCCCTTTAAACAGCCTGAATACAACAGTGTTGTAATATCTTGGATTATGGTTCAGGTCAAGCCATCTGGTTAGTTGCAGAGGCATTCCAACCAGGATGGAAATCCCCATAAAGCACTGCTTGTTTTTCTTTATGGAAAATTAAATTAAGTTACTGGGCTTACGACAGTGGCAACCAAGGGGGAACTCCATTGTCCTTTTGTTTTTTATACTTTATGCTTATGTAGAAACCGAAGAAAAGTACTGTAATTAGAATGCATGTGACTGTTGATGCAAAAGCTGAAGATGCCATTCACTTTCACAGCAAATTAAATGAAAATTGAATAATGCCAATCATGAAATCAAGTAGCAGCTGCAGTTTAGTTTTTATAATGCAATAAAGTCATTAAAATACCAGAAATGTTTACTGACAGTAGGTAGGCTGGGTAATGTCCAAATCTTCTATCCTGCTACAGGGCATTTTTATATCTTAATCATGATATATGGCATGATAAAGCATGTTTTATGGTAATTCAACAAATAAATAGTCTATATGAAATAACCTGCTGTGTGAATGAAATGCTTATATAAACTACTGGGTATTATTTACTTAGAACCTTTAGTGCAATCTTAGCATTGACCTGAGTGGGATTGAACGATGTGAAGTAAAAACAAAAGCACAATCTTCAAATTATATTACCTCAAAACATTTCACATCAGATTTTCTGAGAAAATACAGTTAGTGCGTGCTTTCCTTTACAATGGTGTTGTTGATATTTGATTTCTTCATGATTTGATTCTATTGAAAGACAATAAAATATCATATTGGATTTTCGCCCAGTCTTAACAGTCGGTTACTATTTTGAAATGAATGCACCTATTTACAAGAACAATGTGCATAAAGACAGTAGATCTTCACTGAATAGTCTCTTGTTTCATAATGTATAATGTTAAATCTGTGATAGAGTATTTCTATTTTCTATGTTTAGTTTGCATGTGTTGTATGGAGGTCACTGACACAGATTTCCAGCCCTACATTACAGCCCGGGGATGAGGGTGAGGCCAGAAGACAAACCACGCCCCCTTTCATTGTCCCGCCCCTTCTTATGAATGCGACCACTTGTGATTGGACGGCGGCTCATCGCTTTGAAATCCCTCCCCTCACGTCGTTAGTATGTGGAAGAAGTGAGGTACTGTGAGACTGCTGCAGAGGGACAGAGATACACACGCCGGAGGACTGTCACACACCAGCCTCTGCGGGGATATTCTTCACTTGCACTCCGTATTTTGATGACTACTTATGGTGCTTTGTTTTTGCTCGATTCCTCTTTTTCAACACTGGATAAAGGAATATTTAGGAATAATTAGCGGGTGAGATTGAAGAGCACGTTAGAAGATGACATTTGGGCAATTTGTACCTCTTTAGAGACAGCTTGGGTCCGACACGGAGGACGCGCACTGCGTACACGTCCTTCCGGATTACCGCACTCTCTTCGTTTTAATGTATCATCATGAAACGTGCTGGTAAATGAATTTCAACCCTGCGTCCACTCGTTACATGCCCTCATCCCTCCTCGTGCCCCGATCCAGATGAGAGATTTCCCCGGTGGACCTGAACCGCTTTTACGCAGACAGTCCCCGGAGCGCAGCGCCGCCTACGCCAGCGGCGATCCATACCGGACAGGAGCGGAGAGAGCGTCCGTTCCCCTACTGACTTCTTGTCCTCCATCGGATCCTTTGCGTCAGGCTAAAAGGCTTCCAATCCGGATCGTAAAGATGTTGACGGCGCACAGCGGCCACTTGCTGCACCCGGAGTACCTCCAGCCCCTCACGTCCGCGCCAGTCAGCATTGAAGTAAGTTAATAAAAAGAAACGACATTTTCTCCAAAATCTGTTGACAATATCTTATGCGGGTTTATTCCTTATATTATTAAGATAATATTAAGTTCATGGCGTTTAATGCTTTGAGTGTTATTCTGAAAAATGTGCCACCATATGCGCCATTTTACGCACAGCGTTTTTTGGCAAGTTCACACGGCACCCAAACGGAGTTCCCAAATGTAAAACTACTGCAGAAAATTTTCCGCTGAAAAAGTAACATAACAGTTTATTTTGCGGATGTATTACAATTAAAATGCATCTTTCCAAATGTTTGCAACACGGCTTTCTTTCTTTCTTTCTTTCTTTCTTTCTTTCTTTCTTTCTTTCTTTCTTTTTTCTTTCTTTCTTTCTTTCTTTCTTTCTTTCTTTCTTTCTTTTTTCTTTCTTTTCTACAGCTTTAACTTTGCATCCTGTGACTTCCTTTTTTATGTCAAATATGAATGCAGGACTAATGGGGGTGTTTCTAGATGTTTTATTATAATTAGTTATTTTTTTGGCTAGTAAAATACAAAATCAGAATATTATTTTAATAATTATGTATCATAATTAAAGTAGAGTAAATAAATCTTGGGATGCTAAAATTAAATCAGCTTCAAAACAAACAGTTCGTTCACCGTCTTGCTCTCTTTTTTCCTTCTCAGCTGGATGCCAAGAAGAGTCCTTTGGCCCTGCTGGCCCAGACCTGCTCTCAAATTGGCAAACCAGACCCCCCCTCCTCTTCCAAGCTAGCCTCCCTGTCCTCAGGCAGTCTGGGGGACAAGGAATCGTCCAGCCGATCTTCCAAGTCTGGAGACCAGCACCAGTCCCTGGAAGACAAGTCCAGCTTCAAGCCTTACTCCAAGTCATCCGGCGACTGTCGTAAGGATGTCCTGGTGACAAAGGGACCTTCGGATAAAGCAGCTTTTAGAGTGCCAAATGGAAGCTCCAACAGTGGCAATGCTTCCTGTCCATCTTTTCCTCCCCATTCCCAGTCACCCAGCTCCAGCCCTCCTCCCCTGCACCCTCAGAGCCAGCCCCACAGACAAAGCCATTCCCCCCCCACGCAGCCCCCTTCACACTCCCAGGCCCCGCACATGGACAGCAAACCTGGGACCTCAGAGCAGTCCAGCTCGGACAATAATAACAACAGCGCTGGCAAAAAAGACTCCGATGCAGCTAAGTCAGGGATGGATGTGGCTCAGTTAGCCAACTCCAGTCACATACGGGCCAGCGCCAACTCCAGCAACGCCAGCTCTGCCAGTAGCCCGCGGCCGGAGAGCAAGGCCGAGCCACAGGCCTCCTCACAGCCTGGCTTGGGCTCTGGGCACATTGCCCCGGTCTCTCCTTTTAAACCAGGACATTCTGTCTTCCCCATGCCTCCTGCTAGCATGGGCTACCACGGCTCTATAGTGGGGGCCTACGCTGGCTACCCCTCCCAGTTTGTTCCCGGCTTGGATCCTACCAAGTCTAGTTTAGGGTTAGGACTTCAGGGGAAGCACCCCAGCTCCAGCCCGCTCACTGGCGCCTCACCTCCATCCCTGATGCAGGGCTTATGTCGGGACCCATATTGTCTGACTTACCCCAACGCACCCCATCTGGGAGGAAGTAACTGCTCCACCTGTGTCCACGATCCCTCCAGCCTCAAGTCTGGTTTCCCTCTGGTTTACCCCTCCCACCACCTCCACTCCCTGCATCCCAGCTCCTTGTCTTCCAGCACCGCCCCGACCCTGTCCCACCCCCTCTACACCTATGGTTTCATGTTACCAAATGAACCGCTGCCTCACGCCTGTAACTGGGTGTCAGTCGGAGGTCCCTGTGACAAGCGTTTCGCCACGTCAGAGGAGCTACTTGCCCACCTGCGCACCCACACAGGCCTGCATGGGATGGTGGACAGTAAGCTGTTGTCAGCCTACCCTTCATCGGTTTCATCGACTGCCTCTTGTCACCTCCACCTGCCCCCACACAGCAGCCCGGGTACCATGCCCAGCTCCTTTTCCCTCAGAGGCTCTCCTGGCTTGGGCTTGGCTCGCTACCACCCCTACAGTAAATCCCACCTCCCCGGAGCACCAGGACTTTCTATGTCATCCCTCCCCTCCTCAGCCTATTACTCCCCCTATGCCCTCTACAGTCAGAGACTGGGCTCAGCCTCAGCCCTTGGATACCAGTGATATCAGAAATAGTGTTGATGCCCACAGACTGCAGACACCAGCTTGGACTGAAGATAGATTCTTGAGATGGGGGTCATCACCAGTACAGGGCAACACGCCTGCTGGCCTGCCTGCCAGGAATACCACCTGTTAGCCTCAGGATTGTGACTGGCGCTCCAAAGGCAAAAGACCCTGTGATGGATTGTCTGCAGAACCAACAGACTTTAGTGATTAAAGACGGCAGCACACAAAGCTTGAAAATAATGGAAGTGTGGGATTATAACACCTGTCTTGATTTTTGTTTTTCTCTATATCTGTCTCCCAGAAATGAAAGTCTGTATTTATTTTTCACTCAAGCGCTTGGTTTTCAAACCTAGGGGGTGGGGGATTTTTGCTGTCCAAATAAATTGTTCTGAAATATTCTAACTGAAAAAGAATGATTTAAGTATAGTACCATCATGCCTATCATACACTCTAAAAATAAAAACCTTGCACCACGATGAAGATGGACTGTGAAGCTTTATTCTGGGGACCTCTTTTTATCTCCTTTCCTCTCTGCTGTTGTTGTTTTTTTCTGCATCTAATTCAGACTCTGGTGAATTGCATGTCCATGATAATTATCTTGAACAATGCCGTTATTTTTATTTGTAAATATGCAAAGATGTAATATTTTTTCAAGCTTACTTGGGGTTAGCACGTTGGGGTCACTGACGAAAATGGTACAAAGATAAGAAAAGAGGACTTAAATAAAAACAATTAATGATGGCTGTGCTATCCAACCAACAGGAAAAGGTCTTATTTTGTTAAATAAATGATACATGATTGCATTTTAACTTGTTTTCTTCCTTATTGTTTGCTATTTATAGTACCATGAAATGGCTTTTGTCACAGAGGATGGAGTAAATCTTGCCAGACTGCTGCACCGCACTTATCTAGGTCTATCCATCATTACGGCTGTTACAGCCTCGCTATATGTGGCTATGTGTAATAATTCATGGCTCGTATCAGTTGACAGGGCTGTCCCAAGGAGGGCAGGCCGGGTCACGTTAGCCCTGTTAGCTAGTCTCTTGAGGACCTCCATCCCTCCTCCTTTCTCCATCACCCACATTGCTTTTGTTGTTGCGAGTGCAGCTTTTAATTGCTGATTCTTGTTTGTGAGGCCTGAAAACAGCCTCCTCAGCAGAGTGGATGGCAGTGTTGAGTGGCCGCTGGGTCACTGGGACTTCAATAATGACCTGAGGGAGGTGTCGACCCAGGTTCTCCTCATGCTCTGACGGATTGGTCTGCAACACAAAGGCCAGAGCTGACAATGGGAGGCGGTTAATAGAGAAATATTCATCAAAGTCCTGACATCTCCCCTGAGGAGAGCGGGCTCTCTTAACAGGAACCACAAACATGGAGGCCTCCGTCCTGATGTGAGGAGCCATTCTATTGCTGCTCTCTGCTGCGCTGCGGTTCAACTGAAGTCAGCGTTCTCGACTCAGAGCTGTTAGATACTAATTCAAGGGGAAGGAGTCGGTCTATCTTAAAGCCACGCCGCTGCCATTAGAGTGTTTCGGCCTCGATAATGTGTCTGCGTCTCCACTCTATTTGCTGACAGGGTGTAGGTGGCTCACAGCGAACAGGCTGCAGTCTCCGAGGTGGCTATTGACCCCGACTCCCAGACTCCTCTACTCTCGCGGTTCATTAGCACTCCAGACAGGGGAAAGGCGAGCACAGGTGTCACTTGACAGGACCATTAACAAAATGGATGACCCTCCCAAACCACATCCAGCCCCTGCCACACCAGCAAGGTCACAGCGCCCTGATCACCTCTCTGGGACGATACACTTATTTTTCTTCTTTAGAAACTGGAGCTAAGCACATCTCAGGAGCAGGACAGACTTACTTTGTTGTTGCTGCTTTTGTTTAATGGACTTTATAAAGTAGTCTAGACAAAATAGGTCAAGGATGTTCTGGTTTTAATGCTGTATTGCACATATGTATTTAGTGCAGCATATTTCTTTGTAACTTGCAGAGTTGTGCCACTAGAGATACACTGGATTGTGTTGCCCCCTAAAGTTGTGTTGGTGAAGTACAGGTGAAATCTGTGTAGAAGGGCAGGTACACATCGGGTAAAATATATTATATCTGAAGTGCTATCTGGCTTTTAGGATGTGGATTTTTGAAATGTTGTTTTACAAACTGTAGATAGCGACTTGTTACATTGGCTTGGATCTGAAGATGATTCACACTGGAGGTCATGCAGAGGGGAGAACTTTCAATCTTGTCAGGGAGGTGGAATTAATTCCACTGTTGCCAGTTTACACTCGTTCATCAAATGCCTCACTATTCTCCCTATCCCCGCGCTCATCAATCTCCTCCATCTATCTTCTCCCCCCACACACACTCTCGCAGCTGAGTCAACACCCACACACTCCATTTCTGTCGCCTGTGTGAGGCTGTGTGTGTGTAAGTATGTGTATTCAGCCCCCATCCTTTGTCCACGGATGGTGGCACATGAGAGGCTGAATTCTAAGTCTGTGAATCCTGTCTTAGTTATCTGTTTTTGCCCAAAAAGAGGCATGTTATGCCTAGAGCATTGTGCAGAAATTAAGTTTTAACATTTCAATACCAAACCTCAGAGATTTCTGGAGACTTAAACCCCAAAATTGTCATCAAAAGATAAAATAGTGTTCAGAAGATTATCAATTCAAATTTTGGTGCAAAAAAAACAAATTATCATTTTAATTTAGTATTACTTTATTTTCTATTATTTCTTCTCACACAAATAACAAACTATTCCATTTGCACTAAGTTATTCAGGTTGTGTACAGTGTTTTTTTTTTTGTTTTGTTTTTATTACCTTTTTATTTTAATAAATAACTATATCTACAAACTGAAGAAAGTGCCATTTCACTTATTACTATTGTTTGTTTTGTTATTATTAAGATAACGTATACACTAAAAAGTTCACCTAATTATTTTAAAGAAAAGGTTTTATATTTTGAAAACAATCATGTCTGTAATTCATACATATGTACGTCTGAACTAACACGAACACCCAGTTTGGACATTATTACGCAACTGAATGTGCATTATCAGAGGTAATATTCCTCAAACTATGATCTGTTTAAAAAAAAACACATTTAACTGCATAGTTCTGCTAATTTATATTTATTTAGGATATTTTCACCTAAATCTAAACACTTTTTTTTTCTTCTATGAAACCAAATGTGAAATGTAATGAAACAGCAACCGTCTAGTGAATGGGCTACTCCACCTTCTGGATCTACTCGAAGGTGGAGCAGGCTCCAACTGACCAAACCTGAGAGGATGATAACCGCTGATAACACCCTTTAAGTGTGATAACATTTGAAAAGGGTACACACAACGTCTGGTTCGCCAAAGCAACAACTTCTGTTTTAACTTTTCTACCCTTTTTCTTCAATTCCTGAAATACGGTAAGATATATATATATATATATATATATATATATATATATATATACATACGTAAGATATATTCTCCCCATAATTGTTTTCTTTTCTTTTACTGTCTTATGATTCCTTAGATGAGAAGGCCAATACCTCTCTCATATCTGTCTGTTGAATATGAGACAACAGCCAGCAGCCAGTTAGCTTAGTTTAGCATTAAGACTAAAGAAAAGATGGAAAGCAGCACCTTTAAACTCACAGATTAACTATTAGATTTGCTTGTTTTACCTTTACAAAAATATAAAAACGTCAAGAATGAAAATAAGCTTATTTTCCAAAAGGCTGGATTATTTCTTTAAAGCTAGCAGTTAGACGTATGGACCATGGTCATGTAGAAGTCAGTCAGAGAAATGGTATTGGCAATAGTAACAACAGCAATGGTACGAGAATAATAGTAGTAATCAAAGAAGTAGTATCAGTAGAGATAGTGGTGGTGATGGAGGGGACTAATATTTTCCCCTCTGTGCGTCAGTGCAGAGACAGAGCAGAGTGCCACTGTGAGGTCCTGAGCAGCCGGCTGACAGGCCTGGTGATTAATGACGACAGGGTGTGGAGCTGCTCTTCAATTAGACGCCAGCTCTACCACGGCTCACATCCCTGCTGACAGCTCGGACAGAGAGAGAGAGAGAGAGGAGGGTACTAAGTCTTTCTCTCTCTCTCTCTCTCTCCCTCTCTCACTCTCTCACTCTCTATGTCTCCAGAACAAAACATTAACCTCAACTCCATGACTACCACCTCTGTGTTTAACATCAGGACACAATACAGAGCCTTCGGCATCCAACAGTGACCGCAGTGTTAAAGCAACCCAGATGGCGTGAACACATCCCTCATCAGGGCCTGTCACACAATCTCTGCTTTATTTCTTCACATAAACCCTGTGACTGACTATTTTACATGCCTGTTTCGACTCCTTTCCCCATTCACGTCTGCAGTCAGCCATGCTGTAATCCTCACTGTGAAAACAATAACAGCAGCATTAAAGATTTCCAGGTTGTTTAGCAGGTTGTGTGCTGGGTTGGGACATTTTCTCTCACAATTCCAAGTATAGAAATGTTATGTTGATTAGAGGCAAAAGATGATAATCGGAATTTAAAGCAGCCGTGCATGATATTCTACATTAATATTGTACACAGTAAACAAATATTAGCTATGTAAAGATAAAGTGGAGTAATGGCCTCCTGAGCAGAGAATGATGTCACTCAATGGGACAGATAGCTTCGTTGCAGAAGCTAGGTCGTCTCACTGGGTTTGAGCTAACCCCGTTAACTCTGTTAGCTTCATCAGTATTATTATTCCTGTAACACTGTTAGCGCTGATAACACCGCTGTCCCGACCCAAGGTGGTGGTGGTATTGCATTATGAGCAAGGTTGTCCCAGTTTGCATACCCCACTGACACTGTTAGCTCTGTCAAAAATGTTACTGTTGTTAGCACTGTTAGCACTGCTAATAACGCTGTTATCCCTTATTAACACTGTTAGCTCTGTCAGCACTGTTGGAGGTTCTTAGCAATGTTAGCAAAGTTAGCATGGCTACCACTGCTAGCCTGTAATTTTGGCAGAAGAGCCGTGGACTGTGATTACTTTGACTAGCCTACATAGGAATTGGGCTAGAAGGATGAACATTAGTTATTTCTATAAATAAATATTTGCATATGACTGCAAATCTGTAGGCAACGGAATAATATTTTGGTATTGGAAATTCTTGCTCCAGATATTTGCTATATGGATATCTGCTGGCTACTCTGGAACCCTTGAACTGTGTCATTATCTCTCTGATTAAAAAGGTAGCCTAATCTCATTTGATTACGTCATTCCCCCTGTTTCCATTCTTTATGCTAAGCTAAAATAGCTGGGATTTCTGGCTGTAAGGACAGTGAGAGTGCTATCAGTCTTGTCATTTGACTCTCTGCAAAAATGCAATAAGCTGACTTAACGTGTCACTAAATGTAGAGTTTACAGCCACCAAATGAGCTAATGTTATCTTTTCTGCTGTTTACTTCAGGCACATCAGCAAATATAATTTACATAATTTCCTGTCTTGTAAATTAAATTAAATTGACAGTATCTCTGACACACACAAACACACTGTGGTTCTTTTAGCATTATTATAATCAATGATAGGGATAGGGCAACAATTATTACATGACGTAAAATCTGTTTTGCCCTTGTCAGTAACCAAGGACATTGACAGCTCTGTGACGCGGTAAACAGTGCCTGTAATTATTGACGTACTATGATGCTGAGGTTTACAAAAACAATACTGTTTTGGAATTAGTTTTAAAGCCTAAAGTGAGGCTTTTTAACCTTTAACCTTCATGGCTGAAATGTGTGACAACACCAGCTGCCATGTGTGATCAGCCTCCTTTTAATTAGGCCTTGAACAGTTGAACTTATTGGCACTGATTCTAAAATACATATTTTATTTTGTGTAATGAATCATTAGAAATAGCCTATATGTGCTTCATGCTTACATGCACTTCGGATAGACTGTCATTCATTAAAAAACAACCCTGTCGGTCATTTGTACAATCAGCCTGTTATGAGTGATAATAACATTTTATTGTTTGGCAGTGACCAAAGTGGCCAAAGAGATTATGAGGGAAGCAAAGGCGGAAGTCAGGTAATGTACTTTAAAGAGTGACAAAGTCCATGAAGGGAATAGATTGGGGTGGTTACCTGAACTTTAACCAAGGAGACTGCTGTTCGTGTCCCGTGTGAACCAAAATGATAATGTAGATAACTTATAAACAAATCTTAAATAACATAACAAACACATTTATTTTAACCCAAACCATCATATTTTCCTAAGCTTAATCAAATAGCTTTGTTACCTAAACCCAACTAACTGCTACCGTTTGACAATGTTAACCACATAGGTAAAACTGCCACTGGTGTGTTTAGGTATGAGAATGTGTTGATCTTTTGCCTAGTGGCGCTACTTTAGGAAACTCTGTTGGTCGTTTTAGAAGGTAGGAAAAAACTATTTATTTGGTCGTATGGATTGGGGGACTTGTTCAAATACAAAAAATTCAAATACTTGTTGTTGTTGACAAAATAAAATAAGTAAAATATTTAAAGTCCTAAACTTCTTTGTGCAAGGATAATTGTACCTAAGCTCTAAATGGTCAGATAATTCCTGCTTTTGGGTTAATTTATTTATTGATTGGTAACAAAGAGGGACTGTCAGCTCCACTGCAATTTCAGATGGAGAAATAGTGCTTTTGATTTAATTTAAAGCCAGCCCTGACCTTGGCAAACCTCACTTGGCCTCGACATGGAAAGCTGCCCAGAGCTGCTGTGGTCTTTCCAAAGTTCCAGTGGTGTGAGTGAGCACCGTTAATAGACATACCGCCCCTAACCACCGGTGGAGAAATGAACGTTTCAATTACAGTACGGTGCACTGCTAATAGCACTTGGACCGCGCGCCCAGCTGGATTCCATTTTGTTGCCGCGCTGGGAGATCACCGGCGAAGATGTCACGAGCATTCGGCAACGAACGTGCCTTGGCGTGGAACGAGGAGCAGCTCTGACGGTCATGATTCATGCTCTGACTGACAACTTGGTTATTTCTTCCACTTTGGGACAGCCTGTGGTTATAATGCACTCTCTTCAAGCATCATGGGCCTTATGTCTGTTTTATGTCTCCCCTGGATTGGCATCCAGACTCAGAGGCAGCCATTATGATGACTACAATCATCTTATCCACTGCACTGCAGGCCAGGAAACACAGTTTATACCAACTTATATATCAGCTGCTTCACATTTCTTACAGTGTTATTGCAGCCACATGAAGGCAGAATGTTTCTTTCTGAAAATAAATGCACAATACTGGTTAATAAACAATGCAGAGGAGTGAGAGAGGGTGGAACACACAAAGGTCCCCAATGAGTGTGCAGAAACAAGTGTTGATTAGGTGAATTTGAATAAATTGCCCGTAACTAGCTTTATGTGAGTGTGACAGTGCATGTGATAGATGAGGTGCAAATTGAAGTCCTAGCCACGCATTAAAAAAATCAAAAAAATCAAAGATGTCTCACTTTCTCTCTTTAGTCACTTAACACACATGACATGTTTGGTAGCTGAGTGGCAGTTGAGTGTGACTCCAGCTGACAAACAGTCTTCAGTGTGTCTGTGTGCCACCATCACTCAGCTGTGTGCTATTCAGACATAGTTGTCTCACAACTGTTCAAACAGATTATTCCACATGTCAACAATGTAGCAGCCCAGCGCATACACACTTGCTGTATACATTACACATCTGTATACATTACACATTCACTCAATAATGCATGTGAGCTGTGGCTGTGTAACGGTGCAACAATGAAAAATTGGGAATTTTTAAGTTTTGAATGATAGTGTAGCCTGTTTGAGTAGTGTGCATGGCATAATTTTTGCAAGTTTTATTTCATGTTCCCATTGCGGGGAATGGGGGTCCCAAAAGCACACCAGAAAAACAACAACATTGGTACTGTCATGATTAAAATATATTAATAAAAATAAATAATAATATTAGCTGAGAACAATTTTCATGCTTTCCGAGATGGAACAGAGCCATTAACCTTATTTACTAGTGCCACTTGAAAAGGGACATATTATGCCCATTTGTAGGTTCATACTTATATTTGGGGTTTCTACTAAAACATGTTAACATGCTTTAATGTTTAACAAACACATTGTTTTTCTCATACTGTCTGTCTGATGTAGCTGAAACACTCTCGTTATGCGACTGTCTCTTTAAGCCTCCCTTCTGAAAAAGCCCAGCCTCTCTAGTGTTTTTTTATTTTCTGCATCTGCATCCTTGGTTGCCGTTATAGTCATTCCCCAGCTGCAGTGATGTCGCAGCTGGGGAATGAATAGTGGCACTGTAGCGACACTTTTTTGCCTATATATAGTACTAATAAATGGAAATGAAAACGTCGCTTTTACCATATGGCACCTTTGAGGATAACCAGTTTTATTTTGATCAGTTATCTACAGTAAATGTACTCTAATTACTCCATCTGCTTTACATTTGTTTGCATGCAGTTGTTATGGTGACAACACACGTCATTGGGGCCAACAACTGTATCAAACTCATTTGTTAGGAGAAAAGCAAATAGTTAGCTAGTTAGGTGAGTGTAGTGTTGCCAACTTGGTGACATTTTTCAGAAACCTTTTCAGGCACTTTGGGAGACATTTGTTTGAGACAAAGATAAACTTGTTTGTTATAGTTTTCTAATTCTATTCTTTTCTTTGTACATTTTTGAGTTACAATATTTGTAGTTAGATTATTAGATGCACTAATTACACTGAATAAGTACCTATTTTAATACATTTAACTTAATGTTAAGAATATATTTTATGTCTGGAGCAGGCTATTTTGTTCATTGTTTTAAAATTGCATTCTGCCATTTTAAAAGAGTCCACCTCTGCTTTGTAGAAAACTTTAGAACCGAGAAAGCAGTGGAGCGTAGATTAGCTGTGAGCAAGAGGATTCTGTGGATTTACCTGCTTGTGAAACATGAGGAATAAATGTGGATTTTTGTAAAGTATCTCAGTGGGACCTGTGTAGCCGTTACCACTATGAGTCGCCTTCTGCAGTAACAATATCATTGTAATTTCTTCTCATGCATTGTATCCAAAACAGCATGAAAGTATGGTTGAATTAGGAAGGTAGGTAGCTAACTAGTGGACAGCTGGCTACTTAGTTAGCTAGCTTGCTATCTCCACCATGCTGATGCTACACTGGTTACAGAAACAAAGTTGTCACTCATGTGGTGATAACGATGTCCTCCCATATGGGATTAGAACACTGACATAAATCACGCACTCGTAATGAGACCCGTGTGCGCATACTGTTTTTTCGAGCGTTTTCAAATCACTCGTGAGCAATTTTGTATCTTGCATCTCTGCTCCCTAGAGCAATGTGGTATCCTGTGTGGAAAAAAACATGATTTGCGTGTGCAGAGTCTGCTAGCTAAACTTTCCTCTGCTCGCATGCGACACTTTCACCTGCTTGTGCGCACGCACATTTATCAAATTAAAAACTATGACTACTAGGATCCAAGTTACAAAAACATATCAGTTAATGTAGGCAATGGCTTATATTTTTCTTGCATGAATGCTCAAGCATGTATTGAAGGTTTTTTTTAATAGTTTAATAAATTACGTTTATAATTTCCAGGGACAAATAGTTACATCTACAATATGAACAACAGTTTTACCGAAATAAAAAATGTACAGTCTATGTGTGCAACAGGATCCAAGTTAAAAAAAAAATGATCAGAGCGTTTTATTAGATTAATTTCAGCGATGGAGGAAACAAGACAGCGTATTGAAGGACATTGCTCTGTGTGACATTTTGCAAACATTCAAGTCAAGACAATGTAATTCAAATAGCACCAAATCACAATTCATGTTATTCAGGCATTCAGGTCTGTGTGGTTTGTCCCGCATGTCCTAGTGATGCTGCCTTACCTTGTTGTCTAATCAGCGAATTCGCTCAACCAATTATATTCGGTACAATGGTGATTGGCATGCCCCCCAGGCCCGCCCACTTACTGACAAAAACCGCCCACTAAAAAAAACCCACTTGCATGAGCAGAGGAAAGTTTTGCGAGCAGATTCTGCGCACGCAAAGCATGATTTTCTCCTCGCAGGCTACAATATTGCTCTAGGGAGCATAGATGCAGGATACAAAATAGCTGTTTTTGTTTCAATTTGTGGAAGCAGAAGCGTCTCGTCTCGTTCACGTGAACCCGATATAGTGTTTCGTCTCGTTTCGTGAGCTGAGTGTATCATCACATCCCTACTCGCAAGTGATTTAAAAGTGCTCGAAAAAACAATTTGCATGCACAGATGTTTTGATTTAAGAATATCAGGGTAAGCAAATTGGAGTCGGGTAATCTAGTCACAGGCAGAGTTGAGCAGGTCATACCTTCTGGTAACTACATTCGGTGGGTACGTTATATCATTTACCCTAACCATCCTGCTATGTACCTTGTATATATAGGTGGGTCTGTGGATTGAAACATGTAGGAGCTCATTGGTTAAATCAACTATGGCTCTCACAACACACATTTTGTATCACATTTTCGCATCGCAGGGTTGGTTTCTGTTTTTTAAGCTCCTGACAACCTTCACACATTAAGACGTTTATGGTTAATGTTTGCAGCTCTGCAC
Source organism: Centropristis striata (assembly GCF_030273125.1). Taxonomy (NCBI): domain Eukaryota; kingdom Metazoa; phylum Chordata; class Actinopteri; order Perciformes; family Serranidae; genus Centropristis; species Centropristis striata. Next base: position 33,212,535 of record NC_081523.1, read on the forward strand.
CGTCCATGAGTTCTCTGTGTTTAATTTAGCAGGACTGTGTCAGTGTGAAAGTGTGCAGTCACATACACAAGTTTATATTAGCAGAGGCCTTGCGGTTTGTTGAGTGAGGGTGAAAAAAAACTTCTTTTCCACAGGCAGAGTGATTATTTTTACTTTTGCGGAGAACCCTTTTAGACGGTGAAAGACCCCTCCCTCACCTCCAGTCCCTCCTCCACCTTCTCCTCCTCTAATAGTGAGTTAGCCTCATATCTATGACGGCGCTTGGGCCAAAAAAAAAAGAGAAGAAAATGGGGAGGGGATAGGAGGGAGAGCCAGGGAGAGGGCGGGAAGGGAAACAGAGCTGATTATCCAAATACAGTCATTAAAGGGGAAATGTGTTTTTCAAGCTGTCAAGATGATTAATGGGTGAGAGCAAATCCTCACAAATGCTCTTGTTTAGTCTAACTGGCAGACACGATCCTGCCCATTGATTTATGGCAGGCCTGCTGTGTGAGACCATAGTGAGGTTAGAGGGTGTGTGTTTGTGTGTGTGCTTTAGGGTGTGTGAGAGTTTGTGTGCATGCATTCATGCTCGATTGTGTGCATGTGTATGGACGCCTGCTCGTGTGAGTGCACGTGTGTGTGTTCATGTAAAACTGTGGGTTGTACACGCATGTATGCATACGTGTGGTTGCGTGTTGGTCCACATGACCAGAGGAGCTGAGGTGGGACCAGTGAGTAAATTCTCCTCATCAGCTTTCACCCCCTGCTCTGACAAATAAGCTACACAAACCAGAGAAGGTTAGCTGAGCCCTTTTTTATTTTATGGCTCCATGATTGAACATCAACAATAGGATCGATGTTACATCCAGAATGAATCAAACAGCTGTCCAGAGGTGCTTACACTTTCATCTGTCACTCGCCAATATCCCTCCTCACAGATGAGATTGGAACAGAATAAGGATTTTTTTTCATCATTGCTCAACTGTAACTGATGTTTGGTCTGGCTTGTGTTGTAGATAACATTACCTAACAGAAACCTCTTTGTTGGGCAAGGGAATAGTCAGTTAGAACTTAATAAACAGCATGGAGTCATGACATGTTTTTAAATGAGCATGTTGTCTTAAAGGAATGGTTTGGCTTTTTGGGAAATACACTTATATTCTCTCTTGCCTGAAGGAAGAGGAGAAGATTGATATCTCTGCCATTCTGAATCTGTTTGCTAAATATGTAGCTATAGCCAGCAGTTGGTTGGCTAAGCTAAGCATAATGAGTTGCATAAAAAGTTGTTTTTTTTGGTTATGGGCAAGTAAAGGAACTTTTTTTGAGGTTAGAGAACAGGAACCTCGAAAGAATTAAAACTATAGGCCCATAAATCTGTCATGCTATTTCTGTATCAATTGACTGCCTGTTTATTTCAAGGTTGTGAAAGTTTGCCCATGTGAATAAAGTTATTCACAATTTAAATAATCTATGTTTTTTGCAGAGAGTTAGATGAACAGATTGATGCCGCTAAATATGAAGTTACCATCAGCAGCCAGTTAGCTTAGCTTAGCATAAAGACTGGGAAAAGTGGGAAACGGCTTGCCTTCGAAGTACAAAGATAATACAAGTACCTCTTAACCTCTTCGACTTTTTTTTTCCACAAATGTTTGAGAGACTGTTGCTTGTACAATTTCTTGCCCACAAGTGTCTAGTGTCTTGTACTGGAAGCTTTACAATATTTCTACGCCATTTAGATGATGTATTGATGGTGTATGACACTATTGAATCACTTTTCACTGCTTTATACAATTAAAATAAATGTAAATGTAAAAGGAAAACACATCACAGGATCTCACATTTTGATGTCTGACAGATGATCTGTGACAAATGAAGAACAATGAGGACATTGAAAGAGAAATTTCAAAAAAGAAAATATGAAGTCATTTTCCTGGCTCCTGAAATTAGCTGTAGTTGTTTTTCCACTACCCAATTCTAATCTGTGAAAGAATTATGTAGTATGTATTTCTATTAGATGATTCTGATGATTGTTCACATTTACAAAGCCCATCTGTATTTATTTAGTTTTATTCTTTTCATATCGTCTTGCTATCTGTTGCTGCAGCAACCCATTCTGGACAGACATAACTTACGATTTGTCTCATTGCATCTGAATAAATTGGCCCTTCAAGGGATTTTAAAACAAACTCCATGAATTTATTGCAAATACTTACTGACCCTGTTCTGAAGGAAAGTCCCAGTGCACTCACCCCCAGAAGGTGAATACGTCACTATGGAGCGGTTCAGTCCAGCTCTCCAGGCTGGTCCAGATGGATGGCTAGCAGCTGTTGGCCCTACAACCTCTTCCCTCAGCACAACCATTAGGCCTATCTGTCTGCAATTTCCTCATTCTTCCTCAGCTCCCTCTGAAGTCCACTCTGATCGCTTTCCCACACCCCCACAGCTCAGCACAGCCCCATTCTGTATGTACACTGCAGCATCGTTTGGCCTGAGCAGACCCGAGTACATTCACGGTACCAATTACCCTGTCCACCCACACATGCATGCACACACAGGCATGCATGCCCATAATCACACGCACACATCCTCTAATAAATTTCTCCATGAAGCAAAGCAGGCGGACACCCATGAGGAAGATGTTAAAGGGAGATTTCTGCAAGCAGGGGAAGATTAATGTAGCGCTGCAGAGAAAGGCCAGTTGTGTAACTTTGTGCCGGGACCTCCTCTGGGACTCTGCAGCGCTGTGAAGAGCAGGACATCCTAAACTCTCAAACACTTATGGTAGCAGATGATACTGATAAAAGAAGATGAGAGGAGAAGTGAATGAGAACTTGCATCCAAACCTTTAAAGTTAAATAATGAATTATTGGTGTCATGACATTCATGTTGGGTTTCAACTAAAGTCAACAGGGTGCAACAGATGGGATACATTTATCTGCTCTACTTTTATAGTTTTATAGTAAACAAATCTAATTATTGTGTTCAATGGGAAACAAGTGGAGTGTGATGCTTGTGTGAAACCAAATATCTACTAATTTCGTAACTACATAACTAGCATGAGTTCATCACATCTGTCGCTACGTACATAAGTTGAGGAACTTTACAAACACTACATACTTATTTTAAGCCAAATCTTAAATCTTTCTCTTACTTTACCAGGTAGTTTTATTGCCTAACCGTAACAAACTGTTTCAAAATCACAACATTAATCACATGTTTAAAGCAGCGACCATGTTTAGGTATGAGGACCTCCTGTCACTGGGGGTTGCGCAAATTTACAACAAAAAGTTGGGATGTTGTCTAAAATGTAAATAAAACAATGCAATTATTTGCTTATCCTTTCTGATATATATTCAATTGAAAACTCAAAACATACGCCTTTTTGACCAATGCGAACGTCGTCCTAGAGCTAGCTGGTGCTGGTTTGCAGTTGGTTCAACTTATGAACCTTCTCAGAACCTATTTGCTTTTCCACAGAGAGCCACATAATTACATCACTAAATATGTCTATATACATATTCGCTTTCCCAGCAATGCTAGCACAAACTTCAAGCATAACAACAAGTGGCTCATGGTTCAACTGGCTTGGTTAAAAAGGGGTAATAGACAGTATATTTAATGTTCAACCCAATGAGCTCTTGTTGTTTTTTTGTAAATACAAACTAAATTCTGAATTCCTGTAGGTCGTATAAGAGGGTATTTACAAATGAGATTTGTGGTCATATGGAGGAGAACAGGTTGTTCGTAGTAACAAACCCAGAGAGAATTATCATCCGGCCCAAACTTAACTGTTTTGGTTTACTCTCACCACTGGCACTGACCAGAGCAGGCAGCTGTTTTCAGCAAAAAAGTTCTAACAGCCGACTAGCTGCTCAGCACTGAACATCAGACAAAGTTCTGGACAACATAACGGAGGATTTAGCAACTAAAGAGCCAATCCTCTTTTTTATTTTTGCTAAAATCAGTACCAAGCTTGAGCCAGCAGGACATATTTTTTTCATGCCAACTCCGAAGTGCATCGGCCTGATTCCCCGTGGAATCCATCTGTAAGATCCAATTTTAACTCTTGTTTTAGGAGGAGCATTTAATTGTAAAATTCAACCTGAGCTGACCCCAAGTCAGTTAGGTCCAGCTGAGTCCTGTTGGGTTTGCAGTATGCAGCTCTGGAATGGAGGAGGAGTGTGGGAGCTGGGAAAGGGAAGTCCATCCAAATGTGAGGCATGTGCTCCAGCTGTGAGCTCATTCTCTATGTATGTATATGTACACACACACACACACACACACACACTGTATATATTCACTTAACTTGTGTATACACGTTGAGTTGGTTTTATTCCAGCTGCAAGCTCAGCACAGAGCCTCATAGCTATATATGTGTGTGTGTGTGTGTGTGTGTGTGTGTGTTCATGTGTCACCAACCAATGATTAATGACCCACCGCCCTGCTTTTTTTAACTTCCTTCCTCTCCAGTCGTGTCACACACATCATCACGCGTCACCATAATGGACCCCGGCAGAAGGCTGCAGCAGCTCCTGCTTAGCCTCATGGATACAAACAGACCATAACATCCTCCACATGCAAATACACTCATACATTTACATTTTAAGCTGCACTTTGCATGTCAGTAGTCCCATAATGTGACTAAAGTAGAGAGTCCTCCTCTGACCTCAAAAAGAGGTCATCTTAATGACTGACTTCTGTTTAAAAGACCTTTAGATTATTTTTTTCCAGTTTAAAGAATCTGTGTTAAAGTAAGCCCGTAGTTGTTCATGTGCAAGAATTTAATCAACTATAGAAAGTAGGGATGAACCAATTGTAAAATTCTGGCCTACTAAAAAAACTGTTGGACTGCTTTGTCCAAATGTGACCGCAAATAACCAACACAACATTAAGCCATCTCAAAGTTTCTGCAACACATCAGATAAACATCAGACATTGGCATTGGTGAACATCATCTTATTTGCAATCTTATTTGCCTTGTTGATGGCAGGTTGCAGTCAACAAGGTGAATATTGGCAGATACCGATGTTCGTCGGATATATATATCGATTCATCCCTAAAACAAAATGAAGCTACACCAGATATTCAACACAAGTATAGTTGTCATTTTGGGATATATGCTTATCTTACTTTTGTAACACCAAACTATTTTGTGGTATTACTCTTTCACCCATTGGCTTGTGGAGGAGAATGACATATTGGCCGTCAGCCTCTTGGTTAATGGCTGTCGCTACGTTGTTTTTTTGCAACCCATGCACAGAACAGATCATGAAGGAGAATGACACTTGGTCACGACAGCTAGCATGGGGGTTGACTGTTATTCGACTCCTTAGAGTGTCTTTTTTACTACAACCCAACACTGAACAACACATTTTTAAGCATCCAAAATGTTACATTTAACTTTGATGAAGTGAAAACACACTGTGAAAGGGTCAAAGTCTTAAAACAGTGCACTGTGGTAGTGACCTGTCAATCATAACTTAGCCCCACCCTGAAAAATACCCTACTTTATTGCCTATTGTACATTTACATTATGTTGTATTGAAGAAGACTTCAAACTATAGGGATTGAGACTAGACATGGGACTCAAATCATTCAGTCTCAAGTCATTTTGTCAAGTCACGATTTTGTATGTCAGCGTACGCTCTGCTGGTCAAACTACATAATGACACCATTTCTAAATTATCCAAGCAAAAAATAAAAATCAGCAATGGACAAAATTTATACTGATATATCTGTGATAGGTCAATATCAGCTGACTGTCAGGCTCTAATATGAAGTGACAGCTAGCACCTTTAGCTAAGTGAAAACGATAGTGGTGGTTTTAATTTCCTTTTTTGGCCAAGCAAAGCTAACTTCATCATCTGCTGGCTCTAGCTGCATTTATATATTTGGCAGCGAGTGTTATCAATCTTCTAATTTTACTCTTGGCAAAAAGTTGATTTCCCAAAATTTCATTTTTTTCTTTAACAAAACTACAGTGGTTTGTTCTCACCAATTTGTAATTTGAGTTGATATGGAAACAATATTTACACATACAGTAAAATCTCTTTCCAGCTTTAACATTTTAAGTTTTTTTTAGGCTTTTACTATGCTTTTAGCCACGAACAATTACCCACTGATAATTTTCAACCCTGTAACATTAGCCAGCTAGTGTCAGACCTAATGATAACAGCCTATGTAACAATATATCCCTGTGACAGCCATGTAGCCTATGCTTGTGAAATGTTATGGAGACCAAAAAAAGGAGAAAGAAACTACACATGCACACACAGACTCAGTGAACACATCGCATCCATCAAAGAATCACAGACGCTCCCAACCCATCCTGTCAAACACACTTATGTATGCCAAGGAAAAGTGCTGCAAAAGGCGAGTGTGTGTTGGTGTGAGCACATGTGTCCTGGACTGTCTGCTGACATGCTGCAATGTGCTGTGAGTGTGTAAGAGAGAGGGAGAGCGACAGATAAAAGAGAGAGAGAGAGAAAGAGAGGGAGAGTACTGACAAAGAAAGCAGAAAGAGAGAGGGAATGGGAGATAAAGGGAGAAAAAGAATGAGGGGGGGGGGGGGGGGGGGAGGAAAGGAGAGAAAGAAAAGGGAACAGCAGAGAGACAGAAAGCAAGCAAGTCTTGCATGTGTGTTGGTTCCCAGCCCTGTCAGGGCCCTGTCAGCCGGTGATTTATGGCACCGAGACTGGGAGCAGTCTTCGCTGCCAGCTCAGTATTGTTACAACTGACAGCTAATGAGGCCGGACGGGCTTTCAAGCACAGCACTTAACAGAGGCCTCCATCTTCACGAGTCACGAGCTCTCCTCTTTCTCTTCTCCCCTCTCTTTCTCTCTCCCATTTATTTCTTCTTCCAGGGTGGCAGCAGTGTGGCGAGTTACCACGAGATTTCTGGGGGTGCAGAGAGAAAATAAGGCAGGCCGACAGAGATATATGGGCGACACTCTGTTACTGCCGCACTTCCACTCTCTTCCTCCTGCATGCTATTAAGCCAGAGGCTCAGCTCATATAAATGAGGGAGAGAGGGTGAAATACACAGAGAGAGATCCAGCCGCTACACTGCACTATATGTCTCTTCTCAAGTCAAAATATTCCACTCTTTCTACAATTACCCTGTCGTGTTTTCAAAGCCTGGAGTTACAAGTCTTGTCAGTCTATCTGTGATTATGTGAGTGTGATCCGTGTGACGGTACCTGAACTTTATAGCCTTGGCTGCGGTGTGTTTTACCTTCAACACCCCTGGCCCGGACTGCTTGGACCCCATTCTATAATCACTACCAGAGTCTCTGGCAGGGCGGCCCTCCCTCCCCTCCACCTCCTCCCACGGCCCCTGGTTTCTTGTCAGTCGTGATTAATGGCACTAGGGCCCCGGCGCGGCTTACGCTGCCAGTTCCAGCGATGTTCCCTTGATACTTAATGAACTCTGACAAACTTCTTTTCCCTTGCTCTGTTGTTCCCTTTCCCCTCCACCACCCCGCCCCTCCATGTTTAAAATGCACGGCACAGAGCTGCCACTGCAGCACCTTGGGGTTAGCTCTGGGCCTTTGTGAATTTCTCAAGAGGCCAACGTCTAAAAATAAAGCACCACAGCCATTTTAGTGTCAAGACCCTCAGTTGTGTATCCCTTCCAGTGGCTTGTTGCTGATTGAAGATGAAATGAATTGACTTTTTGAGTTATTCAGTGGTTACCCTCATTCTCTTTAACAAACTTTCTTGATGCTTTTGCCAACAGCCAACTTTATCCACTGCACGTTGATGAAATAAACATCTGCTGCAAGTTAGCAGCGTAAGTCTCCAGAGTTTTAAAATGTTAAAACCATGGCAGAGCAAGTCAGTAGGATAATGCAGCCCTATGTACAGATTTCTCATTTCAAGTAAGCAGAGCATCTCAGATGGTCTGTGTCGCCATCTGCTGTTCACATCGTGATAATGAGGGAAACACTCACAGCATTCACATCTATGCTGAAGTATAGGAAAGAAGTTAAAGGGTAAACAACATTCATGATACTTTATAATGCAGCCAAAAATTAAATCACCATCACAATTAAATAATTAAGTCAAATTAAGTGCGTAAAGAAAACCTGAAATCTGACTTTCCTGGTAGGTATCATCGATATTCATAGATAGATAGATAGATAGATAGATAGATAGATAGATAGATAGATAGATAGATAGATAGATAGATAGATAGATAGATAGATAGATAGATAGATAGATAGACTTTATTCATCATGGAAATTCGGTTGTCACAACAGTCCGGTATTCAAGTACCACAAAAATAAAATAAAATAGAATAAAATAAAATACTGAGGTAGCATAAATAAAAACAACAATAGAAAAAACACAGAATAGAACAGAACAAGGACACTTAAGAGTTGGTAGGATGGTTGACAAGATGAAGGTAATTATACTGATGATATGATGGCAACAATGCTATAGTGACTAGACGGTATATAATAATAATAATAATAATAATAATAATAATAATAATAATAATAATAATAATACTGTATATAATATATAATATATAATATATATGAAATTATATGTAATAATAAATAATAAACAATATAAAATAAAATGAAAAATATAAATAAAGTAATTATAAGTAAAATTATATAATTATAAAATAAAATAATATGATATGTAATATATAATAATAGTAATAATAATTTAGTATTGTATTTAAGGTCTGTGAAGTAGAAGTTGTTGATAAAAACACACTATGACAATGTAATGCCGCTATAATGGACAGAAGACGCCATTGTTATTTGTTGTAATTCAGGTTCAGCAATAAAAAGTGTAGAATTACTGCCATAACAAGCAGGGCTACATTTACTGTAGTGAAATACCAGCAATGCAAAAATGTGCAGGCTCATTAAAAAGAGACTTTCAGTTCAGTTTCAGTGGGTTCCAGCTCATAAAGTGCTGAGGAAACTGAGGCTGATTTTCAGTTAAGAAAATCTTACAGCAACTACAACAACAACAAATATTTGCAACAGAAATACATGAATGCCACATGTATCTCCTTTTGGCTCCTTTTTTAAATTATTATTTTGGGGACATTTGATCCTTTAGAAACGCACTTTTATGCCGGTATTTAATAGAAGCAGCAGAGTTGACAGGAAATTGGTGAGAGTCCATTGCAGTAAAAAAAAAAACAGCTGGACTCAGACCAGGGACAGAGATGTTCAGGGTCAGTGTCTTAACCTCTTAACTGCAGGGATTGCACAAGAGTGTGTTTTTGTCTTGTATTTTAAGAAGCACAAAAACAGTGCGTGTTGCTTCCATTATGACAGAAAATAAATAGAAGACTTCACACTTGTAATGTTCCTGTGTGCAGAGGCCCTGTCTGCTGCTGGTCTCAACCAGCCGCTTTGCATACAGTGTTCCCTGCACAGATTGAATATGGTTTGCAGTTTATTCATATCGTTTTCTTCATTTCTTAACATTTGTTTTTAGCTTAGTCATTCTTGTACAGCAGTAGAATGAGTACTTTATTTAAGTAGGTACTTTACTTAAGTAGGTTTCATTTTATGTAACTTTATGCTTCTACTCCACTACTTTTTGAGGTAAAAATTGTTCTTTTAACTCCACAACAGTTACTTTTCAGGTTGAGATTTAACATGAAAAACATGATCAATTTAAAGTGATTAGATTGTCCATTCTGCATAATAAGTAATCTTACTTTTCAAACCTGAAGTACAATTTTGATGCTGATACATTTGTACTTTTACTTAAACGTTTTGAATACAGGCCTTTAATTTGTAGTGCTATAAGTAATTTTACTTAAGTAAGGGATCTGAATACTTTTCCCACCTCTTGTATGAGCCTTTTCTATTTCTATTTCACCTGCAGTTCAGTGCGTACAGCAGTCAGAAAAAAAGCCCAGACAAGCCTGGGTGTTATCATAGAAATCAAGCAGTGTATTTCTAAGTTTTTTCAACATTTGTCCCATCTTGCTTTAGGTTTTGTCTGGGTACTCTGGTTTCTCACATACTTCAGAGACACCCATACAGTGTACACTGGGAAGCTGAAATGACCCTGAAATGACCCTGAAACATTAATACAGTGATCACATTTGCCTCTGTTTTGCTGAAGCAGGTCTTATAGCTCAGGGATGGGCAACTTAAATGCTGGAGGGGGCCACAATTTTTCATCTACACTATCACAGGGCCACATATAGGGCAGTGCACGTAACCAGATATGATGAAACTGCAATTTTAAATATGTTTACAGTGCAGTAACTTAACATATTTCATGCTCAAATGCATGTAGAACAGTACAACTAGGAATGCAAAAGGTTTGAAGCAAATAAAAAATAACCACTTACTGTGTTTTCTTTCTTTTTTTCAATGCAAGAACAGCAGACCAACATTAATTGCAAGAAGTAATTCTGTGCATTTTTACACCGCACTTTTAAGATTTCATGCTCAAATGCATGTAGTTGTACTGAGGGCCACTTCAAGTGAGGGTGCGGGCCAAGGTTATAATAGTTTTGGATTTTTCATTAGTTTTAGTTTTAATTTTGTTGTGATTTTTTGTTTTCAAATTCAGTTAGTTTTAGTTAGTTTTTAGAGTGAGTTTTCTAGTTTTAGTTTAGTTTTTATTTTTTTAAAATGCTTAGTTTTAATTTAGTTTTTATTAGTTTTAGTTTTTTTGTAATGGGCTATGTGTTGGTGCCAGATTCAAAGTGGTCATAATAAATTTTGCCTTTATTTCCTTTGGTTTATCATCTCAGCCCCAATAAGGTTATTAACTGTTTTGAATTTTGGTTGGAGTGTAAACATCCCAGTCTCAGTAAACATATTCACCATGCGTTGCATGTTCAAATAGAAACACTGAATTATGAATGAAAAAAGTTGACAAAAACGAAAACGAAGGACATTTCCACTATAATTTTAGTTAGTTTTAGTTAGTTTTGTAACCACGCAATACAGTTTCAGTTAGTTATCGTTTTTTAAAAAAACTCTAGTTTTTATTTTTATTTCAGTTAACGAAAATGTTTTTTCAATTCTAGTTCTCGTTATTTCGTTAGTTTTCGTTAACCCTATAAAGCCAAGTGTATCATATTAGATACAGTTATTTTTGAGACCTCTACATCATCAAAAACCTGATGTAAACATGTGTTGAAGATAAACAAACTGAGCAACAAATTGCACAAAAATACCAGATGTAGCAAAAATGATATGCAGGTTCCACGAATGGATCAGTCATTGCTGCATTAAAAAACTTCATATCTGCAGATGTATGATGTTGTGTTATATGGAAAAAATATGTATTTTGCATGTTTGAGGAAAAAGGAAAAGTCAAAGTCTTAATAGGTTAAAAATGTTAGGGTTTATATGTTTTTGTTAGTTCGAGAAAAACAAACTTTGTGAGCAACAAAATGCACAAAAAGACCTGATGTATCAAATATGATACAAATTAGAATTCATATATGCAATTTATTTATTTATTAAAATTCGTCAGCAGGTTAATAAGCACTCAGTTTTTACAAAAATTGAATTTTCTGGCAATTATTTCATGGTTCAGGCTTTATAGGATTAACTATAATAACCTTGGTGCGGGCCGTATGCAGTTATGGTATAGCTGTTAGTTGACCGCCCGATAGGGGGCGTGAATGTAACAAGCTGAACGCCAAACTACACCGAAGAAGAAGAAGAAGGTAGCAGGTGCCTGAGGTGCCTGCTTCTTATCTGTTGTTAGTGTCCTCTCAGGTGAAATTACAGGTAAGTTAAGACCTGCCGAGCAAAAACGACATATTTTACCGTCTATTTAACAAAGTCTCCGACAGCCCTGGCTTGTTTAATATGACAGCAGCATGTCGGGAGGAAAGAAGACGTGCTGATGTTGTTGTTGTGCTAACTTGTGACGGTAGCGAAGGTTAATCAATATTTGAAGCTGTCTTCTGCTTTGAAGCCAAACGTGAAGGTTAGCATTAGCTCCAGGGTGACACCTCGGTGACCGGAAGTATCCTTAAACTATTCTGCTCATTTTCAAGCAGCAATGATACAGTAACTCACCTAATGCTAACACAGCTAGCCCCGAAGCCCTCCAAACCAAATCCAGCTCAAATAGTCCTGTATTTAAGGTCGACGTTATAAAAAGTCATACAAAGATGTCATAATTAGATTTCCTTCCGACTATATACACATTTTTAGATTCACCCCTGCCATTCGGCTTATCTGAGATGTTGTGTATTTTGATAAAAGTTCACTTTGAACTGCTGTAAGGTTGTAAATGTGTTGTTTCCGTAAACCAGAGGGAAGCCGTGTCCGCCACTCTTGAAATATTGAGATTTAATTCAGACAGATTCTGTTGTGTCGAATATTTATATTCTAAAATCACCCAATCATCATTTTAATTCAAATTTTTAAAAACGTTTGTACCTTAGCACTAAATCGTTTCCAGATATCTGAGTGTTCACTTCCGTCCTGTCCTGCAGGATGTCAGTACAGCAACACAACCTTTCTTACACACATCTTTCTAAAGTGGTTGCAAATTTGTTTATTCTAAATTTCACTTCACTTTTGTTTATTTTGATTAAAACTTAGAACCACTTCCTTAGAAAAATACAACCAGCATCAAAACAAATAGTTGCAGACCAGTCTCTTATAGTGAGCGAGGCCAGAATACAGACAGAATCATATTAAAGAAACAAAAATGCATACATAATGTGATCAATTATATGATGGGAAGTTGTAAACTGCAGTACAAACACTACAACTCTAAGACAAGTGCAGCGTTGAGTCACCAGGGTCACATGATTGCATCACTACAAATCCTTACCAACCAAGGCTAACACCTCATCCAAACTTTCCAGCTTAAACTAGCTAAAATATACATCATCAATTATAAGTGAATGTAGTTACTGTTGTAGACAGTACAGACAGATGTATTTATTCATAATTAGAGGTTACAAATGTTTTGCACTTTAGCCTCAATCCTCTTTAAGTGTGACAAGGTCACTGAGTCCCAGCTGATGCATGGCTAAGCCTGAGCTGAGAGGAGATAAACCAGTGAGCAAGAAGCCAACTCCAATGTGCTACTACAGTACGACACAAACTCCTGACTGAGTACAGGTCATGCTGACGGGCTGGATAGACAGAGTTTATTAGTAGTTGTAGTTGGGAGAATTTGGTTGTAATTAACGCAGGACCTTGTGTAAACACCATAAGAAAAACCCTGTCACCACCTGCTCGTTTTCACATGCTGTCCTCCTTGTTTGTCTGCCAGGATGGCACAGTGGGGTGCCGTATTCTCAATCATCGCTGCTCTGGGAGGAGCAGCACTGTTGGCCTCCGTTCACAAGATCGATGAGGGACACACTGGAGTTTACTACAGGTGAGACTGCAGCGCACATTGTTGTTTATTTTGTGCCTGAGGCATTAGAGTTAAAACTGAGACTATAAAAAAAGAGCATCTGCTTCAAAGATGTTTGCCATAAACAACCTTACTGTCACTACTATAAATACCTAGGCATTAAGATTGCCAAAAAATCCAGCTGTGTATTCTCTGCCTCTGTACCTTCTTAGGTGCAGAGTATTTAAAGTATTATTACTTGCACAGACATGCAGAAAGACCTAACAAACAACACCTTTGTCTGTCAGTGTTGAAAAAAAATACTGAGCTTTTACTGGAACTGTGTAATCTATTAGTCACAAAGGTGTCTTCTAAGAACAAAGTGATTGTGTTTCAAGTCAAGTTTTTGTGTCTTTTACCCTGATAAAGAAGTTGCCTAAGTATGTGGGCAGCAAAGAAGGAATATCTGTACTTGCCATCAGCAGTAGCATAAAGGAAAAATGAGTCCTAACTGCCTCTAATAACATAAATGGTCCTCTTTGTATCATAAAGGCAACCTCAAATCATCATTTTGGCTATGACCAAAATCTTTATTTTGATCTTACCACATGTATTTAGAACAGTTTTATTCATTACAAGCTAAAATACCCCAGGACAAAGTTTTATTTTAAGATGTGGTGATTATCTATGTGTGTGTGACACAGAGGAGGGGCTCTCCTGACCACCACCAGCGGCCCTGGTTTCCATCTTATGCTTCCATTCATCACCACATACAAGTCTGTTCAGGTGAGTCAAGTAAAGTCATTTTGTTAGTCCAAAACATCCCAAATCATTAATCTGTACACCATACAAAACCTTAATTCTTTAGATCCTCAAATCAGAAAAATGAAAAGGCTATCTGCCCTGTGATTCAGATTGGCTCAAAAATGTAATGTATTCTTCCTTGGCTGATGCTCCACCCTTCCACTGTGTTTCATGAAATCGGGGCCTCATGGCTAGTATTTTTTCTTTAATCCTGCTGACAAACAAACCAAGAAACCAACTTAAATGAAAATGTAACCTCCTTGGAGGAGGTAATGAACTGAATCCTTACCATTAAGTGGGTCCTACATAATATGTGAAGTAGGATTCCCTCTCATACGTTAAACATGCACTGTATGTAGACATATGTATATGATGTAGTTATACATACTCTATATGCACAGTAAAATGTAAAGGGTACTCTTGCTGTTTGACTGATTCAACAGTTTAGGAGGGCTGGATGTTTTGTTTTTAAGGTGGGTGTGTGAGTGTGTTCCAGTAGCTTCTTATTCATCTCAGACCTGCTTTGTGGTTCTTGGTTGACCATCCTGATCATTTTTTTCTTAGCAGCAGGTGATAGCTTGTGATTACATGAAGTTAAAATGCCTTACTACTATGCAAACTGTATTGGCATAACTTTTTACATCAATAGATAGAGAGATAGATAGACAGATAGACAGACAGACTTTATTTATCCCAAGCTGGGAAATTACAGTGTAGCAGCAGCATTACACACAGAGACAATGACAACACAATTCAATAAAAAGAATAACCTAGGCATACTTCAAGCAATAAAATATAAAAATACAATAAAATACAATAAAAATACAATCAAATGTAATGTAAAAATAAAGTGTCTAAAGAAGGAGTATGTATTAAGGAGTAGAATTCCAGTGCAGAATAAATATGAATATGCAGTATAAAATATTATGTATATTTAAGACCCATAATAATATTAATAAAACAACCAAAATTAATTCTGTGTGTGTGTGTGTGTGTGTGTCTGTGTGTGTGACAAAGAAGTATGTGCTCCGATCATTCCATCACAATCAAAGTTGTAGAATTAACTGGAAATTCAAAATTGCGGTGACATACATATCTTTGCAAGTGTATTTAAACCTTTGACCCTAAATGTATATGTATGGGTATATCGCAATCAGGATCATAGCTCATCTCAACTCTAAAAAAAACAACTGTAGTCAGCTAGTGCAGTGAGTCTTTCCCCGCAAAGGACAGCAACTCATCTGATTGCTCAATCCACCTCCTGCCCCCCTCTAGATTTTTGTTCTGACATGGGATTCTGTGGAAAAGGAGCCCAGACTTGTCTCCTGTTCAGTTTGTGCATCCCAGTAAACAGTGAGCAGTTGTTGGCGGGTAGTGGGAAGCAGCTTTGTTTTGCCCTCAATGTGGGCATTCTCAGAGGGCCGTGGTGTCCCCTAAGAATTATCACACCCCGAAACTTTCAGGACAAACCTATGAATCCAGTGCAAAATCCCTGTGATACGAAGAACCTTTGTGAAGGGTGCAGCGTTGTGTTTGTGTAACACGTTATGTCATGGAGTGGTTGATTCAGCTCTTAGTCAAGTTACATTGCATGACACTCACCAGGACTTCCTGTAAGTGCGTTTCTCCTGTATGTGCAACCGAAATCCAGGTTTCTTCAATTTATTTATTTTTATTCATATTGATTGAACTGATTTCATGCTGAATCGTTGTTTTTGTCTTCCAGACGACAATACAGACGGATGAGGTGAAAAATGTACCATGCGGCACAGGGTAGGTCTGCTGTTTGGATTAGCTTAAGTAGCATCAGATGTGGTCTGAAGACTTATGACACTAAGCATTCATCTTGTACCCTACACACTCCCACACAATACACTGGGTGGAGTATTACACCAACACTGTTGCCGCCAGATCTTCATCAGTACACATCTGGAGTGCTGGCCTCACCAACACTGAAAACACAAACTCTTCATCCTGTACTGGTGTTTTAGATAGAAAGTGCCTGTCAGATGTGTAATGTTATTCATTTGCTCTCTTTCAGTGGAGGAGTGATGATTTACTTTGACCGTATAGAAGTGGTGAACTACCTTGTTCCAGCAGCAGGTAAAGCCATCCAAAAAGCAGCCAACAGTGTGTTTTATCCTAAACTACTTCTTGATTTCTTTTCACATCTGAAAACACCTCAGTACTGACGGACATACTCCATGTTTTTCTGTTGCTCCTTGCTCCAGCAGAGCCACATACTGTATCCGTGTTATGTGTTTCTTTCCCTCTCCGCAGTGTACGACATAGTGAGGAACTTCACCGCAGACTACGACAAAGCTTTGATATTCAACAAGGTTCACCATGAGCTCAACCAGTTCTGCAGCGTTCACTCACTGCAGGAGGTCTACATTGACTTGTTTGGTAAGTGCTGCAGACTGGGTGCAAACTAACTTCTAATTTACAGTAGTGTTCAAAATAATAGCAGTCCAATGTGACTAACCAGATTAATCCATGTTTTTAGTATATTTTTTATTGCTACATGGCAAACAAGGTACCAGTAGATGCAGTAGATTCTCAGAAAACCAACAAGACCCAGCATTCGTGATATGCACGCTCTTAGTTTTTTTTTTCTAGGATTTAGCAATCCTGTAAATCACAAAACTAATATTTAGTTGTATGACCACAGTTTTTTATAACTGCTTCACATCTGTGTGGCATGGAGTCAACCAACTTGTGGCACCTTTCAGCTGTTATTCCACTCCAAGATTCTTTAACAACATTCAACAATTCATTTACATTTCTTGGTTTGTCTTCAGAAACAACATTTTTGATGTCACCCCACAAGTTCTCAATTGGATTAAGGTCCGGGGATCAATGTTGTTGGTTTGGAACCAAGATTTTGCTGGTTTACTAGTGTGTTTGGGGTCATTGTCTTGTTGAAACACCCATTTCAAGGGCATGTCCTCTTCAGCATAAGGCAACATGACCTCTTCAAGTATTTTGACATATGCAAACTGATCCATGATCCCTGGTATGTGATAAATAGGCCCAACACCATAGTAGGAGAAACAAGCCCATATCATGATGCTTGCACCACCATGCTTCACTGTCTTCACTGTGTACTGTGGCTTCAATTCAGAGTTTGGCGCTCGTCTCACAAACTGTCTACGGCCCTTGGACCCAAAAAGAACAATTTTACTCTCATCAGTCCACAAAAAGTTCCTCCATTTCTCTTTAGGCCAGTTGATGTGTTCTTTGGCAAATTGCAAAAAAAATTGCATTTTTTCACAAAATTGATGACCTCACTGTTTGAATGCCACGCTGCTATTTTTTTAACACACCCCTTTCAACTAATTGCCCAATTACACAGCCTTAAGAGCTGCATATCACCAATGCTGGGTCTTGTTGGTTTTCTGAGAATCTACTGCACCTACTGGTACCTTGTTTGCCATGTAGCAAGAAAAAATGTACTAAAAACCTGGATTAATCTGGTTAGTCACATTGGACTGCTATTATTTTGAACACTACTGTAACACCTCTTCTTAGCTTTTCAACATAAACAGGATGTAGGCAGCCAACAGCTGAGGGTTCAAAACTCCTAAAATGTAATGGCTTGTTATTAGACTATACAGCTGTGCATATGGACTTAGTGTGATGTGCACTTTCTTTCAGTATGCCCAAGTAAGCCCACACTTGTGAGTGCTGTAACCAGTCTGTCTAACCGCGGTTCACAGATGGTAAACACAACCATGGCGTAATAATGAGACTGTCACGCATCAGTGGTAAAAAGTTTGTTTACATAAAGCAAAGCAAAGGTCCTTCCAGTTTAAAGTGTTCTGAGAGTAAATGGAGTGTACTTATATCGCGCTTTTATCCAAAGTGATTTACACTACACACTACGCTCATTCACCCGTTCACACACATTCATACTGGTCATACTGGTGGCTGAGGCTACACACACCGATGAACGCGACATCAGGAGCCATTTGGGCTTCAGTATCTTGCTCAAGGATACTTAGACATGTAGGCTGCCACGGTCAGGGATCGAACCACCGGCCGTCAGATCAGTAGGCGATCACTCTACCAACTGAGTCACAGCTGATAGTGTTTCTGTATTTCGGTCAGGAGCTTTTATTAATTGAAGATGTTCTTTTTGTCATCCTGAAATAAAGCAGTGCAGAATATACTCAGGATTAACTTCCATACATTTAGATCAAAAGCAGACAACTTCCTTAAGAAGTTAATATTAATATTGATTCCAGTACTGACTGTATTTTAAAGGAGTTTTTGCCTGATACCAGTGAGTTGACTGATGTTGATATTATTCACTGTAACTTGACTGTAGAGTCATTTAATTAACAGTATTGATGTACTGTACTGTGGTAGCTAGATATTTATATATTTATTTATAACGTATACATTTTTAGGTGGGTTTTAATGCTTTGAGAACTTGAGTTAGATCTGACATGATCCATTTGTAGAGGGATTCAATTTAAAGGGACAGTTCACCCCCAAATCAAAAATACACACAACACCTTTGTAGTGCTATTTGTCAATCTAGTCGAATCAGTCGTATGTGATGAGATGTGTGCCTTCTGTCAAATATATTGGGACTATAAGGAATTTCAATTATGGTGCAAAAATATATTGGGGGAAAAAAATCTGTGAATTATGTGGATTATCTTCAATAACTGGATCATGATTTCTGAAACGAGACATTGCAGTTGAGTTTTTCAAGGGTGTTTTTGGTCACTTTGAGCACCCCACAGCAAAATCTCTTTAATTCTATACGTCTACAGACCAAATCGATGAAAACCTGAAGTTGACACTACAGGAGGATCTAACAGCCATGGCACCGGGACTTATCATACAGGTACAGTAAAACCACCAGAAAGTCCAGCAGCTGAGATCAAAACTAAGCCTCAGACTGTTATTTACATTTAATGCAACACATAAGCTCAGGGGTTTGCTTTCAGAGGTGGAAACTGCATCTCATCTAATATCTGACATGATGTTTGTAATAAAACTAAAACAACAAAAAATCCAATCCAAATACAATTTTCCTTGTGCATCCCTACTAAGAAGGGATGGTTTCTATCTTTGTCACCTTGTTTTCTTTCTTTAGAAGTGTAATTAATTAGAAAACACTAAAAAGCATCTAAACTCAGATTGGACTGCAGCATAGAACCAGGGTATTGAAGTTGTAAACAGTAATGTCAACCTAATGAAACGCTAAATAGAGAGTCCAGACAAATCCTTTTACAGTTTGCAGCTTTATATTGACTCTCTCAGCCTCTATAAAGCCCCTCTCCTGGGAAGTACAGAACAAGACACTGTTTGTCTGAAGAGTTTGATAAAGAACAACATTAAGAGTGACTTTAAAAGGGTTTCAACCCCTCCTCCACACCCTCAGAGATACACATATTTCACTCTGGGGTGTTGAACACTCCACTGGGCTTTAATACTCTGACTTTATGTTTCCTGTAAATCTCTAGAAGCAGTTAAAATAACAATTGCAGTTTCTGGGAAACCAGTAATCATACAGTTTGGAGGTCCGTCAAACAGGACTGGCTTTTTTCCGATTAAAACATTTTTTTAAAGGCCTGTTGCTTTAAATACTCCCACTTTCTTTATCTGCCTGTTTCGGAGTTGACTGTTTCTTTCGCTGTCTTTTTTTGTCTGTCTCGCTGGTCCACAGGCGGTCCGTGTCACAAAACCCAATATCCCAGAGAGCATTCGCAGGAACTACGAGCTCATGTAAGTTGTCTTTTTTTTTCCCCGTACCCAACAAGGAATGTTCCCTGACCCCTAAAGCCTGTGTTGTGTAATTATTTTCCCTCCCAAGTGGACGGACCTGATGTTAATCCAACTCGCTCTGCCAAGTCCTGCAAAACTGTTTCATGTCAGTATGTGATCATGTTACTTTGGCCTCAAGCATGTCCTTAGTCACAGCAACTGTGTGAGAAAAAGAGGAAATTGAGGATTTGCAATAAGTTGTTGGGTTCATTCCACGTAGGGTGAGTCAGTGAAAGTGAAAGAATTCAAGTCAGACAGACACAATGTGAGATTGTTCAGGTTAGAGCCAGGTACTGTGTGTGAATTGTGAACCCTTAACCCTGACTCATGCAACATGTATGTACCAGTTGGTCTAATTTGTCATCTACACTGTGTTTATTTTATAGTTCAGTTAAGGTCTAACTCTGCATTGCTTTGTATAGTGGATGAGGACCTCGCTTCCCAGGAATGTCTTCTAACTCTTCATTTCAAGGCAGCAACAAAACTTCCACAGACCTTATTTTTCAAGCTGACAGCCTCTTTGGGTCTTAGATATACACTTGATGGCTACATGTATGATATAATGCTAAAAGGCTGCGGGTCAAGTTGTATGTCCTGAGCAAAACCTAACTACTCACAGCAGCTTTGCGTGTGTCAATTCTCCAAATGCAGGATATTATTCAGACCGTGAGCTACTGTCTAGTTATTTCTTTGGGTTTCTTTGTAAAAACAAAAAGAGATGAGACATTTTCTTGGTTTTATTACATCATCTACAAGAACAACAAAGAACACTCAGGCTGCCAAACCTTATCCATCCAGTATCTTTAACCACTTATCTGAACCAGACTATCACAGGGCTGACACATAGAGACAAACAACCATTCACACTCTCTGTCACTCCCATGGGCAATTTGGAGTCACCAGTTAAACTTCAGCTGCATGTGTTTGGACTGTGGGAGGAAGCCGGAGGTCTGGAGAGAACCCTAGCTGACTCAGGGAGAACATGCAAACCATGTGGCTGAGAGACAAAAATGCTAACCACAACATCACCATGTAGCCTACTTTATAAATGAACTTCACTTAAATTAATTGAGTAAGTCAATAATAATACATTGGTGACAATTTTATTTTGCCCATTTGAAAACTTACAAATTGAACACAAATGGTCAACAAAAGACAAATCAAATGATAACATGTGCCACATTGTCCCTGAGCAAGAAAGTACATTTGCATTCTTTGCTCTCTCTGCTGAACAGATGACATAACCAATATTACAGGTGGTCTTGCTTAAAAGCGTTGGGCTTTTGAGACTGTAGTTTAGCGATGATGAGTTTAGCAGCATCACTGCCACTGCAGCTGATTGTGGAATGTAAACCGTAACAAAGTCAGTAAACTTGTATATTTGTGCATACTATTTTCAGTGGTATGTTTTCACCTTTACTGTAATTAGAGGAAAGGGATTAGGCATGAGGACTAGCCAATGTGTTTGTTAGACAGTTGTCAGATGATGAGTTTGTCCCCAAATCCAACAAAAAGCAGGACACAGCTACTAACAGAGCAGAAACCCAAACTTTGAATACTACCCAGTCTATATGCACATTTTTAATTGGGCTTCTTTTAAATGTGACCTCTAACAGGGGCTTGGCAATACATCAATATTGTGATAGGAGTAAAGAGATGCAACTTTCTAACCTTAACATTTTATTTCCCTTTACTCACTTATTCATTATATCAACACCACTGATGGTTCCATGTCCATATTCACATAGCTTTTTTTAAAATCAAAAATCTGTGTAAATATAATTGTGAAGGCACCAATAATTAACCCTATTGTATTCTCACAATATTGATGTCAAGGTATTTGGTCAAAAATATTGTGATTTTAGATTTTCTTTACATTTCCCAGCCCTACCTGTAACCCCTCAAACTACCATAGTTAATGATGTGCTGTTTAATAGCCTTGGAAGTACTTTGATTACTACTTTATATAGTAAACTACTTATTTGGCCATGATAACAATTGTAACACACTACTATATTACATTCTCAATTTCTCATAGATTGCACTTCTTTGCTCACTATTCCAACTTTTTAAATGTTTAGTAGAGTTAGAAAATAGGAAATAAATTATTCAAAGTGTTAACATGTACCTATCAAAATAATCTTCCCACAACATCCTCATAGCACATCATAAGATTGGAAAACACGCGATCAAACTGCCTCTTTCACAATTCACTTTACTGGAACTCGCCTCAGTTTCAAATGTCAACCCAAATCGCAGGGAATATACTTATTTATATCTAATTATATTGTGATGAATCCGACAGGCTGGCAGAGAATATATAAATAACCCGCAGCAGCCCTAAGTTGTGCTGCAATCAGCTGTTTTCCAAACACATTGCATAATTTGGCATTTACATGTTTCTGTCTTCCTTTCCCAGAATTTAGCTCTGTTCGCCTCAGGCTATAGTTTTTAATAGCTATTGTAAATTTACCATTTTTCAATGTCAGTTTAAATGGCTAAAATCAGGTCATTTTTATCGACTAAGAACTTATATAATACTATACTCACACATCTAATTATATATATATATATATATATATATATATATATATATATATATATATATATATATATATATATATATGTGTGTGAAACCCATAACCAGGTCCAACTGAAGAGATAATCACTCTTAAATCACTGTCGTCTGTTTTTAGAGTGGATTTTAAAATTTAAATGATGACTTTCAAAGCTCATTGGGGATTAGGTCTAGATTACATAGCTGACCTCCTGACACCCTACGAGCCTGACTGCAACCTGAGATCCTCCAGGAGGTCATTGCTGACCATTCCTCAGTCAAACCTTCAAACTAAAGGTGACAGGCTTTTTCTGTTCGGCCCCTCAGCTGTGGAATGATCTGCTGGAGGAGATCGGGGAAGCCAACACTTTGTCTTTAAATCACTTTGAAAACTCACTATTTTATTTTATTTTATTTCTATATCTTCTGTTGTGTTTTATCATATTTGAATTGTCTGCTCATGTTTTTTAATCCCCTTGCAAACACTTTGTAACTTGTTTTGAAAAGCGCTTTACATATATATTGGAATTGTTGGGGCAGTGCCCACTTTTGAAGGAAAATCTCTTTTTGCAAGAAAGGTCATATTTTTGTAGATTTTGAGACCATCCCTGGGGATTATGGTACAAATTAATAGAAACAAAACAATCTGGAACTTTTGAGACCGATTGACAGATAAAATCACAGATTACTGATATGGTGGCCAATAGACCTTTTTCTATGTGGACTGTGCACCAGTTTGCTTTATAATGATATTACATATTACACATGCAATGTATTCATTGTCAACTGGGATTTCTGTAGTTGTTAACACAAATGCAATTGAAATATGCAATGGACAATTAGACTTTGATGAGAATACTTTTGGTTTCTCTTTTAGTCAAGTTTTTCGGGACATGTTGAAACTCACTTTTGGTTTTGCAGCCTAACAACAAACACAGTTTAAACCAGCAGAAATAATGGTTTCATTTAGAAGGATCACTTGAGAGATGAACAGTTGTTTATTTAGTAGCAGGATGTCTTCCAATGAGGCAAAGGCATGAAGATGTAAAGCCAAGATTTAGTGTGATGGCAGAGCATTTTTGTATTTGTGTCTGTGATGTCACAGGGTTTGGATTGGGTGGTTGGTTTGGGAATGTCGTGGCAATTTTGGCAACTGCACTAAATTAATGGGTGAGCTGGCCAAACACAAAGCACTCAATACTCTGTTCAGCAAGTTTTATTAGCACATTCGTGTTCCATACACCGCACAATTCCGAATGGCTCTTTCACAGTACAACAAAGTCCTGTACACCGCTCGACTTATATCTGTTGTATCCCAACATTGATTCTTCAGCAAGACTCAATGCGGCCCTATCTTCCTGCCCTATACATCACATCAGGACAGAGCCCCTTGGTCTACATGTTCCCCTCTCTCATGGTGTTATCAGAGTTAAGTTCCCACAATGCCTTGTGTCTTGAATATCAAGTAGGTGGCCAGCTACTTCATGTCCCACCATGCAGGAAATACCACATTTCCTTCACAGGAGTTTGGAAGTCTTGAAGTATTTGGCTCAGGACCAATGTCAACTCAAAATGTTATATAAAATGATGAATTCCTACTACTACTACCAAACTAAACACAGCTTTAGTCAAGAACACCATGAAAGCAGTGATTTCCATAGGTGTTCCAGGAATTTTAATTAAAGAGCATCACAATCAAACTAAAATACTTAAGCCTCTAAGGATGCATGGAAAATTTAAATACAACTGTTAAAAGCTCTGTCCACCTACACTGGTGTTTTGGGTTGGGATGAGTTATTCTGGAAATTATATCACCACACTATATATATAAAATAGGATCAGTGTTAGATTTCTAGCCAAAATAGTAGGATGGCGAGGGAGATGTCAGCCGTCTCTGTACATGCTCATAAAGTCCTGATGAGAGGTCTAATTTAAATGCCAAATTATGGAATGTGTTTAATGGTAAAATGTGTGTTTGTGTTTGCAGGGAGAGCGAGAAGACGAAGCTGCTGATCTCTCAACAGACACAGAAGGTTGTGGAGAAGGAGGCAGAAACAGAAAGGATCAAAGCTGTGATAGGTCAGAGAGAAAAAGAAAAACAATCAGTGAGAAGTGCTTTATACGTGCTACAGGTACAAAATGGAAATATGCTTTTTGTTTTATAGAGGCTGAGAAAGTGGCACAAGTAGCATCAATCAAGTTTGAACAGAAAGTCATGGAGAAGGAAACCGAGAAAAGGATCTCTGAAATCGAAGGTTTGTACAAAGTACTCAGAGCCTTTGCTGAAGTAAAAATCCTACATACGGAAAGGTGTGGAAGGATTAAGCGAAGTAAAGTAAAAGAAAATGCCCCCTTTAATATTATTATACATCAGATTATTAGTTTATTAATACTGATAGCAAATTGTGAGAGAGTTGGGGGTGTTAATAATAATGTAAACACTTTAAAATGTAAT